>NC_090809.1:45747633-46947633 GCF_036512215.1 Solanum lycopersicum | reverse complement strand
CTGCCCTTATATGCTTTCTCTTCCTGTTTTCCTCCACTTGTTTTACACAAACCATAAGCCTGGAAAAGTCTATTCTCGTATGCAGCATAGATGCCTTACACTCCTCCTCGGTATTATCAAAAATCTTAGATCCAGTGTAAATGGGAGGATTCATTCTCATAAAGTCCCTTAACGTTGTAGCTATGGTGCTGGCAGGTGGGTTTTTCCTGGTAGCACCCTGTTGCTCTTCCTGGTCTGTCATAGTCTTAGCTTGTAAGGTGATGGATTGGGCCATCTGTACAAAGAGTGTCTTAACTTCTCCATCTGTCAACCCAGTTGGGTTAACAGACATCTCCCTTCCCGCACGTGGAGCCTGGGGAGGTTCTTGAGTCACCGCAGGAGCTTCTCCTACAATGTCTCCGCCTGCATTTCTCCTCGTATTCATTTTTCTAAATATGAAGAGTCGATGTTAGATACGCTCTTAACACCAAGAAATCAGACATTAGAAAAGGCACGATAACATCAGAAGAAGAGAATTTTTCCTATGCATCATGTAGTCTTTAATTTATGATAGTGGTGCACTTCACTACCATGACATAGAAACTACTCGATGTGGTTGATGAGAACTATGATCCTCAAAACTTAAGCTAATGCTCTGATATTAATTTTATCACGACCAGGGTCTAGACCACTGATAAGACCAACGTCGTTGACCACTCAGAAGTCGCAGACAAGCCTACATAAGTTATCTCTACTTCAGCTTGGTTAATTTTAGAAGAAAATTTGATCTTTTTTTACTTAACATTCATATAAAACATTCTGCATAAACTGATAAACATTCACAATCAACCATGTAATATTAACATCATCAAATGAAAGAAATAGTTCAATACTGCATCAAGTGCATACTTGACAAAATGACACAAATACAATGTTTGAAATAAACTGAGAAAGAAATTCTAGTGGAATATACTCCACTAACTCAAACCTATATCTAAGCTAGAATATAATAGGTGAGCAACCTTAAAAGCATGAGGTCCAACCATGTTCAGATATTATTTCATGTTTGGATAGCTGTTGTGTCATCTCGTAAGGTCTACCGTCCGCCTGCACCTGCACCTAAAAGTATAGAGTTCTATGGGATTAGTACACCCTTGTACTATGTATGGGTATATGCAATCACACACCAAGGACATTCATGATTAAGAACCGATCTCCCCTATCGATATGAAATATGGAAAGTCAAGTCAGTTGATCTGCCAATTTTAGATTAGGAAAGTCATGCCACGAGAGTAACATGCATCATCATAGTTATAATTTTGCAAATAGCACATAACATATTACACATATCATATCACATAGTTCATATCATTATTTCATATGAAACGAGACCTTTGAATCACGGACTTGACATTAGGAATACCAAAAATGAGGACTCAAATTATGGGACCTTTACTAGGGATCCATAATTAACAAACACATAGTTTGCTTCATTCATTCATATGTACTTCATTTTCATTCTTTCATATACTAGTGCAACCAACAGTCATACCTAGGATGTAGTTTAAGACTTTCATCGGGATCGCGGTGCAATGACCAAGAATAACCTAGTGTTATTACTTCAGTCTAGCTCACCTCTTGATTATCTAGTTCGAACATATTTCGTATCGTTCATTTAGTTATGTGAATTCGTTGAGGCTTACCTAATTATTTCTTTTTTAACTTTAAACTTAACCGATATAAATCATATGAGTATCATGAAATTCAGTGTGTAATCTCCACATCGAAAAGAGGTTGAATCACCAGACAAAGTGAACCAAAACATGCTAGCATATATAGGAAGTTTTACCCTGCTTGATCGCTATATTGGTTGTATAGGTTCAAAGACTAGGAGATATAAGAAGACCCATACCCTTCATGCCAGAGAGTCTCATCTCATGAGGCTTACATGAAACTCCGCCCTTCCGGATCAAGTCATCACCGCTCATAGATAGCCTATCGCTGCTTAGTATAAAATTCCATTATATTCAACTCATACATCACATAAGGTGGCTTCTAGCATGAGGAAATCAAAGCTTATTAGATTATTTCTCATCTCATCATTAGTATTAAGTAGCATTAACTTCATTACTTTCATTAGAGTGTTCATAAAGACTGGTCTCTTTATAAACTTTACACTCTCATAGGTGAGTACGTTTTAGTAACATTTACTTATGCTCATTTGAGATTTCCCTTATCTTTCACATTAGACTCTTATCATATTTTAACATCATTCATTGACTTAAACACATTTGCTTTTAATAATTACTAACCCCTTCACGTGAATGTTCATTTCATCATATGCCAATGTACTTAGCCAATTAGTGTGTATCACACTCTTACTTAACCGTTCAAGGGTAACATGATTTCATCACATACATGTTAGTCTCACTTGCTTTTAAATGTATGCTACACTTATGAGTCCACACATACAAGCAATGAAGCTTCATTAGTAGTTTGTGTAAGAGATTCATGTTAACCCAAGATTATGTGGTACAAGACTTATGCATCTTGTAAATATGCAAAAGTTTTGATTACGATCTATAGTTGCGTCATTTATTAAAAAATCATTTACGTATGACTTATGTGTCAACACGGAATAGGGAAAGGGAATCCGATTTCAAATCCATTGAACAACACTTAATCTTATTTTGGACTTGATGATTGCGTTTTTCAGATTGGGAGACCCTAGTTCGATTTCCATCAACCCCATAGTATTTCTTTCTTGTTCTCCTCTCCTTTTTCATTTTCAAGAAGGGAGGTCGTGGGTTCAATCCCCCACAAGTTTGTTATTATTCTTTTAATTTATCTCTTAACTTTCTCATCTATCCAAGAGGTTGTGGGTTCAATCCCCACTCTCCACATTTATTTTCTCCTTTATTTTTCTCTTAACTCTCTTATCCATTCAAGAGGTTGTGGGTTCAATCCCTACTCTCCAAATTTTATTTTCTCCTTTTTTTCTCCTAAATCTCTCATACATTCAAGAGGTTGTGGGTTAAATCCCCACTCTCCACATTTTATTTTTACCTTTAGTTTTCTCCTAACTCTCTCATCCGTTCAATAGGTTGTGGGTTCAATCCCGACTCTCCACATTTTATATTCTCGTTTATTTTTCTCTTAACTCTCTCATACATTCAAGAGGTTGTGGGTTCAATCCCCACTCTCCACATTTTATTTTCTCTTTTATTTTTGTACTAAATCTCTCATCCGTTAAAGATGTTGTGGGTTCAATCCCCACTCACCACATCTATTTTTTCTTTCATTTTTCTCATGAAATTTTTACATAATTTTCATTTGTTGTGGCCATGGATTTATTCCCCAATAAACTCACGTTTTAATTTTTTTAATAGAATAGCTAATTTTCCTCATCCTTGACCGAGACTCCAAATTTTCAGCAAGCATGAAATTTTGTCTCTTTTAATCCATTTTCCTCTTAATCTTTTTTTGATTTTTTTTAACTTTCATGTAATCATGTCTTTGGATCAATCATTAGTGATCTCACTTATTTTACATTAATTTTTAACTGTATTTTGTATAACTTTGTTTTGCCGAACCTAACCTACCAAATGCTGGAAATTTGTTCATTATTTTAAGCTTCTTTTTATGATCATTCATATGTTAATTCTTAAGGCATTTCGTGGATCATTTGGTGCATCTTTAAGTGCAATATTTTTATGATTATGTTCAGCAAAGAATTACCATTAAATCCAGCAACATTACACCACCAATACACCTCATGATTTACACAAACATTCTCACATAAAATTCAACCATAAAAAATATATCATTTGTAAGGCATAAAACTGAAAATCATGTCACAGCATAGACATACTTTTTTCACGAAATTTTGGCAGACATACTTCATCGTTCAGAAAATTCCGACCACATAATCATGAATATATTATCACGAAAATCACACTTCATTCCAAATCTACCAGCAAACATACTAACCTAAGATCAGTGATAGGGTCTAGTGATAGGGAACATATAATGGGGAAATCCTAGTTTTGGAAAAGAATTATCTAAGTCTTAAGGGTCTCTTGGGAAAGGGACCAAGAGTAACTAAACTCATACCTGATTTTAACGTTGTTCAACACTTGAAATTGCTTCCCAAAACATCTCCAAATTCACGTCCAATCCCGAAACTCACACCTTAACCGTCTAGCGTATTACGTTTCGCTTTACGTTTTCGGATTGCTTTCTTGTTTGTGTTTTGCATGCAAGTTCTTCAAGTGTGAAGAACTTTTGTTTTCTGATTTTTTTCTCAAATTTGGCAGCCAAAAAGAAAATGTGAAATGAGAGATAGATAGACGTGAAGGAGAGATAGATAAACGTGAAAGAGGTGAGTGGCTTAGGATTAGATGAAGTAGTTCAGACTTAGTCAACTAGGACTTTTTCAAACTTTATAAATATTATTTATTTAATTTAGTGAAATTACCAAGTCAGATTTTAAACCTCTATTTAATACACTTAAATGCTGCTTTCATAGTGGTTCGAACACGTGACGTCCCCATCGCGAAAATGGGTCCCTCCGGGGTGACCCGACCCAAACCGCCCCATTAATTAATTAACTAATAAAAATAAGATGATTTTACTTTTTGTTAAATCATAATTTAAATATTAATTAATTAAATTAATTTACCAATATAAATATTCAAGTTAAATCATTGCTCCCACCTTTCTACCCAAAATGCCAGTCCTTCATATTAATTAAATAATTAATTACATATTTAGAATAATTACAATACTACCCTTAGCCTTGAAAAGTACCATTTACCCCTAGACCCTCTAAAATTATGATTTCTCTTGATTACGTTCAATAATGACTCATGAAAATAAATCTTTATATTTGGGAACCCTACATGGATGGACCCAACCTAACCTAACTCAAGTAACTCCCCAACTTAGTTGGATTGGCTTTTGAAAGGGTTCAGAGGTTTGTTTCTACGCGTATCAATCCGTTTGAACCTAGTCTAATCTAGGCATTCTAGATACATTAGACATTACTTTGCATAGTCATTTTAGGGTTGTTACAATCGATTTATGAATCTCCTTCAGGTAAATTGAATTTTTATACCCAGCAATATTGTATTTTCATAATACATCAATGTAGTCTATGATATACATCTCAGATTTTATGGTGTACTTGTATATATATATTGAGAGGTTTAGCATGTTTTCAGTAAGCATTTATTTATAATGAATATATGTTAACTGTGTATACTAAATAAGAGTTGGTAGATCATGAGTTGAATAAATCGAAGATAAGTATTCCTTCTTACTCCCTTTCACACCTGTGTTTTGTTTAGATTTCCAACCGCATACTCGTATGTTCAATGTACTGATGTTAGTTGGCCTGCATTTGTTTATGATGCAAACGCAAGGAACAACGATCATCACGCGGATTATTGTTGTTCTAGATTCAGATCCAAAGTCAGTGGTGAGCCTTTTTATATTCCGGAGGACATCCATTTCTTTTCTGTTTAGTAGTTTTGTTTTAGGATGTTATGGGGTCTCTACCAACATCCCTCTTCATTAAGTTTAAAGGCTTCGAAGACAATAGTATTTCATTGTAGAGTTTATCGTTGTATGCTGAGACTTGAATGCCGTCATGGCCAGATATTATAAGAAGTACTTTCCTTTAAACTTGTCTTATTTTTCGTTTAAGTTCAGTTTCCATGCGATTAGCGTTTACCCAATATTATAGTAAAGTGAATACACACTCGTTTAGAGATTCCAATATAGGTGCATAGCCTTAAAGTATCAGTTTTGGACCTAAAGGGGAAATGATAACATGAGGAACCAAGTCAAGTGTTCTGAATCAGAAAGTAATATGTTCCATTAGAATTAAAGTGATATATCAATCCATTCGTACACTAGTGTATTCCTAATTTTTTTTCATTATAATATCCGTTAATGTCTTGCATATTAACATTATGTCCATAAATATAATATTACACTTTACAGAGATTCACAACTATGTCAAATTCTCATAATAAGAGATTGAGACTTTATCCAATTGATCTAAATCTTACTCTGGAAAAAATTATGAATATCAATATCATGATATAAATCATTTTATATAAGCACTCATTTCTCATCATATGCTAAGTCTCACAAAATTCATGATTTACCTTCAATGGATATCGAAACAATGTTATGTCATGCCTATTGTTATATCATATTTATTAATTGAATAGTGCTTATGATACTTCACCCTATGCTTTTTCAATTATCATTTTTTAATTCTGATAGTGATAGAGATGATTAGTTTTATTCCTTAAGAGCATGGTGGAAAGTTTTGGGGAATCTAGAAATCCATCACTTGTATCAATTATTGCATTATAGTCCTATTAGTATTTCATGACAAATATATATACGTTTCATGTCAAATAGATCCATATAAAGTATGACTCATGTTCAAATGTGTATCATTTATAAACCTTGTCAAATAAATCAAGTTCTTAAAATTTATTAGTGCTTTATGTTCAAATGTATTAAAAGAATCGTACCCGTAATTTTTCGTAACAACCTTTGGGTCATTTTCGTTTTATGCCACCTATAATGAGTAAACTTTTGAGGCACTTTTTCTTTTTGAGACTACTCATAACACACCAGCTACAATTGTATGAGGTACTTCACATAGTGTAAGAGATGGTACAAATGCTAGAGTTAGGGAGCTTGAGTTAGTGGTCATGGTGTCTTTCATACTAGTGTGAGTGCGGACATTTCTATGTTATACAGGGTATATCAGAGATAAAGGCCTCAGATGTAGTGATCGCAAGTAACGTTCTAGTCCATCATCATTTTGTTATTGTATTATTTTATTTTAGGGTCAACATATTCTTATATGTCTACTTATTTCTCTACAAGTATTGATCATGTGTGTGAGTCCATATTATGCCTATTAGTATCTCTATTCTGGTAGGTGATTCTTTAATGGAGGATCCGATGTACTAGTATGGAAGGGTAATTTGAGTTCATACTCGAAGGGAGTGATATCTTCTCTTGATACTTTTCATATAATGAAGAAGGAATGATTATATTATTTCGCCCATATTCATGATCAAACAAAGTATCTATCTCATTTAAAGACCACGGGAGTGGTGAGAGAGTTCATATATTTGTTTTCTATCGACTTGTTAGGCGTTCATCCACACATAGACATTGATTTTTGGATTGACTTGGTGCTGGTCACTAAGCTCGCCTCCATTCATTCTTATTGGATGGCTTCGAAAGAGTTGAACGGATTGAAAGAAACATAGGAAGACTTTTTGTAGAAAGTATTTATTCTACCTAGTGTTTTACCATGCGGTGGAATGGTCTTAGTTGTGAAAAAGAAAATGGTACCATAATGATCTGTATATACTACCAGTAGTTGAAAAAGACTACAACTAAAATAAGTATCCTATTCCTCAAAGTGATAATTTTTTATTAGCTTAAGGGTTCGTCAATGTTCTCCAAGATTGACTTGAGGTAGGGTTACGGAAAGCATACCCCAAACGGGTCTGGGAGGACTAAGACAAGACCTTAACATTCGTCATTACATGTTATCACTTAGAATTGCAAAAATTAAATACTTTAAATACTATGTGAAGTATACTTAGACTTTATACATAACAATCATGAAAGCATACGTACGATTTTCTAAAAACTTTCTCATATTAAAAACCATCTAAAGAGTACGAATCTGGTCTTAGCCAATAAAAGTCAATATGCCATATAGGCCTTAATACAAAAGAATCCAAAAACATAATGGAAATATGAGTACTATTAAAATCTTCTAAAGTCTTCGCAAGCTAGAATATGAAAAGATAGCATCATCGAACATTAGGATCGACGAAAACTTGGAGAAAGAGTTCCAAGCTTCTTCAATCGACCTTCTTAATATTTGATGGCCGGACCCTACATTTGTAGTAATATAAATTAATGGGGTTATTAATCCACATGTACTAACTATGGGTATATGAACATAACATCTTAGGACATGCACAAAACGGAGTCAACTTGGGCAATGTCTAGTCGGGGGCCCATAACCCTACAAATATTAAGTAGACCCTTCAAGTAACCCTATTCAACATCGATTTACATGTCTTTCATTTTACATAAGGGAACATTCTCCTTAAATTAAATCACACAATGTGATTTAATATGGAATCTGGTGTCATAGAACACCATACCGAAAGAAGGTGGTCTACCGGTCAAAGTAGAAGCAAACATGACATAGGTTTCTAGGTGTATCCACAAATTAGTATCCTATGATCGCAACTTAGTTCAAGAAATAGGAGATGTATTAGAGACTTATAGTTCTACATTACATGTAAGCATCTATCTCATGAGAGTCATTATGATCCTACCTTCAAATTAGGGAAAGGAGGCCTCCCATATATAGTACATCAGTGCTAAGTTTAAGTCCCTTTTTTATTAATCTTTAAATCATCAATTGTTCATAAATCTTATCATAGGTAATAGGACATTAAATCCTTGTATAAACATGATCATGATCTCTTTAAGATTAGATGAGAATTTCCTTTCATCATAACCCTTCGTTTGTGATATTAACATATCATAAATCATATTGTGAAAGTATACAAGAGAATATCAAAAATTTGAATTATCGTATTATTATCATAATCTCACGATTATCATTTTCACATCCCAACATATATACATATAATCATATACATACATCATTAACATTGTAACATCATTTATACACTAACATATATATTGTTGAGTAATCACCACTATAAAAGACTTACCTCTTGTTTCCGAGATCCTTAGTCAAGAACTTATGTTCAAGTTCCAATAATCATATAAAAACATAGTGAAATACTCGATATCATAGCCAATACTAACTCTTCAACTCCTAAACAAGACTAGTTCGTAAAGTAGAATAAGGAAAAAGGGTCATTAAAGCATTCATTCTAGTCATAGTCCCAATCCCAACAATTACGTGTTATCAATTAGTAGTATAACTCATTTGATATCATAAATTGAGAGAGAAATCATGCATCACACGATATTCGAACATTATTAATCCAATACTTAACAATTTGTGCGAAATCAACCATTGAAAAGAATTATTTTTTATCGATAGTAATAAATCTAGAGTTTGGAAGAAAATCTATTTTATAGAGTAAAAGCACTAGAATTTGAATTTCTTGAAAACTTTCCTTGAGAGGAACTTTTGGCAAAAGGAATACAAAGAGTGAAAAAATCATACCTTATTGACGAATAATCCACGAATTTAGGAAGAAAATCTTGTACCATATTCTACCTATATAATGTCTTTTCACAAGTTTTGGACTTCATCTGACACTTTGAAACCTTCACCAAACATCGGGACGTAATCTAGTTCAAATTAGCTAATTTCCGGACGTCAAGGTTTTGAATCTAACCTTTTATAAATAAGTTTATTACATTAATATAGGTCTAGAAATACAATTCTAAAATATTATTCAATATATTAAGCTCTAGTCTAAGTCATGACATTTCCGGAGTGTTACACTAAGTGTTCGAGGTGTTGATATCCCAATAAATGCTTTTATGACTCGTTAGGGGCATTATGAGTTTGTGGTGATGGACTTTGGGTTGACTAGTGACCCGACTACTTTTATGGAGTTGAATAACTGGATATTTTTCCTTAATTAGAATGTTTTGTGATTGTATTTACTCGCGATATCTTAGTTTATTCCAAGAATGAAGTTGATCATGTTATTCACATGAGGATTTTACTTTAGATGCTCTTAGAGGAGAACTTATACACAGTATTCTCCAAGTGTATGTTTTTGCTTGAGTATGTGTCTTTCTTGGATCATGTATTGACAAAGGAAGGTATTATGGTTGACCTATCAATGGTTTGGACAATTTGTGCTTGGGTGAGACCTAATTCCCCTAGCAAGATTTGAAGTTCACTATATGGGCATGTTATTATTGTTGGCTTTTCAATATTTTATCTACCATAGTAGCTCCAATTTATGGGATTTATGCAGTTTTTGATGATTGACAAGTAAGAAGAAACATGTTAGTCAACACGGTCCAACGGTACACGGTCATGAGCTGTTGATTTCGAGAAAGCTTCTAAGATGAATTAAGACAACATGTACAGAGAAAGGAATGGATAATGTTAATTTCATGAGAAACCCCAAGAAAATAAATATCTTATGAATTGAATAGAAAAAATGAATGAGTTTGAGTTGAAGAAGGGGTATAAAGAGGCAAGTAGTTTTAACTGAAGGAGGAATTTCACTTAAAGTAGAACTCCTAATGTTACTGTTGAATTGAAGTGCTGGGGTTCTACTGCAATACAACTAAATCAATGAATGTAATTCGAAGACGACGTCCAAAGAAGGTAGGAATTTGAATTTAAGAAGGACACTTACTTGAAGTAGAACCCTAACTCAAGAGAGTTCAAGTCAATAAGGAGTTTGAAGTGAACAATAACTCTATGATAAATTGTTCTTAAATAGAAGTAAAGTTTTTCAGAATACGTGTGCACTTACAGAGCAAAAAAAAAAGCGATTGAGAAATTCACTTCGCAACTGCTACAGGTAAACTGAAGGAACGTAACGAAGAACCTGTTCCTTTACAGAGTTTATGTATTAGAAGTTTTTCGTTGAAAATGAGTCTTGATGTAATCTTAATAAAGTGTGTAATAAACTGAACTAGTAATGTTGTTTTAGGGTTGTGATAGCTCGAATAGTTGGAAACATATACCTTATGAGGCTTATGTTGAAGGTTAGGAATTAGTGCTAGTTCATTGGATTACAAGAGTTGTAATTCAAATCTATAACTTGAAGTTAAGGTAGGTTGCAAAGTTTGTAATCTATCTTTTGTGGAGGCTCGTTGTTGATTTAGTGAAGTTTGAGTTAAATCCTATAAGGGTACAAGTCGTGGTTTTTGCACCTTTTGAGTTGGGTGTTTCCACGTAAAAAAAGTGTATTTTTACTTACTGTCTTTACTTCTTTGTTTGAGCACGTTAGGAAACTTTTTTCACACTTACGTGAAAAGTTAAAATAAGTAAATTTTTAGGTCGTGTAGAATATCACCATTAACTAAGTAGACTAAGAAGAATGGTATTTCTTTGAACTGATAAGTGTGAGGCAAACATTTAAAAACTCAATGAGGTATTAACCTCCACACCTATCTTAGTATTACCCTAATAAGGTGTGTTATTTGTTATATTTTGTGATGCGTTGGTGTTTTTCTAGGTGGTGTATTTTTGCAAAAAGGGAGAGTCATAACATATGCTTCTCAAAAACTAAATGTGAATAAAATGAACACCCACACTAAAGAATTGACCTTAAAACCTAAGAACATTGAAATATCACCTGATATGAACTTATACACAAATGAAGAGTGATTTAGGTCTTAGCTTAGAATATTTTTGAGTATTACAATATCTCCCCCCCCCCCCTTAGAATTTAAGAATGGAAGGGAAAGGATTTACTTCTACTATCTTTCTTACGTAAGAACTTTTCTACTAACATAGTCTGGACTAAATCATACCGATAGTATTGAAATCATCCTAGATATCAAATAAGATTTTAAGCTTATAGGTCATGGGAACGACTTTCTCTGATTTACAATAGCAATAGAGTTATTAACCTCAAACGTTCTCAACAAAATTTGTCCTTAACTTCTGAAAATGAATGTCACGTCTTGACTTGGCGAGTCATCATAGAATCTACTAAAATGACTTGACCAATACGAAGAATAACAAGTAGTGAGAATTAGGGTAAAACTAAACAAAAATCAATACTAATATAAGAAAAGAAAGAATTAGAAAGCAACCCAAAGCTATATCAAATAGATACATTCGCAGAATTTGAAAACCATGAGAATAGATATGTCTAAAAAAATAAATACAAGTCCGCAAAGTGGAACATGACAAACTGTATTAAAGTCAAAAGCTAATCTAACATATATACAGAAGAAGACAGGTTGATCAAGGACGCCAAGTGCTCACCATCATAAATGATATTTCAAAGTGACAAAGGATGACATATACGATCATTGCAATTAGATGGTACTAAGCCCTGAAACACGAGAAAATGTAGAGTTTAGCATAAGTATCAAAACAAAGGTACTCAATAGGGAACATAGGGAGACCGAGCAAGAAAGGTAAAGATTAGAACATTCATTAAATTCCTAAAATAAGACTCAAATAATTATTCATTTGTCAATAAGATTGAACTGAGTGATTCTTATATTTTATTAGGTGTTAAGATAAATTCTTTAGTGTGGGGATGATTTTGCATAGGAATAAAGGTCTCAAGAATCTCCTGGCACAAAGTTGATTTGAGCGCTTTCATAACGATTGAGTTTCAATATGAAATATTACGTGGGTAAACTTCAAACAATCATATATATTAGAACATATAGAATTAGCTGGACCATGACCTATCAAACTAGTGGTCTTTGAGTCATTTTTATGACAACGCCATGTTTTCTTAATCTCGAGCTTGGGGGAAGAAGTTATACCCTTTCAGTGATGTATCTCTATTTAAAGCATCTCATTCGTTTTTAGAAAGGAAGATTGGTATTTTCCTTTTCTTACCAAGCCTATCAACGTTTTATTCACCCCATGTAAGTTTCTAATCAGTATTAGATAACTTTTTCATGTTTCTAAACACTTATTGATTTAGAGCGGAATTGGAAGCGTTCTTTGAAGATCTGGGTTACTTTTGATGCTTATTATTTGCTAGAGGCAGGGGCAAGTTTGTCATTTGTATATCTTTATGTTGCAAATAAGATTGAATTTCTTCCCCAGAAAGATTAAGAACCCTTTTGTGTTTTGTATACCTGTTGGGAAGTCTATTATAGCAAAACAAATCTATCGTGATTGTCTTATTTCCAACAATCACAAAAAAACCATGGATGACCTAGTTGAGTTAGACATGGTAGAATTAGATGTCATTTTAGATATAGACAGGAATAATGCCTATTATTTGTCAATAGATTGTAGAACTGAAGTTTTCATGTTTCACATTTCTAATGAACTAGTTATAGATTGGAGTAGTAGTTCATCAGTGCCTAAGGGTCATTTTATTTCATGACTTAAGGAGACAAGGTTAGTTTCAAAGGGTTGTATCTATAACTTAGTCCAAGTTAATGACTTATGTACTAAGGTACCTCCCATTCAGTCATTTCCTATAGTAAAACAGTTTCCAGAAGTCTTTCATGTTGAATAACCCAGAGTCCCTCTTGAGAGAGAAATAGATTTTCGAATAGACATAATTCCAGATATTTGTCCTATATCCATTTCTCCATATAGAATGTCACCACCAGAGTTGAAATAGCCAAAAGAAAAGTTGAAACATTTGTTAGACATGTTTCATTCGACATAGTGTCTCACCTCGTGACGCTTTGCTCTTATTTGTGAGAAAGAAAGATGGCTTCCTTAGGATGTGTATAGCCTACCATCAATTAAAGGTTACCATTAAGAATATGTTTCCTCTTCCAAGATTATTTATTTGATGAACTTAAAGGTGCGACCAGTTTTTTCAAAAGTAGACCTCATATCTAGATACCATTAGTTTAAAGTTAGGGAATCCGATATTTGGAAGATAACTTTAAGAACCAGATATGGGCATTATGAGTTTTTGTTCATGTTGTTTTGTTTAGCTAATTCACCAGCATCATTGATGGACCTTATGAACAGAGTCTTTAAACCTTATATAGATATGTTTGTTATCATCGTCATTGTTGACATACTATCTATTCATGAAATGAAGAAGATCATGCTAGCCATCATAGAATAGTCTTTCAGACTTTTAAAGGTAAGGAGTTATATACTTAGTTCTCAACATTTGAGATTTTGCTTAAGTCTGTGGCATTTTCGGCGACATAGTATCCGACTATAGAATTAGAGTAGATATCCAAAAGATAAAAGCAGTTAAGAGTTTGCCTAAACCCACGCCTCTAACAGATATAAGGAGTTTCTTGTTTGTCTAGCTACTATAGAAGGCTTGTTGAGGGGTTTTCCTATATATCATCTCCTCTGACCAAGCTGACATGGAAGACTGTTAAGTTTCAAATTTACAAAGCTTATAAGTAAAGCCTTCAGGAATTGAAAAACAGGTTGAGTATTGCCCCGATTTTGACTTTACCGCAAGGTACTCAAGTCTTTTTGGTGTTCTATGAGGCATTTAGAGTTGTTTTGGGTTGTGTTATAATGCAGAAGGGAATGGTTATAGCTTATGCACCCGGGTAGTTGAAAATTCATGAGAAGAATTATCCAACCCATGACATAGAATCGACAGATGTAGTTTTTGCTTTAAATATATGGCGACACTACATGTATGGCGTTCTTGTTGATATATTCACTAATAGCAAGAGCTTAAATTATGTGTTCCCTAGTAAAGAGCTCAATATGAGACAGAGGAGGTGGTTATATTTACTCAATGATTATCACAATGTGTATTCTTTACCATTCAGTAAAGGATAATATGGTTTTCGATGCTTTAAGCATGTAATGTATGGGGAGCACCGCCCATGTTCAGCAAGAAAAGAGGCAGTTAACCAAAGATGTGCACACATTTTCACTACTATGAGTTAGACTTATAGATTTCACAGGAGGAATAGTAATGACCAATGGGGCAGAAACATCACTAGTGTTAGGGGTGAAATAAAAACAAGACCAACACCTCATTTTGCTTGATTTGAAAGCAAATGTTTTTAAGCAAAGAGTACTAGCTTCCGAAAAAGGGGGAGATGGTGTGTTGAAGTACCAGGGTAGGTTGTACATACAAACGGTGGATGGGATCCAAGAGAGGATCAAAGAGGAAGCTCATAGCTCAAAATATTCCATCCATCCGGGTTCGACAAAGATGTACCATGATTGAGAGAGTTATATTTGTGGGATGATATGAATAAAAGTATTAGTGAATTTCTGGCCATGTGTCTAAATTTCTGGCAACTAAAAGTAGAGCCCCAAAAACCTGGATGGTTGACTTAAAATATAGAACTTCAAGAATGGAAGCGGGAGATGATTAATTTAGACTTCATCACAGGGTTACCAAGGTCTCTCATGCAGCATGATAAAATTTGGCTAGTTGTAGATATAATGAAAAAATCAACCAAATTTTAAATGATAAAGAATACTCATTCAGTAGAGCATTACAGAAAGTTATACATTCAGACGGCAGTGAGACTTCATGGAGTCCCAGTTTTTATCATTTCAGATAGAGGTGCAAAGTTTTTTGCACAATTCTGGAAACCTTTCCATAAAAGTTTCGGTTCAAATGTGAACTGCAGTACTGATTTTCATCCTCAAACGAATGGGAAAGGAGAGCGTACTATCAAGATATTGGAAGATATATTGAGGGCTTGTTTGATCTATTTCAAGGGACATTGAGATGATCACCTACCTCTCATTGAGTTCTCTTACAACAACAGTTATCATTAAAGCATCTTGTTGGTTCTATAGGAAGCTCTTTATAGGAGAAGATGTAAATCTCCTATTGGGTAGATAAAAGGTGGCGAAGCAGGGTAGTAGAAGGAAATAGTTTACGAAGTTATGGAGAAGGCGAAGGTGATTTAAAAGAGATATAAAATGGTACAGATTCGTAAAAAATCAAACACAGATGTTAGTAGAAAACCGTTTGTGTTTGAAATGAATGATTAGGTATATTTTAAGGTTTAACTTATGAAGGGTGTTATTATGTTTCATAAGAAGGGAAAATTTAGTCCCTAGTTTATTGGACGTTATCGCATAGCCATAACGAAGGAAAATGTAGCTTATAAGATAGAGCTACCACAAGAGTTAGCAGCAATTCATTCGGTATTTCACATCTCTTTGTTGAAAAAGTTCATAGGTGACCCTTCATTTATTGTACCAACTAAGAATGATGGGAATAAACATAACTTATCTTATGAGGAGATTCCAGTTCAGATTTTTGATCGCCAAGTTTGTAAGTTGAGAACAAAGAAGGTTGCATTAGTCAATGTCCTGTGGCGGAACCAATTTATTGAAGAAGATACTTAGGAAGCTAAAGAGTATATAAATAAAACATATCCACGTCTCATTGAAACAGTAGAAGATGCAGTACAAGATACTAATTCTCTTCTGAGTATTAAATAAGTTATGAGCAAGCATGTTCTCACTCGCTGTTGTTTGATTGAATGTTGAACTTTATGTTTCTATGCTAAGCGTAGTGAAAGCAATCTCATTAGAGGCGATAGGTCTCAAGAGGGAGATATTGTAACATCTTGCAACTATAAATGGCTAAGAATAAACTAAGAAACTAAAAATATACATTTTTGGTAAGAAAAGGAAAAATATGGAAAATTTGTCTATGTTAAGAAAATGAGTTTTTCCTCATTTACAAATAACCATAACATCTAGCTTAGGATGAGTTAGAGGTTGTTCGTGATATGGTTTGAAAGATCTTTTCAACCTCATGCAGTTTGCACAATTTTGATATCGTATGAGTAAGTTCTGCCTTTTGGAAGATGAATTGTTTGATTGAGAAAAGTTCAAATTCGGATTTTAAGAAGGGCAAACTAGTGTTTTCTCTAAATAATTTCCTGATTCATTTTTAGGGTATTATTGAGGTAAAAGAATCTAAATTATTTCTATTTGAGAAAGTTAGAATTACGCATACGGCTTCTAGAAAAGAGAAAAATATAAAGAAATGGACAAAACTCAAGAATTTGCCAAAAACGTCAAAGCTTGATAGTTGAATTCGTCGGGGGTGATTCCTATAAAGGTATGTGAGATCGTTTAATGTGAGGTCCATTCACCCACATGCCAAACTTCTTTCAATTCAGAAATTGGTGAGTTGTTTACATGTTGGTAGGTGAAGTTCTTGAAGTACATTGTCGAATTCTTGTTGGCTGATTTGTTGAATGACTAGTGTTAATTTGATTCATAATTCTAGGTTGTTTTTTGATTAAAAGGTATTGGGTATTGATGGTACTAATGTCCTAAGTGTTTTGGAAAATAACCATTGAAGTTTAGAGGTTATAGAGATTAAAAATGAAGGAGAAAGGTCGGAGATTTTCTAAGTAGGGGCTAGAGCGCCGCGCCCGCCAGAGTGCCACAAAATTTCTTCGGAGCTTTGGCCTCTGGCGCATCGCGCCATCCATAGAGCCACAGAATGTTCTCAAACCTTTGAGGGCTGGCACTCCACGTCTCTCAGAGTGTCAGGGACTTCAGTTCTCCTCATTATTCCCCCACCTTTTCGTATTAATTCCTATGTGATGTACCTATGTTTCTTAGGTTATTTAAACAATGTAAGGTACATCTAAGCATAATGAAATTTACACACTCTAAGACATTTTTTTGAACAATATGTTGCTGAAAATTAGCACTTATCGTTCCAAGTGCATCAATAATCTCATTTCAGCATCAATATAAGATATCATTGTGCTACCTAAACATATGTTTGTATTTTGTGGATTCACATTCAAATTGTAGTCAATAATTGTCATATTTCAATTAGCTATATCAAATATTATTTTGTTATCTGAATGTGTTGTTTATTGAGCTACATTGAGTTCCAAGTTGTATTTACTTTAAGTATGACGATCCCAAGTGTTAAATTCCAAGTAAGGCCTATGATTAACGTTTCCTATAATTAGGTGTTGTAGTCTTTGTGAACCAAACTTTTCCAATAATGTTCTATACTGATCTTGTTGATGCACACCACAAAACCAAAAATTTTCATTAATGGTCTATACTGATGTTGTTGATGCATACCACCAACATTTATTTTAATTGTAAAAAATGGGTTATTTAATGAAAACTCAAAATTGGGGTTGTGGGGTTGAATTTGAAATTGTGGAGGATAGAGTTTCTCTTGAATTGAACTCTCCCCACTAGAAAAAATGTTGCTAGTACTGGCAGTTCAAAATTGAAACTCTAGTGCTCTTCTAATTTGATTAGGAATAATATTTTTAAGACGGGGCATTGTCCCATATTTTCTATTGCTACCCTTTGTTGAGATTCACATAAATATTTTTTTCCTGATGTACGATGACTACTTTTGCACTCTTTTAGAGATCTCAAATATTTGAAAGGATATTTCTTATATTTTGTTTTAAGAATTGTGGCACTTCTAGAACATATAATGAAATTGCAGCTAGACAAATGTTAACATAAGATTATCAACTCCCCCCCCCCCCCAAATAAAAAAGATATACATTTTTATGTACGAAGTCTATCGAGTGTATAACATGTCTATAACAAGAATAAAGACTAAACAATCTAATTTGCTTCTTCTATAAGCACATAAATACCTTTATGAATAATTAAAAGAACAAAGACTAAACAAATAATGTTTTGTAAATAATTTCCTGATTCATTTTTAGGGAATTACTGGGGTATAAATAGTAAATTATTTCAGTTTTAAAAGGTTAGAATTACGCTTAGGGTTTGGAGAAGAGAGAAAAGAAGAAGAAAGGGACAAAAGTAAAGAATCTGCCAAAAATGTCAACACTTTGCGAGTGGAATTTGTCGGGATTGATCCCTATAAAGGTGTGTGAGATCATTTTGTGGTAGTTCCATTCACCCACACACCGAACTGGCTTCAACTCAGTGATTCGTGAGTTGTTTACACGTTAGTATGTGAATTTCTTGAAGAACAATGTTGAATTCCTGTTAGTTGAGTTGTTGAATGCCTAGTGTTCATTTGATTTTTAATTATGGGTTGTTTTTTGATTTAAATATATTGGGTATTTAGGGTAATAATGTTCTAAGTGTTTGGGAAAATAACCATGGAAGTTTAGAGGACTTAGAGATGAAAAATGAAGGAGAAAGGTCAGAGATTTTCTAGGCAGGGGCAGGGGTGCCGCACCTTCCAGAGCGCCAAAAAAGTTCTTTTGATATTTTGCCAATGGATCCTTGCGCTAGCCAATGTGACACAAAAAGTTCTCTAAACTTTGAGGGTT
Organism: Solanum lycopersicum; assembly: GCF_036512215.1. Lineage (NCBI taxonomy): Eukaryota > Viridiplantae > Streptophyta > Magnoliopsida > Solanales > Solanaceae > Solanum > Solanum lycopersicum. The sequence continues at coordinate 46,928,718 of NC_090809.1, read as the reverse complement.
GGAGCACCGTGCCTCTCAGAGCACCAGTGACGTCAGTTCTCCCTATTCTTCCCCTACCTTTTCGTACTAACTACTAAGTGATGTAGCTATGTTTCTTAGATGATTCCCACACTCTAAGGTACATCTAAAAATCATGAAATTATCCATAAACATGAGATCATGAACCTTGAATCCATAATGTAACTCAAGGAAAGTTATGATCAAATTCAAAGAAGCTAACAGTAAATTTTAAAAGTGAAGAAACTAGTCTTTTCTCGAAGTTTTCAAGAGTCTTTATTAAATGTTTTAACTTTTTTTAAAGATCAAGTTGCAAATTTGGCAAAGAGTAAAGAGTTGAGTTCATTTGTCAAAAGTTAAAAAATAACTAATTATTCTCAAAGAGTTGGAAACCTTTTCACATTTTGAGAAAGAAAGGAATATGAGACTTCCAAACGAACCTTTGCCTAGTTAAAGTAAAGAGGAAACTATGATTTCCAAGAGAGCTTTTAAAGTTAAGTTCAAATAATTAACACAAACCAGAGAAGAAGTTTTTTAAAAACCATATGATCTAAATATGTTTTTGAGTAGTATTGAGTGAAGTTATTCTTGTGTTTACTAGAGCCAAGATAAGTCTTCCTTCTAACACTTTTAAAGCTTAAGGTTTTTTAACATTTCAAACCGTATACTCGTACATTCAATGTACCGATGCCTGCTAGATGCATTATTATGATACAGACGCAGGTAACCAGGACAATCATCATCCAGCGCCTCATTGATCAAACCGAACAGTCAAAGTATGGCCTTATATTTAGTTGTAAATTAGAGTAAGGGTTACGGTGGATTTTTAATGGGACAGGCTAATGGTTATTAAATTGCATGATTTTCCACTGTGAATAATGATGATTATTTGTGACGTGACAAGTAAAATCATATGGCATGGTTGGTGGCAGTAGTAAAAGTTAGGGTATTAGTGAGCCAACAAAAAAAGTGTGGTACTTTTTAGCAAAAACACAAGCAATTAATATTGTTGTTCTATTTCAGATAGTTAAGAGGTATTTTGACCTTTTTCATTTTTGATTAAAAGTTTTCCTTTTAAGATAAAGGACTGTTTTTTCTTCCTTCTACGAAAGTTCTTCAATATTCACCTATTATTATGAATTTTTTATAGAGCACCAATCTTTAAGATACTTTTATTTCCCCTGTAATTTCAAAGAAATAAATTTGAATGTACTTTATTGATTATTACTGTAATAGTATGTTCATCTTGGGTTAACTATAATGATAAATCAATTTATTCATCTTTTTAATTTTTTTAATAAAATTGGCTATTTTCATAATATTTTTAAAAAATAAGTTCCAAACTTGAAAGATAATGATAATATAGATAGATTAAATTATTTATCAAAAATAATATTGCAAAAAAAATTTTTGGTATATATGTCAAAGATTGAGACCTATTACAATATAAGTTGATTAATATGTGCAACTGCATAACCAAAAGAGTTACATATAACTTTCAAATTATGATGGAATTTAGATATGAGAAATGAATGAATCATCATTGTAACTGCAGTTTTTATATCATCAGTAGCAATGGAAATGCTCTCCAACGGAAATTGTTTTTATGTGATTATAATATGTGCTCATTCACCAAATTTGGATTCCTTTAAACTTTTCGCTAAAGTTGTGATGTTGGGTATAATTTCACTATGTAAGTATTTATTCTATTAATACACTTATGACATCTGTTGTGAGAAAAGCTACTAACATTTATAAATACAACAAAAATCGACTAAAAATATTGCTATTAATATTTTATTAAATTCTTTAGAGCTAAACAATTTTCTATAATTCACTTTAATTATGAGTAGCAATGAATATTTTGTTGTTTAGTGAAATTAGTGATTTGTGTTTAATGTCTATTTTATTTAGTAATTGATAAGTTATTACTTTGGAACACAACTTTTATAGTGAATATCATTGAAATTAACTATTCATATAGTATTTAGTACAATTAAAGTCTAATTGTCAACTTCTAGATATAATTATGCAGTTGTATGCTATAAATTCAATGAACTTTTAATAAAAAAGTCTTTGAAAGAGGGAACATGTTTTTTTCTACAAAGGTCACTAAACGAGAAAACAGTGAAAAACTTGCGGCAATTTGTATTGAGGAGAAAATTCGAAAGAGAGGGCGGGAAAAGAATAAGAAGTCCGAGACAAGATGATTATTAATTATTTAGTTACCAATAATATGGGTGGAGATGATGAAAACTTATTTAAACAAATAAATGACGTGAATAATATTCAGTAACATAGAAATAATATTCATGAGTTGAAGACATTATTGTAATGAAGAGAAAATACAAGCGGAGGAGGATATTGTCTTCAACTTCATAAATATTGTTTCCATTCTCCTCAATATGAGGTACACCAGTTGTTCTTTAACTAGTTCTTCATTATCTCCGCCCATATCCATCTCCTTATTTTTTTTTCCACTCTCTCTCTTTCTATTTTTTTTCTTAATACAAATTGTCATAAGTATTTCACAATTTTCTCATTTAGTGGCCTTTGTAAAATGAAGCATGCTCCTTCATTCAAAACATTTTTTTGGTAATAGTTCATTGTATTCACCAGATATAATTACATAATTATTTTAAGAAGTTGACAATTATAATTTAATTCTATAAAACAATATATAAATAAGGAATTTCAAGCATATTCACTATAAATGTTGTGTTACAAAATAATAACTTATTATTTAAAAAATAAAATATATTAACAACAAATAAGTAATGTGACTAAAAAACAAAATAATCAATGCTGCTCATTATAACTATTAGTGAATTGTACGAAATTCTTTAGCTTCAAATTGAATTACATATTAATAAAAAAAATTTAGCTGATTTTTGTAGTGTATTCATAAACGTACATGATTGTTCTCACAATAGATGTCATAATTGGAAGAATATAATAATTACTTACATAGTGAAATTATATCAAAGATCACAACATGAGCCAAGAGTTTAAAAGAGAATTAATTCGGTGAATGAGAACTTATTATTATCACATCAATTATTTTCTCTCAATTGGAGAGCATTTCCATTGTTTCTGAAGAAGTACGAATTGTAATAACTGCATCGATACATCTTTAAAGTCTGAAAAGAAATATACATATATATATATATATATAATTATATATATATGGGCGTAGGGCGCCATCCCCTAATATCCGAAAGTACATCTGGGTGCACTGCTCCAGCCCTTTGGGCGTATCTGGGGCACGCCACGCCAGCCCCTCTTCAGACAACATTTTAACGTATTTTACCTCTTTTTTTCTGACCTTAAATCAGTTATAATCAATATCTTTTCTAAACTCTTCCTTTAATTTAATTATCCAACCTGAGTAAACACTAATACTATTAAAACAACACTAAAAAAAATAACTTTCATCTCAAGAAATCATCAAAACACTAACAAGACAAGATCTATAATGAACCTCAAGAATACATAATAAGAAATTGAATCCTTCATCTTTTGTAGAATAAAATTACACTAAAAATAACATGTTTGGAATGTTGGTTAACAACCCCAACACTATGGAAGCTTACATACCTCTTCGTGATTAGACCCATGGTGAAATTCCACAACAAGACGCTTGCAATCTCGACGAACGCTTGATCTTCTCCTCTTTTCTCTTCTTTTCTCTTGTTGCCTCTTCTTAAACACTCAACTAAAACCCTAAGAGTATTTTTGTATTATGAAACTGAACCTAAAAGTATTATTACCCTAAAATATAACTAAAGACTAGTTAAATCTGATTTGGTAAGGAAAGGACAAAAAATACTTCATAATATTTTCGGCTAACTTTCCTTAACTGGACAGCCTAACTTAAAAAGGTCATATCTCACTCATTCGTACTCAATATTTAGAAAATTTGGTGGCGTTGGAAATATAATTCAAACATATTTCCAATGGTATCTTATAGTAAACCTAAATCATTCTGTACTGGAAGTTATGGTCATTTGAACTTGCAGATTTAGGATTTTGCTATTTCCCATTTTATTCTTTTTTGAAATCATGTTTTTAAATATAGTGATTTGACCTTAACACTTAGGAAAATTTTAATTCTTTCATAAAATATCACTTACTACGATAAATGGTTCGAGTCTAAGTTCAAATTTTTTTTAGGGTGTTACAATATCTCCCAATTGGGATCATTTGACCTCGAATGAAGACTGGTCGTGGTATGTAATGGGTTACTCTTACTAAGGTCTTAATCTATTGATCTTCTCTAGTATATTCAAGCTTAACTGAAATCCATATGTTCAGAATATATACCTCCATATAGGGAATTACATCCCATAACTATTACTCTTTATCAGCATATTCAAGATTAGAAATATAAAAACTCCATGGAGTCCTACTAACCATCTCCTTAAGAAATTCCCAAAACATGACCTAATTTCTCATGTTATCATGTTAAAAACCTATTCCACATCTCTATTTGGTGTACATTATCTTAATGCTCTATTAAATCTTGTGACTTAGCCATACCACTTCCCTTATCTAAAGGGCAGGTCCTCCACTACTCGCATTCAAATCTGCAACATCTTGATTCCTCACATACACTACGTCAAGTCTACAAGATCAACTACCAAGAATGACCTCATCAGCCTCATTTTTTCATTCTTTTGATCATGACAATAATATCAATTTCAATCTTTATATTTATTACTAAGCCAAGATATCAATATGATTTCTCTGCTATACTATACTTCATTACAACTATGGAAATTTGGAAACACTTTCCCACTAGGAAATCATCAGAAATAGTCAATCCTTACCTCTCACTCTTCATACACAAACTACCATCACATTCCACATCATAACTTAAGAGCTACCTACGCACTTAATGTGCATTATCTCCCAAGTAACTCTGTCATACTCTAAATACCGTGAGGTTCTACTTTCAAAATTTACAAACCTAAATTAATCTATCACATTATGAATACTCTAGATCTTTTATAAATAAATTCACCACTCACACTTTGTCATTACTAACACAATGATACATTATCATAAACGCTTTTTTAGTTAAGGTATACTCTAATTCATATTAACTTACAACACTTAATGTACCTGTTATTTGAGATATTCACAACTCATCAGTTGTTAGTCTACCACAAGGGAAACTTTTCATTAATAGTTTATTAGGGACATGACTATACAAACCTAGTTTGCCACAACAACATCTCCTTTTCATATATCTCTATTCCTCTGCATACTTTTCTCTAATTATGGCTCTTTCACTAGTACTACTCATGATCTCATAACTGCTGCTACTTTTGGGGGTGAAAATCATAACAAAGCTGTGAACATACTCTCTCTCATAAAGATCTCTGCTGAAACAAGATTTCAGAAAAAGAGTACTGCTCACTTTAAGATAAAACGCACAATTCATGTGAATATAAATGCATTCCTACAAAATTTAATATTTAACCTACTCTTGGGCCTCTCTCAAGCCCCTTAGGTGACTCATGACTTCTTCAATAATCTTTTTCGGAATGACTAAGTCATAAAAATCTTTTAACTTCACTTTTCAACCACCTCTTGTATAATGGGTAGTAGGATAAATAAGAGAGCACAAGACTTAGAAAAGATCTCTATGACTTAGTTCTCTCGGACGATTAAGAGTATGAAAGAAGAAAATAAATTGCTTGAATGTCTGTAGTCCCTCATTTATAGAAATGGGGCCCGCATAACCATAAAAAAGATCCTACTTTAGACGGCTTCATAGACTCCCTAAGACACTTGATCGTTTGCCCTAATACAAAGTTTTCACAACCCGAGCCTACACCCCGAACGTGGCCAACACTGGAAGACCAATTCTGGTCCCCATGAGAACCCTTATCCTTGATGACTATAAGCGGAACAGTCAGTTAAGCATACAAAGCTTGAAAAGTTAAAAAAGATTCAGTAAACTCAAAGGAACAACTTGAATAAAATAATAGATCAACTAGCCATAAAATAGGATTATTAGTCTTTAAAACATTTAATAAAATACATGTAAAATACAAATGCCTTAACAAAACTTACTATCTATGAAGCCTCTAACAGATAAAGACGGAAGTCGGCACAAGACCCACGACCTCCTGACTAACCTGAAAAGTAAATGAATTCCTCCGGAAGCAAAGAGGCTCACCATAGCTAACTTGAAATCTGAGATGTATCAACCAAGCTCCTGTTGATGATGTTGAATACATGTGTCCGCATCATGTGAAGATGAAGGACAATTGGCTCAGTATATGAAATGTACGAGAATGTAAGGGAAATTCTAAAGTATGACATAAGCTTGATACTTGAATAAAAGATAGCAACATACTTACCTCTTCTCAAACTTGAAACCCATTGAATACTAAAGAATAAGATACTCATCTCATAGATTAAATATTGAACTCAATGATATGATACTTAACTCAAAATATTCAAATCATGATACTTATATAAAATCATTTAATTAAAATGCAGTTTAAAACCAGTGCAATATAAATAAAAGATGTTTAAAAGCATCATCTTAACTCAGGATAATAATATCAAAAAAACTTAGCATGCTCCCTCTCAAAGACTACTTGTGCAATTTATGAATGAAGTCTGATACCCCCATTAATACTAAGTAAAAACCCTTGAGGAACCATGTAACGATTATTGTAGGAGTTTCTCTAACAAATAATAATCACAATGAGCGTAAGTAATGGTACAATATATTACCTCACGTTAAAAGAGGACCATCATACACCTTTCCATCACAATAGAACATTACTAAACTTAGTTGATCCACTAGATCCCTTTACGTGATCATCTAAAGAGTATGACCTATCCATTCCCATGGTGGATACATGGTTTACATGGTGACTTCAGTTAATATGAACTCTAATAACAACATCGGTGCTCAATACTAGTCCCATAACGTACTTCAGCTCATGCTTTAATTGAAACTTTTTTTTCTTTGGGTTGATATATTTTGCTGAACCCTTTAGCTTTAAGAATCTCCTATTTGAATCAATGTTTTCCTCTTTACTTCAAAACTCTTTTGTAACTTCTTAGTTCCCTTTTGACTTAAATGTGAAAATATTTAAAAAATCTTAATGAATACTTAGTTCCCTTATCGCTTTTGAAATGAACTCAAATCTTGCTATTTAGTAAACTTGAAACTTTAACTCTTAGGGAATACTTAGTTCCCTTATCGATTTTGAGAATTTAACTCAAATGTTTACTCTTTCTTAGATTGAACTTTAAATCTTTAAAACAAAGTGAAAACTTTTATGAAAGACATTAGAAAACTTGATAAACTATACTTTGACTTTCTCTTAATTTATAGGCTTAACTCTTAACCTTTCTTTAATTGAAGTATGGATTTATGGTTCGGGATCTTATGTGGATAATTTAAAGATTTTCAACTTGGAGGGTTCATGCGGAATTATGAGCATGAACTACTTAACTCAATAACTAAGAGGTACTTTATAACTCAAGATAGGAATAAGGAACTAAATACACAAGACATAAAAATTTGAGATACTACTAATCCCAATGATATTCAATTTATGGAATTCATGCGGATGTTATGGACATGAACAACTTGATTAGAAGGTCTATGTAAACAGATGGAACTCATGTATATGACTCTCTCATCAACTTCTTTACTTCCTCTAAACATAGTTCAAATCAATGATGGATCTCAGTGAATTTACAATTTAACGTACAGATATACTGGATCTCTACTCTTAACTCTCTCTCTCTATTGAAAATGAATTATCAATTCAAGAGTTTTGGTTCATGAAATGGAGGATCTATATGATATTGTAGACTTATGAAGAAATTCTCCTCACTTCATTCTCACTTACTTGATTCTTCATAAAAGGTTACAAGAAGTTGCAAAAGACATCTCAAAAGGACTCTCTCAAAAGGTTCGTTGGAACTCTCAAAACATAATCTTGACTTTACCTTGAATTTGAATTATTTATTCAAGGTTATGATGATTTATTTTATGGATGATTTATAAGTGTTTTAGAATTTCTTTAAAGTGTAAAGAATAATATGGAGTGAAGATACACTTTAAATGAGCTCTAACGTACTACTAACGAAAAAGGAGGGGGGTCAGGTGACCCTGGCGCGTTTTGGGCACTAGGAACCAGCCCCTAACATCAGAGAGTACATTTGGGCACACTGGAGGTTCGCCTCCCCAGACCTCTGGGCGCATCAGGGTCGCTCCATGCCATTCCCTCTTCAGGCAACGTTTTGAGCAATTTTGTCTGTTGTTTTCTAATCTTAAATCCCTTATAATCGATTTTTTTTCTCAAGTCTTTTTCATATTCAATTAAACAACCTAAGTAAATACTAATACACCAAAAAAAATAACTTTCATATCAACAAATCATCATAATGCCAATAAGACAAGATGTAGAATGAACCTCAAGAACACCTAACAAGAACTTGATTACTTCATCTTTTTTAGAATGAAATTACACTGAAAATAATATGTTTGGCGTGTGGGTGAAAAATCTCAATACTATGGGAGCTAACATACCTCTTAAGGATTAGACCCATGGCGAAATACCACAACAAGACGCAAGAATCGCGACGAACGCTTGATCTTCTCCTCTTTTCTCTTCTTTCCTCTTCTTTCCTCTTCTTGAACTCTAAACTAAAACCCAAAGCGTATTTTTGGATTATGAAAATGCACCTAAAAGGATTATGATCCCAAAGTATAACAAAAACTAGTTAAATTTTATTGGATAATGAAAGGACTAAAATATTCCTCATTATTTTTGTCTAACATTCCATAACTGGACAACCTAACTTAAAAATGTCATATCTCATTCATCCGAACTCAAAATTTAGAAAACTTGGCGGCGTTATAAATATAATATAATGATATTTCCAATTATATCTTTTAGAACACCTAACTCATCATGTACTTAGAGTTATGGTCATTTGAGTTGATCCAAAACTCATACTTAGATTCACTTGCAAATTTTAAGATTATTCTATTTCCAGTGTTATTTTTTTTGAAACTCAAGATGCTAAATCTAGTAATTTGACCTTAATACTTAGGAAAATCTTAATTCCTTGATAAAATCTCACTTGCTGCTATAAACAGTTCGAGTTTTAGTTTAAAAAATCTTCTAGGGTGTTACAACTTTGGAGAATGCTTTACAACTTAGTGATGCCTTGCAAAATATGGGAAACCTCTATTTATACTATATCCTAGGGACTAAAGTGTAATTAATATTCACTTTAGAAGTCCCAATAATATTTACTTTTTGATCCCCTTTCTAGAGAATTCTACATAATCTTAGAAATTCTAAGACATTCATGATTTGTCTAGGGAATTTTACATACTGTTTGATCAAACCTAACACAATGAGTATGGTATTATATTTACGTGTAAATGACAGTAAGGGTTATGGTGGATTTTAAATGGGACGTGCTAATGGGTATTAAATTGCATAATTTTTCATGGTGGATACTGATGTTTATATGTCACGTGACAAAAAAATCGCATGGCATGCTTGGTGGCATTAGTTAATGTTAGTGTGTTTGTGAGACAACATAAAAAGTGGGGTATTTTTTTTAGCCAAAACACAAATGAATAATATTTTTGTTCTATTTCAGATAGTGAAGAGATATTTTTGACCTTTTTATTTTGGATAGAAGTTCTCCTTTTATTATAAAGGACTGTTTTTCGTCTTTCTAAGAAATTTCTTCAATATATACCTATTATTATATGCTATTGATAGTGCACCAATCTTTAAAATACTTTTATTTTTCCCTGTAATTTGAAAGGAATGAATCTGAATCTACTTTAATGAAGACTACTGAAATATTATGTTTATCTTAGATTATCTAATATGATCAATCTATTTATTCATCCATTTAATTTTTTTAGTAAAATTGGCAATTTTCATAATATTTATAAAAAATAAGTTCCTAACTTGAAAGATAATGATAATACCACCACTATTTTTCTTCTCATACTCTACATACATAGATTCAATCATTTATAAAAAATAATATTCTAAATTTTTTTTTTGGTAAATATGTCTAAGATTGAGATCTATTACAATATAAATTGATTATTATGTGCAACTGCATAACCAAAAGAGTGTCATATATCTTGAAAATTACGATGAATTTCAGATATAAGAAATGAATGAATCGTCATTGTAACTGCAACTTATATATCTTTAAAAGCAATGGAAATGCTCCCCAACAGAGATAAAAAATAAATATGATTGTAATGAGTCCTCATTCACCAAATTTGGATTCTGTTAAACTCTGGGCTCAAGCTGTGATCGTTGATATAATTTCACTAAGTAAGTATTTATTCTATTAATCAACTTGTGACATAAATTGTTAGAAAAGTAAGTACCAATTATAAACACTACAAAAACTCGACTAAAAAATGTGCTATTAATATATAAATAAATGATTTAGAGCTAAAGAATTTGGTAAAATTCACTTTAATTATGAACAGCAATGTATATGTTGTTTTTTAGTGGCATTAGTTATTTGTTTTTAATATCTATTTTATTTAGTAATTGATAAGTTATTACCTTGTAACCCAACTTTTATAGTGAATATGCTTGAAATTAATTATTATTATAGTATTTAATACAATTAAATTCTAATTATCAACTTCTTGAAATAATTATGCAGTTGTATGGGATGAATTCAATGAACTCTTACAAAAAGGCTTTGAAAAAAGGACCTTATTTTTTCTACAAAGGTCACTAAACGATAAAATTGTGAAACACTTGTGGCAAATTTGTATCGAGGAGAAAAATAGAAAGAGAGAGCCGAAAAAGAACCAGAAGACGAAGACAAGATGATTATTAATGATGTTGATTCAAATTGTATGGGTAGAGATGATGAAAAATTATTTGAAGAAACAAATGGCGTGACTAATATTGAGGAACGTAGAAATAATATTTATGAAGTTGAGGACAATATCTTATTGAATGGAAAATACAAGAGGGGGAGGATATAGTCTTCAACTTCATAAATATTATGTCTATGCTACTCAATATTAGGTACACAATTTGTTTTTTAAGTAGTTCTTCATTATCTCCACCAATATTATTTGTATCAATATCATGAACAATCATGTTGTCGTCATCTTGTGGTCCTTTTTCCACACTTTCTCTTTCTATTTTTTTTCTCAATACAAATTGCCATAAGTGTTTCACAATTTTCTCATTACGTGTCCTTTGTAGAAAAAACATGCTCCTTCTTTCAAAACATGTTTTGCTAAGAGTTCATTGTATTCATCGAATACAATTACACAATTAGAATTTAATTCTATAAAATACTATATAAATATTTATATTCAAGCATATTCACTATAAACGTTGTGTTAGAAAATAATAACTTATCATTTACTAAATAAAATGTATTAAAAACACATAAGTAATGTCACTAAACAACAAATATTCAATGCTACTTATAATAATTAAAATTGAATTATAGCAAATTCTTTAGCTTCAAAAAATTAAATTACATATTAATAGCAAATATTTTAGTTGATTTTTGTAGTTTATTCATAAATGTAAATGATTGTTCTCAAAACAGGGGTCATAATTAGAAGAATATAACATATACCTACACAGTGAAATTATATCCCAGATCACAGCTTCAGCCAAGAGTTTAAAAGAATCTAAATTCAAAGAATGAACATTGATTATTATCCAATCAATTTGTCTATCTCTTTTGGAGAGCATTTCCATTGCTTCTGAAAATGTACGATTGTAATAATTGTATCAATGTATCTTAAAAGTCAGAAAAGAATTTTTTATAAATATACACCGTGATGATTTGTTCATTTCTCATATCCAAATTATATTCATCATAATTTTAAAGTTATATGGCACTTTTAGGTAATGCAGCAGCACATATTAATGAACTTACATTTTAATAGATCTTAATCATGAATAGATTTACCTAAAAAACTATTGACAATATTATTTTTGATAAATAGTTAAATCTATATATAGAGAGTAGAGGAACAAATAAAATGGTTGTATCATCATTATCTTTTAAGTTTGAAACTTATGTTTTAAAATTTGTATATATATTTTTTTTAAAAATTATTAAATTTGTCCATTGTACAAAGATAATTTGTCATGTGACCAGTACACATCAATATCCACCATGGAAAGTCACGTAATTTAACACTCTTTAGCCCATCCATTTAAAAATCCACACCAACCCTTACTCAAATTAACGAGCAAATATAAGATCATATTCCTTGTCCTTTCAATCGTAAAAACAATAGTACACCCACCATGAATCCACTTTTCTCTATATATTCAAAAAAATTCATGAACACTGCTCACATACACAATTTTTTCAGCTAAAACTACACAAAACCTCAATAAACTCAACGAACGAAAGATATTTTTCCTGCATTTTGAATAGTTCTCACGTACTTTTGACCCTTATCAAATTAAAGAATAAAATTAAAAAAATACCTATTTTTTTCTACATATAATAAACAAAAATAAAAAGTTGTTTCAAGTTAAATAATCAGATCCCTTCTAATGTTGCTCTTTATCTTCCCTCTTTGTTACTCCAATTATGTATTAAAAGTGATAGATAGATTTATATAATTCAAATATCTACACCTTCAAAAAAATTATTTTTGGTGAAATTTATTAATCTTCCTTATTATTTTATACCACATGATCATTTATAGAAGAACAAATTACACATTATTCTACCAAAAACTCAAGTGTAAAAAAGAAATATATAAGTCCATTAAATAATAAGACAGAAACATGAAATTATGGCACTTCTAGCACATCTAATAAAATTGTAGATAGAAAAATATTATAATAAGATTATCAAATCCCCCCCCCCCAGATTAGTCATATACATATTCATGGAGGAAGGCTATCGAGTGTATAACATGCCATTAACAAGAACAAATACCAAAAAAAATAATTTTCTTCTTCAATGCATTTATCAAGAACAAATACTAAACAATCTAATTTGTTTATTCTATAAACACATAAAGACATTTAATTATACTTAAAACAGTATAAAAAACTATACAAATGGTGTCATGCCATAAAGGAAAGATGAATTCAAGATTTACTAGAGAAAAACAAAAATAGAAAAAGGAATAGATGTTACAATCACAACAAGAATAATATTAATTAAATCTCTTTTCAAAGGGTAACTAAACTAAATTTATTCATATAAAAAAATCAAAGGTTTAGAGTTGAATATATATTTTTAGAGATATCACCTTTGTAGTCATAAAACCATAATAGATCCACCATTTTACCAACATTCTTTGTCTGTGATCAATTACCACCACCCGAACTTCATCAATAATATAGTCACATTTCCATTGAATTTTTATCCTTTCAGAAATTTCAGAAAAGGAGATAAAAGTTACTAGTTTTCTATATAGAAGCTTGAATTTATTGTAGTCACAATTAACCCTTTTGGGTGTATTATATAGTAATTACAATGGTAAGTGAGTATGTTTAAATAATTATTTAGTCCTTATATTATAGATTTGGTCAACTTATAGTTCTCATATTATTCATTTTTTCATAATTTATGATTAATTAATATAATCATTAGGTCTTTGTCTTCATACTATTGAAAGTTGAATATTTATAAAAGACATATTTTTAAACCTTGTCTTCTTGTTCTAAAAAACTCTAAGTTCTAGACACAAGAAAGACCTATATAATATATGCTAAACCCTAAATAATAGAAGGCTCTAAACCCTGAATTCTAAAATCACTAAACTTTAAAACTAAAAAAACAAAAAACCCTAAGTCCTAAAGCATAAACCCTAAAAACAGAAGAAACACTAATCTTTAAGAATCCTAAAAACACTTCAAGCTAAAAACCTCTAAGCTCTAAACCCTATAAAACCTTAAATTGTATATGCTAAGCCCTAAAAAGAAACAAAACACAAACTCCCGAGGCCTTACACTTGTTAAAGAATTAAGGTGTTACTTTGTAATAAATGTGAGTAGTAAGAGTGTGGTATTATGACTCTTATATGAGATTAATAAAGGTCTTATTTATTATAATAACAAGTGCATTAAAAGATGAATTTGAGATTTTATGTTGTCATAAAAAATTCTAATTAAGTTAATGATGTTTCATGTGCATCTCGATAGTATATTTGAGTTGTCAATGTGGAGTAGACTTATATAAGCATTTATTTATTAACCTTAATATTCTGGTAGAAGGGAACTTATATAGCCAAAGATAATCCTCTTAAATATTGTTCAAGTTTCTCCCGTTAGGTGGATATGAACTTAGAAGGATAGTAATAGTGGGATAAGAAAGAGAAGTCAGACTATTAACAATTAGATTAAGCAACTTTATAGGTCAATGTGGGTAACAATTATACAAAGGCTTCTATAGAAGTGGGAAGAGGTTAAGATAAGCATTTCACAATGAAAACTAAAAAGGGATATTAGTTATTATTACCCATGGAGAGTTCAGAAGTCATGCGATTATCCATTTCCCAGTCCACCCATAGAAGACTTCCTTGCAATCCTAAAGTAGCAATAATGACCAAAAGGCTTTTATTAAAAAAAAATAATGACCAAAGATAATTTATAAACCTTGACCAGTGAATATCTTTAGTGTTCTTTTGTATACATCTTCTCTACGTAGACAAGATATTACACTGGACAAGAAATAGCATACTTATTCATGAGTATATTATTAGTAGTGTAGTTGTGGATAATATTTGAAACTGATTAGAATTTATATTGACAAATCAAGGTAAGTAACTGTATAAATAACTTTATGCCACAAGATACCAGACAAAGTGTTGATCTCTTATGTTAGTTTTTTCATTACAAAGTTGTAGGTTTGTTACACTATTTTTATGGTTTAGCTAAATACAGAGTAGTTGGATTTAGAAATTTTGGGCAACCAATCATCTACATTTTTTATTGAATTTTATAAAATTTGAAGACTCTTGATGAAATTTCTGTATATGCAACTGTAGTGACTCCCATCTTGCTTGGAATTTAGACATGGTTGTTTTTTCATTCGGACACGGTAAGGTAACATCATTTCAATACATCTGCTTTTATAGACATGAAATTAATGTTTAGCTACTTTTAACAATTTATACTACATAATAATATAAATCTTACTGCATACTACTGTACATGAAGAATCCTTCAATGAATGAGTATGCATTCAATACTTTTCAAAGTAAAGAAGAAAAAAGAAGAAAAATAATGATCATGAAAACATAATGAACACAGGAAATAAGAATAAGGTGCTTATACCGATTCAAAGGCAAAGTGCGCATTTGCACATGATCTCCTTCCCTCGTTTCTTGTAGTAACATGCAAATCCCATTCCTTGGCAACTCCGACATTGCCCAGACCACTCATAGACAACTTCATTGAAATCCTAAAGTAGCAGTAATGACCAAAGAGCTTTCATCAAAATATAAGAATGAACAATGGAAAATGATAACGCTAGACTAGTGAATATCTTTGGCATTCTCTTGTTAACATCTACTTTACGTAGACAAAGATATCACACTATGATGACAAATAGTATACTCAGTCCTGCCAATATTTTTCGTAATCTAGTGGTGGATTAAATTTTTAAAAAATTAGACTGTATATTGACCAATCATGATTAGTAACTCTATAAATAAATTTGTGCCACAAGATACCAGAGCAAGTGTTGATCTTTTTATATTTTTTTTATTTTGATAACCATGAAATCCTAGAGGACATTGGCACAATGTTCGAAACATGACGGATAATTGGGCCACCCCTTATCATTTTCCACTTAAATACCAGACTGACATCATCACCCTCATATTTTCATTCTTTTGATCATGAAACTCATCTATAATTCAAGCTTACTGTTTATTACTTAAACCGAATATCAATATGATTTCTCTACTATACTATACTTCATTACTACTATGGAAATTTGATAACAATTTCCCATTAGGACTTCATGATAATTAGTCAATTCTTACCACCTCTAAGTGTGCATACTCTAACTACCATCACATTCCACTTCACAACTTAAGTTCTACCTACTCACTTAATGTGCCTTATCTCCCAGTAATTCTATAATTTTTTGAATACCATGAGGTTCACGTTTAAAAATTCATAAGCCTAAATTAATCTATCATATTATGAACACTCTGTCTCTTCTATATATATATTCGCCACTCAAACCTTCTCATTACAAACACAATGACACATTGTCATAACCCGATTTCTTAGTGAAGGTATACTCTAATTCATAATAACCTTAAACACTTACTCTACCCCTTATTTGAGATCTTCACAATTAATCAGTTCTTAGTCTACCACAATGGAAACTTTTCATTAATAGTTTATTAGGTGCATGACTATACTAACCTAGTTTGCTAAAACACCATCTCCGTTTCATAGATCTCTATACCTCTGCATACTTTCCTCTAACTATGGCTCTATCACTAGTACTGCTCATGATCTCAGAACTGCTGCTACTCCTTCGGGTGTAAATCATTCCCAAGCTCTAAACATACTCCCTCTCATAAATATATCAGTTGAAACAAGATTTATGAAAAAGAGTACTACTCGTTTTTAGTTCAAACGCACGATTCATGTGAACATGGGTGAATTCCAATAAAACTGAATGTTTAACATAGTCTTGGGCTTATCTCAAGCCCCTTATGAGTCTCATAACTTCCTAAAAACTCTTGCTTAGAATGAGTCATCCATAAGGATCTTTGAACTTAACTTTTGAACCACCTCTAGTATAATGGGTACTCGAATGAAAAAAAAAGAACGGACGAGTGAAAATAGATCTCTATGACTTAGATCTTTCGCACGATTAAGAGTATGAAAGAAAAGAAACTTTTCTTAAATGTCTGTAGTCCCTCATTTATATAAGTCGGGCCCTCACAATCAAAAACAGGATGTTACTGCACACTGCTTCATAGACTCCCTAGGATACTTAAACCTTTGCTTTGATACCAAGTTTTTCATGACCTGAGCCTACACGGTGGATGTGGCCAGCACTTGAAGACTATTTCTTGTCCCTAAGCGAACCCTCATCCACGATGAATACAAGCTGAAGACTCACTTAAGCATACAAAGCTATAAAAGTGAAACAAGATTCGGTAAAATCAATGGAAAACTTGAAAAAAATTATATATTCAACTAGCCATAAAATAGGCAATATTAGTCTTTAGAACATTTAATAAAATAAATGCAAAATACAGACTCCTTAACTAAACTGACTATCTATGAAGACTCTAACTGACAAAGGTGGAAGTAAGGGTAAGACCCACGACCTCCTAACTAAACTGAAAAGTAAATGAAATCCTCAAGAAGCAAGGAGGCTTACCATAGCTAACTTAAACTTTGTAATATATCAACGAAGCTCCTGTTGATGATCCTGAATACCCTTGTCTTTATCATGAGAAGATGCAAGCTTACTGCCTAACTACGTGGAATGTAAGAGCATGTAAGGGGTAATCTTGATACTTTGATAAAACATTGGAACATACTTACCACTTGTAAAACATGAAACCCAATGAATACTAAATAATAAGATGCTCAACTCAGAGATTAAATATTGAACTCAATAATATGATCCTTGAATAAGAATACTCAAGTCAACATACTCAACTCATGATACTTAATTGAACTGGTTTCAATATAAAACAGTTTAAAACCAGTGCAATACAAAGAAAAGTTGTTTCAAAACATGATCTTAACAAAACATATTATTATCATAAACACATATCATGCTCCCTCTCAAAGTCTACTTGTTCAATGCATGAATCCAGTCTCATATCCGCATTCATACTAAGCATAACCCCTTGAGGAACCATGTAACTAATATTGTGAGAGTTTCTCTAACTAACAACCATCACTATGAGCAAAAGTAATGGAACAACGTATTACTCCACCATGAAAGAAGACCATCGTACACCTTGCTATCGTTATAGGACCTTACTCAACTTAGTGAGTCCACTACCTCACCTTACGTGATCATCTAAAAAGTATTACCCACCAATTCCCATGGCAGCTACATAGTTTACATGGAGAGTTTAGTTAATATGAACTCTTCTCCCCACATCGATGCTCAATACTACTTCCAAAACGTACTTTAGGTCATTTTTTATTGAAACTTTCTTTTCTTTGTCTTGAGATAATTTGCTGAACCCTTTAACTTTAAGAAGCTACTCTAGGAATCAATGTTTCCCTCTTTATTTCAGAACCCTTTCGGAACTTCTTAGTTCCCTTTAAACTTAAATTTTAAAACATTTATAAACTCTTATGGAATACTTAGTACACCTATAGATTTTAAGAAAAGAACTCAACTCTTTCTCTTCACTTAACTTGAAACATACACTCTAATGGAATACTTAGTTCTCTTATAGTTTTTGTGAATTTCATTAAACTCTTTACTCTTTATTTACTTGAACTTTAAGTCTCTAAAACAAAGTGAAAACTTTTGTGAAGGACTTTAAAAAACATTATAAACTTTACTTCGACTTGCTCTTAACTTATAGACTTGACTCTTAACCTTCCTTGAATTGAAGTATGGATTAAATGTTAAGGATTTCATGTGGATGATTTCATAATTTTAAACATGGAGAGTTTATGAGGAATTATGAGCATGAATTACTCAACTCGAGAACTAAGAGGTATTTCTTAACTCTAGATAGAAATAAAGAAGTCAATACTCAAGACTTAGATGTTGGAGATACTACTCTTCTCAATGATACTCCATTTATGGAATTCATGCGGAAGTTATAGGAATAAACAACTCAACTCAAAGGTCTAAGTAACCTGATTATAATCATGTATATTGATTTTTCATCCTGTTCTTTAATTCCTCAAAGCATACTTCAAATCAATGATGGATCTCAAATAATTCAAAATTTCACTAATAGACTTTTTTGGAACTCTACTCTTAAGTCTTTCTTTTGAATGTGGATTATGAATTCCACAATTTTGGAGCATGACATGGAGGATTTAGATGATATTATAGACTTATAAGTACATTCTCCTCAATTCATTATCACTTACATGAGTCTTGTTATAAGTTACTAGAAATTGTAGAAGACTCCTCCAAATGACTCGAAGGGACTCTCTCAAAATGAGTGAATGTAGAGTTTAATGAGCCCAAACGGGACTACCGATGGAAAAGGAGTGGGGCAGGCTACCTGGATTGTTCTAGGAGTGGGGAGGCAGACCCTAACACCAGAGAGTACATTTGGGCGTATCTGGGGCGCGCCATGCCAGGCCCTCTTCAAGCAATGTTTCGACAAATTTTGCCTCTCGTTTAGAGACACTAAATAACTTTTAATCAATTTCATTTCTAAAGTATTCCTAAGATTAAATTACCCATCCTATGTAAAAACTAATACACTTGAAAAAACACTCAAAACAATCACTTTCATCTCATGAAATCATCAAAATACACAAAAGAGAAGATCTACAACGAACCTTAAGAACACCTAACAAGAACTTGAATCCTTCAACTTTTTGAGAATTAAATTACACTAAAAATAACATGTTTGGTGTTTGGATGAACAAACGTAACACTATGGAAGCTTATATAGATCTAATGGATTAGAACCATGGAATAATTCCACAACAATATGCAAGAATCTCGATGAACTCTCCTTTTTCTCTTTTTTTTGGTGGGTGGGGGAGATCCTGTAGAATCCTATCCCAATTTTTCTTTTGGTAGGCCCATAACAAAAAATCCCACTTCCTTACGGTTATAAAGGGTTTATTCGAATATGAAATCCAGTCTTTGAAATACAGCATCTCTTCTTTCCTCTTCTTGAAGTTTCAACTAAAACTCGAAGAGTATTTTTGGATTATAAAACTGAACATATAGGATTCTGACCCTAAAATATAACTAAAAACGAGTTAGATCTGATTTGGTAAGGAATGGACAGTGTAACTAAAAATGGTCATATTTCCCTCATCCAAACTCGAAATTTAGCAAACTTTGTGGCATTGGAAATATAATGCAAACAGATCTTTCCAATGGTATCTAGTAGCATACCTAACGCATCTTGTACTGGGAATTAAACACCTAACGCATCTTGTACTCGGAATTATGGTCATTTGAGTTGACCCAAAACTCATCCTTACCTTCACTTTCAAATTGTATGATTTTGCTATTTCCAATTTTTTTGTCGTAATTCAAGGTTCTAAATCTAGTGATTTGACCTTTATTGTTTAGAAAATTTTAATTCCTTGGTAAAATCTAACTCACTGCGATAAACTATTCGAATCTTAGTTCGACAAGTCTTCTCGAGTGTTATAGCTTTGGAGAAGTATAAAAAAATAGTGCTTAGCGAGAAATATTAGCAACGTAATATATTCCGTCGTTATATATCTACGGATTTGCAACGAAGTAGTTATTTCATTGAAAAATTTACAAATAATTTTGTGAATTAAAATATAGCAATGGATTTCGACGGAATACGTTTTTTGTCGCGAATAACAGCGAGAAACTTTGGCTCCTCAAATTTCACTATAAATTTTGCAACAAAGTAGGTGTTAAAAATTTAATAATATATGGCGACGAAAGTAGTGATTGACAAGCATTGCTATAATGTAAAATATATTTTTATGAAATTTAAATTACGCATTGACGGAAATTTCCGTCTCTAAAAGTTAATGCAAATAAATATATTTATTTATAGCGACGGATATAAGAATTCGCCACTTAGTTCGTTGCAATAGTTTTACAAAGTCATCATTCATGAAAGCACAAAAAGAAAATAAAAATTACAATCCCTAATAAATAGAGTTTTATCTCTGTGAAACGTCCCAAGAGCAACGCAGCAGCTGAGTGAGAGGTAAGAATTCAATTTCTCTCGTCTAATACTCCTTTTGATTGCTTTGGTCTCCCTCTCCTTTCGATTGCTCCCGTCTCAAGTTCACGGTAAAATTTCTCATGTCTTCTTCATCCTCAGGAGAAAGGTGAGCTTCTACCTTTGATAATTTCTCTTTTTTTAATATGTTCAGTGAGCTTCTATTAATGTGAAGAGGTGGGTTTTGAATTCTATTTGGTGAATAATAACTAGGCAAATGGGATGGGGTTATTAGGAAAGATCATTAGTATTTTGGAAATTTTCTTGGATATGTTATGTTAGGCATATGGATAAACCATATTGTCTATTGGACTCACTCTAACACACGAAAAATCGCCGGTAAAATCACTTCTGTTGGAAGTTCTTCTATTGCTTCATAACCTAAAACTTGTAAGAAGTATTTCAAAAATAAAATGATGCTATTGATGTACACATTATATGATTCTTGTATATATTTATTGTATGTTTTCTTTAAGCATTACAGCTAGCTTAGCAAATCATATAGATATAACATGCTAAAAGTTGATAAAAAAAAGAGAATCCAAAAATGATAAATAGGTATTCACATGATTTAGCAATTAGATTTTAATGATGAGTACATATCATAATAATGTTTTAAGATAAGAGTGTGTGCTCTATCTACTTTAGCATTCACAGTGAAATATGAGATGATATGAATAAGGCGTTCGATGGATTAACTTAGCATCTACGATCATTAGTAAAAGAAGAGATTTTTTATTGTTCTTAGTCTCTTCTTATTTATGAAATTGTTAGTAGAAGTTTCAACACTAGGTGTTTGGTACATTTTTTCTAAAGGTTTTATGTTTTAGCTATAAAATTTTATCACGATCTCGATGAAATGTATATATTTTCCTTATGTCTTTTCTTTTATGGTTGAAAGGAATGAGTTAACTATTGTTTTTAATATTTTACTTTCTTTCATTAGTGTTGTTTGCTTTAACTTTGCTCTAATTTAACATTTTAAATATTTTTCAGATTTATTTTTAGACTCTTACCTAGCATGCTTCTACTTTGCTTGACGAAATTCTCGATATCTCAAAATAACAGCAACAAAAAGTCTCAAAGTTTTTCACTGTCTTGATTTTCTTTGACCTCCACTACCAAAGACAATTCTTCCCCATTCTGAACTGTGACAGCGCTGCCTGATATTCTCATAAGGTGAACTCCCAAGCGAGCAACCCTGTGAACATACTTCACTAACTCCTTCCTTTCTTCCTCAACATGGGCTACACTACCCATAGATAATCTATTAATGGCATCGGCTACTACATTCGCCTTACCAGAATGGTAATGCACACTCATACATAATCCATAAGGAACTCAATCCATATTCTCTTGCGAAGATTCAACTCCTTCTGGGTGAAAACATACTGAAGACTCTTATGATTAGTGAACATATATACGTGAACACCATACAAGTAGTGTCTCCAGATCTTGAGCGCAAACAGCTCTTTTGCAAGCTCGAGGTCATTAGTTGGATAGTTCTTATCATGAAACATAAGTTGTATAGAGGCATATGCAATCACCTTACCTCGCTGCATCAACAAAAAATCTAGACCAACTCTGGATGCATCACAGTAGATCACATAACCATTTGAACCCTCTGTTAAAGTAAATATAGGAGTTGTAGTCAATCTAGTTTTCAATTCTGCAAACATTTTCTCACAATCATCTAACCATTTAAATTTGACCATCTTCTCGTCAACCTAGTCAATAGTGAGGCTATGCATAAAAATCCTTCAACAAATCTATTGTTATAACCCATTAGACCTAAGAAACTTCTGATATCTGTAGCTGAGGTAGGTCTGGGCCACTGTTTCAGTGCTTCTATCAACTGTGAATTCTCTCAAATCCCTTGGCTAGATACAACGTGACGAAGAAAAACAACGGATTGCAACCAGAACTCAAATTTGCTAAACTTAGCGAATAAGTGGCGATCCTTGAGTGTCTACATAACTACTCTCAAATGACTTGCATGTTCTTCCTTACTCCTAGAGTAAATAAGGATATCATCAATAAAGACGATAACGAACAAGTCCAAGTTCTATTTGAACACTATGTTCATCAAATCCATGAAAGTTGCATCAGCATTAGTTAGTCCAAATGACATAACTACAAATTCATAATGACCATATCGAGTTCTGAAGGCTATTTTCGGAAGGTCACTATCTCAGTCTCTAAGCTAATGATAACCTGATCTGAGGTCTATCTTTGAGAAATGACTAGCACCCCAAAGTTGGTCAAACAAGTCATCAATCCCGGGGATGGGATATTTATTCTTGATTGTGACCTTGTTCAACTATCTATAGTTAATGCACATTCTGAGAGAATAATCTTTCTTCTTTACGAACAATAATGGTACACCCCATGGTGAAATACAAGGCCTGATGAAACCCTTATCTACAAGGTCTTTCAACTGCTCTTTCAATTCTAAGTTCTTCAAGAGCCATTCTAAAAGGATAAATATAAATATGCTTGGTATCTGGAAGGATAACAATTCCAAAGACGATTTCCCTTTCGAGAGGGACTCTCTGAAGATCTTCTGGAAATACTTCTGGAAATTTACAGACTACTGGAACTGACTTAAGAGTTTGGGTTTCAAGGCTAGAACTCTTAACCGGAACTATAACATAGAGATAACCCTTAGATATCATCTTTTTGGCCTTAAGGTAAGATATGAATCGACCCATAGGCGCTAAGCTACTACCATTCCATTCTAAGATTGGTTCCTGTGGAAAAAGAAAACAAACAATCCTAGTTCTACAATCGACTGAGACACAATATGGGTGTAACAATCCATGCCTAGAATGGCATCGAAGTCTACCATTTCTAACTCTACTCGATCTGCTTAGGTGATTTTGTGAGATACTGTGATAAGGAAATTTATGTATACCCGTCTAGCTATAACTAGGTCACCAACTGGAGTAGAGACTGAAAATGGTTCAGAGAGAGTTTTTGGACTGACACTGAATTGGAATGCAATACTGAGTTACAAAAGACAAAGTCATGTCTGTTGTCTTTCGGCTGAGTAAACTATATGTGATTCACATCCTTGAGTTTGTAGGATGCCAATCTCACCTATCACTACCACATACTAAAGAAAAATAAACCGATGCGGAAGCTAAATCATTATTTAAACTAAAAAGATATTGAATACCCATATTCTCTAGCTGAGATATATGAAAAATAGAGGAGTTCAATATAAGCAAATATTAACTCACTACTAAGCTGAAACTAACTATGTCTTAAAATAGCATCTAAATTGGACTAGAAATATTGTGACAACCCCTCAGGTACATCTAGCAAAACTAAATCTAAATGACTAAAGACTGAAATGACATTCATGATTCTTTTCCTCGGAGAATGAGGACTCACTACTGAATCTACTGAACTGGAGATTGGGAAATAAATCTATGTGTGATCTGGATGCTGAGAATGAAGACCAACATCACGAGAAAATGTAGTGCATGTATACATCAACACATGAAAGGTACTGATCATGTAGGATAGAGTAAAGCTGAAATAAAACATAATTGAACAAGCAAATTAGGAAATATAATAATATGACATGATAAACTGGATTCTTATCTAACTGGATGCAATGACCAATTTATAACATGCTAAAACTTAATATTAATATACTGATAAATGTTCAATTCAGAGAGTGTGTCTGATCTGTGGGAGCTACTAATAACCAATAATAAAACCACATGGTCTAAATGTTGAGTCCGATGTATATTCCCCATCGAGAGGACCCAATATACCCTGCAAAAGGTATAAAGGCATCCTTGCGTTATCACTAAACTGATTTCCCACATAGGAGACTTACAACCTACTTGGCTAGTAGTTCTTTGATTATTGAGTATGCTAAACCCTAGTCCAACTAGGTATTATGCTACTACCAATGAATTCTGAATATTTATTGTTTATGTCTAAATTTAATATGGAAACTGAGAATGCAACAACTAATCTTTTTATTATGCATGTAAAACATAGCCATGTATATCTAATGAATCTGAAATATGTGACCTCCCATGTGTAATTCAACAACTAAAAAATACAAAGCCAGGGTTCTGATATTCATGCGATAATCTAAGCTATATCATGATAATCTGATTCGGAACATATATTTAACTAAATCATGAAGTTCTTTCAAATTTTTAGAAACCCTAGGTTTAATCATGATAAGAGAATTAATAATCTGACTGAAAACTAGGGACCCAATGAGTAGAAATTACATAACATAGGGATTAAACTGAGTGGGAAAGATCAAAAATTCCCCCGGAAAACTTGCTATCGGGCCAAACGACGGCCAGGACCAACGGTCAATCGTCTTCCCAACGCCCTGTCGCTGGGTCCGTCATTAGGGCCATTGCTACAAGCCTTTACTAAAATGGGTAGAACTTTTTACTCGGAGATCTTAATTTCGCAAGGTCGGTGGATGTAGAAAGATAATTAAATTATCCATCTCTGGGCAAGTCATGGGATACCTAATTCATTTTACGCCAAGAGTTTTGAGTATTTGAAATTTACCCTACTGTATTTCCCCTTAACTTTCTACAAATTTTCCACCCATGGACCTTGCTGGAAATCCATGGCTCTTGTCAGAGAGTGGGTGACTGGGGGTCTCGATCGACGGTCATGGACTATAAATCGTCGTCTGACCTACGGGGTCCGTCCATCGATCAAGTCATAGCCAGTTTTTCCTGACTGAATTTTTGGGAGTTTGTGATCGTATTGACAGTTGTGCAGGACGGACCGTCCATTCCACCGTTAGTTGCACCTGCAGATTCTTCTTAAAAATAGATTTTTGGTCTATTTTGCCTACGGTATTTTACACTAATACTCTAGGGAACTACTTTTACTGGTGTGGGTATAACATAATATTGCTAAAACACAAACTCATGCTTAAAACTATTATACTTCTACTTGACACCAACTGTAATAAGACATAGCTCATCTTGATATGATCTTCTCTTGGGGTGGATGCTATTAGCAATTACTTGGCTATCCACTGTTTATTACCATAGACATAACAACTGCTACACTAGACAAATGGTGTATACATCTATGAATTCCATTCTTGTCAACTTGTGAAGTATTTTATTTCTATCAGTTCGCTCAGTTTCAAAGGGATGCATCATCCTCCACTCACATATACTACTTTATCTTTGTAAAGATTCGCTTGTATATTTAAAGAATCATATGAAATAGTACCATACTTAACTGAAATGGACATCTTTACTCTTAGTGTCTCTGCCACGCTCTACACTGTACTGAGCATGACTTTGTGTATTTTCTACATTTTCCTTCAAATTTGGTTTGTTCCGTATCATTAAAGCTTTCTCATTTTGTCTACTTATAATAGTAAAAATATGAAGAAATATTAAAGGAAACAACATTCTCTGAAACTGATATTGATCAATATGAAGCATATTACCAAGCTACGGGAGGAGAAAAGAAAAAAAGAATCTACGGTGTTGGATGTGATGCAAAAAAATTACTATGGGCAGAAACTTTGTGAGTCATCAACACTACCACATCAATTTTATCAATCAACATCGACAATAAATATGGAAGTTTTTGTAAAGAAAATGATGGTTGAACTAACTAGTCATCTTGTTCCTGTTATTGTTGAGTAGGTGAAAGCATCGATTACTCCATTGGGCAATCCATCGTCTGGGGCACCCATGCCTCCTGCTAGTAATGTGGATGAGGTTGATACCTCTATTTCAAGTTTATACCTCCACAGCTTAAATTTTTTAATATCATATTTTTTGGAAGCTAGAAATTGCGCGTAGTAATATTTAGATGAACATGGGTTAATTTAAGAGTACTTGATAGTTTTCTTTGTATATTTTCAACCAAATATATGTTGTTTTGCAGTTTTTTATTTGTATATTATGAATCGTCTAAGGGTATTATATTATATGAATGTTTTTTAATTTTGGAGTATTTAGTAATTTTAATTTAGTATATTTCATCCAGTGCACAAGAACAATTTTAGCAACAAATTTAGCCACTATTTGGTCGTTGCTGTAAAAATAATGTTGGTGGCAGATCAATGACGAATTATTAAAGGCCTACTATATTAAAAAATATCTTGTGACAATATTTTTCTGCAAATTTATCAAAAACAATGAAATGAATTGTGAAATTAGAAACAAAACTATATAAATATATTGACAAATCTTTTCGTCACTAATATGTGGTGACGAAAACGTTTCGTCACTATGATGTCGCTAAAATTGAGACGCAACATCATTTATTGTCATACAATTCTGACATTAGAAAAAAAATTATATAAATATAATGACGAATCATTCCGTGTAAAAAATATCGAGACGGAAGTAATTCGTTACTAAGACGTCACTAAACTTGTGACGGAACTCATTTTTCGTCATTAAGATCTTACTGACGAGCATAATAACAACAATCAATATTCCGTAGCTAATATGTCGCCAATCGTAATTAGTGACGGATTTTCTTCATATAGTGACAGATTCATGCCGTTGCTATACACTGTGTTTTTTGTACTTAAGAATGCTTTACAACTTGAGTGATGTCTTGCAAAATGAGAGGCACCTCGATTTATACTACTTAGTAGGGACTAAAGTTTAATTAATATTTACTTTACAATCCCTAAAATATTTACTCTTTGGTCCCCTTTCTAGAAAATTCAACATACTCTTGGAAATTTTAAAACATTTTTATTTTTCTAGGGAGTTGTGCAATTCTCCGCAAGCCGCTCAATATTTCTGGAGTCTTCTACACCACTCCAAATGCAAAATTTTAATTGTCTAGTGGCAGGACATGACACTACGCTATTTTACTAGACCCATAGCCTAAGCTATAAAAGGTAGCTCTTTTGTTTCAACAAAAAATATTTTCCTTTAGTCCCTACACAAGCATTAATGGCCTTTCTTCATAATAATATTCCTACTCAAATTTTAAGAAAACTAGACTTTCCATTTCAACTCCCAATACTAGCAATAGTTTTCCCACAGGGGAGAGTTCAATTCAAGACAAACTCTCTCCTCCACAATTTCAGGTTCAAGCCCACTACCCCAACATTCAGAAGTCATTGAATAACCCATATTTTCTATGTAAAATAATGTTGATTGTGTGCTTTAACAACATCAACATAGGCCATTATTTTCAATTTTTCGTTCACAAAGTCGACAACACCAAATTATAGGAAACATTACTCATTAGTCTGGCTAAGCATTTAACACTTGGAATCATCATATTCAAAGTAAGTACAACTTGGACTTCAATGTAGCTCATAAAATAAAATGATGTTATTGATGTACACATTATAAGATTCTTGTATTTATTTATTGTATGTTTTCTTTAAGCATTGCAGCTAGCTTAGCAAATCATATAGATATAACATGCTAAAAGTTGATAAAAAAAAAGAGAATCCAAAAATGATAAAAGGTATTCACATGATATAGCAATTAGATTTTAATGATGAGTACATATCATAATGATGTTTTAAGAGAAGAGTGTGTGCTCTATCTACTTTAGCATTCACAGTGCGGTATGAGATGATATGAATAAGGCGTTCGATGGATTAACTTAGCATCTACGATCATTAGTAAAAGAAGAGATTTTTTATTGTTCTTAGTCTCTTCTTATGTATGAAATTGTTCGTAGAAGTTTCAACACTAGGTGTTTGGTACATTTTTTCTAAAGGTTTCATGTTTTAGCTATAAAATTTTATCACGATCTCGATGAAATGTATATATTTTACTTGTTTCTTTTCTTTTATTGTTAAAAGGAATGAGTTAACTATTGTTTTTAATATTTTACTTTCTTTTGTTAGTGTTTTTTGCTTGTACTTTGCTCTAATTTCAGATTTTGAATATTTTGCAGATTTATTTTTGGACTCTTACCTAGCATGATTCTACTTTGCTTGACGAAATTCTAGATATCTCAAAATAACAGCAACAAAAAGTCTCAAAGTTTTTCATTGTCTAAACACTGCTTGGAGAAAGATAACGTTTCCTCCGTAATCTTCTGACTTGAGGCTCAGGAGTTTCAATAGCCATATTTTGATAACACAGACTATATTTCACCGCCACACTCTCCTACGGAACTATAGAGGCTAGATCACCCACACACATCTTCAAGAGTGAGATGTGGAAGACCGGATGCACTTCTGCTAATTCTGATAGAAACTATAACTCATATGCCACCTTGCCAACCCTTTTCATGATCTTGTAAGGGCCTACATATCTAGGGTGGAGCTTCCCTTTCTTTCAAAATATCATCACCCCTTTCATAGGTGAGACTTTTAGAAAAACCCAATCATCAACTTGGAACTCTAGTTCCCTTCTTCTTACATCTGCATAAGATTTTTGACAATTTTGGGCTGTCTTATGTGTATCTCTATTGAGTTGCACTTTGTCCATAGCATAAAGAACTGAATCTAGCCCTATTAAAGCTGCTTCACCTACATCGATCAAATCAACAGGAGATCTACATCTATGCCCATATAAAGCCTCATAAGGGGCCTTCTGAATGTTGGAATGGTTGTTATTATTGTAGGCAAACTCAATAATAGGAAGGTGATCATCCGAACTACCTTTGAAATCAATCAAACAAGCTCTCAAAATATCCTCTAAGGTCTTAAAGGTACGCTCTGCCTGCCCATCAGTCTGTGGATGAAATGTTGTACTAAGGTCAACTCGAGTACCAAGACCTTTCTGAAATTACTTCCATCAATGATAGGTAAACTGAGGACCTCTATCAGATATAACACAGAAAGGAACCCCATGCAACCTCACAATTTCATTAATGTAAAGTTTGGCATAGTCCTCCGCTGAATTTGTAGTCTTGACCGCTAAAAAGCGAGAAGACTTAGTCATCCTATCAATGATCACCCAAATGGAGTCATGTTGTCTGCGAGTATGAGGTAACCCCGTGATGAAATCCATATTGTTCACATCCAACTTCCAAGTAGGAATATCGATCTATTGAGTCATACCTCATGGTTTCTTATGTTCTACGTTGACTTGCATGCCATTGGGGCACTTACTCACAAAATAAGATATGTCCCTCTTCATGCCATTCCACTAATAGACTTCTCGCACATCGCAGTAAATCTTAGTGTAACTTGGATGAATTGAATACCTACATTTATGGGCTTCTGCAGGAATATGTTGTCTCAACTTGACCACATCAGGAACACACAATCTACACAGGTATCGAAGTACACCATCTCCCCCTAGGGAGAAAACCTCCACTCTTTGATTATGGACTGCACCCTTAAGTTCAAGAAAGATTGGATCACTATCTTGATTTTCCTTGACCTCCAATACCAAAGACAATTCTTCCCCATTCTGATTTGTTACAGCGCTGCCTGGTATTCTCATAAGGTGAACCTTCAAGCGAGCAAGCCTGTGAACATACTTCACTAACTCCTTCCTTTCTTCCTCAACATGGGCTACACTACCCATAGATAATCTATTAATGGCATCTGCTACTACATTAGCCTTACCAGAATGGTAATGCACACTCATACATAATCCTTAAGGAACTCAATCCATATCCTCTTGCAAAGATTCAACTCCTTCTGGGTGAAAACATACTGAAGACTCTTATGGTCAGTGAACATATCTACGTGAACACCATATATGTAGTGTCTCCAGAGCTTGAGTTCAAACACCACTGTTGCAAGCGCAAGGTCATTAGTTGGATAGTTCTTATCATGAAACATAAGTTGTCTAGAGGCATATGCTTTCCCCTTACCTTGCTGCATCAACAAACAACCTAGGCCAACTCTGGATGCATCACAATAGATCACATAACCATCTGAACCCTCTTGTAAAGTCAATATAGGAGTTGTAGTCAATCTAGTTTTCAATTCTGCAAACATTTTCTCACAATCATCTAACCATTTAAATTTGACCATCTTCTCGTCAACCTAGTCAATAGTGAGGCCATGTATAAAAATCCTTCAACAAATATATTGTTATAACCCAATAGACCTAAGAAACTTCTGATATTTGTAGCAGAAGTAGGTCTGGGCCACTATTTCAGTGCTTCTATCAACTGCGAATTCTCTCAGATCCCTTAGCTAGATACAATGTGATGAAGAAAAAGAACAGATTGCAACAAGAACTCACATTTGCTAATCTTAGCGAATAAGTGGCGATCCTTGAGTGTCTACATAACTACTTTCAAATGACTTGCATGTGCTTCCTCACTCCTAGAGTAAATAAGGATATCATCAATAAAGACGATAACGAACAAGTCCAAGTACTATTTGAACACTATGTTCATGAAATCTATGAAAGTTGCAGGAGCATTAGTTAGTCCAAATAACATAACTACAAATTCATAATGACCATATCGAGTTCTGAAGGATTTTTTCGGAAGGTCACTATCTCTGTCTCTAAGCTAATAATAACCTGATCGGAGGTCTATCTTTGAGAAATGACTAGCACCCCAAAGTTGGTCAAACAAGTCATCAATCCCGGGGATGGGATACTTATTCTTGATTGTGACCTTGTTCAACCATCTATAGTTAATGCACATTCTGAGAGAACCATCTTCCTTCTTACGAACAATACTGATACATCCCATGGTGAAATACAAGACCTGATGAAACCCTTATCTACAAGGTCTTTCAACTGATCTTTCAATTCTAAGCTCTTCTAGAGCCATTCTATAAGGATAAATATAAATATGCTGGGTATATGGAAGGATATCAATTCCAAAGACGATTTCCCTTTCGGGAGGGACTCTCTGAAGATCTTCTGGAAATACTTTTGGAAATTTACAGACTACTGGAACTGACTTAAGAGTTGGGTTTTCAAGGCTAGAACTCTTAACCGGAACTACAACATAGAGATAACCCTTAGATATCATATTTTTGGCCTTAGTGTAAGAAATGAATCGACCCATAGGCGCTAAGCTACTATCATTCCATTCTAAGATTGGTTCCTGTGGAAAAAGAAAACAAACAATCCTAGTTCTACAATCGACTGAGACATAATATGGGTGTAACCAATCCATGCCTAGAATGGCATCGAAGTCTACCATTTCTAACTCTACTAGATCTGCTTAGGTGGTTTTATGAGAGACTGTGATAAGGAAATTTATGTATACCCATCTAGCTATAACTAGGTCACCGAATGGAGTAGAGACTGATAATGGTTCTGAGAGAGTTTTTGGACTGACACTGAATTGGAATGTTATACTGAGTTACAAAAGACAAAGTCATGTCTGTTGTCTTTCGACTGAGTAAACTATATGTGATTCACATCCTTGAGTTTGTAGGATGCCAATCTCACCTATCACTACCACTTACTGAAATCACACCAAATATTTTCTTGACCTCATCAATGAACTTTTGTTGGTACTTATCAATATGCGACCCTAAAAACTGAATTGGCTTTCTAAAATTCAGCTTTTGAACTTCCTTATATAGTAATAAAGAAATAGTGTTAGCATTGCCTACATTAGCAATCTATGCCTAAGCTCTACGAGAAGGCATGATCTGAAATGTAAAATGCCAAGTTTTATTGGAATAAGATCATACCATAAGCACGATAAGACTAACAAGAAAGTGAAGTTTTTTCAAAAACCCTTCATAGCCTCCCTATAATTCGATGTGGTGCACTTCACACCCATGAAAAGGACTCTACTTAGCATGGCTTTTAAGACCTCCTAGGACACTTAAACCTTGTGCTCTTATACCATGTTTTGTCACTCCCGAGTTACTCCCGAGTTGCGGACGTGGAACCTAGGACAACAAGTGATACCAAGCAAAAGCTGCTGGTATAATCATGGGCATACTAAAGAATAATAAACTGATGTGGAAGTTAAATAATAATTTAAACTAAAAAGATATGGAATACCCATATTCTCTAGCTGAGATATATGAAAAATCGAGGAGTTCAATACAAAGAAATATTAACTCACTACTAATCTGAAACTAACGATGTCTTCAAATAGCATCTAAATTGATCTAGAATTATTGTGACAACCCCTCAGCTACATCTAGCAAAACTATATCTAAATGACTAAAGTCTGAAATGACATTCATGGTTCTTGTCCTTGTAGAATGAGGACTCACTACTGAATCTACTGAACTGGAGATCAGGAAATCAATCTATGCGTGATCAGGATGCTGAGAACGAAGACCAACATTACGAGAAGATGTAGTGCATGTATGCATCAACACATGAAAGGTACTGATCATGTAGGATAGAGTAAAGCTGAAATAAAACATAATTGAACAAGCAAATTAGGAAATATAATAATATGACATGATAAACTGAATTCTGATCTAACTGGATGCAATGACCAATTTATAACATGCTAAACTGAATACTGAATATACTGATAAATGGTCAATTCAGAGAGACTGCTTGATCTGTGGGAGCTACTAATAATCAATAATAAAACCACATGATCTAAATGTTGAGTCCGATGTATATTCCCCATCGATTACTCCATTCGGCAATCCATCGTCTGGGGCGCCCATGCCTCCTGCTAGTAATGTGGATGAGGTTGATACCTCTATTTCAAGTTTATACCTCCACAACTTAAATTTTTTAATATCATATTTTTTGGAAACTATAAATTGCGTGTAGTAATATTTAGATGAACAAGGGTTAATTTAAGAGTACTTGATAGTTTTCTTTGTATGTTTTCAACCAAATATATGTTGTTTTGGAGTTTTTTATTTATATATTATGAAACGTCTATGGGTATTTTATTATATGAATGTTTGTTAATTTTGGAGTATTTAGTAATATTAATTTAGTATGTTTCATCCAGTGCATAAGAACAATTTTAGCAGCAAATTTAGCCACTATTTGGTCGTTGCTGTAAAAATAATGTTGGTGACAGATTAATGACGAATTATTAAAGACCTACTATGTTAAAAAATATCTAGCGACAATATTTTTCTGCAAATTTATCAAAATTAATAAAATGAATTATGAAATTAGCAATAATATTATATAAATATATTGACGAATCTTTTCGTCACTAATATGTGGCGACAAAAATGTTTCGTCACTATGACGTCGCTAAAATTGAGACGCAACATCATTTTTCGTCATACAATTATGACATTAGCAAAAAATTATATAAATATAATGAGGAATCATTCCGTGTAAAAAATATCGACACGGAAGTAATTCGTTACTAAGATGTCACCAAACTTGTGACGGAACTCATTTTTCATAATTAAGATCTTACTGACAAGCATAATAACAACAATCAATATTTCGTAGCTAATATGTCGCCAATCGTGATTAGTGACGGATTTTGTTCATATAGTCACAGATTCATGTCGTTGCTAAACACTGTGTTTTTTGTACTGAAGAATGCTTTACAACTTGAGTGATGTCTTGCAAAATGAGAGGCACCTCGATTTATACTACTTAGTAGGGACTAAAGTTTAATTAATATTTACTTTACAAGTCCCTAAAATATTTACTCTTTGGTCCCCTTTCTAGAGAATTCAACATACTCTTGGAAATTTTAAAACATTTTTTATTAGTCTAGGGAGTTCTACAATTCTCCGAAAGCCTCTCAATATTTCTGGAGTCATCTACGCCACTCCAAATGCAAAATTTTAATTGTCTAGTGGCAGGACATGTCACTATGCTATTATTACTAGACCCACAGCCTAAGCTTTAAAAGGTAGCTCTTTTGTTTCAACATAAAATATTTTCCTTTAGTCCCTACACAAGCATTAATGGCCTCTCTTAAAAATAATATTCCTACTCAAATTTTAATAAAACTAGACTTTCCATTTTAACTCCCAATACTAGCAATAGTTTGCCACAGGGGAGATCAATTCAAGAGAAACTCTCTCCTCCACAATTTTAGGTTCAAGCCCACTACCCCAACATTGAGAAGTCATTAAATAACCCATATTTTCTATGTAAAATAATGTTGATTGTGTGCTTTAACAACATCAACATAGGTCATTATTTTCAATTTTTGGTTCACAAAGTCGACAACACCAAATTATAGGAAACATTACTCATTAGTCTGGCTAAGCATTTAACACGTGGAATTATCGTATTCAATGTGAGTACAACCTGGACTTCAATGTAGCCCATAAAAGAAATAATGAATACAAAGTGAATGTGAATGCAGGAAATACAAACAAAAATTCAAGTAGAACAATGATGTCTAATATTAATGCTGAAAAAGCTACTAGTAAAGAACTTGTAACCATACATGCAAATTAGAACAACAAATTGGTGAACAAAATATTTCTTATCCAAGCCATATTGTGACAATATATAAAAGTGATATCGAAGAAATAGATTCAAATGAGAAGGAAAATTTTATGCATATTTTAATTTCAATAATATGGGTTATTTTTTCAAAAATCATGGGCCTTCACGTGCTAACCTACCCAATCCATATGACAATGAGTTTGATTAAGTTTATTTTATTGATCACGTAAGTGCTTCAACCTAGTTATTTGATATTATATATATTTTTTGTTTAATTTTTGGTATTAGCTAAAAGCAATATAAATTTATAGCAATATATATATATATATATATATATATATATAAATGATTGAAGAACTAACCTAATCATCAAAATAAACTTGATCAAACTCACTATCATATCAATTGAGCAAGTTAGCATATGAAGGTCCAATACTTTTTAATAAATAACCCATAGGATTAAAATTAGAACATGAATCACAATGTTCCTTCTTAATTGAATCACTTCCTTCTATATTACTCTTATTTGTCACGATTATACTGCTCGAATAAGACATATTTTGTTCAGCAATATGTTGCTGAAAATTAACATTTATTGTTCAAAGTGCATCATTATTTGCAATTTTTAGCATCAATATAAGAGATCGTTTTACTTTTTAAATATGTGTTTGTATTTCCTGCATTCACATTCAAATTTTAGTCATTAATCGTCATATTTCCAATGCATATATGTCACGACCCAAACCGGGTTGCGACTGGCACCCACACTTACCCTCCTATGTGAGCGAACCAACCAATCTAACCTTAACATTTTAAGGTAATATCAACATAAAGTAATGCGGAAGACTTAAACTCATTAATAAAATCAATAACTATTATTATTCCCAAAATCTGGAAGTCATCACCACAAGAACATCTACAATCAAATGACTAAACTAAGAGTATTCTAAAAGCTAAAAATACATAAGAAGCTAGTCCATGCCAGAAGTTCAAGGCATTAAGACTTGAAGAAGAAGATCCAGTCCAAGCTAGAAGCATTAGCTCACCCTGAAGATCCGATGTGACGAAGACTGGCTAGAGTTACTGTTGAGTCGAAGATGACGGTACGTTTGCTGCACTCCACAATTAAACAAGAAGAAAACAATAAAAGTAGGGGTCAGTACAAAGCACGGGTACTGAGTAGTTATCATCGGCCAACTCAAAATAGAAAACAGTATATACCAAGTAATATCATAAAATCAACTATGATACTCAACATGTAGCAACAACAAGCACTATATCATTAACAATTACCGTCAAGTTCACACATGAGGAATCAAGCCCCAATACCATACTCATTTGGGAATCATGTTCATTAGATTGAGTATATTAACATCTTTCAAGATTCATTATCTTTATTTCTCTTGTGTCGGTACGTGACACTCCGCTCCCTCATATTCATTATTCCTCTTGTGTCGGTACGTGACACTCCGATCCCCTAAATCTACGTGTCGGTTCGTGACAGCCGATCCCCTAAATCTACGTGTCGGTTCGTGACACCCGATCCCCTAATTCTACGTGTCGGTTCGTGACACTCGATCCCCTAATTCTATGTGTCGGTTCGTGACACCCAATCCCCTAATTCTACGTGTCGGTTCGTGACACCCGATCCCCTAATTCTACGTGTCGGTTCGTGACACCCGATCCCCTACATGTGTCGGTACGTGACACTCCGATCCACTAAATCTATGTGTCGGAACGTGACACTCCGATCCACTAATATCATTCGGTAAATCATCAAGCCTTCTCTATACCAAGGCATCCTCAATCCCATTACTTTAATTCATCAAGCCTTCTTCTATACCAAGGTATCATCAATCCCATAACTTTAATTCATCAAGCCTTCTTCTATACCAAGGCATCATCATTAATAATGTATATTAAAGTTTCTTTTCAAGATTTGGGATTCAATATTTTCATCTTGCTTATCTTATCACAATCACATAATCATATTCATGCAAACATACAATTAAGCATATAGTAGGGTTTACAATACTACCAATACATATCATTCTCTATTAAGAGTTTACTATGAAAGCATGAAAACCATTACCTGCCTCCACCGAAGAATTGAAATCAAGCAAGTTAATCCTCAAAGCTTGGTGTTTTCCTCTTTTTCTCGATCGTTTCTCTCTCTCCCTTCTTGTTCTTTTTATTTTCTTATTCAAACCCTCTTTCTTTTACCCTAATTAGTATATAATTAAGAATAAAAGATGGCAATAATACCCCACTAATTAACTTAGGATTACCTCTTTTAACCCCCAAGAATTTGAGTTATTAATATAAACCCACGAAGTCTATAATTAAGGAAAGAGTAGTCCCAAGACCGTCGTGCCTGCGACGGTCCATCCTGCAGGTCGTCGCAGAGTTCAGAGACCGAAATTTCCACAAAGGGTCTGTGACGGTCCGTCCTGCCATTCCGTCACAAAGTTCAGAGAGTCGGTTTTCAGTACCCAATTTCAGATTTTCTAAGTGTTTTGAAACGAGACCCTGCGACGGTCCGTCGTGGGGTCCGTCGCCTCAGCCTGTTTTTTCAGAAATAAAATATGCTGCCCAAAACGACTAAACAGGTCGTTACAATATATGAAACATTATTTTGCTATCTAATGTCTTATTTAATGAGCTACATTGAGTTCCAAGTTTTACTCACTTCGATTATGACGATTCAAAGTGTTGAATTTTGAGTCAGTCAGGCTATGAGTAATGTTTCCTTTAATTAGGTGTTGTAGTCATGCTGTACCAAACTTTTCCAATAGTGGTCTATACTGATGTTTTTAAAGCATACACCAAACCAAACATCTCTAATAATGGTCTATACTTATATTGTTGAAGCACACAACCAACATTATTTTTCATAGAAAAAATGGCTTATTTAATGTACTCTCAATGTTGGTGTAGTGGGGATGAACCTGAAATTGTGGAGGATAGAGTGTCATTTTAATTTAACTCTCCCCTCTGGCAAAAATGTTGCTAGTATTGGGAGTTCAAAATGGAAACTCTAGTGCTCTTTGGATTTAATTAGGAATATTTTGTTTAAGACGGGGCTTCTCCCATATTTTCTATTGCTACTCTAATGTTGAGATTCACTTAATGATTTTCGGCCTGATATACGATGACTACTTTTGCTCTCTTTAGGAGATCTCAAACTATTGAAGTGATATTTATGAGAAGTTGTCTCGAGAACTGTGGCACTTCTACAACATCTATTAAATTGGATGTACACAAATACAACATAAGATTATTAACTCCCCCCCCCCCCCTTGAAAAAACATATATATTTTTGTAGAGGAAGACTATCTAGTGTATAACATGCCTATAACAGGAACAAAGACTAAACAATATAATTTTTACTCTTCTATAAACACATAAAAACATTCATGAATAATTAAAAGAACAAAGACTAAAAAATTATTTCTCTCTAAAAAATTTTGTGACTCGTTTTTATGGAATTATTGGGGAAAAAAATCTAATTTAGTTCAGTTTGAAAAATATAAAATTAAGTTTAGGGTTTGGAGAAGAGGAAAGGAAGAAGGAAAGGGACAAAAGTCCAGCATTTTCCAAAAACGTCAAAGATTTGCAAGAAAAATTCATTAGGGATGATCCCTATAAAGGTATTTTAGATCATTTAGTGTTAGGTTCGTTAACCGACACACCAAACTTGTCTCAATTCAGTGATTCGTGAATTGTTTACATATAAGTGTGTGATGTTCTTGATGAACATTGTCGAAAAATTGTTTGTTGAGTTATTGAATGTCTAGTGTTTATTTAAATTCTAATTTTGGTTGTTTTTTGACTTAAATATATTGGGTATTGAGATGAATAATGTCCTAAGTGTTTGGGAAAAGAACTATGGAAGTTAAGAGGGTTTAGAGATGAAAAATAAAGGAGAAAGGTCGGATAT
The DNA here is from genome assembly GCF_036512215.1 of Solanum lycopersicum. Lineage (NCBI taxonomy): Eukaryota > Viridiplantae > Streptophyta > Magnoliopsida > Solanales > Solanaceae > Solanum > Solanum lycopersicum. The sequence continues at coordinate 46,889,645 of NC_090809.1, read as the reverse complement.
TTTCTGACTAGAGTGTCTCGCCTTCCAGAGTGCCTCAAAAGTTCTTCTTAGCTTTGGCCTTTGGCGCGTCGCACCACAGAATATTTACTAAGCATTGACGGCTGGCACCCCGCGCCTCTCATAGAGCCAGGGAAGTCAGTTCTCCCCATTCTTCCCCTAACTTTTTGTACTAATTCCTAAGTGATGTACCTATGTTTCTTAATTTTTACAACACTCTAAGGTACATCCAAAAATCATGAAATTATCAATAATCATGAGATCATGAAACTTGAATGCACAACCTAATTCAAGGAAAATTAAGATCAAAGTCAAAGAAGTTGGGAGTCAAGACTAAAAGTTAAAAACCAAGTTAAAGTAAGTTCTCAAAGTTTACAAGTCTTTAGGCTCAAGTCGTAAAATTAAGCAAAGAATAAAGAGTTGAGTTCATTTCTCAAAATTTTAAGGAAACTAAGTATTATCTAAGAGTTACAAACGTTTTCACATTTTGAGCAAGAAAGGAAGCTGAGACTACCAGTAGAGACTTTGGTAGTTTTAGTAAAGAGGAAACTGTGATTTCCAAGATAGTTTTTAAAGTTAAGTTTATGTAATTAACTCAAACCAGAAAAGAAGTTGTTTTAAAACCATATAAGTTAAGCATTTTTTGGAGAAGTATTGAGTTAAGTTATTGTTGAGTTGAGTAGAGCCAAGATAAGTGTTCCTTATAACACTTTTTCAAGCTTAAGTTGTTTTAACATTTCAACTTGCATACTCGTACATTCATTGTATTGATGTGCGTTGGTCTGCATCTTATTATGATACAGACGCATGTAACTAGGATCATTACACATCCAGCTCCTCTTTGATCCAAACGAACACTAAGAGTATGGTCTGATATTTACTTGTAAATTAGAGTAAGGGTTAGGGTTGATTTTAATAACACGGGCTAATGGGTATTAAATTGAGTGATTTTCCATGGTAGATATTGATGTTTATTGGTCACGTGAAAAGAAATATTACATGGAATGTTGGTGGCATTAGTTTAAGTTAGGGGTATTTGTGAGCCAACAAAAAAAAGTGGGGTATTTTTAGCCATAACACAAACGAAGAATATTTTTGTTCTATTTCGGATAGTGAAGAGGTACTTTTTAACTTTTTAAACTTTGATTAAAAGTTTTCATCTTAATATAAAGGACTGCTTTTTCTGCCTTCTAAGAAAGTTCTTCAATAGACACCTATTATTATATGTTTTTGATAGCGCATAAATCATTAAAATACTTTATTTTCCCCCTAATTTAAAAGGGACAAATTTGAATCTACTTTAATGAGTAATAGTCAAATATTATGTTTATCATAGGTTAACTATAATGATCAATCAATTTATTCATCTATTTAATTTTTTTTATTAAAGGGGCGATTCTCATAGTATTAAAAAAATAGGTTTCAAACTTGATAGATAATGATAATACCACCACTATTTTTCGTGTCATACTCTACATATATAGCTTCAATTTTTAATAAAAAATAATATTGTAAATATTTTTTTGGGGTGAACATGTCTAAGATTGAAATCATTTGCAATATAAGTTCATTAATATGAGTAACTGCAAAACCAAAACAGTGCAATATAACTTTAAAATTATCATGGAATTCAACTATAAGAAATGAACGAACCATCATGGTAACAGCAGTTCATACATCTTCAGAAGCAATGGAATTCTCTCCAACAGAGAGAAAAAATTGATGTAATTATAATCAATGCTCATTCACCAAATTTGGATTCTTTTAAACTCTTTGCTCAAGCTATGATCTTGGATATAATTTCACTATGTAAATATTTATTCTATTAATACACTTATGACATCTATTGTGAGGAAAGTCAATAACTTTATAAACATACTACGAAAATCGACTAACAACTTTGCATTTAACATATAATTTAATTCTTTAGAGCTAAAGAATTTGGTATAGTTCACATTAATTATGAGTAGCAATGAACATTTTGTTTTTTAGTGACATTAGTTATATGTTTTTAATGTCTATTTTATTTAGTAATTGATAAGTTATTACTCTGTAATAAACCTTTTATAGTGAATATGCTTTAAATTAACTATTCATATTGTATTTAATACAATTAAATTATAATTTTCAACTTCTAGAAATAATTATGCAGTTATATGCGATGAATTCAATGAACTGTTAGCAAAAAAAAGGTTTTGAAAGAAGGACCATGTTTTTTCTACAAATGTCACTAAACAAGAAAATTGTGAAACACTTTTGACAATTTGTTTCGAGGAGAAAAATAAAAATAGAGCAGAAAAAGAATCAGAAGATGGAGATAAGATTATTATTAATGATGTTGATACATATAATATGGTTAAACATGATGAACAATTATTTAAAGAAACAAATGGCATGACTAATATTGAGGAACATAGAAATAATATTCATGAAGTTGACTACAATATCGTATCGAATGGAAAATACAAGCGAAGGAGGATATTGTCTTCAGCTTAATGAATATTATTTATGTGCTTCTCAATATTAGGTACACCATTTGTTTTTTAAATAAGTCTTTGTTATCTCCGTCTTCTGATCCTTATTCCGCTCTCTCTCTCTTTCTATTTTTTTATCTCTATACAAATTTCCAAAAGTGCCTTTCTAGGATAAAGCATGCTCCATCTTTCAAAATGTTTTCCCTAAGAGATCATTGTATTCATAAGATATAATTGCACAATTATTTCAGGAAGTTGACAATTATAATTTAACAAGGTAATTTTCCCGCGCTTCGGGTGATAAAGAATAATTGAATTGAACTTGCAAATAATATTTTTCTAATATCCATACAGTAAAAATAATAGAAAAATACGTTCTTCAAAGAGTATTCACAATATTCCAACATGAATTTAATTATTTTTAATTATCACATAAGTCAAGAACCTCTAGTGAATGAATTATTCACGATATTATAAATCATTGGTTCTTTAATCAACATTGAAAGGAAAATATAGAAAAAAATATGAATATATATATACAAAGATGTTTCGTAATAAAAAGAAACATTTAAGTTGAATAGATTATACAATTGTGATATATGTCTAAGGAGAAAATTTAAAAATTTGTTGACATATTCAACAACACATGAAAACAATTATAACTTTTGAATTTGCGTAATGAATTTCTTCAATTGATAAGTAGGAAATTTCATATTTATGTAAGAAAAGATAATATGTACGCTTATGTATAGTAATTTCACAATAATTATTTTTTGTACAATAAAGATACGTACTATATGTATATATTTTCAATATAACCGGAGAAAAAAACATTGCAAAAGCATAAAAAAACATAATTAAAAGATATACTCAAAAACAATAATGTATATCATAAACATAAATTTATAAGTGTAAAAAACATACCAGGAAATAGAATAAAATATAAAGGAAAAAATTGTGTCAAATGAATACACAATATATCATTAAAAAAATGATTCCACTTAGAAACAAGAGGTTTAAAGAATTACATTATCTCAGGATGAAATTATTTTATTCACCAACTTATTGATTAAAAACAATGGTATTAGTAAGTTACTAAAAGGAGCATAGTACAAAAATATTTAATTTTACGGAAGTAAAAGACGATCAGAATTTTTGTTGTTTTAAAATGAGAGGAAATACTTTTATTTATAGACACAAAGGGTAGAGTGAAAAAAATGTTTATTTTGACTTATCATAAAGGTTAAAACTATTTGGAAAATGTGCGACCTTTCAGAATGTTCACAACCATTCATAAATATCACAAACTTTTCATAAACTCACAAGTTTTCATTTAAGTCACAACTTTTCATAAAAGACGCAACTTTTGATAGAAGTTGCAACTCTTCATTAAAGTCACAGCTCTTCATTAAAGTTACAACTATTTATAAAAGTCAGAAGTCTTCAATAAATTGACAACTCTTGAAAGAAGTCACAGCTCGTCATCAAAGTCATTACTTTTGGAAATAAATAAATTTAAAAAGAAATTCTTGCTTGTGGTGGCGCCACGTAGGTGGGCCTATGTTTCTCTTTTATATAAATATATGATATGATTCTATTAAACACTATATAAATAGTTAGTTTCAACCATATTCACTATAAATGTTGTGTTACAAAATAATAACTTAGCATTTATAAAATAAAATATATATTAACAACAAATAACTGAAGTCACTAAATAACAAATAAAAGAACAAATTAACCCTTAATCTACAAAAAACTCAAGTGCGAAAAACGTATATATAAGTTGATTAATTAATAATTAGACATTAACATAAAATTGTGGCACTTTCGAAAGATCTAATTAAATTGGAGCTAGACAAGTATTAACATAAGACTATCAATTCCCCCTCTCCCCTCCCCCCCCCCCCCAACTCCCTCCCCGAACAATCATATACATTTTATGGAGGAAGGCTATCGAGTGTATAACATGCCTATAACAATAACAAAATCTAAATAATCTAATTTGCTTCTTCTATAAACACATTGAAACATTTATTAATAATTAAAACAACATAAACAACTATAAAAATGGTGTTATGACATAATGAAAAGATGAATTCAAGATTTAGTAGAGAAAAACTAAAATCCAAAAAGGTATCGATGTAACGCTCACAACAAGCATAATATCAATTATATCTCTTTTCAAAAGGTAATTAAACCTTTTATATTATATGTCATGGGTTTTGAGTTGAATATATATTTGTAGAGATGTCACTTTTGTAGTCATGACTTCAACAAATCCACCAATTTACCAATTTTCTCTATTCCATGATCAACTAGCACAACCATAAAATCATCCATAATACCATAATAACCAGTTTCCATTGATTTTCTATTCCTTCAAAAATTTTAGAAAAGGAGATAAATAACACTAGTTTTCTTTATAGAAGGTTGAATTTATTGGAGTCACAATTAACCCTTTTTGAGGTATTATATAGTAATTACAATGGTAAGTGAGTATGTTTAAATAATTGTTTAGTCCTTGAATTATAGGTTTGGTCCACATTTAGTTCTCATATTATTCATTTTTTCATAATATATATTTAATTAATATAATCATTAGGTTTTTTGTCTTCATACTAATGGAAGTTTAATATTTAACAAAGACATATTTTTACACCTTATCTTCTTGCTTTAAAAAAATCGAAGTTCTAAAATCAATAAAGCCCTAAATCATATATGTTAATTCCTAAATAACAAAAGGCTCTAAACCTTGAATTCTAAATATCCGTAAACTCTAAACGTAATAACCCAAAAAACACCAATTCCTAAACCGTAAACCCTAAAAACCTAAGAATTACTAATCCTTAAAAATCCCTAAAACCCCCTAAAGCTAAAAAAAATTCTAAGCTCTAAACCTAAAAAAACCCTGAATTGTATATGCTAAACCGTTAAAAAAATTAAAAACAAAAAAACCCTAAGGCTTAAACTAGGTAAGGAACTAAGGTGTTACTTTGCAATAAATGTGAGTTGTAAGAGTGTGGTATTGTGACCCTTACATGAGACTAATTGTCATGCCCCGAACCTACACCCCGGACGTGGACGCCACTCGAAGATCAGTGTTGGCCAAACCCTTAGTTTAACTTACTTAACTCAACAAAACATTAAACTCAACTTAAACAAGAAATAACGCATGCTTAAAGGAAACTACTTCTCAACTAAAATACTGATGTCTACGAAGCCTCTAAACTGAATGAAGGGGGATGTTGGGACATACCCCAAAACATCCTAAAACTAAACTACTAAACACAAACGAAACGGATGTCCTCCGGAAAGCAAGGAGGATCATCAGTGACTCTTGAGTTCAATTTTGATTAACAAAATGCCACGTGATGATCCTTGTTACTTGCATCTGCATCATAAAACTATGCAGGCCAACTAACATTAGTACATTGAATGTACGGGTATGCGAGTTGGTAAGTGAAACCAAAGTTAGGCTAGAATGGGAGTAAGAATAAATACGTATCTTGACTCTATTCTACTCGTGGTGTACTAACTCTTATTCAATATAAGCAGTTAAAATAAATGCAATATAAAGAAATTCTTACTTAAAATATTCTTAAGCCTCTGAGTATATATATACAAGTACACAATAATATCAAATACAACACTAATGTCTTTTAAAAATACAATACTGTTGTGTATAAAATTACAATTTACCTGAGGGAGTTTCTCTAAACGAAAACCATCACATAAGAGCTATAGTTATGATACAGAAGTCTACTGCATGCTGACAGCGTATCCTATACTCGATAAAAGGTATATGACATGAACTGCCTAATGAATCCACTAGTAAATTGTAAAAAGGAATTATCTAAAGAGTATAACCCTTTTCTACCTATAGTGTCTACCATGGTTTATGGGGACTATAAGTTATCTTAATTCTCCCCCATAACAGTGCTCAATACAAATCCCACAAATATACTGGTTGTTATATTAAAAAACATACAGATTTTGTGGTTTGAGATTAGTTCTCAAAACATAGATTTTTAAAAACCTATATTAGAAATCATAGTTTCCTCTTTATTCTATTAAAGATAGCCATAGGCTCTGTGGAAGTCTAGCTTCCCTTCATTCTCAAAAGTTTTAAAACATTTCTTTTAAATCCTTAGGGACTACTTAGTTCCCTTATAACTCATGATAAGTGAACTCAACCTGATACTCTTTGTTTAATTGAAACTTTAACGCGTAGGGAATACTTAGTTCCTTTATAACTTTTGAGAAATGAACTGAATCTTTAATCTTTCTTGACTTGAAATTTATGTCTCTAAAAGAATGTGAAAATGTTTGTGAAATCTTTAATTTTTTTTGGATGATTTCGTGATATTTAGATGTACTCAAGAGTGTTGGAATCAATTAGGAATGAAGGGTACATCACTTAGGAACTAGTACAAAAAGATAGGGAATGAACGGGAACTCCAGGGGCCCCTTGCACTCTGAGCGGCGCGAAGCGCCTAGCATGGGGGATAGAGGCTGTCCTTAGGCGCGGCATGCTAGATCCTGACCGACAGCCTCTGTCCTGAGGGGTTTTGGACTCACCGCACCCCAACATCTATCAACCGAGTTTTCCGACTTTCTTCTTAATTTTTTACATGTAAAGCATGCTAAACTCCCATGGATCCCACCCCAAACACTAAGGATCACTAAATAACTTATTATCCAATTGTTTAGACTCAAAAATAGTCCCAAAATATGGATTAAAACTAACAGAGATCAACAACAATTCAACCAACAAGAACATCAAACATTTCATCAAGAACTTCAAGATTTCCTTTCTATTAACTATACATTTAAATAATTAATCAAATTGGAGGGTGGTTTAAAGGTCCCAACACCAAATGATCTCATATACCTTGTTAGGTATTATTGTCAATGAAATCCACAGACGAATTCTTGGCATTCTTGCGTCTTCTTCTTCTTTCTGCTCTTTTCTCCTATCTCTCAAACCCCTACCTTATTTTCTAAGTGTGTAACCTGAATGGGATCAGTTTAGACCCCAACATATTGCCCTAAAAACGAATTTAATTATTAACTAAGGAAAAAATCAAAATACCCTTAACAAATCCGGATTTAAAACTTTCCTTGCACAAGAACCCAACTTCCGAAAGTCATATCTCCCTCATACGACCTCGAAACTTCTCAAACATAGCATTGTTGGAATGCTCTTCCAACGAGCTTTCCATACATTAAAAGAACTCACTAAAATTCTCTTAAAAAAAGAATTCTGGCCATATGAAAATGACCAAAACACAATTTTGAAATCTGTATATTTTAAAGATTTTCTTACCTATTTCCAAATTGGATTCTTCTTGTTTCTTAGCTTAACCTTAGTTTATCTAGAAGATATGTTACAGTAATAAATTATGACTTAGTTATTAGCCTAACAGGTGCATTGAAAGATGTACCCAAGACTTTATGTAGTCATACAAAAATCTAATTAAATTAATGATTTTTTTTGTGCATCTCGATAATATATTTGAGTTATCAATGTGGAGTAGACTAATATAAGCTTTATTTATTACCCTTAAGAGTCTTGTCGAAGGGATCATATATAGGCTATGATAAGCGTCTTAAATAAGGTTCAAGTTTCCTCTAGTTTTGTAGATATGAACTTGGAAGGAATGTAATAATGGGCTAAGAAAGAGAAGTCAGACGATTAACAAATAAATTAAGCCATTTTATAGGTCAATATGGGTAACAATTATACAAAGAATTCTATAGAAGTGCAAAAAGGCTAAGATAAGCATCTCATAAAGAAAACTAAGAAGGGATATTCGTTACTACATATAAAGAGTTCAGTAGCCATGTGATTAGCCATTTCCCTCTCCACCCATAGACGACTTCCTTTCAATCCTAAAGTCGCAATACTGACAAAAGGGCTTTCATAAAAACATAAGACTGACCAAAGAAAAATGACAAACGTTGACCAGTGAATATCTTTTGTGTTCTCTTGTAAACATCTTCTTTACGTAGACAAAGATATTACACTGTCATAAACAATAGTATCCTCATTCCTGACAATAGTATTAGTAGTCTAGTGGAGTATAAAATATGAAATAGATTAGACTGTATATTGATCAATCATGGTCAGTAACTATGTAAATAACTTTGTGCGACAAGATACCAGACAAAGTGTTGATCTCTCTTTTTTATTTTTTTGTTATAAAATTGTAGGTTTATTACCCTATTTTTATGGTGTAGCTAAATATTGTGTAGTTTGATTATTAATTTTTTAGCACCCATTCATCAATATTTTTATTGAATTCTTTAACATTTGAAGACTTTTGAAGAAATTTCTTGAAATGCAACTTTAGTCACGCCCAACTTGCTTGGAATTGAGACATGGTTGTTATTGTATTCAGAAACGATAAGGTAAAATCATTTTAATGAATCTATTTTTATAAACATGAAATTAAGATCAGGTACTTTTCACAATTTGTACTACATTAGAATATAAAGCTTCTTGCGTACTACTGCATACAAAAAACCCTTGAATGAATGAGTATGCATTCCATGCTTTTCAAAGTAAAGAAGAACAGAGAAGGAAAATATGATCATGAAAATATAATGCACACATGAAAAATGAATAAGGTGCTTGTACCGATTCCAAGGCAAGGTATGAACCTTTGGCAACTCCGACATTTACCAGTCCACTCATAGACAACTTCCTTGAAATCCTATATTAGATTTAATGACCAAAGGTCTTTCATCAAAAAATAAGAATGACGAAAGAAAAATGACAACGCTAGACAAGTGAATATCTTTAGCATTCTCTTGTTAACATCTTCTTTTCGTACACAAAGATAGTACACTGTGATAACAAATAGAATACTCATTCCTGTCAATGTTATTAATAGTCTGGTCGATAATAATATTTGAAAAATATTAGACTGTACATTGACCAATAAAGATTAATAACTCTATAAATAACTTTGTGCCACAAGATATCAGAACAAGTGCTGATTTTTTTCTTTTTCTTATTTTGAAAATCAAGAAATCTCGAGGGTTATTGGCACACAATTTGAAACTTGACGGATAAATAGCCCGTCACCTTACAATTTTCCACATAAATACCAAGCTTTTATCTATGTATATGAAGTGTGCCTAACCCAGATATCACATGCTATGCTCTTACCACTAAGCCAAAAGCCTAAGCCTCAAAAGATAGTTCTTTTGTTCAACAGAAGATGCTTTTCATTAGACCCTACCCAAGCATTAATGCCCCGTCTTCAAAATAATATTTATAATAATATTTAAAGAGGAAAAGAGTTTACATATTCAACTCACAACACTAGCAACTATTTTTCCAGAGGAGAGAGTTCAACCTGAAATCCTCCAGAATTTAGGGTTCAACCCCACTACCCCAACATTGAGAATTCATTAAATAACCCATTCTTTCTATGAAAAATATTATTGATTGTGTGCTTTAGCAACATCAACATAGACCATTACTTGAAATGTTTGAATCACTTCCTTCTATCCCAGTCTTATTTGTCGCGATTATATTGCCTTGATAGGACATATTTCGTTTGGTAATATGTTGCTAAAAAATAGCATTTATTGTTCCAAGTGCATCACTAGTCGCATTTTCAGCCAAAATATAAGATATCGTTGTACTACCTAAATACGTGTTTGTATATTTCCTACATTCTAATTAAATTGTAGTCATTCATTGTCAAATTTCCAATACCTATATAGAAAATTATTTTTCTATATGAATGTGTTGTTTTATGATCTACATGGAGTTCCAAGTTGTAATAACTTTGAGTATAATGATTCAAAGTGTTAAATGCTAAGTGAGGAGTATGAGTAATGTTTCCTATAATGGTCTATACTGATGTTGTTGAAGGACACCACTAAACGAAACAATACAAATAACAGACTATGACGATATTGTTGAAGCACACCACCAACATTATCTTTCATAACAAAAATGGGTTATTTAATCAATTCTCAATGTTGGGGTAGTGGGGTTGAACCTGACAATTGTAGAGGATAGAGTTTCTTTTGAATTGAACTCGCCCGTGTGGCAAAAATGTTGCTTGTATTGGGAGTTCAAAATATAAACACTAGTTCTCTTTGGATTTTATTAGGAAGATTATTTTTAAGACGGGGTATTAGCCCATATTTTCTATTGCTCTCTTTTGTTGAGATTCATTTAATGATTTTTGGCCTAATGTATGGCGATTACGTTTGCGCTCTTCTTGAGATCTCAAATTGTTTAAGAGATATTTCTAAAATGTTGTTTCAAGAACTGTGGCTTTTCAGGAACATCTAATCAAATTGGAGCTAGAAAAATATTAGCATAACATTATCAACTCCCCTCCCCCTCCTTTGAAAACACATATACATTTTTATGGAGGAAGGGCTATCGAGTCTGCCTATAACAAGAACAAAGACTAAACAATCTAATTTGCTTCTTCTATAACCATATAAATTCATTTATGAATTATTAAAAGAACAAAGAGTAAACAATCTTATTTGCTCTAAATAATTTCATGATTTGTTTTTATGGAATTATTGGGGTAAATAAAACTAAATTATATGATTTTAAGACTCGGAGAAGTGTTAAAAGAACAAAGAAAGGGATACAAGTTAAGAATTAGCCAAAAACGCCGAAGATTTGCCAGTGAAATTCCTCAGGGGTGATCCCTATGAAGGTATCTGAGATCATTAGTGTTCGGTTCATTCATCGACACACCAAAGTTGTTTATGTTCAGTGAATGGTGAGTTTTTTGGATGTTAGTATGTGAAGTTCTAGGAGAACATTGTTGAATTCTTGTTGGTTGAGTTGTTGAATGCCTAGTGTTTATTTGATTCATAATTTCAGGTTGTTTTTTGAGTTAAATATATTGGGTATTGAGGGTACTAATTTCCTAAGTGTTTGGTAAAGGAACCATGGTTGTTTAGAGGGTTTAGAGATTAAAAATAGAGGTGCAAGGTTGTAATTTTCTAGTTGTGGCATCGCCTGCCAGAGCTCCATAAAAATTCTTCTCCTCTATTGCCTGTGAAGCATCGTGCCAATGTGAACGCCATAGAAAGTTCTCTAAACTTTGAGGGTTGTAGCCCCGCGCCTCTGAGAGAGCTAGGGACGTTAGTTCTCCGTATTCATCCTCCACCTTTTCGTACTAATTCATAAGTGAAGTATCTATGTTTCTTAGTTTATTCCAACACTCTAAGGTACAACTAAATATTATAAAATTATCAATAAACATGAGATCTTAAACCTTGAATCCATAATCTAATTAAAGGAAATTTATGATCAAAGTCAAAGAAGTTAGAAGTCAAGTCTAAAAGTTAAGAAGCTAGTCAAAGTTATTTATCAAAGTTTTCTAGAGTCTTTAAAAAACTTTTTAACGTTTTTTAAAGCTCAAGTTGCAAATTAAGAAAAGATTAAAAAATTTAGTTCATTTATCAAAAGTAATAAGGGAACTAAGTATTATCTAAGAGTTATAAACCTTTTCACATTTCGAGAAAGAAAGGAAGTTGGGACTTCCAACAGAGCATTTGGCTAGTTTTAGTAAAGAGGAAACTATGATTTCCATGAGAGATTTTAAAGTTAAGTTTAAGTAATTACCTCAAACAACAGAAAAACTTGTTTTAAAACTATATGAGCTAAGTATTTTTTGGAGTAGTATTGAGTGAAGTTATTCTTGAGTTGAGCAGAGCCAAGATAAGTGTTCCTTCTAAAAATTTTCAAGCTTAAGTTGTTTTAACATCTCAACTCGCATACTCGTACATTCAATTTACTTAAGCCAGTTGGTATTGATCTTATTATGATACAGGTACAAGTAACTAGGATCATCATTATCCAGCGCCTTTTTGATCCTACCGGACACTCAGAGTAGGTCTTATATTTACTTGTAAATTAGAGTAAGGGTTAGGGTGAATTTTAAATGGGGATTTTCCATGGTGGATAGTCATGTTGATTGGTCACATGACAAAAGAAAAATTCACATGGCATGCTTGGTGGCATTAGTTAAAGTTAGGGGCATTTGTGAGACAACCAAAAAAAGTGGGATATGTTTTAGCCAAAAAACAAACAAATTCCAAACAATAAGTGAAAGTAATATTTAAATATAAAAAATAAAACAATCCTAATTTTGTGAAATTTTTCGTACTCATTGTTTTCATTCAAATTCTTCTTCTTCCTTTAAAAAATTTCAGAATTTAAAATATTTAAATTCTAAATCGAAAATACAAAAAAAGATACTTATTTTTTCCTTTTAAAATTTTTGTAATTCAAAGTATTTCAATTTGTAAATTGAAAATCCCAAAAAAAAATTAACAAATGAAAAATAAAAACATTACAAACTAAAAATTATACATCCACTAAAAAAGTTAAATTAGACTTTCTATAAACTCTATTTTATAGAAAATTAGCAACTATATCAATATAACAATTACAAGAACAATTATCTCCCATATGTGTTAAAATTGATTTATTTATCTTTAAAGTGACATATATTGTAATATATTGTAATAGAAGTTTAAAACTAAAAAAAATTGTTGGACTTCTAATACGTTGCTTTAATATAACTTATTTTGTTAAGTTTTTTTTCTCTTGAACTGTGGAAGTTTAGTTTATTATATCTATATTACTTGTATAATGTATCGATTAAGCTTAGAGAATCTTTTTGGTATAGTAAAATGATTTATCACTATGTATAATAATTATTTTTGATAATACATACATTTCAAATGTTCTTTACTAATACCGTGATTATGTAAGGCATAATTGCGTTAAGATAATCACAATTTATGTTTTACATTAGTGATAACTTGAATTTTATTTATTTTTTTATTAAAAAAATATAGAAAAATAAAAAAGTCATTACCTGTTGATAATAAAAGATCTTATTAATTTTGTTTCTATCTCTTCAAGAGCAATGATACTAGAAAATAAAATTTATCTTTTTATTATGAAATTTAGACAATTAACTAAGCATACAAATTTATTGATTTACATTAATATTATTATAAAATATAAATTTGCAAATTAACATTCTCTCAACAATATTATCTTTATAACTAGTTAAATTTTAAAATTATCAATAAATCAATATTTATGATTACATTTATCAACTAGTTGCACACTACGAGGGTACGTATACTAATTTAAAATAATACTCTTGTCTCCCAATTTATGTGACACATTTAACATGTCAAGATTCAAACAAGTCTATCTTTGACCGTAATTTTTTCATATATCTTTTAAATTTTTTGAATTATCAATTATTGTAATTTAAACTAGTTTTTATGTAGTTATCAAATATATATTTCATTTTAAAATATATGAAGATTTCAAGAGCAAATTCTTGGTCAAACATAAATTTGTTGATTCTCGTAACGTGAAGTGTAGTTTGTCAGGCTCCGAGCCTATACCTCGGACATGTCCGACACTTAAAATCATTGCTCGTCCTAATAAAACTCTTGGCATGCTGATTACATAGAGGAAAAATATACATACATGCGGAAGCCTTATAAAATAGACAATATCACTAGTGGGTTGGGATGTTAAAAAATTGTATCAAAATCACACCTCTATTAGCCTTGTCAATGTGGGCCAAAGTTCAATCAAGTTTAGGAAAATCTCGATAAGACAGGTTAAATCTCAATGTTTAATCTAGGCAAATCCCATACAGTGGGGCAAACCTCAACAAGGAAGTTCTGTATATAGAGAGTGTGTTTATGACAACCCAGGTTAATATTAGAATTCTCACATCAATAAAACATCAAAGAGATGTTGGGTGTATATGTAAGTAGACAGTACAAAGTAGTGATGCATTTAATGTGATGTGGGCGTAGGCCCTAAGCTTACAATATCACTAGCAGGTTGAGTCGTTATATTTGGTTGATCATGTAATTATTTGGTCAGCATTTACTTAGGTGTAATTAGCATGGGGTAACTAAACTCTCCAATTCTCAGTGAGGGACTATAAAGTGTTGTTAATTACATGATATAATTACACGCTGATGACTTTTTAATTATTTTTTTATTTTTTGATTTATTTTAATCTTAAATTCTACTGTACATAAATTGGAATAGAGAAAGTAGAATTTAAGATTAAATTAAACCAAAAAATAAACAAATAAATAAAAAATCATCAGCGTGAAGTTACATCATGTAATTAACAACACTTCATAGTCCCTCACTGAGAATTGGAGAGTGTAGTTACTCCATGCTAATTACACCTAATTACCTCCTTACCAAATAATTACATGATCAAATATAACGAATCAACCTGCTAGTGATATTGTCCATTTTGGGCCTACACCGACACTACATAAAATGCATCACTAGTTGGTATAGTTTATTTACATATATACCCAACATCTCTTCGATGTTTTGTTGATGTGAGATTTCTAGTATTAACCTGGGTTTTAACTTATACCCTCTCTATAGACAGCTTTCTCATTGAGGTTTGCCACACCATATGAGATTTGCCTAGACTCAACACTGAGGTTGAACTTATCTTATCGAGATTTGCCTAAACTTAATTGAACTTTCGCGCACATTGACAACACTAATAGAGGATTGATTTTGCTACCATTTTGTAACATCCCAACCCACTAGTGATATTGTGTACTTTATAAGGCTTCCGCATGTATGCATAGTTTTCCTTTATGTAATCATCATGCCAAGAGTTTGGTTGGGATAAGCAATGATTAAGTGTCGGCTATGTCCTAGATATAGGGTCGGATCATGACAAACTTGTTATTAGATTAAAGAGTTCAAATTGTCTTAGGGTGTCTATGAAGTTGTGAAGTCTATTATAGTTTAGGAGGCTACAACACATTTAGGAGATGTTTCTCATTGTTTCGTACTCCAGGTTGTACAATTAAATTGTGTCATAAGAATGTTATTCAAAATAATGCATTTCTAAAATCCATTAGACTACCCTTCATACTCTACTTGGTTGGAATATCAAAGACCAAGTCATTATCGTTGAGTTATTCGCAGATGAAGTCTTTAGAAAGTCCAAGAGACTGAAACTAGGTTTAAAGAAGCCCATCAGTATGCATAAGTGTATTGATTTGAAAAAATGCATTATTATTCATATAAATCATGTGTTCGAGCTAAAAACAAAGATATGCACTCAAATTCTCTTCTTTAATCTATTTTTCGGGTGAATCCCCTTAAGAGGTCAGTGTTTTTTTAAGAGTGCTTGGTTAGTGTTGTTGCACGAAAGATAATCTGATTTGCGATATTATGAACCTATAATGGTGGAAGTATCCAAAGTTAGAATTATATATTCAGAAGTATCGGAACCTAAGATATGGAGATAGTTATTGAGTAAAGTGTCTAGTTCTTGTCAAATACCTAGTAATTCATTCATGTGAAGTTTTTCCTTTATATGTAGACTTTGGAATAATAATTTATATGATTTTATGATAGAAGTTAAACGAATGTTACTATTTAGGATGAGTTAGAGTATACTTTAACTCGAAATGAATTTATGCTGATGTGACATTGTGTTAGTAAAAATCAAGTATAAATGTTGAATGGAAGGATAAAGTAGTCATGAGGTGATATATCTAAGCCAGACTTATGGCTTCGAAGGGAGAGACCTATGAATATAACTAATTCGGCAATGATGTATAGTGAAGGTCTAAAAGATACTGAGGTTGTGAAAAGGAATGTGATGAAAATATATAACTAGGTAGACTAACGGATAAATAATTTCTACTTATCATGAGGTCTTCCCTTAATTTAATCTAGCAATTGTATGTTATTATACTATATGAGTCATTATAATGATAGCCCTGTTTATTACTAGACACTAAGATTTAAATTGAGATGAGTCTCATGATAAAAAAAAATAGTAATATGAGGGTGAAGATGTTAGTTTTGAGATATTGTCAAGTTGGTTGGACATAAATTAAGGAATTAATGTGTTACTTTGCAATAAATGTGATTGTGTATGTAGTTGTGTACTTTAGTATAGTTTTGCTTATGGATAGGTTGTGAACTACACTTATTATCATGATGCTACAACACATTTAGGAGATGTTTCTCACTCTTTCATACTCCAGATTGTGCAATTGAATTGTGTCATAAGAAAGTTATTTAGAATCATGAATTTCTCAAATCAATTAGACTACCCTTCATACTCAAGTTGGTTGGAATATCAAAGCCCAAATCATTATCGATGAGTTACTCTCAGGTGAAGTCTTTAGAAAGTCAAAGAGATTGAAACTAGGCTTACCGAAACCCGTCAGTATGCTTAATGTATTGATTTGAAAAAATGCACTTTCATTCATATAAATCATGCGTTCAAGCTAAACACAAAGATATGCACTCAAATTCTCTTCTCTAAACTTTTTTTCAGGTGAATCTTTCTAAGAGGGCAGTGTGTTTTCAGAGTGCTTGGTTAGTGTTGTTTCCCGAAAGATAATGTGATTTGCAATATTCTGAACCATTAATAGTAGAAGTATCGAATGTTAGATGTATATATTTAGAATTATAGTAACCTAAGAAATGGAGACAGTTATTGAGTAAAGTGTGTAGTCGTTGTCACATACCTAGTAAGTCATTCATGTGGAGTTTTTCCTTTATGTGTAAACTATTGATTAATAATTTCTCTGGATTAATAATTTATATAGATTTTATGATAGAAGTCAAAGAAATCGTTACTAGTTAGAATGAGCTAGACCATACTTTAAGTCGAAATGAATTTCTACTGATGTGCCATTATGTTAGTGAAAATGATGTATAAGTGTTGAATACAAGGACAAAGTAGTCATGAGGTTATAGATCTAAGCCAGACTTATGACTTCAAAGGGAGATCCTTATGAATAGAATTAATTAGGTAGTAATGAATAGTGAATGGGTAAATGGTACTTAGGTTGTGAAAAGAAATGTCATGAAAATATATAACGAGATAGACTAAGAGAAAAAGATTGTCTACTTATCATGACGTCTTCCCTTAATTACCTAGCATTTTAAGTGAGTATAATATGTGAGTCATTATAATGATATCCGTGTTTAGTACTATACACTAAGCTTGCATTTGAGATGAGTGTCATAAAAAACAAAAGATGGTATTATGTGGGTGAAGATGTTAGTTTTGAGATATGGTCTAGTAGGTTAGACATAAAATAGATAAGGAATTAGGTGTTACTTTGTAATAAATGTGAGTAGTCCAAGTGTCGTGTTATAAACCTTATATGAGAATAATGAAGTGTGGCTTAGTTATTAGACTAATAAGGATATTAAGAGGTGTACCCGAGATTTTATATAGCCAGACAAGATTCTAATTAAGTTAATGATTTTTCAATTGAATCTCGATAGTATATTTGAGTTGTCAATTGTTAGTAGACTCATGTAAACATTATTTATTACCCTTGAGAGTCTGGTAAAAGGGATCATATATAGCCAATGATAATTCTTTTAAATAAAAAAGTTCAAGTTTCCTCTAGATAGGTAGATACGAACTTAGAAGGATGGTATTAGAGGGACAAGAGAGAGAAGTCATACTATTAATTTAATACCACGTATTCTAGATAAATTAAAGTTAATCTATAAAAAAAACAAGAATCAAATTGGGAAATACGTAAGAAAATCTAGAAAATTTCAAGATTTCAAAAGTGATTTTTGGCCATTTTTAAATGACCATAATTCCAAGCTCAGGAGTAGTTTGTGTGAGTTCTTGATATAGATGAAAAGCTTGTCGGAAGATCTTTCTAACGATGCAAAGTCTGCAAATTTCCAAGGTAGTATGAGGTAAATATGACTTTTGGAAGTTGGATTATTGAGCAGAGAATGTTCCAAAATCCAGATTTGTTAAAAGTGTTTTGGTCTTTTCCTAAGTTAATTATTAAATTCGTTTTGGGGTAATCTCTTGGGGTCTAACCTAATCCCATTCAGTTTAGGCACTTAGAAAATAAGCTATGGGTTTGAGAGAAAGGACAAATTAGGAGTAATGAAAAGAAGAGGCAAGAACGCCAAGTATTCGTTCATGGATTTCGTCGGGAGTGATCCCTAACAAAGTATGTGAGATCATTTGGTGTTGGTTTATTTCACCCACCCTCCAATTTAATTCATTAATGTATTATATTGTTAAAGGGAATCTTGTGTTCTTGATGAAAAGTTTGAAGTTCTTGTTGGTTGAATTGTTGTTGATCTCTGTTAGTTTTGATCCATGTTTCCGGACTACTTTAGGGTCTAAACTATTGGGTAATAAGTTATTTATTAATCCCAAGTGTTTGGGGTAGGATCCATGGGAGTTTTGGAAGGTTTAGAGGTGAAAATGAAGAAGAAAGTTGGAAAACCCATTGGATAGATGCTGGGGCGCCGCCCCTACAAAACCAGTCAGGACAGAGTCTGTCTGTCAGGCTCTGGCACTCCATGCGTCTCAGAGAGCCTGAGGAAAGCCTCTGTATGTCAGGCTATGGTGCTCCGCGCCTCTCAGAACGCCAGAACCCCCTGGAGAGCCCATTCTTTCCCTATCTTTTCGTACTATTTCCTAAGTGATGTACCCTTCATTTCTAGTTGATTCCAACACTCTAGAGAATTGAAAAACATCATGAAATTATCCATAAATAGGTGAGCATGATCCTTGAATTCATAATTCAATTCAAGAAAAGTTAAGATCAAAGTCATGGAAGTTAAGAGCCAAGCCTAGGAGTTAAGAAGCAAGTCAAAGTAAAGTTATCAAGTTTTGTAAAGTATTTCACAAATGTTTCACTTTGTTTTAAAGACTTAAAGTTCAAGTCAAGAATGAGTAAAGAGTTGAGTTCATTTCTCAAAAGTTATAAAGGAACTAAGTATTCCCTAAGAGTTAAAGTTTTCAGTAAGCAAAGAGTATCTAGTTGAGTTCACTTCTCAAGAGTTATATGGGAACTAAGTAGTCCCTAAGGATTTAAACAAAATGTTTTCAAACATTTGAGAAGGAAGAGAAGCTACATTTCCACAAAGCCTATTAATATCTTTAATAAAAGAAAGAGGATACTATGATTTCCAATAGAGCTTTTTAAAAAGCTATGTTTTGAGCACTAATCAATATGGTTTTAAACATAAGAGACAATATGTTGTTTGTAGTAGTATTGCGCACTGATATTGGGTAGAGTTTAAATAACACACAACCCCCATAAACAATGTGTCACGACCCAAATCGGGCCACGAATGGCACCCACACTTACCGTCCTATGTGAGCGAACCAACCAATCTAAACCTTAACATTTCAATGTAATATCAACATAAAGTAATGCGCAAGACTTAAACTCATTAATAAAAACCAATTCAATAACTATTATTTCCCAAAATCTGGAAGTCATCATCACAGGAACATCTACTTCAAATTACTAAATCTAAGAGTTTCTAAGATGCTAAAAATACATAAAAGCTAGTCCCTGCCAGAACTTCAAGGCATCAAGACATGAAGAGGAAGATCCAGTCCAAGCTAGAAGCATTAGCTCACCCTGATATCCGGAGTAATGAAGACTGGCTAGAGTTACTGTTGAGTCGAAGATGACGGCACGTTTGCTGCACTCCACAAATAACAAGAAGAAAATAATAAAGTAGGGGTCAGTACAACACACGGGTATTGAGTAGATATCATCGGCCAACTCAAAATAGAAATCAATATATACCAAGTAATATCATAAAATCAACTATGATACTCAACATGTAGCAACAGCAAGTACTATATCATTAACAATTACCGTCAAGTTCACACATGAGGACTCAAGCCTCAATACCATACTCATTTGGGAATTATGTTCATTAGATTGAGTATATTAACATCTTTCAAGATTCATTATCATTATTCCTCTTGTGTCGGTACGTGACACTCCGCTCCCTCATATTCATTAATCCTCTTGTGTCGGTACGTGACACTCTGATCCCCTACTACTATGTGTCGGAACGTGACACTCCGATCCCCTAAATCTATTGGTTCGTGACACCCGATCCCCTAAATCTACATGTCGGTTCGTGACACCCGATCCCCTAAATCTACGTGTCGGTTCGTGACACCCGATCCCCTAAATCTACGTATCGGTTCGTGACACCGTATCCCATAAATCTACGTGTCGGTTCGTGACACACGATCCCCTAAATCTACGTGTCGATTCATGACACCCGATCCCCTAATCTCCTTCTATCAATTAATCAAGCCTTCTTCCTTACCAAGGCATCATCAATCTCATTATTTTAGTTCATCAAGCCTTCTTTATACCAGGGCCTCTTCATTAACAAAGAGATTAGGGTTTTGCAAGATTTGGGATTCAATAACTTCATCATGCTTATATAATCACAATTATATAATTACATTCATGCAAGCATACAATTAAGCAAATAGCAGGGTTTACAATATTATCAATACATATCATTCGCTATTAAGTGTTTACTACTAATATTGTAAGAGAAACCATAACCTACCTGCACCGAAGATAAGTGATCAAGCAAGCAAATTCCCAAAGCTTTGTGTTTTCCTCTTCTTTTCTTCTCTCTCGATCAATCCTCTCTCTCTCTTTGTTCTTTCTATTTTCTTTATTCAAACCCTCTTTCTTTTACCCTAATTAGCATATAATTAAGAATAAAAGATGGCAATAATAACCCACTAATTAACTTAAGGTTACCTCTTTTAACCCCCAAGTAATTAGACTTATTAACATTAACCCACTAACTTTATAATTAAAGTAGGAATAGTCAAAAATGTCCCTTAAAATGTATAAAGAAATCCGACCCAGACTGGGATTACGCAACCTGCGACGACCCGTCGTGCCTGCGACGGTCCGTCCTGCAGATCGTCGCAAGATTCAGAGACTCAATTTCCACCAAAGAGTTTGTGAAGGTCCGTCACACATGTGACGGTCCGTCCTGCCATTTCGTTACGAAGTTCAGAGAGTCGATTTTCAGTACCCAATTTAAGATTTTCTAAGTGTTTTGAAACGAGACCCTGCGACGGTCCATCGTGCCCATTACGGTCCGTTGTGGGTTCCGTCATCTCAGCCTGTTTTTCCAGAAATAAAACCTGCTGCTCAAAACGACTAAACAGGTCGTTACAATAGATACCAATTTACCCGTCGTTCGTCCCCGAACGATCACAAGAAGGAAAACAAGGGCAAAAAGGAGTACCTGAATCTGTAAACAAATGTGGGTATCTTTCTCGCATATCTGCCTCCTTCTCCCAAGTGGCTTCTTCAACGGGTCGATTCTTCCATTGAACTTTGATGGTTACAATCTCCCTTGATCTCAACTTGCGAATTTCTCTATCTAGAATTGCAACAGGTTCCTCCTCATAAGACAAATTCTCATCAAGCAAAACTGAATCCCAATGAATGATGTAGTTTCCCTCCCCATGGTATCTTTTCAACATAGACACATGGAACACCGGATGCACTCCGGACAGCCGTGGAGGCAAGGCTAACTCATAAGCCACCTCCCCTATGTGCTTCAGAACCTCAAAGGGACCAATATACCTTGGGGTTAGTTTACCCCTTCTTCCAAACCGCATCACCCCTTTCATAGGCGAGACTTTCAGTAAGACTTGTTCACCCTCCATAAACTCCAAGTCTCTAACCCTCCGATCTACATACTCCTTCTATCTACTTTGCGCCGCTAGAAGCTTTTCTTGAATAGATTTCACTTTAGCTAATGATTCTCTAAGAAAGTTAGTACCCCAAGGTCTAACCTCAAATGCATCGAACCACCCAATGGGAGACCTACATCTTCTCCCATATAATGCCTCAAATGGGGCCATATCAATGCTTGAGTGATAGCTATTGTTGTAGGAGAACTCTGCTAAGGTAAGAAGCTATCCCAATGACCACCAAATTCTATCACACATGCACGA
Source organism: Solanum lycopersicum (assembly GCF_036512215.1). Taxonomy (NCBI): domain Eukaryota; kingdom Viridiplantae; phylum Streptophyta; class Magnoliopsida; order Solanales; family Solanaceae; genus Solanum; species Solanum lycopersicum. The sequence goes on along the minus strand of NC_090809.1, from coordinate 46,867,330 downwards.
AGCATATCCTCCCACACTTGAATCGTTCTCTCAGACTGACCATCGGTCTGAGGATGGAATGCAGTACTAAGGTCCAACCTATTACCCAATTCCGCATGCAATGTTTTCCAAAATTTAGAAGTAAACTGCGTACCTCTGTCTGATATAATGGAGAGTGGAACCCCATGCATTCGTACCACTTCCGAGATGTAAAGTTTGGCTAATTTCTCTGCATTGTAACTCACCTTGACCGGAATGAAGTGAGCAGACTTAGTTAACCTATCAACAATTACCCAAATAGAATCAAACTTTCCCAATGTCTTTGGAAGACCAACCACGAAATCCATTGCAATCCTTTCCCACTTCCATTCAGGAATGGGCATTCTCTGAAGTGTTCCTCCAGGCCTCTTGTTTTCATACTTTACTTGTTGACATTTTGGACATTTGGCAATAAAATCAACAATATCACGCTTCATTCTACTCCACCAAAAGTGTTGCTTTAGGTCACGATACATCTTGGTTGCACCGGGATGTATCGAATACCTCGAACTATGAGCCTCTGTCAGAATAGTGTTGATCAAATCGTCAACTCGGGGTACACATACCCTTCCCTTGATTCTCAAAACACCTTCCTCATTGATTGTCGCTTCTTTAGCCTCTCCTTGCAACACTTTATCTCAAATCCGGATCAATTTTTCATCATTAAACTGCTTTCCCTTAATCTTGTCAAGGAAGGAAGATCTTGCCTCCATACAAGCTAAAAATCCTCTCTTCTGATTTACTTCTAATCTCATAAGGTCGTTAGCCAGAATCTGAACTTCTCTAGCCGATGGTAGTCTAGAAGCTTGCAAGTGATCTAGACTTCCCATGCTTCCCGCCATTCTACTTAAAGCATCCGCTACAACATTCACCTTCCCCGGATGATACAAAATAGTGATGTCGTAGTCCTTCAGTAGTTCCATCCATATCCTCTGTCTCAATTTCAAATCTTTATGAGTAAAGACATACTGTAGGCTACGATGATCTGTATAGACCTTACACTTAACCCCATATAAATAATGTATCCATTGCTTGAATGCAAACACTACCGCGGCCAATTCCAAATCATGAGTTGGATAGTTACGTTCATGCACTTTTAATTGTCTTGAAGCATAAGCAATCACATTCTTCTCTTGCATTAGCACTGCACCCAAACCTGAATAGGATGCATCACAATAGACAATGAAATTCTTACCTTCCACTGGCAAGGTGAGAATTTTTGCAGTAGTCAATAGAGTCTTGAGCTTCTGAAAGCTTTCCTCACACTCATCCGACCATACAAATGGAACATTTTGCTTAGTCAAGTTCGTCATTTGGGAAGCAATAGAAGAGAATCCCTTGACAAATCGGCGGTAGTAGCTACCTAACCCAACAAAGCTCCTTATTTCTAACACATTAGTAGGTCTTACCCAATTCTTCACTGTCTCAATCTTAGAAGGATCCACCATCACTCCATCCTTAGAAACCACGTGCCCCAAGAAGGACACTGCATCTAGCCAAAACTCATACTTATAGAACTTGGCATAAAGCTTTTTCTCCCTCAACATTTCCAATACCATTCTTAAATGCTCCTCATGTTTCTCCTTACTTTTAGAGTATATCAGTATATCATCAATAAATACGATCACAAAGAGATCCAAATATGGTTTAAAAATCCCGTTCATCAAACTCATGAACGCAGCAGGGGCATTCGCAAGACCAAAAGACATCACTACAAATTTATAATGCCCATACCTGGTTCTAAAGGCAGTCTTTGGCACATCTGTTGCCCGTATTTTCAATTGATGATAACCGGATCTCAAGTAAATCTTACACAAGACACAAGCACCTTGTAACTGATCGAACAAGTCATCAATGCGAGGAAGAGGATACTTGTTCCTTATGGTTACCTTGTTCAACTGCCGGTAGTCTATGCACATCCGATAACTCCCATCCTTCTTTTTTACAAACAAAACCGGAGCACCCCAAGGAGATGCACTTGGTCTAATGAAGCCTTTGCTCAAAAACTCTTGAAGTTGGGCTTTTAACTCTCTTAACTCCGCGGGAGCCATTCTATAAGGGGGTATAGAAATGGGGCGAGTACCCGGTTCAAGATCAATACAGAAGTCAATATCCCTATCTGGTAACATACCAAGAAGATCTGCAGGGAACACATCCAGAAACTCACGGACCACCGAAACCGACTCAATCGAAGGTACTTGGGTAGTGTCATCCTTGAGATGTGACAAGAAAGCTAAACACCCTTTACTAACCATTTTCTTAGCACCAAGAAAGGAGATGATACGCACTGGATTGGAAGTGTAGTCACCCTCCCACACTAACAGATCTGTCCCAGGCTTAGCTAACGTCAACATTTTAGCATTACAATCTAAGATCGCAAATTGCGGAGAAAGCAAAGTCATACCCAGAATTACATCAAAATCATCCATTTCTAAGATAATTAAATCTACATAAGTGTTGCTTCCCACAAAGTTCACCAAACAAGACCTATATACCTTTTCAACTACCACAGACTCACCCACCGGAGTAGAAACACGAATAGGCATATCAAGTATTTCACAATGTAAATTTAGACCATTAGCAAATGAGGAAGATACATAAGAAAATGTGGATCCAGGATCAAACAATACAGAAGCCATGCAATCACAAACCAGAAGATTACCTGTGATGACAGCATCAGATGCCTCCGCTTCAGACCGCTCAAGAAAGCGTAACAATGGGCCCTATCATTTGTCTGTCCATTGCCCCTACCATGTTGTGATGTAGTGGCTCTAGTTTGCCCATCACCTCGGCCGTTTTGGTGACCACCATTACCTCGACCACCACGTCTTCCAGAATAACGGCCTCTACCATGACCACCTCTACCTCTAGCCATTGGGGGTCTATAACTCATTTTTGGACAATTTCTCCTAATATGCCCAGTCTCCCCACATCCATAACACTCTCTTGAGTCAAGCATAGGTCTCTCAGAGAAGTGTTGATCGGTCTGAGGTGGACCACCAACTACAGTCTGTAGTGAAGACTGAATGGGTCAAACTAAGTAACCTCCGAAACCCTATCCTCTAGAGTAAAAACCATTAAATTCACCTCCCTTTCGAAACCTCTTTGATGTCGATGCCATGGTGAATTCATATGGCTTCACTCCTTCCACCTCTACCACGAAATCTACCACCTCTTGGAAGGATTTTACCATAGCCGCTACCTGTAAGGCTGAAATCCGCAACTCTGACCTCCACCCCTTCACAAAATGATGAATCCACTCTTGTGGACTGAAACAAAGTTTGGTGGCATATCTAGATAGTGCACGAAACTTAGCCTCATATGCATTGACCGACATCCTACCTTTCTCTAGGCTCAAGAACTCATCCCTTTTCCTATCCCTCAAAGTCCGGGGAATATACTTCTCCATAAACATGCTAGAGAATGAGGCCCAAGTCATAGATGGTGCCTCTGTTGGTTGACACTCAACATGTGACCGCCACAACATTTTGGCATTCCCTTGAAACTGATAACTCACTAACTCAACACCAAACCGTTCTACTATACCCATCTTGTGTAGTAGCTCATGACAGTCAACCATAAAATCGTAAGCATCCTCAGATTCAGCACCCTTGAAGGCTGGAGGTTTCAATTTCAAGAACTTACTGAAAAGTTCATGCTGATCATTTGTCATTATAGGCCCAGTAGTTAGACGTGGAAACGTGCCTATGTCCAATGAGGCATCCATACGAGGAGCCATAGTGGCTGCATGTTGTACCTCTGAAACCGGAGGTGTTGGGGCAGAAAACACTGGAGGGGCCTGACATTGATCAGACAACCCAGTAAGATAAGCGAGAACCTGATTGATCATCTCTGGGGTAGGTTGGGGTGGCAATTCCTCATTCTGCACTTGTTCATTTTCCCCATCCTCCCCTTCTCTTACTACTTCTTCGGTCGGTGGAGGATTCACCGCCCTAGTATCAGATGGTGTAGATGCTCGTCCCCTTCCTCTAGAGGACGTCCTCCCACGACCTCTACCACGGCCTCTTGCCGCTACTCTTCCTCGAGCTACAGCCCAGTGGCTGGCTCAGACGCTTCTTGTCTTGCCGATGTTGATGTTGGCGCGGTTGTTGCTCTAGTTCTAACCATCTGCGAAATAGAGTGAAGATGGTCAGCTACCAATTTGTATCACCTAGATACCAATTGGACCCAAGTAATAGCACGAAAGGAAGAAGGAAAGAATGGAATCTTCCTAAAGTCTTATAGCCTCTAAAAGAAAAGTAAAGGCGTCCCCCTACCGTTCCTTCAGACTCTACTAGACTCGTTCTTGTGTGATGAGACCAACGAATCAAATGCTCTGATTCCAAGTTTGTCACGACCCAAATCGGGCCGCAACTGGCACCCACACTTACCCTCCTATGTGAGCGAACCAACTAATCTAAACCTTAACATTTCAATGTAATATAAACATAAAATAATGCGGAAGACTTAAACTCATTAATAAAAACCAATTCAATAACTATTATTTCCCAAAATCTGGAAGTCATCATCACAAGAACATCTACTTTAAATTACTAAATCTAAGAGTTTCTAAGAAGCTAAAAATACATAAAATCTAGCCCATGCCGGAAATTCAAGGCATCAAGACATGAAGAGGAAGATCCAGTCCAAGCTAGAAGAATTAGCTCACCTTGAAATCCGGAGTAATGAAGACTGGCTAGAGTTACTGTTGATTCGAAGATGACGGCACGTTTGCTGCACTCCATAAATAACAAGAAGAAAATAATAAAAGTAGGGGTCAGTACAACACACGGGAACTGAGTAGATATCATCGGGTAACTCAAAATAGAAATCAATATATACCAAGTAATATCATAAAATCGACTATGATACTCAACATGTAGCAACAGCAAGTACTATATCATTAACAATTACCGTCAAGTTCACACATGAGGACTCAAGCCTCAATACCATACTCATTTGGGAATTATGTTCATTAGATTGAGTATATTAACATCTTCCAAGATTCATTATCTTTATTCCTCTTGTGTCGGTATGTGACACTCCGCTCCCTCATATTCATTAATCCTGTTGTGTCGGTACGTGACACCCGATCCCCTAAATCTAGGTGTCGGTTCGTGACACCCGATCCCCTAAATCTACGTGTCGGTTCATGACACCCGATCCCCTAAATCTACGTGTCGGTTTGTGACACCCGATCCCTTAAATCTACGTGTCGGTTCATGACACCCGATCCCCTAAATCTACATGTCGGTTCGTGACACACGATCCCCTAAATCTACATGTCGGTTCGTGACACCCGATCCCCTAAATCTACGTGTTGGTTCGTGACACCCGATCCTTAAATCTACGTGTCGGTTCGTGATACCCGATCCCCTAATCTGCTTCTATCAATTCATCAAGCCTTCTTCCTTACCAAGGCATCATCAATCTCATTATTTTAGTTCATCATGCCTTCTTTATACCAAGGCCTCATCATTAACAAAGAGATTAGGGTTTTGCAAGATTTGAGATTCAATAACATCATCATGCTTATATAATCACAATTATATAATTACATTTATGTAAGCATACAATTATGCACATAGCAGGGTTTACAATATTATCAATACATATCATTCACTATTAAGAGTTTACTACGAATATCGTAAGAGAAACCATAACCTACCTCCACCAAAGATTAGTGATCATTCCCAAAGCTTTGTGTTTTCCTCTTCGTTTCTCCTCTCTCGATCAATCCTCTCTCTCTCTCTTTGTTCTTTCTATTTTCTTTATTCAAACCCTCTTTCTTTTACCCCAATTAGCATATAATTAAGAATATAAAATGGCAATAATAACCCACTAATTAACTTAAAGTTACCTCTTTTAACCCCCAAGTAATTAGACTTATTAACATTAACCCACTAACTTTATAATTAAAGCAGGAATAGTCAAAAACGTCCCTTAAAACGTATAAAAAAATCCGACCCAGACTGGGATTACGCAACCTGCGACGGCCCATCGTGCCTGCGACGGTCTGTCCTACCGGTCGTCGCAAGATTAAGAGACTCAATTTCCACCAAAGAGTCTGTGACGGTCCGTCACACATATGACGGTCCGTCCTGCCATTTCGTTACGAAGTTCAGAGAGTCGATTTTCATTACCCAATTTTACATTTTCTAAGTGTTTTAAAACAAGACACTGCGACGGTCCGTCGTGCCCATGACGGTCCGTTGTGGGTTCCGTCGTGCCCATGACGGTCCGTTGTGGGTTCCGTCGTCTCAACCTATTTTTCCAGAAATAAAATCTTCTACTAAAAACGACTAAACAGGTCGTTACACAATGTTAGAAACCATGGTTAGAAAAGGTTCATACTTTTTAGATGATTCCTTTTCACAGTTTACTAGTTGATCCATTAGGCAGTTCAGGTCTTATAAGTTTGTCCAAGTATAGGATGCACTAGCAGTGTGCGGTAGACGGCTATTTCGTCATTGTTACTCTTAAGTGATGGTTTTCGGTTAGAGAATCTCCCATAGGTAAATTGTATTTTTATACACAACTGTATTGTATTTTCATAATACATCAGCATTGTATTATATATATATATATATATATGTATATGTATATATGTATATATCAGACATTATTTTGTACTTGTATGTATAAACTTAGAGTTTTAAGCATGTTTTTAGTCAGCATTGATTTATATTGCTTTTATTTTAACTATGTATATTGAATAAGAGTTAGTAGATCATGAGTTGAACAAAGCGAAGATAAGTATTCATTCTTACTCCCTTTCAAGCCTAAATTTTGTTTATCTTTTCCACTCGCATACTCGTCCATTCAATGTACTGATGTCAGTTTGCCTGCACCGTTTTATGATGCGACGTAGGTAACCAAGATCATCATGTGGCATTTTGTTGATCCAGATTGAGCTCCAAAGTCAGTGGTCATCCTCCTTTTATTCCACCGGACATCCATTTCTTCTGTGTTTAGTAATTTAGTATTAGTATGTTCTGGTGTCTGTCCCGACATCTCTCTTGGTGTCTGTCCCGACATCCCTCTTCATTTAGTTTAGAGGCTTAATTGACAATAGCATTTTAATTTAGAGTTTATCGTTCTGTGTTGAGACTTGAGTGCCATCATGTCCAGATATTATAAGAAGTACTTTCCATTTAACTTGTCTTATTCTTGTTTAAGTTCAGTTTAGTCTTCCGCCTATTTAAGTAAGCTTGGCCAATGGTCCGCTTGAGAGCCAACAATGGTCTTTGAGTGCCAGTCCCGCCCAGGGTGTAGGATCGAGGCGTGACAATTAACAATTTTGATTAAAAGACTTTATAGGTCTACGAGGGTATGAATTATAGAAAGACTTCTATTGAAGCTGGAAAAGGTTAAGATTAGCATCTGAAAAGGAAAACTAATAGGGATATTAGTTACTACACATGGAGAGTTCAGTAGTCGTGCAATTAGCATTTCCTGAGTATTAGAGTAAAGTAATAAACACTCATTTTGAGATGACAAAATAGGTGCATAGGCTTAAAGTGCCAGTTTCAAACCTAAAGGGGAGACGATAAGATAAGGAACCAAGTCAAGTGTTAAGAATCAAAAAGTGATGTGTTCCATTATAATTAAAGTTATATATCAATCAATTTGTACACTAGTGTATTCCTCAATTCTTTGTAGTTATAACACCCTGTTAATGTCTATAATATAAACATTATGTCCATGACATATAATCATACACTTTACATAGATTCACATCTATGTTCAATTTTTATATTAAGAGATAGAGAATTTAGCCCATTGATCTCAACAATATTCTATAAAGTTATGAATATCAGTCTCATCATATAAATCTATTTATATACTTATTACTCATTATATGCTCATTCTCACAAATTCATGATTAACCTTCAATGGCTAACGAAACAATGTTCTGTCATGCATATTCTTATATTAAATTTCTAAAATTATTTGTTCTTATGATCTTTCACCCTAAGCTCTTTCAATGATAATTTTTCAATTTTGATAGTGATAGAGAGGATGAGTTGTATTTCTAAATAACATTGTGTCAAGTGTTGGGAAGATACAAATCATCACTTGTATCACTTAATGCATAGTAGTCCTATTAGTATTTCATGACAAAGATCTATATGTTTTAGGTCAAATAGCTCCATATAGAGTATGACTCGTGTTCAAATATGTATCATTCATTGTTTTATGAACCTTGTCAAATGAATCAAATTCATAAACTCTATGAGTGTTGTATGTTCAGATGTATTATAAGAACCGTGCTCGTATGTTTTCAAAATGACCTTTGGGTCATTTTTTATGCCTCTTATAATGAGTAGACCTTTGAGGCTCTTTTTCTTTTTAAGGCTACTCATTACACGCCAGCTACAGTGGTACGAAGTACTTCGCATAGTGTTAGAAATGGTACCAAGGCTAGAGTTAGGGAGCTTGAGGCAGTGGTCATGGTGTCTCCCATACTAGTGTGACTGCTAACATTTCTATGTTATAACGGGTATATCCGAGATAGAGGCCTCAGATGTAGTGATTGCAGGTAACATCCTAGTATGTCATCATTTTTTTATAGTATTATTTTATCCATGGTAGACATGTCTTCAAGTATTGATCATGTGTGTGAGTCCCTTATTGTGCCTCTTTGTATTTCTACCTCGGTATGTAATTCTTTAATGGTGGATCCAATTTTCAAGGAGTATGTAGTGATATTTTTTAATAGTGAAACTCGTGTAGACCTAATTTTACTTGATGTACTTAATTTTGATATGATATTGGTTATGGATGGGTTAAATCCTTATCATGCGATCTTAGATTATTACGCTCAATTTACCTCAATAAGTGTGGAAGGGTACTCCGAGTTTATATTTGAGAGTGATATCTTCTCTTGATCCTTGTCATTTGATGAAGAAGGAATGCTTATATTATTTGGCCTATAGTCATGATCTTACCAAATATCTATCTTTTTTAAAGACCAGGGGAGTGGTGAGAGAGTTCATAGATGTGTTTTCTATTGACTTGCCAGGTGTTCATCTAGAGATCGACATTGATTTTCTAATGACTTGGAGCTAGTCACTAAGAGCATTTCCATCCATTCTTAATGGATGGCTCCGAAAGAGTTGAAGGAATTGAAAGAAAGATTGGAGACTTTTTGTAGAAAGGATTTATTATATGTAGTGTTTTACCATGAGGCAGGAATGGTCTTACATGTGAGAAGAAAAATGGTACTATAACGATGTGTATATCCTATAGGTAGTTGAATAAGACTACAATTAAAAAGAAGTATCCTCTTCCTCACAATAATTATTTTGTTGATTAGCTTAAGGATTTGTCATTGTTCTCCAAGATTGACTTGAGATACAGTTACCTTAATCTGAGTGTCACATTCGGAGAATATACCCCCGGATGTGACCGGCATCATTGTCCTCTCGGAGGACTCAAACAAGACCTTATCATTTGTCATGACATATCATCAGTAAAAATTGCGGAAATTAAAACTTTTAATATTACGTGAAGTATACTTAGACTTAATCCATAACAATCAAGAAAGCATACGTACGATCTTCTAAAAATTTATCATATTAAAAACATCTAAAGAGTACAAATCTGGATTAGACAATAAAAGTCAATATGCCATATAGGCCTTAATACAAAAGAATGCAAAGAACATAATGGAAATATGAGTACTCTTAAATTCTAATGAATTCTTCGTAAGCTATAATATGAAAAGCTAGCATCACCAAACACGAGGACATACCAACACTTGGAGAAGGAGTTCAAAGCTTCTTCAATCGACCTTCTTAACCTTCAATAGTCTACATTTGTAGTAATATAAAGTAATGGGGTTAGTACGCCACATATACTAAGTATGGGTATATGTTCATAACATTTAAGGACATGCACGAAAAGGATCATTTCATAGAAAGCATGCTAAGTCATTTGAAAATCTTCAGTAGACATACCATAGAACATATAGAAGTTAAGGATTCCATCAACATAAAGCATGATCATAATTAAAGACATGTTATCATAGAGTCATGTTAATATTTCATGTTCGATAGATCATATAAACAAAACATATAAAACATTTACTAATGATCCAATCCCCAACCTAGATGTGCAATGGTCATGTGAAGCCCCCATAAGCCCATAGAACCAAGTAGATTAGATAGGATACCATAAGTAGAACTTTCCTTCATATAACTTATAACATAAGTACTCATCATCTCATAAAGCAATATAGAACAATAACATGTTTATTAAAGTAACGCACTTCATATAAGAGTAACAACATTTATCATAAGCATCATACCTTTCATGTGATCATATTACATAGGAACAATCGCCTAGGACTTCCCTTAGAGTAAACTTTTGCAATATCTAGGTAGAGTCCCATAACCCTACCTATACTAAGTAGACCCTTCAAGTCACCCTAGTCAACTTTCATTTACTAGTTTTTAATTTTACTTGAAGGAATATTCACCTTAACCGACATTAGATCATGTGATCTAAACATGGAATTTAGTGTCGTAAAACCCCACACCGAAAGAAGGTGGTCTACAGGCCGAAGTAGAACCAAACATGGCATAGCTTTCTAGGTGGATCCACTAGCTAGTATCCTATGGTTGCAACATAGTTCAAGAACTAGGAGATATATTAGAGACTCATAGTTCTACATTACATCGCGGTCTCTATCGCATGAGATTCATTGTGATCCTACCTTCCAACAAGGGAAGGGACACGTGTCATATCTAGTCCATCTGTGATAAGCTTAATTCTTTTTTAATTAACCTTTAAGTCAGCATCTATTCATAAATATTATAATAATTCATAGGAGATTAACTCCTTTTATAAACTGGTCATGATCTCTTTAAGATTAGATGAGAATTTCCTTACATTGTAACCCTTCGTTTGTGATATTAAAATGTCATAAATTATTTTGTGTAAAGCATACAAGAAAATATTATAAACTTGCATTATCGTATTATCTCATGATTATCATATTCACAGCCCAACATATATACATAGAATCATATACATACATCATTAACATAGTAAAATCATTTACAGGTTAACATAAATATCGTAGAGTAATCACGACTTTAGATTACTTACCTTTTGCTTGCAAGATCCTTATTCAAGAACTTGTGTTCAAATTACAACAATCATATCAACAACATAGTGAAATACTCGATACCATAGCCAATACTAACTATTCAACTCATAAACAAGACTAGTTAGTAAAGTACAATAAGGGAAAAGGTTCATGAAAGCGTTCATTCTAGTCATACTCCCAATCCCAACAATTACATGTTATTAAGTAGTAGTATAACCCATTTGAAATCATTAATTGATTGAGAAATCATGCATCACATGAAATTCAAACATAATTAATCAAAAACACAATAATTCTTGTGAAATCAACCATAGAAAACAATTATTTTTCATCGATAGACATAAATCTAGAGATAGGAAAAAAATCGTTTTGTAGAGTAAAAACCCTAGAATTGGAATTTGTTGAAAACTATGTTTGAGAGGTCCTCTTTGGGAAAGGAATCCCAAGAGTGAAAAACTCATACCTTATTGACAATTAATCCACGATTTTTTGGAAAAAATCTTGAAGTCTTTGCTTCTTTCTTAAGCTCTTCTTGTTCTTTAATGGAGTTTGGGAAAGAGATTGTTTCTTGACAGATGAGAGAATTTTCGTTTGAATATGATTTAGGATGAAAAAGATGGTCTAAAACTGATCTATAATCAATATATAGTCTTCCTATAAAATATCCAAAAGACCATCTACTTATATGGGTCTTTTTATGAAGTTAGATTACCAAAAATACAACTTCAATGAATCTGTAAAGTGTATGCGCTTCACATGGAGACTATACGTTATTTTGATAAAATTTTGGGTCAAGGCAGTGAGGTGCGTGTCAGCCTCGCCTCTCAATTCTTGAGGCAGTAGCCTGCGTGTAGGCTATGCGTCGCCCACCTTATGCTCCAATCTTGTTTGCGTAGGCTGCTGTGGAAGCCTTCCTACCCATGTTGGTGTTCTCCACAAGGACCCTTCGGGTGGTCTTTGGGGTATCTTTACTAGACGTTTGGACCCTTTGTACCACAATCTACCTATCCAAAGTATTTTTATAAGTTTTGGGCTTCATTTGACACTTCATAAATTTATAATTTAAAACTCAAATCATTATTCATTGGTCAATAAGATTGTACTGAGTGATTCATAAATTTTATTAGGTGTTAAGATCAATTCTTTAATGAGGGGATGATTTTTGATATGAATCAAGATCTCTAGAATCCCCTACCACAAAGTTGAATTTAAAGCATTCATAACGATTGAGTTTAAATATGAGATACTACGTGGGTAAACTTCAAACAATCTTATATATTAGAACATATAGAATTAGGTGTCGCATGACCTATAAAACTAAAGGTCTATGAGTCCTTTTTGCAACAACGCCAAGTTTTCTTAATATCGATCTTAAAAGAAGAAGTTAAACCCTTTTAAGTGAAGTCTCTCTATATAAAGCATCTCATTCATTTTCAGAAAGGAAGATTGGTATTTTTTTTCGTACCGAGCCTAACCACGTTTTCTTCACCCCAAATAAGTTTCTAATTACTATTAGACCACTTTTTCATGTTTCAAACACTTAGATATTTAGAGTAGAGTTTCATGCGTTCTTTGAAGAACTGAGTTACTTTTGATGTTTATGGTTTGTTAGACCTAGGGACAAGTTCATCTTTTGTATCTCTTCATGTTGAAATTATTTTGAAATTCTTCCTCAAAAACTTTGTGAACTCTTTTCTATTTTTTACACCCGTTAGGATGTCTATTCTAGCAGAATGGGTCTATCGTGATTGTCATATTTCCATCAATCACAAGAAAACCATGGCGGACCTAGTTGAGCTAGACATAGTAGATTTTGATGTCATTTTCAGTTCAGACTGGCTTCAAGACTAATATGTACTAATAGTTTGTAGAACTCGAGTTGTCAAGTTTCAAATTCCTAATGAGTCATTTATAGAGTGGAGTAGTAGTTCATATGTGCGTATGGGTCATTTGATTTCGTACCTTAAGGAGAGAAAGTTAGTTTCAAAGGATTGTATCTATCACTTTGTCTAAGTTAATGACTCAAGTGCTGAGGTACCTCCCATTAGTCAGTTCCTATAGTAATGGATTTTCCATAAGTTTTTCATGTTTAATAACCCAGAGTCCCTTTTGAGAGAAAAATAAATTTGGCATAGACATCATTCCAGATACTTGTCGTATATCTATTCCTCCGTATAGAACGGCACCACCATAGTTGAATGAGCTGAAAGAATAGTTGAAAAAAATTGTTAGATATGGGTTACATTCGACCAGTCTCTCACCTTGGGACGCTCCGGTCTTTTTCATGAGAAAGAAAGATGGTTCCCTTAAGATGTCAACTGGATAAGGTTACCATTAAGAATATGTATTCTCTTCCAAGGATAGATGATTTATTTGATCAATTTAAGGGTGGGACATATTTTTCGAAAATAGACTTTATATCTAGCTACCATCAGTTAAAAGTTAGGGAATCTGATATTCTGAAGACAACTTTTAGAACCAAATATGGGCATTATGAGTTTTTGGGCATGTCATTTTATGTAACTAATGACTAGTTACATTCATGGACCTTATGAACAAAATATTTAAACCTATTTACATATGCTTGTTATCGTTTTCATTGTTAACATAGTAATCTATTCAAGAAATGAAGAATCATGCTAGTCATCATAGAATAGTCTTTCAGACTTTGAAAGGTAAGGAGTTATATACTAAGTTCTCAACATGTCAGTTTTGGATTAAGTATGTGGCTTTTTGAGACACATAGCATTCGGCTATAGAATTATCGTTGACACCCGAAAGATAGAAGTAGTTCAGAGTTGGCCTAGACCCATGTCAGCAACAGATATAAGGAGTTTCTTAGTTTGGCTTGATACTATAAAAGGCTTCTTGACGATTTTTTGTCTATCTCAACTTCTTTGACCAAACAGTTATGTTTCAATAGTACGAAGCTTGTGCTTAAAGCTTTTAAAAGTTTAAAAAGAGGTTGACTACTACCCTAGTTTTTACTTAATTGGAAGATACTCAAGGCTTTGTGATGTACTATGATTCATCAAGAGTTGTTTTGTGTTGTATTCTAATGCTGAAGGTCAAGGTTATAGCTTATACCTCGAGGTAGTTGAAAATTAATAAGAACAATTATCCAACCCATGACTTAGAATTGGGTGACGTAGTTTTTTCTTTAAAGATATGGTGACACTACTGAGGATCATAGAGGAAGCACATAGCTCTAGATAATGCATCCATCCTGGTTCGACAAACATGTACCGCAATTTGAGAGAGTTATATTGTTGGGATGATATGAAAAAGGTTAGTACTTAATTTGATGCCAAGTATCTGAATTTCCAGCAAGTAAAAATAGGGCACAAAATCCTGGAGGGTTGGCTCAAAATATAGAACTTCTCGAATGGAAGTGGGAGATGAATAATATAGACTTCATCACAGGGTTACCAAGGTATCGCAGGAAACATGATTCAATTTGGGTAATTGTAGATAGAATGACAATATCAACCATGTTTTTGCCGATAAAGACTACTCATTATCAGGATTATACAAAGTTATACATTCAAGAGGTGGTGCGACTTCATGGAGTCCCAATTTTGATTATTTTCACATAGAGGTGCACAATTTTTTTTGCACTATTCTGGAAATCTTTCAAGAAAAGTTTTGGTAAAAGGTGAACTTATGTACTGCTTTTCATCCTAAAATGGATGAAAAAGCAGAGCATACTATCCAGATATTGGAAGATATATTCAGGTCTTGTTTGATCAATTTCAAGGGAAATTGGGATGATCACCTACCTCTCATTAGGTTCTCTTACAACAACAATTATCATTCGAGCATCCAACTTGATCAATACGAAGCTCTTTATGGGAGAAGATGCAGATCTCCTATTGGGTAGATTGAAGTTGGTGAAGCGGGGTAGATAGGTCCAGATCTTGTTCACGAAGCTATGGAGAAGGTGAAGGTGATTCAAAAGAGATTGAATATGCCACAAAGTCATTAAAAATCCAACATAGATATTATTTGAGTTCGAAATGAATGATTGGGTATATTTGAATGTTTCACCCATTGTAACACCTTGAAAATCCAAGACTCATTTTAATGCCTAACATATGTGTCATAAAATTTAAACACTATTTCTAAGTCTATTTTTAATGGATATAGGTAAATTAGGAGATTTAAGAACCAAAATGTCCAGGAAGTTAGTTCAAAGGGATGATAATGTGCCTTAGCCTACTTGAGTAAGTTTTAGGAGTTGAAATTGTGCGAACATTGGTGAAAATTTAACTAATGGGTATTTGAGTTTTTCCATGGTTAAAACGTTCAGGTACAACTCCTTAAGGAACAACCAATAGCCCTTGAGGAAGACCCCTGCAGTTTGATGCAGCACTGCCAAGCAGTGTGCATCGACGGGATAGACGACGGCCTGTGTGTGGATCAACGGGGAATCGATGCCACTGTCATCCCACATTTAGGCTGGTGGAGAAGGTCCCTTTACCTGCATAATTTCTGGATTCATCGACGGAGTGCGGAGGTGCAGGCTACGGTTTGTGTGTGCATTGACGAGGCGTCGATGCCACCATTGTCCCACACATAGAAAATTGGAGAAAAGCCTCGCCTACACCAGTCTCTGACCGAACTTACGGATGTGCAACAAGAACCGTCGGCGGACTAATGATCCGTTGATCGAGGTCTCATTGATGGGTTCTACAAATTCTTGCACGTTTTAAATTAAGTTCATTTAATTAATTAAGTGGTTTACATGTTAGTTGGGGATTCAAGAGAAACTAATTAAGTTGAATAATTCCAATTATAAATACCGTCAACCCTCAATAATCAAAATACAACTATCAAATAAACCCTCTTCCTTCTCTCTTCTTTCTCTCTCTAATTGGAAAAGTCCATAAAATCTTAGCTTGGAAGGCTAATTGGGGGGCTAAAAAAGGGTGGATTCTTTTAAAAATTGTTGAGAAACATTAATTTATGGGTTCTGTTCATCTTTGAGATCATTTCCTCAAAGGGTTCCTTCAAAATACATTTCAAAAAGTTGAGTTATCTTATGAGTTTCATTCAATTACGAAATTAAAGTTATGGATTGAGTGGTTAATGAATTCTTCGGGTTATATTTAGTATATTAACATGTAATTCAACTATTTTATGGTAATTGTTGATTGTTTCATATAAATTGAAGAGTATGATTCTCTATCGCGAACCCTAGGTAGTGATCTTGACCTATATCATATCGTGATCATTCAATTGAGTTGGTTGTTGATTAGATTCTATCCTTGTTTTTATTGTTATTAAATTAAAATGAGTTATAGGATGATCATTCTAGTTTTTGATATTTTATTTAGGGTTGTGAATTATAATGTGAAGTTAATCAATATACCTTGTCTCAAGTTGTGATCTAGAATGAATTATGTTATAGAGATGCAATTGACCTTGTTATCTTATTGGTTATCATTGCGTGATGATGTTACTTCCCAAGTTAGATTGAGTTATGGGTTTGTGGTTAGACCTTGACGATAGACTATGAGGAAGACTTGGTAAGTCTTAGAATCTATATCTTTACTCGCAATTCTTATTAATTGTTGTTATGTTATGATATCACATTAGAGTATTGCCTTATACTATGATTATAGGATGGTATGATGTTTAATTGAAGGTTCTTGACTATGTGTGAGGTTGATTAAGGTGTATGTTCTATAAAGATGGTGAAAACTATCAATGAGTCTAAATATGTTATGAAATGCTAAATTGTTAACCTCAGTCATATGAATTGTGATGAAAGGACTTATACTCATAAAATTCTTCTTGAGCTAATGATGATGATAATTATACAAGGGGTAGACCCTATGGCCTAAATTATGTTATGATTGATAATTAAAGGCTTAAAGACATTTCAAAAAAAGAATCTAGCTTTGCACTGAGTGAACTAGATAGAGAAGTGTCCCATCTCACATAGGGAAAGTAGGAGCACGACATTACTCTATGACTATGTCTCCTTCATAGGAATACTAGCTAGTGGATACACATAGTTGCAATGTTTCATGTTTTGGTACTATATTGGAAAGTAGTCCACTTTCTTTTGGTGTAGGGTTTTATGACACCGGATTCCACACTAGCTCATGTGGTCTATGTCGGTTAGGGCAAGATGTTCCCAAAAGTTAAAAGGAATTAAAGGATTTGAACCCTAACTTGGATAACCTAAGGGTTCTAGCTTAGTCTTGATAGGGATATAAGACTCTACCTAGACAATGCACTAGTTATCCTTGTGGGGGAGTCTTAGGATGATGTTCTTATACATTATTATATGATAATATATGATGTATATATGATGACCATGTCAAATTATTGATACTATATGTTGATTAGTTAATTTATGAATATGCCTTGTATTATAATGATAATATGTGATGAAATGCAAGCGTAAATGCCATGATATGTAAAGTGGGACATTGGTCATGTTTTCTTGTCAAGGATACTTGATTGAGTGAAGTTATGTGGATTTGCTTGGTCATTGTACTTAATGACTTTATAAGGACTTGTGGGTAGTTGACTTGCTTATTATGATATGTTTGACTAGTATTCATTCTTGTGATATTATTCCTTGATGTAAGGGTTGTAGTAAATCATGGTTTCAAGTATGTCGGGATAAGTATTATTTGTTGAGATAGTAAGCATTTTTGGATGGTTAATATGACTTACTTGACTTGCATCAGGTCCCTAAAGGGATAATTGGGCATTGTTTTGATAAAAAGTCCCTTTTAGCATGTTTTACTTGTGTATATTCATAAGATCTTATACTTAGTACATGTTGAGTACTAACCCCATTTTCTTCACTTTTTCCCTAACATTTTAGGTGCCGGGCGTTGAGGAGTTTTGGGAGGCGACATCATTGAAGGCTTGGATTCTTCTCTTCATCCAAGTGGATTAGGTCCTCAACTTTCTAAGGTAGTGATATCTTCTAGCATTGGATTTTGATATGAGCTTATTGACTCTATCATTTCGTTGCGTGTTATTTGAATATTGTACTTTAGTATGAACTATACATGGTCTTGTTAAATTGATGTAAGGGCTATGCCAATATTGTGGTATTGGTTTAAATGGTTTGAGATGAGATAATCATTTAGACTATTTCTATATTCTTATATATGTATGTGCAATAAAAGTATAAGGATACGTAACCTTCCTATATGATGGGTCTATGTATACTCGATATGAATATAAATTATGTGTATGTAGAAGTCTATGTAAACCTCCAAGTAGGGATAATGAAAGTTTTAAATTTTTCCACAGTTTTCCACCTATGAATGTAATGACATGAAACTAAGAGGCTAGTATTAGTCCTAAAAAGGACGACGACGCCGGTTTTGTCTTGGGGGTGAACCCAGATGTGATAAACTTGGTACAGGGCATGATGTTGAATATAGTTGTGTTAGGTCTCTCTATCTACCACGTCTATGTAGATTTGTATTCATTATTGTGAAGCGCGCCACACTTATGAGTAGGAATATATATGATGCTTAGGAATCACACTCTTTATTGAAAATCTTATATCGTGCCTATATATTATACTTATGGTGTCCTTTTGCATCTACTCTTATTGTTATGCTTATAGGAAGCATGAACACTCGAAGGAATGCGGCTCAAAGACTTGAGGAGGAAGTTGCTAATGCAGGAGCTCCTCCCCCTGATTACCAAGCCCCTCCACTTGAGGATAATGCTAATGTTGATCAAGCCTCGGTTAATCCCCCACCTATGACGGAGGCGGAGATGAGGTCTATTCTTGCTCAAATGGCTCAAGCCATGACTACTCAAGCCCAAGGCACAATGGTTCAAGCCCAAGCTATGACGGCTCATGATAATATGAATGTTGCTCCCCATCCTCATCAACAAGTCACTACTATGACTTCTCGTCTAAGGGACTTCACTCGAATGAACCATCCTATTTTCTATGGGTATAAGGTTGATGAAGACCCCTAAGAATTCCTCGATAAGGTCTACAAGGTACTATATGCCATGGGGTTGTCTTCAAGTGAGAAGGTCGACTTGGCCTCATATCAACTCAAGGATGTGGCTCAAACATTGTATGTGCAACAAAGGGACAATAGGTCGTTGAGGGTGGGTTCGGTGACTTGGGAGATCTTTAAGGCGTCTTTTCTATATCGTTTCTTCCCTAGAGAGATGAGGGAGGAGAAAGTGACGTATTTCATAAATCTTCGTCAAGGAGGGAGGAGTGTCCATGAGTACACTTTGGAATTCATTAAGTTGTCCAAATATGCTCCCTCTTTAGTCTCCAATCCTAGAGACCAAATGAGCTATTTTGTGACAGGAGTATCAGAGGACTTACAAGAAGGAGTGCCAATCAGCCATGCTACATGACA
This sequence comes from Solanum lycopersicum, assembly GCF_036512215.1. NCBI lineage: Eukaryota > Viridiplantae > Streptophyta > Magnoliopsida > Solanales > Solanaceae > Solanum > Solanum lycopersicum. Next base: position 46,847,827 of record NC_090809.1, on the reverse strand, counting down.
ACTTGAACATTTTCCATCTTATGGTTTATGCAAGAAGAGTTGAGGAGGCAAGAGCTAAGCTAAAAACTAGAGATGCTAAGAGTGCAAGATCATTTGATGGAGGTTCTTCATAGAATAAGCTTGAGATAATAGACAAACCTAAATTTAAGAAAAGCTGGTTTTAAATCAAGTCCCTTCAAAATTCACCAGATGTACATGACCCGGATTCTTGAATCCCTATCGCAACTGGTGTCGTTGACCTCTCAGAGGTTGCAGACAACCTTCATCTTGCATCATCACATTCATCTAGTTAAATTTGCATAAAATTTAAAAGTGTTTATATGTATGAAGTATACATAAAATTCATATAATTATTAACTAGATACATCATATACTAAGAGCAATATAAGAGAACAACCATCTAATATAAAGAATCAATTTGATACTGAAGATGAATATATCGTAAATAGTTTGCCAAACATGGCCTTATTAAAAAGCTTCAAAATGAAATTGCAAAAGAAACGCTAGGGACAACATCCACTAGTTATGTCTAAACCTAACGATAGAATAAATTTGTAGCATCCTCTAAATCATGAGGACCTACCAAATGATTTGGAGAAATGCTGAAGTCCAAACCGTTGCAAGTGTCGTCAACCTATCCTCTGACCTACACCTATAAAAATAGTAAATAGTAGGGTTATTACACCACTTGTACTAAGTATGGGTGTATGCACACATACACATAACGCTATGCATGATCAAAGAAAGTTTTTCCTGAACAACATGCTATTTCTGGAAAGCCTAACTAGACTTTCCTAAATCGTTAGGTGTGAACTGTGGTATGAATATGATGTATTTTAATGCATTAAAATCACACAACTCATTTTCTGTTTGACTACAAAACATTAGTATCATCCACATAATTTTAAAACACCTCGAGCAAAGATTTGAGATTTTGATCCTCTTAGGACGAAAGCTCCTCTTTGTACACTTAGATTATTTTTCAGTCTTTTTCTTCTTGTTGTTGTGTAGCTCAATAACTCCTTTGGTCCTATATTTTACTGAAAAGTGCTATGATTCATTGTAGTAACATACCCATAATGAATCGATGTAAGTAATCCAAGGACTAAGGAATGATTTCCCTGCCTTATAGTTAGTCATTCTTTGCATTATCTATTCATTACCTTTTATAAGAAATTTTCTATTGATCATGCCATTGATTTCATTACTTTAATATTTTATATATTATACATTTCATATACATGAGACTTTGGAATCGTTGATGTTACATAAGACATCTCAAGTGAGGGCCCAACATATGGGACCTCAACCTGAGGGCCTTCTTTAGCAAACATAAAGTCTACTTCATTCGTTCATTCGTACTTCACATTATTCATTTCATTCATTCCTAGGATAATGTAAAACCATCTATAACTAGGATGAAGTTTAAGACTCATCGGGATCATGAAGTGCAATGACCAAGACTGACCTAATGTCATTACTTGAATTTGATTTCAGCTCTTGATTGTCTTGCACAAACACCTTCGGTATCATTAATTTTATTATCTTTCATACATTGAGGAACTCCAACCTTAACCGACATAGATCATGTGAGCATCATGAAATCCAATGTCTACCCCACAGTGAAAAGAGGTGGAATCACCGTCAAAAGTTACCTAAAACATGCTAGCGTACATGGGAATTGAACCGCCCCAGATCCCTATATTAGCAGTATAGGTTCGTAGACTAGGAGATATAAGAAGACCCATACCCGTCATGTTGGATAGTCTCGTCTTATGAGAGTTACTTGAACCTCCGCCCTTCATGAAAGAATGCATCACCACTCATAGCTAGCCTATCGGTGCTCATAATAAAGTTCCATTCCATTCAACTCATACGTCATGGAAGTTGGTTTCTAGTATGAGGACATCATAGCTCAATAGATGATTTCTCATGTCATCATTAGTATTAAGTGTACATCATTCTCAATACTTTCATAAGTGTGCACATAGAGACTGGTCTCTTCATTAGCTTTACACTCTCATAGGTAGTACATTTTGGTAACATTTATTATACTATTGATGACTTTTCATCCTTTTCTTTACATTGATGAAATGTAAATTTTCCTCACATAACATATTTGGTGTTAATGAGACTTGTCTCACACATTCTAACACCTTCACTCGTGAGTATTTTTAACATAGTAGCTTAGATGTAAGTGAGGCTTGTCTCACTTCTTTGAACACCTCATTCTGGTCACTCTCTAATTTAGACATATTTAGTTATGTTATTACTCACGTTACTTGCTTACTTTCATTTGATAGCTTTATATCATAGGTTATGGACGATGAGAACTTCACTCAATGAATTACATATGTTCATAGTTCATTTGGTTAGGGCATGTTGGGACTTATCCCAATGATTGGCATGCCTTTGGATATGAATTCATTGAATTACCTTAAATGTTCTTATATTGTCATTTCAATACTTTGGCTATATATGATTGACAAAAAGTTAGTATTGGCCTAGGAAATTTTAAAACTGACTTCATAGCCAATTTATTGGCACAAGCCAAAGTTACACTCATTCATGTTTAGTTTGATATACCTTAGCCATTATCTAATCTTTTAATTATTTAAAGATTACATTATAGACAATTTCATTTATCACTCTTAGACAATGTTTTGTTAGCCATTTAATTGGCATAAGGAAAGCAATTCATTGAAGTATAATTTCATGGAATCATTAGCCAATTCTATTACATATTTTGAAAATAATATTTTAGACAAATTTATTGGCATAAGCCAAACTTTCACTTAACTTGAACTTTTAATCTTTGGTTAACTTACAAGAAAAAATCAATGTTTGGTTTTGCCAAGCTATGAAGTTATTTTTGTATTATAGATGCATGAACTAGCTTTGATTCTTTATGAAAGTTATAACTACTTATTCAATGGTATTACGTTCACAAGTTCCTGTTGATAGGGTATGTTGGGACTTGTCCCATTGATTGGAATACCTTATGTTATGAGTTAATTGATGTAGAGATTGGTATCACTTTGTAAGTATAACTTCATACATTTTGGGAGATAATATTTTAGACATAGTTTTGCTAGCCAATTTGTTGGCAGAAACCAAACTTTCACATATGGTGGTCATTTAAACTTCATTTGTTGTAAGCAAACCTTTTTACATTCAATTAACTTATAATTATCATTCAATTAATATCAAATAACAGTAGACTCAACTTCATAAAAATGTCATAACAACTTTATCTTTCTCGAACACAAAACTACGCATTATGTCATTCCTTAGTCTGTGTAACTAATAACTCAATAACCCGAATCCAATCTATAGACATCATTACTCATTAATAAATCAAGAACTTATAAAATTAGTTAGAACATGTTCAAGATTACATCAATATACTTAAAGAATCGAAAACAAGGATAAGTAGAGAGATGGATGTTCAACAGTACCATTGAGAAACAACCCTAGTTTCAAAATTAATAAGTTTGAAATGTTTGAAAAGACTCTTCGAGAATGAATTTCATGAGATAAAAACCATACCTTAAGTTGAACTTAATCTACAAAGAACACCTTGAACGAACCTTGAAGAAACCTTTAAAATCGTATAAGAATTTTTTTGTTTTTTTTCCTGCGTTTTGTTCACTGTTTTTCTCACGCTTGTTTTCTGGTTTTAGTCGTGTATTTCTTTGAGTTTACACGTGGTTTTAATGTTTAGGAACTGACCTTGACTTATTAAACTTAAGTTTTAATAAGTTAATTAAATAAAATAATTAACTAATTACTAAAAAAAGCTCCTAAGTTGACTAAACAGAGGAGAATGTTGACTTGATCGAAAATATGAAATTTTGATGTTGACTATGGTTTAGTTCAACATTTTGAATTCATATTAATTAATTAAATCCTTTATTTAATTAATTTAGGTCCTAGAGTAACTACTAAAGTACCCATAAGTCATTGGAACCATAATCAACCCTTTAGGACCATCCTAGGTTAAGTATTAGGATATTTTTTGTATTATACTAGGTTAGCATAAGGATTTCGGTTTTACCGCTTTAATTCAATTAATTAAAAGGATAATTTAATTAAAAAATAAAACTAGGGTAATTACTAAAGTACCCTTAAGTCTTTATAACCATAACTAATCCTTTGGACCATCCTAGGTCAAATACTAGGTCGTCTTTTTCTTGTCTCAGCCGAAATCTTGAAACTTTTTATTGATTTCGGTTTTGACCCTTTATATTAATTAATTAAGCTGCTAAAATAATTAATTAAGTAGCCTAGGGTACTTAATAAAGTATCCCTTAGTTGTTAAGACCTTAACTAACTCTTTAGACCATCCTAGGTTAGGTACTAGGTTGTCCCTTTCTTGTCGTAACAAAAATCTGAAAAATTTCCTCTGTAATTTTTTTTGACCTTTTAAATTATTCAATTAATTAGGTAAACTAGGGGAATTACTAAAGTACCCCTTATTTTAAAGGACCATAACTTAATTTTTTGACCATCCTAGGTTAGGTACTAGGTTGTCTCTTTAACTAGTACTAAGTTAGTGTCAACCCGGTTTTGGTCCTAGGTTATCGGGTGCACTAATGGATCCAATTCTGTTAGTACTAGGTTATTTAGTTATTTATGGCATTAGTTTAGAGTCTAGAATTTTTAGAGATGCTAGACGCCACACGGAGTTGTCCCTTGTACACATTTTTTCCCCTAACTACCCTAACTAAATTCGGTTAGGGTGGTGCCCTTCTTTGGCACCTTATTCACATGTCTTGCATATGTGCTTGCACAGGGGTTGGTTGAACTTTTCTAACTAACTATTATTTATGGTTCCTTTGGAAATGTTTACTTATTGTCCCAAATATCCTCACTATGTCCTTGCTAACTGCTTAATCTACATGATCATTTTAATTGATCATGTGCTATGGTATCTAGGCTTTATACTTGGATGCCTCATACCTTTTATGTGAGAAATGAAAAATGAATATTTTTAGCTTAGGGACTTTATTGCAGGTACATCTCTTAAACAATATCATTCATATTTAGAAAAATTGGCTAACACCTTTAAGCCAATATTTTCTAATATGCCCAATATTATGCTTATTTTGACAATATATAGAAATTGGCTAATACCCCTTAGTCAATTTTCTATACTATGTCCAATATTTCTCAATATTGGGCATTCAAAGACCTATTTATCCCCAATACGAATTCTTAAATACCTATTAGGATCTTCACTAGACATGTAATTTTCCGAAATGTTACACAAGAGCTAGCGGTGATAGGGTGTCAACCCTAAATTCAAGAGGGCAAAAAGGTTTCAATTCACGAAATGATCATCATACTTGTGGAAAGTGTGGTAAAAGGCACTATGGTGATTTCCTTAAGGGGATGGATAATTGCACTAGTTGTGGCAATAGTGGTTACAAGATGAGAGATTGTCAAAATTTGAAGAGCCAAGATAAGGGTTGTGGCCAAGCTCAAGCAAATGGTTCGATAAATTCTCCAAACAAGAACAGCTTCGATGCTCTCCGCTCTAACGGTGAGCAAGAGACCTCTCCCGATTTCGTGACCGGTATGTTGAAATTTTTCTCTCTTGATGTATATGCCTTACTTGATCACGGCGCTACTTTATCATTTGCTACACCTGTAATAGCTAAAAGATTTGAAATTTTACTCGATATTTTGCATGAGACTTTTTAGTATCTGGTCTAGTGGGAGAGTCGGTTGTTGCTAAAATCGTCTATCGAAATTGTCCTATTTCATTGCCCAATAAAATTTCAATTTTAAATCTAGTTGAACTAGATATGCTTGATTTTGATATCATTTTTTGTATGGATTAAGTACATGATAGTTTTGTTTCTATTGATTGTAGGACAAGAGTTGTGAGGTTTAATTTCCCAAATGAACCCGTTGACTAGTGGAAGGGTGGGAATTCTATTCCTAGAGGTCACATTATATCTTGTCCAAAAGCATGTAAAATGATCTCGAAGGGTTATCTACATCACATAGCAAGAGTCCAAGATTTGGATTTTGAAATTCCTCCTATTGAGTCGTTCCCCTTAGTGAGTGAATTCTAAGAGGTTTTTCCCAATGACCTTCGCGGTATTCCTCCTAAATGAGAAATTAATTATCGTATCAATTTGATACTGGAAACAAGTCCCATTTCAATTCCTCCATATCGGATGGCTCCGGCCGAATTGAAAAAGTTGAAGTCCCAATTCAAGGATTTACTAGATAATGGTTTTATAAGGCCTAGTATATCTCCATTGGGTGCTGCGGTGTTATTTGTCAAAAAAAGATGGCTCTTTGAGAATGTGTATAGACTACTATTAACTCAACAAAGTTACTGTCAAGAATAAGTACTTCCTCGGATTGATGATTTGTTTGATCAACTCCAAAGGGAGATTTACTTTTCAAAGATAGATTTGAGGTCTGGGTATCACCAACTAATGGTGAGAGCTAAGGATATCTGATATAAGGCCTTTCGGACTAGGTATGGGCACTATGAGTTCTTGGCAATATCTTTTGGTCTCACTAATGCTCCGGTGCCATTTATGGACCTAATGAATAGGGTGTATTGAAATTACCTAGATAAATTCCTAAATGCGTTTATAGATGATATCTTGGTCTATTCGAAAAATGAGGATGATCATATGGGTCATTTGAGGGTAATGTTGCAAACTCTAAAAGAACATCAATTGTACGCCAAATATAGTAAGTGTGAGTTCTTGTTGAGGTCGGTGACTTTTCTTGGGCACATCATCTCTAGTAAGGGAGTTGTGGTAGACCCAAGGAAAACTGAAGCGGTGAAAAATTATCCTAGACCATTTACTCCGACACGCATTAGGAGTTACTTGGGTTTAGCGGGTTAGTACCCGAGGTTTGTGGATGGGTTCGCCTCTATTGCGTCTCCTGTGACTACTTTGAACCAAAAGAGTAAAAAGTTTGAGTGGTCAAAGGCATGTGAGAAGAGTTTCCAATTATTGAACGATAGTCTTACTTTCGCTATGGTGTTAACCTTACTAGAGGGTACAAAGGTTTTTGTGGTGTATTGTGACGCATCTCGAGTGGGTTTGGGATGTGTGCTTATGCAAAACGGGAAGGTTATAACTTATGCCTCTAGGAAACTAAAGGTACATGAGAGAAACAACCCCACTCATGACGTTCAATTAGTGGTTGTGGTGTTTTCTTTGATAATTTTTAGGCATTACTTGTGCGGGGTTTATGATGATGTTTTTACCGATTGTAAGAATCTCTAGTATGTGTTTACCCAAAAGGAGTTGAATCTCTGACAAAGAAGGTGGCTTGAGTTATTACAAGATTATAATATGAATATCCTTTATCACCCCGGGAAGGCTAATATAGTCGCAGATTCCCTAAGTCAAATGACTATGGGTATTGTACTCCATTATGGCGAAACAAAAAAGGACCTAGCAAGGGAAGTTCATAGGTTGGCTAGGTTGTGGGTGAGGTTGGAGAGTTCTCTAGATGGGGGTTCCATAGTTCATCATAAGTTCGAGTCATCTTGGTGGCTGAGGTGAAGTCCAAACAACACCTTGATTTAGCCTTAATTGATTTAAAAGAATATGTTATCGACAAGTTGACTGAATCATTCTCCTTAGGGGGATGGTGTGTTAAAGTATCAAAGAGATTATGTGTTCCCAATGTAGATGGGTTGAGGGATCGATTCCTAGAAGAATCACATGACTCCCGCTATTCAATTTATCAAGGTTCGACAAAAATATACCATGACCTAAGGGAGATATATTGGCGGAAAGGTCTAAAAAGGGACACAACGGAGTTTGTCGCTAACTCTTCAAATTGCCGACAAGTAAAGGCCGAACACCTAAAGTCGGATGGCTTACTTCAAGAGTTCCAAATTCCACCTGGATGTGGGAAGACATTAATATGGACTTTATAGTAGGTCTATGATTCCATATGGATGGTTGTGGATCGATTGAGTAAATCCTCTCGCTTCATTCCCATCAAGTCTTCATATTCGGCGGAGGATTATGCAAGAAACTTCCTAGATGAGATTGTGTGCCGTCATGGCATTCCGTTATCCATCATATTAGATCGGGTCACACAATTCACATCTATATTTTGGAGGTCTCTCCAAAAAGGGTTAGGTACTACTGTGAAGTTGAGCACCGCTTTTCATCCCCAAACAGATGGTCAAGCGGAGAGTACGATACAAACCCTTGAATATATACTTAGAGCATCCATCATTGATTTTAAAGGGAGTAGGGATAGACAGTTACCTTTGGTGGAGTTTGCCTACAACAATAGTTTTCATTCACCCATTTACATGGCTCCCTACGAAGCCTTGTATGGTATGAGGTATAGGTCTCCACTTTGATGGTTAGAAGTTGGTGAGACATACCTTCTTGGTACTGAGTTGATTATAAGACTTTAGGAAAGGTTCATATCATAAGGAATCGGTTGCAAACGGCTTATAGTCAGCAAAAGTCTTATGCCGATCATTAAAGAAATGATTTGGAGTTTGAAGAAGGTAACAAGGTGTATTTAAAAATTTCATCAATGAAAGGAGTGGTTAGGTTTTGCAAAAAAGGGAAATTGAGTCCTCGTCATGTAGTTCCCTATAAAATCTTGCAAAGAGTTGGTAAGGTTGCCTATGAATTGAAACTTCCTAGAGAATTGACTTCAGTTCATCCGGTTTTCCATGTGTCTATGTTGAGAAAGTGTATTGGTGATCCATACTCCATTCTTCCTATTGACGGTCTTAGAGTCAATGATAACCTCTCTTGTGAGAAAGTTTACGGTTCAAATTCTTGATAGGCAAGTCAAAAAGTTGAGGAATAAAGAAGTAGTTTCTGTAAAGGTGTTATGGCAAAATCATCTGGTTGAGGGTGAAATATGGGAGGTCGAGGCCAATATCAAGTCCCGTTACCCTCAGCTTTTTGAGAGTTAAGGTTAGTCTCTCTTTTTAATAATATAAATATGACTAGAAATTGAAGTTTCTTAATTTTCTGGTGATGTTTTGCACATTATGCATTTTTTTGAAAGAACTTACAGTGAAGTTATTGTAGTATTGCTATGAAAAACTTGAAATATTGGTTTTCGCCTTTTTTGTGTTATGTTGTGCATTGTGATATAGTGAGTCTTCATAAAATGATAGGTAGCATGTTGTTAAGTTGAACTTTGTGCTAATTGACTCATGTAATGTATATTGAGCTCATAAGGGTTGTGAAAAAGAAATGTCTCATAATAAAGTGTTTTGAGTCTTATGTGTCGTAATATGAGTTTTGATATTTGACTTATAATGAATTGATAGGTTGGGATGCTAGTATTGAGTCTATTCCTTTCTTCAAAATAAATTTATTTTCATTCGGGTACGAATGTTCCTAATGGGGGGATAATATAATACCTTGAATATTCAAGACTCATTCTAGAGCCTATGTGTCATAAAATCTAAACGTTGTTTCTAAGTCTATTTTCAATGGATATACGTCATTTAGGATATTAAAGAACCAAAACGTCCGGGATTTTGTTCAAATGCATGATAGTGCGCCTTATCCTACTTGACTAAGTTTTAGGAGTCAAAATTGTGCGAACGTTGGTGGAAAGGTAACTAATGGGTGTTTGAGTTGTCCATGGTTAAAACATCCGGGTACGAATCCCCAAGGACCAACCAAGGTCCCTTGAGGAGGACACCTAAAGTTTGAGGCAGCATAGCCTGACAGTGTGCATCGATAGGACAGACGACGGCCTGTGTGTGGATCGAATAGGCATTGATGCCACCATCATCCCACACTTAAGCTTGTGGAGAGGGTCCCATCACCTGCATAGTTTCTAGAATAATCGACAGAGTGCAGAGGTACAGGCTACGGTCCGTGTGTGGATCCACTGGGCGTCGATGACACTGTCTTCCAACACTTAGAAAATTTGAGAAAAGTCTCGCCTGCACCAGTATCTGACCGAACTTACGAATGTGCAGCACGGACAGTCGGTGGACCAACGGTTTATTAGTCGAGGTCTCGTTGATGGGGTCTACAAATTCCTGCACATTTTAAATTAACTTTATTTTACTAATTAAGTGGTTTAGGTGTTATTTGGGGATTAAAGAGAGACTAATTAAGTTTTTTAAGTCCTATTATAAATACCCTCAACCCTCAATAATCAAAGCACAAGTTTCAAGTAAACCCTCTTCCTTCTCTGTTCTTTCTCTCTCTAATTGGAAGAACATAGAAGCTTCGCTTGGAAGGTGAAATGGGGGGATGAAAAAGGATGGATTCTTTAAAAAAAATTGTTGTGAAACATTAACTATGCGTTCTATTCACCTTTGAGATCCTTTCCTCAAAGGGTTCCTTCAAAATAGATTTCAAAAAGTTGAGTTCTCTTATGGGTTTCATTCAATTACGAAATTAAAGTTATGGATTGAGTTGTTAATGAATTATTAGGGTTATATTGAGTATATTAACATCTAATTCAACTTGTTTATTGTAATTTTTGATGGTTTGGTCTAAATTGAAGAGTATGATTCTCTATCCCTAGCCTTAGGTAGTGATCTTGACCTATATTATATTGTGATCATTCAATTGAGTTTGTTGTTGATTAGATACTATTCTATGGTGTTATTATGATTAAATTAAAATGAGTTAAGGCCTATCATGCTAGTTTTTGGGATGTAATTTAGGGTTGTGAATTATAATGTGAAGTTAATCCATGTACCTTGTCTCAAGTTGTGATCTAAAGATCAATTATGTTATAGAGATTCAATTGGCCTTGCTATATTATTGATTATCATTGTTTGATGATGTTATTCCCTAAGTTGGGTTGAGTTATGGTTGATGGTAAGACGTTGATGATAGACTATGAGGAAGACTTGGTAAGTCTTAGAATCTCTATCTTTCCTTGCAATTGTGATTAATTGTTGTTAAGATATGATATTACATTGGAGTATGCCTTATACTAGGATTATGGGGTGGTATGATGTTGAATTGAAATGTCTTGACTCTGTTGTGAGGTTGATTAAGGTGTATGTGGTATAAAGATGGTGGAAGCTATCATGGAGCCTTGATATGTTATGAAATGTTAAAGTGTTAGCCTCACTTATTTGAAATGTGATGAAAGAACTTATACAATTCTTCTTAATTTAATGATGATTATGATTATTATACAAGGGGTAGACCCGATGGCCTAAATTAAGTTATGATTGATAATTAAAGGCTTAAAGACATTTGAAAAAAGGACTCTAGCTTAGCATCGAGTGAACTGTATAGAGAATTCTCCCTTCCCATATAGGGAAGGTAGGTGCCCTACATTACTCTTGAGATTGGAGACTTTAATTCATGGCACAAAAAGAGGTTCCAAGCTAAATCTCCTAGTTCTTCAACTATGTTACCCCCATAGGAATACTAGCTAATCGATCCACTTAGTTACTACGTTTCATGCTTTGATACTACCTTGGCAAGTAGTCCGCCTTCTTTTGGTGTAGGGTTTTATGCACTGGAGTCCACACTAGCTCATGTAGTCTACATCAATTAGGGAAATATGTTCCCAAAAGGTAAAATGAATTGAAGGATTTGAACCCTACCTTTGATAACCTAAAGGTTCTAGCTTAGTCTAAGTAGGGATATGGGACTGTACCTAGACATTGCACTAGTTAGCCTTGAGAGGAGTCTTAGGAGGAGGTTCTTATACATTATGATATAATAATATATGATTTATATATGATGACCATGAAACATTGTTGATACTAATGTTCATTAGTTAATTTATGAATATGCCTTTCATTATAATGATAATATGTGATGAAATGCAAGATAAATGCAATGATATGTAAAGTTAGACATTTGTCATGTTTTATTGTTAAGTATATTTGATTGAGTGAAGTTATGGGGCTTTACTTGGTCAAATCACTTGTTGACTTGATAAGCACTTCTGGGTAGTTGTCTTGCTTATTATGATATGTTTGACTCGTATTCATTCTTATGATATTACACCTTGATGTTAGGGTTTAGTATATCATTGTTTCAAGTATGTAGGGATAAGTATTACTTGTTGAGATAGTAAGCATGTTTAGTTGGTTTATATGACTTACTTGACTTTGCATTAGCTCCCTAAAGGGATAATTGGGAAATGTTTTGATAAAAAGTACCTTTTAGCATTTTTTGTTTGTGTATGTGCAAAAGATCTCATACTTAGTACATATGGAGTTTTAACCCCAATTTCTTTCATTTTTCCCAAACATTTTAGGTGTCGGTCGTTGAGGTGTTTTGGGAGGCGACATCATAGAAGGCTTGGATTCCTCCCTTCATCCAAGTGGAAAAGGTCCTCAACTTTTGAGGGTAATGCTATCTTTTAGCTTTATATTTTGCTATGACCATATTGACTCTAGCATTTCTTTCCTTATTATTTGAATATTGTACTTTCACATGACCTATACATGGTCTTGTTGAAATTATGTAAGGGCTATGCCCATATTGTGATATCCGTTTAGATGGTATGAGATGAGACATAATTGAGACTATTTCTATAATTCTTATATATGTATGTGCAATAAAAGTAGAAGGCTATGTAACCTTCCTATATGAATGGTCTATGTGTAATCGATATGAATATATATTATGTGTATGTACAGGTCTATGTAAGCCTCTAAGTAGAGATACTGAAAGTTTAAACTTTTTCCGCATTTTTCAACCTATGAATGTAATTATATGAAACTAAGAAGGTAGTCTTTGTCCTTAAAAAGGACAAAGACGCCGGTTATGTCTAGGCGGTAAACCAGATATGACACCCATGAAGGGTGTTATGAGGTTTGTAAGAAGGGAAAACCTAGTCCACAGTATATTTGACCGTATCGCAGAGCCAAAAGGACTAACAATGTATCTTATAAGTTAAAGCTACCACAAGAGTTAGCAGTAGTTTATTCGGTATTTCACATCTCTTTTTTGAAAAAAGTACATGTTAACCCTTCATTTATTGTACCAACTAAGTATGTTGGGAATAAGGATAACTTATCTTCTAGAGAGATTCCAGTCCAGATTTTAGATCGTCAAGTTTGAAAGTTCAGAACAAAGAAGGTTGCATTAGTCAATGTCCTATGATGGAACAAATTTGTTGAAGAAGCTACTTGGGAAACTACAAAGTATACGAAGAAAAGATATACATATCTCTTTGAATCTGGAGAAGATGCAGATCAAGATCTAATTCTTGTCTTAGTATTATATAGGTATGAGTAAGCATGTTATCACTTGCTTTTGATTGATTAATGTTGAACTTGATGTTGCTATCCTATGAATAGTGAAAGTCATCTCATTCTAGGACGTAAGTTCCCAAGATGGAGATATTTTAACATCTCGCAACTTGAAATAGCTAAGAATAGTCTAAGAAACTAAAAATATACATTTTTTGTAAGAAAAGTAAAAATCTGGAAAATTTGTATAAGTTAAGAAAATGAGTTTTTCATCATTTTCAATCAACCATAACATCTATCTCAGGATGAGTTAGATGTAGTTCATGATATGGTTGGAAAGCCCTTGAAAGGATCTGTGCAACTCCGCCGAATTTGTGCAATTTTGATATTGTATGAGTAAGTTATGCCTTTCGTAAAATGAGTTGTTGGATTGAGAAAGTCCAAATTCGGATTGAAGGAAGGGAAAACTAGTCTTTACTCGAAATTAGTTTAGTTTGGAAAAGTTAGAATTACGCTTAGGGCTTGGAGAAGAGAGAAAAGATGAAAGAACTGGACAAAAGTTAAGAATTTTCCAAAAACGTCAAACTTTGAAAAGGACTTCGTCCGGGGGGATTCCTATAAAGGTATGTGATATCATTTAATCTGAGGTATATTCACCACACACCAAAAATGTTTCAGTTCAGTGATTGGTGAGTTGTTTAAATGTTAGTAGGTGAAATTATTATAGTATATTTTCGAATTCTTGTAGGTTGAGTTGTTAAATGCCTAGTGTTAATTTGATTTATAATTCCGGGTTGATTTTTAGTTAAATCTATTGGGTATTGAGGGTACTAGTATCCTAAGTGTTTGGGAAAAGAACCATGGAAGTTTAAAGAGTATAGAGATGAAAAATGAAGGAGAAAGGTTAGAGATTTTCTAGGTAGGGGATGGGGTGCCACAAAAGTTCTTCTAAGATTTGGTCTCAGGGCGTCGCGGCAGCTAGAAAGCCACAGAAAGTTTTCTAAATTTTGAGGGTTGGCGCCCCGCGCCTCTCGGAGTGCCAAAGCTGTCAGTTCTCCCCATTCTCCCCCCACCTTTTCGTATTAATTTCTAAGTGATGTACATGTGTTTCTTAGTTTATTTAAACAATCTAAGGTACATCTAAACATCATAAAATTCCACCACTCTAAGACATATTACGTTCAACAATCTTTTACTGAAAATTAGCTTGTATTGTTCCAAGAGCATCACTATTTGCATTTTCTGCATCAATATAAGACATTGTTACGCTACCTAAATATGTGCCTGTATTTCCTCCATTCACATTCCAATTGTAGTCATTAATCCTCATATTTCCATTACCTATATCAAACATTAATTTTCAATGTGTTGTTTTATAAGATACATTGAGTTCAAAGTTGTACTCACTTTGAATATGACGATTCCAAGTGTTAAATGTTAAGTAAGGCCTATGAGTAATGTTTCCTATATTTGAGTGTTGTAGTAATTGTGAACCAAACATTTATAGTAATGATCTATATTGACTGCTCATCTATGTTCTTGACCTATTATTGCTCTAACTCCGTATTTGCCCAATTTTACAGTACGTCCATGAAATGGATCAACTTGTCTTCTTCTGTGAAGTTGGGAATTTGAAGTGTTAGAGTTGTGAACTCCTTTACATACGCCCGAATGCTTCCAATTTGCTTCAATTCTCGGAACTTGTTCTTAACCTTGTACATGATGTTGTTAGGGAAGATGGCTTTCTTGAACTCCTCGTGGAATTTCTCCCATGTGTTGATGGTGCACATCCCCTTCCAAATCTCGGATTCTTTGCGCCTCCACCGTAGCATGGTCATCCCGGATAGGAACAACACGGTTGTGTTGATGTTATTTTTTTTAATATTCACTCGGCTACACTTCAAGTAATTCTCCAAGTGCCATAGAAAATTTTCCACCTCTTGAAAGTCACGAAAGCCTTTGAATATAGGTGGCTTGGGAGCCTCGACCCTGACCGTCACAAGCACGACGAACCGTCATAAGCTCCGTAGGTGGTCTCTTCTGCAATTTCGCTCAAAATCTCTGCATTAAGCTTTGGACAGATTTCCTGCAAAACAAAGAGAAAATTATATTAAACTTAGAACAAACAAGGCTTTCGGACACACTAAACTTAAGGAAAAAGTATTAATTATACCGTGAAACCACGGTATATCAGTGGCACTCCGATCCAAGACTACTTTGTCAAAACATGACACTCTGATCCAAGAATACTGTGTCAGAACGTGACACTCTGATCCAAAAATACCGTGTCGGAACGTGAGACTCCGATCCAATAATACCATTAATTTATCATTTAATATTTCCATTTTTTTATTCGTTAATAGTATTTCATTGATCCTTCTTTATTCAAGGCATTACTTCGATAGAGATTGTTTAAGATTATACATTCCACGGTCTCGGGATTTCAGATCAATTACAAAATACACGACCAAGCCACACAATCCCACAATCAAGTACATAGAAAACTTCACAATATCATTCAATACATATCAGTCACTACTAAGAGTTTACTATCAAATAGCACAAACCATAACCTACCTCAACCAAAGAATCGAAGTCAACCAACTACTTCTCAATGCTTTTCCTTTCGTCAATGCTTTCGAACCTTTCCCATCTATCAAGTGTATATGCATAGTTTGTAAGTTAACATTCCTATAAATACTCATTTTATTATATGTCTAGCTTAGACCCAAAAATCTCCTAATACTATAATCAAGTTCCTAAAGTTCAAACCTAACGGTAAGTCTCTATTCGCGTAACTTTCATGTTCTACACCTCATAATAACTACACCTTATATTTAATTCAATATATCAAATTTTTGTTTATAAGGTGGTAAAGCTACCACTGTCATGATACAAGTGGAAGCCAACACATGAACCTGCCAAATAAACTAACCAAGGGAAACCAATGTCACACCAAAACCAATGAAATCCATTCAGAATCACGACAATTCAATTTTGTAAATTTTCCACCTGTAGCCCACTTATTGTTTTAATAATAATTTACATTACTTTGATCATTAAACAATTCCCCTTTAACCAATCAATTTTAATATTGTCCCACGTTTCAATTGTAACAATATATGTACCCATCAGTAATTCCTATCTAATAATATAACAATATAATGTATTCTCGCCTAAACAAACAATCAACATATATACAACTAGTTGTTGTCCTACACTTTTATAGGGATCAAACACAATTTATTAAATTATTACTTAATATTGAAATAATATTTTCATTCTTACAAATAAGCAATACACAAATTAAAGTATTGAAGTTTCCACCTAGGGAGCTCGTCTGCCTCCTGCGAATCATGTCGTGTAACGACCAGTCTAGTCGTTTTGAGCAGCAGATTTTATTTCTGGAAAAATAGGCTGAGACGATGGAACCCACGACGGACCGTCATGGGCACGACGGACCGTCACAGGGTCTCGTTTCAAAACACTTAGAAAATCTGAAATTGGGTACTGAAAATCGACTCTCTGAACTTCGTAACGGAATGGCAGGACGGACCATCACAGACCCTTCAGAGAAATTGTCTCTGAACTCTTTGACGGAGCAGCAGGACGGACCGTCACAGACGCGACGGGCCGTCACAGACTGCGTAATCCAAGTCTGGGTCGGATTTCTTTATACGTTTTAAGGGACGTTTTTTACTATTCCTGCTTTAATTATAAAGTTAGTGGGTTAATGTTAATAAGTCTAATTACTTGGGGGTTAAAAGAGGTAATCTTAAGTTAATTAGTGGGTTATTATTGCCATCTTTTATTCTTAATTATATGCTAATTAGGGTAAAAGAAAGAGGGTTTGAATAAAGAAAATAGAAAGAACAAAGAGAGAGAGAGGATTGATCGAGAGAGGAGAAACGAAGAGGAAAACACAAAGCTTTGGGAATTTGCTTGCTTGATCACTAATCTTCGGTGGAGGTAGGTTATGGTTTTTATGCTATTCGTAGTAAACTCTTAATAGCGAATGATATGTATTGGTAGTTTTGTAAATCTTTCTATATGCTTAATTCTATGCTTGCATGAATGTAATTATCTAATTGTGATATAATAAGCATGATGAAGCTATTGGATCCTAAATCTTGAAAAGAAACCCTAATCTACTTTGTTAATGATGATGCCTTGGTATAAAAGAAGGATTGATGAACGAAAGTAGTGAGATTAGGGGATCGGGTGCCACGTTTCGGTACCAGGATAGTATATGAGGATCAGGTGCCACGTTCCGGTACCAGGATAGTATATGGATCAGGTGTCACGTTCCGACACCAGGATAGTATATGGAAAGGGTACCACGTTCCGGTACCAGGATAGTATATGGATCGGGTATCACGTTCCGACACCAGGATAGTATATGGATCAGGTGCCACGTTCCGGTACCCGGATAGAATATGGATCGGGTGTCACGTTCTGACACAAGGATAGAATGAGGATCGGAGTGTCACATACCGAAACGAGGGGAATAAAGATAATGAATCTTGAAAGATGATAATATATTCAAATCTAATGAACCTAATTCCCAAATGAGTATGATGAGGAGGCGTGAGTCCTCATTGATGTGCTTGGTGTTGTAACCAAGGGTTATGGTAACTGTAAATGCTGCATGCTAAGGATATTAGTTGATTTTATGATATTGCTTAATATATACTGTTTTCTATTTTGAGTTGGCCGATGATATCTACTCAGTACCCGTGTTTTGTCCTGACCCCTACTTTTATTGTTTTCTTCTTTGTTATTTATGGAGTGCAACAAACGTGCTATCGTCTTCAACTCAACCGCAACTCTAGCCAGTCTTTGTCACACCGGATCTTCAGGGTGAGCTAATGCTTCTAGCTTGGACAGGATCTTCTCCTTCATGTCTTGATGCCTTGAACTTCCGGCATGGACTAGCTTATATTTGTTATAGCTTCTCAGAATACTCTTAGTTTAGTAATTTGATCATAGATGTTCTTGTGGTGATGACATCCAGATTTTGGGGATAATAATAGTTATTGATTTTATTAATGAGTTTAAGTCTTCTGCATTACTTTTTGTTGATATTATATTGAAATGTTAAGGTTTAGATTGGTTGGTTCTCTCACATAGGAGGTAAGTGTGGGTTCCAGTCGCGGCACGGATTTGGGTCGTGACAAAACTTGGTATCAGAGCATTAGGTTCGTTGGTCTCATCACACAAGAATGAGTCTAGTAGAGTCTTAAGGAACGGTAGAGGGACGCCTTTACTTTTCTTTGAGAGGCTATAAGACTTTAGGAAAAATTCCATTCTTTCTTTCTTTCTTTCGTGCTACTACTTTAATCCAATTGGTATCTAGGTGATACAAATTGGTATCTGACCATCTTCACTCTTTTTTGCAGATGGTTAGAACTAGAGCAATGACTACGCCAACACCAACACCAGCACCGGTGGGACAGGGTGCGTCTGAGCCAGCCACTGGGGCTGTAGCTCGAGGAAGAGCAGCGGCAAGAGGCCGTGGTAGAGGCCGTGGGAGGACGTCCTCTAGGGGAAGAGGACGAGCACCTAGCCCATCTGATACTAGGGCAGTGACTCCTCCACCGATTGAGGAAGTAATAAGTGAAGGGGAGGATGAGAAAAATGAACAAGTGCAGAATAAGGGATTGCTACCCCAGCCTACCCCAGAGATGATAAATCAGGTGCTCGCTTATCTTAAAGGGTTGTCCGATCAGGGTCAGGCACCTCCAGTGTTTTCTGCACCAACACCTCCGGTTTCAGAGGTACAACATGCAGCCACTATGGCTCCTCGTATGGATGCCTCATTGGACATAGGCACGTTTCCACGTCTGACTACTGGGCCTATAATGACAAATGATCAGCATGAACTTTTTAGTAAGTTCTTGAAATTGAAACCTCCAGTCTTCAAGGGTGCGGAATCTGAGGATGCTTACGATTTTCTGGTTGACTGTCATGAGCTACTACACAAGATGGGTATAGTAGAACGGTTTGGTGTTGAGTTCGTGAGTTATCAGTTTCAAGGGAACGCCAAAATGTGGTGGCGGTCGCATGTTGAGTGTCAACCAACAGAGGCACCACCTATGACTTGGGCCTCATTCTCTAGCTTGTTTATGGAGAAGTATATCCCCCGAACTTTGACAGATAGGAAAAGGGATGAGTTCTTGAGCCTAGAGCAAGGTAAGATGTCGGTCAATGCATATGAGACTAAGTTTCGTGCATTATCCCGGTATGCCACCCAACTATGTTTTAGTCCACAAGAGCGGATTCGCCGTTTTGTGAAGGGGTTGAGATTAGAGTTGCGGATTT
Source organism: Solanum lycopersicum (assembly GCF_036512215.1). NCBI lineage: Eukaryota > Viridiplantae > Streptophyta > Magnoliopsida > Solanales > Solanaceae > Solanum > Solanum lycopersicum. The sequence goes on along the minus strand of NC_090809.1, from coordinate 46,828,341 downwards.
CAGCTTTACAGGTAGCGGCTACAGTGAAATCTTTTCAAGAAGTGGTAGACTTCATAATAGAGGTAGAGGGAGTGAAGCCAGATGACTTCACCATGGCAACTACATCAAAAAGGTTTCGAAAGTGAGGTGAGTTTAATGGTTCTTACTCTAGAGGACAAGGTTCCGGAGGTTACTCAGTCCGACCAATTCAGTCTTCACTACAGACTGTAGTTAAGGGTCCACCTCCGACCGGTCAACACTTCTCTGAGAGACCTATGCATGAACCCAGAGAGTGCTATGGATGTGGGGAGATTGGACATATTAAGAGATATTGTCCAAAACAGAGTTACAGACCTCCAAATGTTAGAGGTAGAGGTGGTCATCGTAGAGGCCGTTATTCTGGAGGATGTGGTGGTCGAGGTAATAGTGGTCACCAGAATGGCCGAGGTGATGGGCAACCTGTAGCCACTACATCACAACATGGTAGGGGCAACGGACAGACGGGTGAGAGGGCCCATTGCTACGCTTTCCCTGGGAGATCTGAATCGGAGGCATCTGATGCTGTCATCACAGGTAATCTTCTGGTTTGTGATTGCATAGCTTCTGTATTGTTTGATCCTGGATCCATATTTTCTTATGTATCTTTCTCATTTGCTAGTGGTCTAAATTTACATTGTGAATTACTTGATATGCCTATTCGTGTTTCTACTCCGATGGGTGAGTCTGTGGTAGTTGAAAAGGTATATAGGTCTTGTTTGGTGAACTTTGTGGGGAGCAACACTTATGTAGATTTGGTTATCTTAGAAATGGATGATTTTGATGTAATTCTGGGTATGACTTGGCTTTCTCCGCAATTTGCGATCTTGGATTGTAATGCTAAAATGGTGACGTTAGCCAAGCCTGGGACAGATCCGTTAGTGTGGGAGGGTGACTACACTTCCAATCCGGTGTGTATCATCTCCTTTCTTTGTGCTAAGAAAATGGTTAGTAAAGGGTGTTTAGCTTTCTTGGCACATCTCAAGGATGAAACTACCCAAGTACCTTCGATTGAGTTGGTTTCGGTGGTCCGTGAGTTTTGGGATGTGTTCCCTGCAGATCTTCCTGGTATGCCACCAGATAGGGATATTGATTTCTGTATTGACCTTGAACCGGGTACTCGCCCCATTTCTATACCCCCTTATAGAATGGCTCCCGCGGAGTTAAGAGAGTTAAAAGCCCAACTTCAAGAGTTGTTAAACAAAGGCTTTATTAGACCAAGTGCATCTCCTTGGGGTGCTCCGGTTTTGTTTGTGAAGAAGAAGGATGGGAGTTTTCGAATGTATATAGACTACAGACAACTAAACAAGGTAACCATAAAGAACAAGTATCCTCTTCCTCGCATTGATGACTTGTTCGATCAGTTACAAGGTGCTTGTGTCTTCTCTAAGATTGACTTGAGATCTGGTTATCATCAATGTAAAATACGGGCAACGGATGTGCTAAAGACTGCTTTTCGAACGAGGTATGGGCATTACGAATTTGTAGTGATGTCTTTTGGTCTTACGAATTCCCCTGCTGCATTCATGAGCTTGATGAACGGGATTTTTAAGCCATATTTGGACCTCTTCGTGATCGTATTTATTGATGATATACTGATATAATCAAAGAGCAAGAAAGAACATGAGGAGCATTTGAGAATGGTACTGGAAATGTTGAGGGAGAAAAAGTTTTATGCCAAGTTCTCTAAGTGTGAGTTTTGGCTAGATGCAGTGTCCTTCTTGGGGCACGTGGTTTCTAAGGATGGAGTGATGGTGGATCCTTCTAAGATTGAGACAGTAAAGAATTGGGTAAGACCTACTAATGTGTCAGAAATAAGGAGCTTTGTTGGGTTAGCTAGCTACTACCGCCGATTCGTCAAGGGATTCTCTTCTATTGCTTCCCAACTGACGAACTTGACTAAGCAAAATGTTCCATTTGTATGGTCGGATGAGTGTGAGGAAAGCTTTTCGAAGCTCAAGACTCTGTTGACTACTGCACCAATTCTCACCTTACCAGTGGAAGGTAAGAATTTCATTGTCTATTGTGATGCATCCTATTCGGGTTTGGGTGCAGTGCTAATGCAAGAGAAGACTGTGATTGCTTATGCTTCAAGACAATTAAAAGTGCATGAACGTAACTATCCAACTCATGATTTGGAATTGGCCGTGGTAGTGTTTGCATTAAAGCAATGGAGACACTATTTAGATGGGGTTAAGTGTAAGGTCTATACGGATCATCATAGCCTACAATATGTCTTTACTCAGAAAGATTTGAATTTGAGACAGAGGAGATGGATGGAACTATTGAAGGACTACGACATCACTATTTTGTATCATCCGAGGAAGGCGAATGTTGTAGCGGATGCTTTAAGTAGAAAGGCGGGAAGCATGGGGAGTCTAGCTCACTTGCAAGCTTCTAGACGCCCATTGGCTAGAGAAGTTCAGACTCTAGCTAATGACTTGATGAGATTAGAAGTAAATGAGAAGGGAGGATTGTTGGCTTCTGTGGAGGCAAGATCTTCCTTTCTTCACAAGATTAAGGGAAGACAGTCTGATGATGAGAAACTGCGCAGAATCCAAGATAAGGTATTGGGAGGAGAGGCTAAGGAAGCACAAATCGATGAGGAAGGTGTTTTGAGGATCAAGGGAAGGGTATGCGTACCCCGCGTCGATGATTTGATCAACACTATTCTGACAGAGGCTCATAGTTCAAGGTATTCGATACATCCGGGTGCAACCAAGATGTACCGTGACCTAAAGCAACACTTTTGGTGGAGTAGAATGAAGCGTGATATTGTGGATTTTATTGCCAAATGTCCAAACTGTCAACAAGTAAAGTATGAACACCAAAGGCCCGAAGGAACACTTCAGAGAATGCCCATTCCGGAATGGAAATGGGAGAGAATCTCAATGGACTTCGTGGTTGGTCTTCCAAAGATGATGGGTAAGTAAGATTCCATCTGGGTGATTGTTGATAGGTTAACTAAGTCTGCTCATTTCATTCTGGTCAAGGTGACTTACAATGCAGAGAAGTTAGCCAAAATCTATATCTCAGAAATTGTTCGGTTGCATGGGGTTCCACTATCCATCATATCAGATAGAGGTACGCAGTTTACTTCCAAGTTTTGGAGAACATTGCATGCTGAATTAGGTACTAGGTTGGACCTTAGTACCGCGTTCCATCCTCAGACCGATGGTCAGTGTGAGTGAACGATTCAAGTGTTGGAGGATATGCTTCGCGCATGTGTGATAGAGTTTGGAGGCCATTGGGATAGCTTCTTACACTTAGCGGAATTTTCATACAATAATAGCTATCACTCAAGCATTGATATGGCTCCATTTGAAGCATTGTATGGTAGGAGATGTAGGTCCCCCATTGATTAGTTTGATGCGTTCGAGGTTAGACCTTGGGGTACTGATCTCTTGAGAGATTCGATGGAGAAGGTGAAATCTATTCAAGAAAAGCTTCTAGCGGCACAAAATAGACAAAAAGAATATGCAGATCGAAAGGTTAGAGACTTAGAGTTCATGGAGGGAGAACAAGTCTTGCTGAAGGTTTCGCCAATGAAAGGGGTGATGCGGTTTGGTAAAAGGGGTAAGCTAAGTCCAAGGTACATTGGTCCCCTTGAAGTACTTAAGCGAGTAGGGGAGGTGGCTTATGAATTAGCCTTGCCTCCAGGGCTGTCCGGAGTACATCCGGTATTCCATTTGTCTATGTTGAAAAGATACCATGGGGATGGAAACTACATCATCCGTTGGGATTCAGTTTTGCTTGATGAGAACTTGTCTTATGAGGAGGAGCCTGTTGCCATTCTAGATAGAGAGATTCGCAAGTTGAGATCAAGGGAGATGGCATCCATCAAAGTTCAATGGAAGAATCGACCCGTTGAAGAAGCCACTTGGGAGAAGGAGGCGGATATGCGAGAAAGATACCCACATCTGTTTACAGATTCAGGTACTCCTTTTCGCCCTTGTTTTCCTTCTTGTGATCGTTCGGGGACGAACGATGGGTAAATTGGTATCTATTGTAACGACTTGTTTAGTCGTTTTGAGCAGCAGATTTTATTTTTGGAAAAACAGGCTGAGACGACGGAACCCACGACGGACTGTCATGGGCACGACGGACCGTCACAGGGTCTCATTTCAAAACACTTAGAAAATCTGAAATTGGGTACTGAAAATCGACTCTCTAAACTTCGTAACGGAATGGCAGAACGGACCGTCACAGACTCTTCAGAGAAATTGTCTCTAAACTCTATGACGGAGCAGCAGGACGGACCATCGCAGGCGCGACGGGCCGTCACAGACTGCGTAATCCCAGTCTGGGTCGGATTTCTTTATACGTTTTAAGGGACGTTTTTGACTATTCCTGCTTTAATTATAAAGTTAGTGGGTTAATGTTATTAAGTCTAATTACTTGGGGGTTAAAAGAGGTAACCTTAAGTTAATTAGTGGGTTATTATTGCCATCTTTTATTCTTAATTATATGCTAATTAGGATAAAAGAAAGAGGGTTTGAATAAAGAAAATAGAAAGAACAAAGAGAGAGAGAGGATTGATCGAGAGAGGAGAAACGAAGAGGAAAACACAAAGCTTTGGGAATTTGCTTGCTTGATCACTAATCTTTGGTGGAGGTAGGTTATGGTTTTTATGCTATTCGTAGTAAACTCTTAATAGCGAATGATATGTATTTGTAGTTTTGTAAATCCTTCTATATGCTTAATTGTATGCTTGCATGAATGTGATTATGTAATTGTGATATAATAAGCATGATGAAGCTATTGAATCCTAAATCTTGAAAAGAAACCTAATCTACTTTGTTAATGATGATGCCTTGGTATAAAAGAAGGCTTGATGAACGAAAGTAGTGAGATTAGGGGATCGGGTGCCACGTTCCGGTACCAGGATAGTATATGAGGATCGGGTGCCACGTTCCGGTACCAGAATAGTATATGGATCGGGTGTCACGTTCCGACACCAGGATAGTATATGGATCGGGTGCCACGTTCGGTACCAGGATAGTATATGGATCGGGTGTCACGTTCCGACACCAGGATAGTATATGGATCGGGTGCCACGTTCCGATATCAGGATAGAATATGGATCGGGTGTCACGTTCCGACACCAGGATAGAATGAGGATCGGAGTGTCACGTACCGACACGAGGGGAATAAAGATAATGAATCTTGAAAGATGATAATATATTCAAATCTAATGAACCTAATTCCCAAATGAGTATGATGAGGAGGAGTGAGTCCTCATTGATATGCTTGGTGTTGTAACCAAGGGTTATGGTAACTGTAAATGCGGCATGCTAAGGATATTAGTTGATTTATGATATTGCTTAATATATACTGTTTTCTATTTTGAGTTGGCCGATGCTATCTACTCAGTACCCATGTTTTGTACTGACCCCTACTTTTATTATTTTCTTCTTTGTTATTTGTGGAGTGCAGCAAACGTGTCATCATCTTTAACTCAACCGCAACTCTAGCCAGTCTTTGTTACACCGGATCTTCAGGGTGAGCTAATGCTTCTAGCTTGGACAGGATCTTCTCTTTCATGTCTTGATGCCTTGAACTTCCGGCATGGACTAGCTTATATTTGTTTTAGCTTCTTTGAATACTCTTAGTTTAGTAATTTGATCATAGATGTTCTTGTGGTGATGACTTCCAGATTTTGGGGATAATAATAGTTATTGATTTTATTAATGAGTTTAAGTCTTCTGCATTACTTTCTGTTGATATTATATTGAAATGTTAAGGTTTAGATTGGTTGGTTCGCTCACATAGGAGGGTAAGTGTGGGTGCCAGTCGCGGCCTGGATTTTAGTCGTGACATGTCGCCATCGCTAAGTTCCTTTTGAGTTTATGACTCAAGATAGGAAGCCTGATTATTAATGAATAATTATAGAAGTGTGAAAGTAACCCACAATAAATTATAATGTTATTTCTTTAACCACCAACTAAATTAATTATTAAAACTACCCTACTAATCTTATAATTATAATTACGAATAGTCCAAAAAAATTCATTCAGAATCTATCGAAGGAGTCCTTTATGAAATAAAAAGTTCTAGTACTTAATACGATGAAATGGGTTGTTACATTAGATAACAATTTACCCAGCGTTCATCCTCGAACGATCAAAAGATATAGATGGTAAGAAAGACTTGTTGTCTGAACAATTCCTTCAAAATATTAGTACCCAAGGTCTCATATCAAAAGTATCAAACCAACCAATTGGAGATCTACACATCCTCCCATACAATACTTCAAATGGGCAATGTCAATACTCGAATGATAACACTTGTTGTATGCAAGCTCAACTAACAACAAAACTATTCTCATGTGGATTTTTCAAATGATCGATTCTCTAACTAGACCTTGATACAACCATCAGGATAAATATTATCAAACATAACTCTGATAAAATTCTTAATCAATATTGGCTACAATCAGGAGTGAACCTCTACCAGCCACCACACTCATAATACACAACCCATCATAAATCTTATCAAGATTACATCCTCACAACATAATATTTCCTCGATCATGAGCTATAAAAACATGATCTTTAGACATCAAATAATCATTAAGGAGAAACGAACTAATCTGATCGATCCAAATATAGAAATGATGAAGTACCTACTATCGAGTGATATACCCAAGCATACAGAACCTCCAACAACACTATCGAAATGTTAGATAAGTAGGTATTATAGACAAACCTTAAGAATGACAAAACTAGACTTAATGATGTGTGTGTATGTGTGTGTGTGCGCGTGCGTGCGTGTGTGTGTGTGTGAGAGAGAGAGAGCGCATATATAATTTGCACATTCTTTATGTCCACATGGACACATATATACCTTTAAAATATACAAAACTAGAATTTTTCTTAAATTACAAAACTAGAATACTAACAAAATTATGCTAATAAAATAAATAAATAAAATAAATAATAGGAGAAATCACATAATATAAAATAAAAAGCACATATTTAGAATGATAAAAATAAAAAAGAATTTAAAATAATACTCCATGTGTCCCAATTTATGTGATACATTTCAAATGTCAAGATTCAAACAACTCTACCTTTGATTGTAAATTTCTGAGAAAATGCACAGCCTATGTCCGAAATCACAGAGAGACAATTATACTCTACGAAGGTCCTATTACCCCCCTCAACTTATTTTATAAGTAATTTTCTACTCCTTTTCGACCTACGTGAAACTAGCTTGAAAAAAAAGTTAATCAGCATTGGGCCCACAAGATAGTGTCACGTAGGCCGAAAAGGGGTAGAAAATTATTAATAAAATAAGTTCATGGGGTAGGACCTTATTATAGTATAAGTGTGTCTCTGAGATTTCGGGCATAGATTGAGGGGGTACTTGTGCTTTATCCCTAAATTTTTCATATATATTTAAATATTTTGAATAATCAATTATTGTTATTTATAGTATTTTTTATGTAGTTATCAAATATATATTAATTTCATTTTAAAATATGTGCACATTTCATGAGCAAATACTCGATCAATCTTAAATTGGTTGACTCTCGTAAAGTGAATTGTGTCACATAAATGGGGATAGAGGGAGTAGAATTTAAGATTAAATTAAATCTAAAAATAAAAATAATAAATTAAAAATTCATCAGCTTGTAATTACATCATATAGTTGACAACACTTCATAGTCCTTCACTGAGAATTGGAGAGTGTAATTACCCATGCTACTTATACCGAATTACCTGCTAACCAAATAATTACATGATTAGAATAAAGCAAAGCTACTGGAACATCAGCCAAATGTAATAACTCAACCAGCTAGTGATATTACCCCTTTTTGGCCAATGCCAGCAAAACTTAAAAATGAATCACTTTTTGGTATTGTCTACTTACATATATTCCTAAATCTCTTTGATGTTTTGTTGATGTGAGAATTCTAATTAAAATTTATTACCTTAATTATGTATTTATAGTTTTAATTTTTATAGGGAGCAAGTGCTTGAAATTGGCTAACACGTGCTCCACTCTAATATCTATATGTAACCTTGTTGCTAATTCTTTTGAGACACAATAATGTCAGTTTTATGAATTCGTACTAAGAGTAAAGGTTCTCTTCCAACACAAAAGGAACAACATTCAAAGTAAATAAATAAATCTCCAGATCGATCAAAGTAAACACTATATTATTTCCATAATTCGTTGTAGCCACTAATTATATGGAGCTAGTTAGGATTAAAAGATACCATACACATGCATATGAGGAGAATGAAAATAGGTTAACACAATTCTTGAAATATTAAGAAACAAAACATCGACATTTTATATATGTGTGGGCAAAATTGAACTAACTATATACAATTTTTTTTCAAATTAATGAATCCTCCAACCAATCATCAGGAATATCAACAATGATATCCTCGATCATTCTATACATATCTTCCTCACTTCTAATATCGTCAACTCCATCAGGAATATCAACGTCAAGGATATCTTCCATAATTCTAGACATATCTTCACTTCTAATATCATCAACTTCGTCGCTTTCTTCTACTTCCAACGTTGTCTCTCTATTCTCCATTGTACTACTGTTTTGAACATAATATTTCGAAAAAGTAGCCTCACAAACCCTAACTTGATCTAATTCCGTTGTGGAGTAGTCGTTATTATAATATTGTTCAAACAGCAACATAGGATTAATAACCCCCACCACATCTCCATCTTCTGCATCAGTAACATGATGATCCACATTCTTATCATTTTCACGTTCTTCTTCTTCATGATTCGACATTGCAACAAGATATTCTATCATCAACTAGGTTTTATTTTGGCCACACTCACTTGTTTCAAACTTTAAATTTCTCTTGACCCTACCACAGGACCCATATCATTCCTCCTTATAAGATCTTCTGTGGTTTGCCCTTTCCACTTACGTCCCTTTAGCACAAGTTCAAAAAAACCTTTTATCTTTAATCTTCCGCTTCTTCAAAGGAGTAATAAAGTAACGAACCTTCTCTTCACATGAATTAACTCCAAATATCTCCCATGGTCGTTGATCTTTATATATATATATATATATATATATATATATATATATATATATATATATATATATATATATATATATATCCACAAGACATTGTTTATTCAAAAATAATTAACCTTTCAAAAACCTCTTAAGATAGTTTATTAGCTCTGGATAAATAGGATGACAACATATTCCCGTTTGCTTCGACATTGATTCTTGATTATGCGAATTATGAAGTCTAAAAAAATACAGTTATCTATTTATACACATCATAATTATTACCTTTATGGAATTGTTACTTTATTTCCTAAATTAACAAACTAAAGTTTCTTAGTTACCACTTTTCAAGTTACTTTATTTCCTTAAATAACGTATTAAATTTCAAGTTACTTTATCTCCTTAATACGAAAATTTCCTAAAAGAATGAAAAGAGTGAAAGTTTAGTTATCTGGTAGAACAACCGACAAATCCATTCAAGTATATTAAAGACACGTTTGATTTTATGGTATTTTTATTGCTTGATGAGGATCAGTATATTTTAGTGAAATCTTACTTTATTCTATAAAATCAAGCTTATAACAATATAAATATAGAGAAAAGGATACAAGATATAGAGATGAAGAAGAGAAATTTTCTTGTTATTCAAGTGTATCTTCAAAATGGTGAGTCATATTTCGATTTATAGTATGAAGATATCATTCCAAAAGGTCACAAATTAGTAGAAACATAGTTATCCAAATGGTTCTTATCAACTCGGAAACATGTATACATGAATACAATTAATTCTTGAGTATATCTAAAGGACAATCTACACATTTCAATGGATTTATACACTCCCTCTTGGATGTCCATAGATCATGTATCTCGTTAAAATCTTACTTGAAAAAATCCTGTGGGAAAAAATTCTAATGAAGAAAAATGAGTACAAATATCTTTTGGTACGCATTTTTTGTTGCCTCATTAGAAACGTTGCAAGGAAAACCAGTGGGACAAAATATCGATCAAGGAATAAATAGTGCAACCGTATTATACTCCCCTTTATTAAAACAACACTTAATTTCTCGTGATGATGTCTTCGATCTTGTACGTCGACTTTTCAAATATTGATATTAACAGTGTATTTGTGATCAAATCGGATTCACAAAAATGTTGCATTGTTGAACTTATCTTGATATATCATTTTTTGATGTGATGAATATGACGAGGCTTTGATTTTAGCCGAACACATTATTGAGTATCATTCTATTCATCATGACCTCGTTGTTGCAAGATAATTGCTCACTCAACTTGTTCATATCAACAACTATCTTGTTGGACACTTTCACTTGCAGTTTATTATCTTTGTACATTGTGGTATATATTTTTTCAATGAAAAATCACACATTTCCTGAATGTGGTGTGTCATTGATCTCAATCAGACAAACTCTCAACTTGCTTCATGGAGTGTTTTTATTTCTGCATGGTTTGAATAAGTAATCACCAACATTTTCTTCATCAACTATCTTCTCTTTTGATTATCTAGCTCTGATACCAATGTGGGGTGGAAGGGATGGAAGCGGAATTAAGAGTGAAAGAGAGATGTATTCGAAAAGGGGATGATTTTATTATGAGGTAGAACCCTCTATTTATACAAGAAAACTTGACACCTTTTGGCCTAATGACCGACACTCCTACTTTACACCTGGCCTTTTTATATTCGGCCGACACAAGAAAACAAAATACTTACTATTACTACTTTACATAATGGTCTCTTCTTTTTTATTTCTGGCCGACACACACACTATTTACTTTATGACTAACACAAGAAAACAAAATACTTTTTACATGATTGGTCTTTTTTGCGAATCAGATAAATATTTTGCATCTGCATAATCAATTAGTTCTTACTTGGATTCTTGGAAATAAAATAAACTCATGTCTATAGTCCTTCAAATATTTTCAAATAGGTGCTTAACACCATTTCAATGACATTTTATTGGGGAAAAACTTAATCTTGTACGTAAACTTACTGCAAAACAGATATTTGGTCGAGTATTGTCAGAAAGGTGCATTAGTTCTATGATTGCACTAAGATATGGAGTTTCATCATTAAGAAGCTCTTTATCCTTATTTTAAGATCAAAATGAATCACCATTTATGTCAAGAGATCTCATAATTATTAAGTTACTCAATGAATGTTATTTATATATATAAAATCGCATCAAAATTTTTCTGTGTATGTTGATTAATGGACAAATATTCTATTTGTTAAATCTCAATCTATAGGTCGAGGAAAAATTTTGTCTGTCCAGGATCTTTTCACCTTTTCAAACACTCAACAACTTTTGAAAGCTCTTTAAGAGTGCTAATGATGTTCGCATCATCAGCATACACAACTATAACAACAAATTCAAATCCTGGCCTTTTCAATAATGCAAGGACAATTAGGGTCATTCTTTTTTTTACCCTTTTATTCCTTGATTATTTCAATCAATATAAGGATTCTTAAAGTTGTATCAAAATATTTTTTTTCAAACTCTTATATGTTTCAGACACCGCAATTGCTTCAAGAATTTTTATAAAACCTTCATTGTCTAGCTAGACATGACAATTATTCATTAAATGCATTCGAGTTTTTCATATGTTGTCAGATCAAACCAAACTTCATTGCATCAACCATAGGAGAAAACATCTCCAATAATGTCAAGATATTTGGGACAAACCTTATGTCCCAAGGCACAAACCGTACTTGATATATTACGGTTATACCATCGCATAATAATTTATTTGTACCCCATTGACACTACATCTTGATTTATGGATTGTCAGTTCAACTTCGTCACTTTTCTTAGTGAAACATTATACTTGAATTCTACATTTTACTTGGTCAAGCATTTATATGGTCACACTATATGAAATATTTAAATTCAAGATCCTTTCGTCACAATTTATATCATTGAGAACTACTTCATATCAAAGATATCGTCGACGATTATTTGATATCGATGTCAAGATGATATGACTTATCGAGATCTCTTCATTTTTTATCATTTTTCAGGTACTTGAACCTTTTTCAAGATTTTATGAAGTGTTATGTCACGGTGGTCTCTTATAGCACTTGTCTCATTATCATTACCATATTGATCATTTGAACCTCTCATTCTTTAAGGAATTTTATATTTGGAACCGATCGGTCTATTACGCTTGAGACGTATCATAGACTCTGTCCTTCAAGGACTTCTCACTCAAGAATTTGCAGCTGAATTATAACATTGGATCAGTAAATTCATCTAGCTATAGATTTGCAACATTATGCATAAGAATTAGCCATTGAACTTTAAGTTCACATTTTTTTAACGAGAATCTAGATATTTCATGATTAACCTCATAAATAATTTTCAGTTGTCAATCATCTCTCCCCCTAATGTTAGAAAAAATCTAACATTCATCCCAACCTTATTTGAAAATTCATCTTTGTGCGTGGTCAAGCAATTAAAAGCATAATCGCACATTCAAACTTTGGATGAAAATTATTAGGTTGATGACCCTGAACAAATTATGATGGGGATACCTTGTTGGCTTGATGCATACATATGTTGCTACATGTTAAATAAATTCATCTCATACCAAACCTTATGTAGGAGTTTTGTTCTCATACCCATGTTTTAGCTATTCTTGGAGGCATACAATTTCTGCTAAACCAACCAAAATTATTAGTATAATTGAATAGTTTGAAATTGTTCTCTTAATTTAACCATTCGAGCAAACAACCTTACAAACACCATTTTGTAAGTTGACAACAAAGTACATGTGACCATCAGTTAGATGTATTTATTAAATAGATGTAAATGATCCACATGGCAAGTGAATGAGTCCATATTCACCTTTTTATTTGTTCCAAATAATTTCAGGGAATACAATCCCAACTTAAGTGGTGCAATGATAATTTTATCAAGAAAATAAACAACACAAGAGAATTCTTGAAGAATCTATTATTTCTTCATTATATAATCCACATGAATTTTCAGTTACATTTGCATCATATTTTACCATAATGGTCAACCAATCCTTCCAACTGATCTTTATTTCATTACACTCTTAATTTACTTTTGCATGTAATTTAATCAATATGCCCACGTTTGTGTGCAACAAACAAAAGGAAAAAATGGATAATCTTTTACATAAATATTTATAACCCACTTCGATTGTAGTAATTTGAAAATAACAAATCTTTTCGTAATTTATAGTCTCAACATTTCTTTTCAATTCATCTGACACTTAAAAGTTCTTTTGAGACTTACTACAACCCCAATATTATTCCTTTGACAACTCATTAGAGCTCTCAATTAATTTAGTGTACTATCAAATATTCCATGACATCATTCATATGGAGAACATCTCCTCAAGGAGAAATTATATTATTATTGTCATCGTCAAAATTATTAGGAGTAAAACATGTTTCTTGCTTTATTTTTGTTGTACCATAGGTACGAAATCAATGACAAATTTGTATTATCACACAATAATATTATTTTGGTCATGGCACAACCTTTTTAGGCAAGAATTTTCTTTCTTTTTCCCTTTTGGTAGTTCACAAATAAACATACCATAATATTTATGACGTATAAATGTATACGATCATTGACCATTTCTGTCAAATAAAATTTATTTATTCTTCTCAAACCTCCCATAGAGATGAGTTGTGACATATATCATTTTTTCTCAAACCTCCCGTAGAGGTGAGTTGTGGCATATATTCAACTCATAATGATTTTATCACATCTTGACCTATTCTCTTAAACAATGGTCGAGCATTCATGATACTCATCACAAGTCACATTCTCTTGAAGGAATCGACTAATCATTTATATGTTCTTCATAAATATGCATTATAAGCACATTGTTATGGCTTTAAAATTCATTATATTTCCATAACACATCTCAACATCACTTTGAAAGATCAAGTGTACCATCACTTTATCTTCTTGTCTTATGATGGAGGATTTATAAACTTGTCAAATTATTGGGTCGACAACATTCACAAGTCCAATGACCTTTCTTACCATATTGATAACAAAAATTGGCTTCACATTTTGAAGCACTATTTGAATAACTCATAATGTTCTTCCTTTATAATTACCACAATGATGACTATTATGATTCCGTTCATTCACACCCTTTTTCATATCGTTAATCATTTGTCCTATTTCAAACTAATTATTCACTACAACACTATTCATACGATAGAATGGAGCAAGTCAAAAGGTGGATTTCAAAGTTATCATATGTTACTATCACATTCTTTTCAAAGAATTGAGAAAATTCAATAGGACGAATTTCAAGACTTTTTATTAAAAATAAAATCCCTCCATTTCAAAAAGAATAACCCTATTTTCTTTTTAGTCTGTTACAAATAGAATGACCCCATTCCTTTTTTGGCAACACTTAAACTTTAACATTTCACGCGGCATGTTTAAGACCACAAGATTGAAGGGCATTTTGGTACATTTAACGAAACTTTAATTTTAAATCACAAGATTAAAAAGTATTTTTTTCTTAAACTCCGTTCCAAGTCAAACTATGTCATCCTTTTTGAAACTGAGGGAGTACTATTTTTGTCTTAGTCATCATTTTATCATCATTACGGTGCATTAGAACTTAAATCCAACGCCTTAAACATATAAAGTCATATTAGGTCATAAATCTATAAGATTGGACTCAATACCTTATCATCATGGTGCATCAAAACTCAAATTGATTTCTTACCCTCTTGGGGCGATAGAACTTGAATCTATCGTCTTATCCTCCAATATTTTTTATTATGTGCATCAAAACTTTAACCTGATGTCTTACCCTTTTCGTGCGCTGGGACTTAAATCCATCGTCTTACCCTTCAATTAATGTCATATAAGTCAATACCAATAAAACTCAGCCATAAACCTTTAAAAATATCAAGAATTATAGAAGCAAATTAGTCAAAAGAAGACTAGGAGTTTTCATACCCCTACTAATTATGAGTATTAATAAATTCCTCATAACTAACACTAAGAAATTAACATGAGAATTTACTTCTTTCTCCTTCAATTCTTTTCTGAAATTAAGAATTGTCGGTATAATCATAATTCAATGTATAAAATTATGAAAGTAAAACAAGCCAATATGTTCTACTTTTTCATATATCACATGTATACTAAAAAAATTATTAGTATAAGAGGAACTTTTGAAAATATAAATGTGTAACAAGAAAAAATAAATAGAACATGTTCCTGCTCACAAGTGTTTCAACTACAATACTTTTGCGAAGTGCTATAACTTTTAGAGCATATCCGTGTTGATAACGTGTTATAAAATAAACTCATAGCAATATAAGTATAAAGAAAAGAATACAAGATATAGATATGAATAAGAGAACTTTTCTTGTTATTCAAGTGTATCTTCCATATGGTGAGTGATATCTCTATTTATAGTATTGAGATATCACTCCCAAAGGTCACAAATTAATAGATACATAGTTATCTAAATGGTTCTTATCACCTTCGAAACAAGTATACATGAATACAATTAAGTCTTGAGTGTATCTAAAGGACAATCCACATAATTCAATGAATTTACGACACTTTAATAATTTATATATTTTTCTTATTATTTGTTCCACATTCAGTGTTGTCATGCGGTAATGCCTTTATTGTTAGTAAAAGAATCTTTTATTATGTCTTTATCATCACAATTTTCTATTATAATTTTTAAACACTAATTAAATATTTGTAAGAATTTTAAAAATTATAATGTTTTAAACATTAATTTATTATTTATAAGAATTATGAAAAATGAAATATACAAAATTAAAGTTATGAATAATATTTAATATTATAAGTTACAAGTAAGATGAAGAGACATGAGTTATATATAATTCAAATGTATTATTTTATGAGACATTAAGTGTATTAACACTTATGCATTGATTTTATTTATAAAATAAATAAATAAAAAAGGAGTAGAAAACAAAAAATGAAAAAAATAAATATTAATATTAATAATAATAATAATAATAATAATAATAATAATAATAGCAATAATAATAGCAATAATAATAATAATAATAATAATAATTGGTGACTACATAAAAATTATAAATACATGTGAAACAAAAAAGAACGGTGCTAGAAACAGATTGTTACGTATCCAAAAAAAGGCATCATGAAACTAATATTTTATTTTTCAATTACTTTTTTACAAGTATAATAATAATGAAACTCCTGTTCATCATAATTTATTTTTTGTTGTTGAAATAGTATAATATATTAATTATGCTTCATTACAAAGAAAAAGTAGTATAGTAAAGGATCTAATGATTAGTATTGACAACACAGTTAGCACATTATTTATACAAACCAAAATTTAAACAATTCTAGCAAAGTAGCTAAGTTACTAATACAAGTCAAAGTTACAAAAATCTGGCAAAAACAATCTCTAATTATGCTTTATTTTTCTCCTTATATTATGTAACGATCGGGTTCCGTCGTTATAAAAAAGCCAACGTTGGAAAAATTTGGGGTTAAATTTTTTTTATAGTAACTTGAAATTTCTCAACCTAGTCCAGATTTGAATGAAATCAAAGTCATTGAGATGTAGGGAAATCATTTATGAATTTGATTTCTTGAGTAGTTAGATAACTCGTTAAAGAACCCGCACAAGTTTATAAAATTACATTTGGGTGAGTAGAACTCCTGAAATCAGTCTTATCATAAAGCGTATTTTTTTAGTATCGTGTGTTAGAGATGTGTTGTGAAATAGGAATTTTGGGATTCTTTAAATAGCGGGCTGAGTCGTTACATTTGGCTGATCATGTAATTATTTGGATAGAAGATAATTAGGTGTAATTAGCATTAGATAATTATACTCTCCAATTTTCAATGATGGCTATGAGGTGTTGTTAATTAAATGATATAATTACAAGCTGATGACTTTTTAATTTATTATTTTTATGTTTTGATGTAATTTAATTGTAAGTTTTACTCCCTCTATTTCAATTTATGTGAAACATTTCACATTATGAGAGTCAACCAATTTAAGTTTGACCGAGAATGATCGAGGACATGGTTGTTGTTATTCCTGATGATTGATTGGTGGATACATTAATTTCAAAAGAAATTGTATATAGTTCAATTTTGCCCACATATATATGCATAATGTCGATGTTCTGATTATTAATATTTCAATAAATGTGTTAACCTATTTTCATTCGCTTCATATGCATATCTTTGTTGTCGTTTCATCCTAGCTAGCTCCATATAATTATTGGCTACAACGAATTATAGAAATAATATAGCGTTTACTTTGATTGATGTGGAGATTTATTTGTTTACATTGAATGTTGTTATTTTTGTGTTGGAAGAGAACCTTTACTCTTTGTAGGAATTCATAAAACTGATAGTAGTTGTGTCTCAAAAGAAATAGCAACAAGGTTACATATAGATATTAGAGTGGGGCAGGTATTAGCCAATTTAAGCACTTACGTCCTATAAAAATTTAAAACTACAAATGCGTAATTAAGGTAATAAAATTAAAATTAGAATTCGCACATCAACAAAACATTGAAGAGATGTTCTGTATATATGCAAGTAGAGAGTGCCAGTAATGCATTTTTAAGTTGTGTGTGCATAGGCCCAAAACGAACAATATCACTAGCGGGTTGAGTCGTTAGATTTGGCTGATTATGTAATTATTTGGTGAGCAGGTCATTTGGTGTAATTAGCATGAGTAATTACACTCTCCAATTCTCAGTGAAGGACAATGAAGTGTTGTTAATTACATGACGTAATTATAAGTTGATGACTTTTTAATTTATTATTTTTATTTTTTGATTTGATTTAATCTTAAATTCTACCCTCTCTATCTCAATTTATGTGACACAATTCGCTTTACGAGAGTCAACCAATTTAAGATTGATCGAGAATTTGCTCATGAACTTTTCATATTTTTTAAAATGAAATTTATATTTATTTGATAACTACATAAAGTATTATAAATTACAATAATTGATAATTCAAAATATTTAAAAATATATGAAAAATTTATGATCAAAGATATACTTGTTTAAATCTTGACATTTGAAATGTGTCACATAAACTGGGACGCATGGAGTATTATTTTTTAAGCTAGGTAATTTTCTCGCGCTTTGCGTGGTCATAAATAATAATTGCATTGAACTTGCAAATAATTTCTTACTAATATCCATACATTAAAAATAATATAAAAATAGGTTCCTAAAAAAGTATTAGCAATATTCCAACATGAATTTAATTATTTATCATTATCACATAAGTCAAGAACATCTAATGAATGAATTATTCATGATATAATAAATAATTGGTTTTTTAATCAAAATTGAAAGGAAAATAAAGAACAAAATATGAATATATATACAAAGATGTTTCGTAATAAAAAGAAACATTTAAGTTGCATAGATTATAAAATTGTGATATATGCCTAAGGAGAGAATTTAAAAATTTGTTAACATATTCAAAAAAGAAATTATTCCTGCACATGAAAGCAATTATAACTTTTGAACTTGCATAATGAATTTCTTCAATTGATATGTGAGAAATTTCATATTTATGTAAGAAAAGATAATATGTAAGCTTAAGTATAGTACTTTTACAATAATTATTTTTTGTACAATAAAGATACATACTATATGTGTATATTTTCAATATAACCGGAGAATAACTTTGCAGAAACATAAAAAATAAAGTTTAAAACATGTACTCAAAAACAACAATTAATATCATAAACATAAATTAATGAGTGTAAAAACATACCAGGAAATAAAATGAAATAGAAGGAAAAAAAATCGAGCCCACTCAATACACAATATATCCTTAAGAAAATGGTTCCACTTCAATACTAGAGGTTTAAGGAATTACATCCTTGCAGGATGAAACGATTTTATTCACCAACTTATTGATGAAAAACAGTGGTGTTAGTAAGTCACTAAAAGAAGCAAAGTACAAAAATATTTAATTTTGCGGAAGTATAAAAAGATTAGAATTTTTGTTGTTTTAAAATGAGAGAAAATACTTTTATTTATTGACAACAAAGGGTAGTGTGAAAAAATGTTTATTGTGCCTTATCTTACAGGTTACAACTATTTGGAAAAGGTGCAACCTTTTGGAAAGTTCACAACCTTTCATAAATGTCACAAACTTTTCATAAAGGCGCAACTTTTTATTAAAGTCGCAACTTTTCATAGAAGTCACAACTTTTGATAAAAATCGCAATTCTTCATTAAAGTCACGACTCTTCATTAAATTCACAACTTTTGATAAAGGTCGCAACTCTTCATTAAAGTCACAACTTTTGATAAAACTGACAACTCTTTATTAAAGTTACATCTTTTCATGAAAGATGAAGGCTAGTTTTGGAAATAAATAAATTTAAAAGGAAATTATTGCTTGTGGTAGCGCCATGTAGGCGGGCCTAAGGTTCTCTTTTATATAAATACTAGATATTAAGTGTCTGCGCCAGCGCGACCCAACGCATGATAATTATTAGGGAAACTTACATAAATATACTATGATAAAAAAAATATTTATCATTTATAGCAATAACATTTTTTTAACTTGATCATTTTTAATTCATTTATAATACAAGTTTAATACATATTATAAAGAACAATTTATTATTCACATATAATACAAGTTTTTAATGATGCATAATGCATTTATCGCACATTTTACTACACTTATAATACAATGTGACAATTTTTTACCAAACAAACATAAGATATTTTAAAAACAATTATACTTCAAATATATTGCATACATAATTCAATTTTAATACATATTACAGATTTATCACAGTATTACTATAAATGATAATAAAAAAAAATATCGCTAAAATCAGTAATTATTTTTCAAAATGTATTAATTCATGTAATTTTTCGTAATTATTTTCTTCCAATTTTTGTGACATGAATGAAAATTAAAAAAATGTACTAATATTTTATCTTTGTTTTTTGCAAAATATTTTAAATTGTTAATGTATTTACCTTTTATGTCATTTTTAAATATATGTTATTCCATTTGTTTCATTTTATATGATACAAGTGATTTTTGGAAAGTAAAGAAATTTCTTATATGATTTTCACATATTTTTAGTTGTTATTTTACTGTGATTCATAGTACTTTCTAGTGCTTACATCATTTTCAAACAATATATGCAATTTTCTTTTGTTTAGATAAAAATAAAGAAATCAACCAAATTTCATTACGATTTTTAATTATGTTTTTCTAAAAATATCTTGAATTATTACATTGATATTTTAAGATTCTTTTATCTGTAATGTTTAAAGTTTAAATAAATAATAAATTAGAAATTAAAACGAAGAATTAAAGTTTTCAAATCATTATATTTTTATATTAAAATATTCAAATCTTGAAAACTTCACATATATGCACAAATTAATATAAGGAAACCAAAATAAATTTTTTAAAAAAATATATGAAAGGTCATTTTAATAATAACAGAGATATATTTTATTTTTAATATATGATCCCTCCTTTTCAATTTATATGAAGATATTTTTTTATTTCATCTCAAAAAGAAAATAACTTCTGAATTTAATTTTTTTTATATCGCATAGTTAAGATCACAAAATTTAAAAATATTTTAATACACAAAATTTAAATATACATATAAATTTTTGTTTTATATTGATTGATTTCATCTAATATTATATTTGATATAGAATTATTAAGAGCTAATCGTAATCATAATTTATTTACTTTCATAAAATGAATAAATATAACAATAATTCATAAAAACAAATGGAGAAATACCAAAAATGAGGTAATACTAATAGTAATAACTAAAGATATTTTTAGAACCATTTTAATTTATTTGTTATTGGCAGATTTTTGTTTGTATGAAGTTACATTTTTTAACCTTTGATCATCATTTACTTCATATATAAAAAGATGTTTCTAGAATTATTTATTCTTGATAGATTTTTCTTAGAATGAAATTAGATTTTAATTCTTAGTCATTTTTAATACAAGTATATCATCCTATTCATTTTTATTTGTAAAATTACTTTTTAATATCTTTTTCTTTAATTTCAATCTGATATATATTATTAATTTTTACCACACTTATTTATTTTCAAGTATATTATTTAGATCCAAAATAAAGATTAAAATAATTAATTTATGATAATTTTTCATGTAAAAAGTAGGAATTTTTTTATAAGCATAAATAATAGATTTTTGTTAGTGCGAAATCACATTTTTACCCTTGATCATTATTCACTTTATATAAAGAAAGAGATTTCTAGAATTATTTATTATCTTTCTTAATAGATTTTTGTTAGAATAAATTACATTTTTATCTCTGGTAGTCCTTCCATTCACTTTTATGTATATATATATATATATATATATATATATATATACACACACACACTAGATAATTGAAGGCTAGTTCATGGGCCCAATATAATCAATTATCTTTACAATTTTAATGTTTTTACACCTAAATTCACATATTATTATAATTTTTAAAATTTCTAGCATTTAAAAAATTACAAAAATCCGTATCAGATACATCTCTCTCCTCTATTAGATACATAACTATCTTCTCTCGAATACATACATATACTCTCTCGAATGCATCTTCATCCCCTCTTCAATACATCTCTTTCGTCTCTTGGATAAATATCTCTCCTCTCGGGTACATCCATATTCCCTCTCAAATATAGCTCTCTCCTCCCGGATTCATCCGTGAGCTATGTATCTGCAGGTTTGCTGAATGGCAATATACCATGACCAATGTATCTGCATGTCTGCTGATACATCTAAATTTTTTATTTCTAAGATTTTTTTTTAATTGGAAAAAAGAGTAGAAATATAATGTAATTAACTCTTAAAACTATGAAAATTCTTAGAAGTCAATTTCAAAAGAATGATGTATTAGTATATTTAATAATATTTTGACTTTTAAATGTACATTTTATTCTTAGTAAGAAGATTTATAATCATATGACATATGAACATCTATGGTTTTTTTTAGCCCACGAGTTTTAAAAGTATTTTTTTCTAAAAAAAACTTCATTTTAAGTCAAATGAACATATATAAATTGAAATGGAGTGAGTACAAACTTTCGCTAAGTTTTTTTAAAAAAACTATTTTGCTGTTTAACAAAATTTAAAATGAAAATGCATACTTTTTTTTAATCAATATTTAGTCGATTATAACCAAAATTTTGATATAAATAAGGTAATAAAGTAACTTAATTCTAAAGTTCAAGTATTGATATTAATTGAGAAAATATTTTTTATAAATTGTAAAGCATTCATAATCTAATACTTAATATGCTTCTTCCTCTAAACAAATGAAACTAATTTATCATAATTCAAGATTGTAAGAAGTAGAAATCAAGGCTAAAAAATGCAACTCACTATTATATAAAGGTCAATCCTTAGTTAATCTATTTTGAAAGTTTCCTAAGTATATGGTATATAATACTGTGACAAATTAACTTTATAGTAAACAACTTCAATATATTACTTAATAATTTTTTTTCAAATGTTCATACGACATGAATGCGTCGTTTATAATCCAAATTGAAAAAGTTGAATTCCAAAAATATCTTAGCAGCAAGGAAATAGAGAATTGCATTATTTTATGAGTTAAAACATTTTACATTTAAGGAATATATAAAATATTGATATATTTGAAAAAGTTCATCGATTTTCATATACTTTGCAAGTGGTATCTATTTTCTACAATATTATCATCTTCTTTTTGTAATATTTGTACCATAAGCTTCCATATGATAAAATATTAATCATTGATCAATCAATTCGTAAAGATCGATTCAAAGTCTTTCAAATCTCTATTGCTTCAACTTATTTATAATGTTTTTGTAGTTTGCCCTGTCTGTAAATTTTGTGATAAATTTCATTATTGTCTCCGCTAATAGAAATACTTATATATATTTTGGTATTAATATTGAAAGTATTTATTAAAAACATGATTTCTAACCTCTACAATAATAAAAACAATCATGAAATCAAATTTATTTCTATATACAATAACAATTATCATAATGTTACATTCTGAATTTTAAAAATATTTATTAATATATTTATTTCTAACTCCACAAAAATAACAACAATCATTAAAGCAATTTTATTTCTATATATGATAACAATTGACATAATGTTATATTCTAAATTGCATTAATTATTTTTTTATACTACATTCTAAATATCATATCGTAAAAGAAACTTTGAATCTTACCCCCCACAAAATAACCATTATTCTTGTTTTTTTCCCAAGTTATTATTTATTTTTTAACTTTTTTTGTCCTCTATATATTTCAAGCCCTTTTCTATTGACATTTTTATTTTTTATTTTTTCTTTATTTTTTAACTATTCATTGTTCTTTAGTTTGTATTTTAATTCTTAATATTCCTTAGAATTTGAATATTAATTTTTTCTATTGTCAAATTTTCCCTGTCAGATAGTTTATCATATTTGATATAAGAAAATATTCTATATAAATTTTCTTTTTTAAATAGTTAAACATTGTTCATTCTTTTAGTCACGTAAATATAATTTTATATATCTTCAAATTAATTTAAAATATTGATACGTCATTTCAAAGATTATTTTAATAATCAAGATACGGATGTAGTGATCATATTCTATGACAAATATTAAAACTATGTTTACACAATAATTCTTTAAAGTATTTTTAGGAACAAAATTATTAACTCTTCAAACACATTTTATTTTAAATTAGTTCAAAATTTTCTTTCTAAAACATGTCAAAACAATCTTACATTGATTATTGTTTGTAAAAAGTTAATTAATAGAAACTCTTCATGTTAACACAATTATGAAAATACATTTATGAGACAATTTTTAAAGTAAAGACATGTATGAATTCTTCTAGATTTTCATTTTGGTCATTAATTATATAATTATTATTTCACCATTAAATAATATAAAAATTACTACAATGCCATTATTTAATAGATATTTTTGATTTAATGAAAATTTCACACACACAAAAAAAAAATCTTTAAAAAATGTGGGTATAAATTAAATGCCAAATCATTAGGATACACATGTAAGAAAATATATTTTGTTGTATTGTTATTATACGTCTATTACCACTTTTTGGGTGCCATAACGTAAAAACAAACATTCTAGAATATTTGTGAAATGACAAAATTACCCTTGATCGTCCTCAACTTGGCTCTTCTATATAATATAAATAGAAAAAATAAAATATATTAATAGAAAAATATTAACTATTCAAACACATTTTATTTTAATTAGTTCAAAATTTTCTTTCAAAAGTATGTAAAAACAAGCTTAACATTCATTATTGTTTGTTTAATTAATAGAAACTCTTCATTTAACAAAAATACAATAATATCCTTATGAGTCAAAAACAAAAATTAAGACATGTATGGATTATTCTAGATTTTTCATTTTCACCATAAATTACACAATTATTATTTTTCCCTTAAATGAAGTTAAAATTACTAAAATGTCATTGGTTGTCCTTCTCATGGCTCTTCTATTTAGTAGTAATATATGATTTTCTTTTTATTTTTATCATTCTAAAAATGTCGTTTTTATTTATATTATGTGATTTCTCTTATTATCTATTTTATTTATTTATTTTAGTAGCATAATTTTGTTAGTACTCTAGTTTTTTAATTGAAGGAAAATTCTTGTTAGATAAGATTATACATTTACGTTTTTTATGTTCTTTTAAATCACATTAATATAGGATATGTTGAAATTTGACATAAGAGTATTACGTTAAATTTATTTACGAATTAGAACTTATATTATATTTTCAATTTCATTTATTATAGTAGTATTGACTTGATATTTCACATTGTAAATCATTTATTTTTTAGTTAGATCGATAATTATCTCTCTGACAAATATTTTCATAATTTATGACATTAAATTTATAATATTAATCTTTAATAAACATGTTTTATATCATATAATATTCATAGAAATCTTATACTTTATTTTAGGAAAAAAGGTATGAAATATATTCAAACTTTGACCGACATTCTTGTAACGATTCCAAACTTTGCAAAGGACTTTTTACCCCAGCACAATATAGTAGTGGATTTTAAAGGAATATATGTGTTCACGTGGACATAAAATATATATCATAATTATAAATAGTAAAGTGTACACCTGGACACATATATATCTTAAAAATACACTATTAAATAGTGTAAAGCGTAAAAAAATCATCTATAAAGTTTGGTATGTAACATTAATTTTGGTCAAAATAAGAGTATTTTTCAATTCTTTTATTTTATTCGTAATTTAATTAATATATACTAATTAAAATTACAAAAAAACTATTTCTTTCATTTGTCAGCCTTCCGAAATTCTCCATTGTTATATTCTCATTTCCTCATTCTAACCCCATCTCTATTCGTAGAAACACCGCCTCTGACCCATCCTTTTCCCTTTCAACTTCATCGGTGCTGCTAATGCCGCTTCCACTGGCGCGTATAGAATTTTCGAGAATTCTCTGATGGAGAAGTGAACGGCGGGTAACACAAAAAATATGAAAATTAATGCCTGGGAAAAGCCTTGGTGGACCAACCGAGAGAGCTACTTGGCCAATGATAGTGAACCTCTTCCTCTTCCCCTGACTTATCCTGACACTTCTCCTATTTCGCCAACAGAAATTGACCGTCGAATTCCCTGTGATCCCCAAATACAGGTCTTCATTTCGCTTTATCCTTTATATTCATTTTCCTTATTTTAGACTAATGAGAAGAAATCAACCAGTTTTATTTAATTCGAACCTGGTTCTAATCGAATTAGCAGCCATCACCTTTGGTGAAACTAAAAATAGTGAACTATTATCAATATTAGATCCAAACTCGTTCGACATTGCAACTTATTGATTAGTTATCAATTTGAGTGAAGTGCATAGTTAGATTACCCCATTTTATCTCATTGCTCTAGTTCAGACTATTGAGTTTTGAACTAACTTTGGTTTTTGTAATTCAAGTTCTTTTATGAATAAAATGGACTTTTTGGAACATTAATGCTTGTGTAGGGAACATCTTTTGTAGAACAAAACAACTACCTTTTGAGGCTTAGGCTTTGGTCTTGTGGTAATTAAGAGCAAAGCATGTGATATGTGGGTTAGGCACACTTCATAAATGTAGACAAAATCTTGATATTTAAGTGGAAAATCATAAAGGGGCGGACCAATTATCCGTTAAGTTTCAAACCATGTGCCAATGACCCTCGGGGATTCCTTGGTTACCAAAATAAGAAAAACAAAAAGATCAACACTTTGTCTGCTATCGTGTGGCACAAAGTTATTTGATTGGTCAATATACAGTCTAATCTGTTTCAAATTTTATCCACCACTAGACTACTAATAATATTGACAGGAATTAGTATGCTATTTTTTTTATTACAGTATATTATCATTGTCTACGTAGAGAAAATGTTTACAACAGAACGCTAAAGATATTCATTGGTCTAGATTTATCATTTTTCATTGGTCATTCTTATTTTTTAAAAGCCCTTTGGTCATTATTGCTACTTTAGGATTCCAAGGAAGTCGTCTACGAGTGGATTGGGAAATGTCGGAGTTGCCAAAGAACGGGATTTGTAAGTTACTACAACAAACGAGGGAAGGAGACCATCTGTAAATGCATACCTTTCCTTGAAATCGGTACAAGCACCTAACTCTTATTTCCTGTGTGCATTATATTTTCAAGATCATTATTTGCCTTCTTAGTTCTTCTTTACTTTGAATAGCATTGAATGCATACTCATTCCTTCAAGGCTTCTTTGTGTACAGTAGTATGCAGTAAGCTTTATATTCTTTTGTAGTATAAATTGTGAAAAGTCCCTAAATATTAATTTCATGTCTACAAAAGCAGATGCATTAAATTGATGTTAACTTATTGTGTGTATAAAATAACAACCATGTCTCAATTTCTAGCAAGTTGGGGGTGACTATAGTGGCGTAGCAAGAAATTTCTTCAAGAGTCCTCAAATTTTAAAAAAGTCAATAAAAATTATTGATGAAGGGGCGCAAAAATTTCTTTTTCAAACTACACAATATTTAGCAAAACCAGAAAATAGTGTAATAAACCTACAATTTTATAACTAAAAAACTAACACGAGAGGTCAAAAAAAATTGTACAATAGAAATTCATTCTAAATTTATCATCACAACTGTATTTGACAAAATCTCATCTTCTTGAGTGTATTCATAGTTATATAGTCATTATAAAATAGGGGTCATTTGGTAGACCTTATAAAATAATGTTAAATATAGTGTATTAGCAGTACTTGTATTAGTAATGCTTGTATTAGTTGTACATTCATTATTTCTTATGCATTGTTTGATTTGGTGTATTAAAAATAACATATATTGTACAAAAATATTTATTTATAAAAATATTCTTCACAAAATCAAATTATAGTGAAAAAGATGTAAAGATGACTTTTAGGGGTATTTGTGTCTTTAAAGTGCTAATGTATGCATTAAATTCTTTTGCATTAATGATACTTAGAAATCAATGGTATTACTAATATAATTCCCAATACATAATAGAGTGCATTATTAATGCAAATATTAGTTATGCATAACATTAAAAAAAATGTACCAACCAAGGTACTACTAATATACAAAGCTAATACAAACATTGTTTTTGTTAATATACTCTACCAAACGACCCTTTAGTGTTGAGGAAAGCGTGAAGTGAAAAAAAAGCGACAATGCATTGCTTTGGTTAAAGCGTGAAACACAATTTCTAAAGAAAAACAACCAAAATAAACATAGCAATATATAAGCAGTTCTTATTAAAAGCTAGAAGATAGGTATCAAAAAAATCCTCATTAGATCATAGGACAAACAAATCAAATTTAATTATCTTTCAACATCTATTTCTTGTTCTTCTAAAATCTAATCTACTCTACTTTTACAAGATTGGCAAAATCTTATATTTCTTTTTTATCATTATATTGTTAATCATACTTCATCAACACGACTTGAAGTAGACATCTCTTTCCCCTTCTTATGTAAACTTCAAGTATTTTCTCTCAAAGCATAAAATTTTTCCTCAACTCTTGTCTCAACAACAATACCTCGAGTGAAATTAGAATATATTAACTTGACATATTTTGAATAATAACAGGAAAAAAAGGAAGTATATAGGAGGAAGACAAAATAAGAAAATCAAGAAATTACATCGCAATAAATCAGGGATTATGCAGTCACAACAAATCAAGGACAAATCAGATCACAAGAGATAAGGGACAATGAAGTCACTATGGGTACTGAACTTCAAAAAGGAAAAGCAAAGTATCAATGTAAAGGAGTATCAACAGTAATTGAATAAACAATCAAGAAAATTTAAATCTCACTACTAGAAGGAAAATTTCACAAACAAAGGAAGCGGTCACACCAAAAAAAGGAAGCAGATTTTTACATGAGAAAAGAAGTAAACAAGATCAAAAGAAATTAGTAGATGACAACTAGCCAACTTCTGATTCAAGGAAGAAATCAACTTGGCACGTCGAAGCAAATCAAATGATTACATGCTCAATCAAGGTATCATTACAAAAACTTTGATTGAAGGAAATTCCCTTAGGTTTTCCAAATAGAGCTAAAATACGCCTCAACACTCAACCTATAAATGAAGACCTCAGAAGACAAATAAATCATGCAACTTCACTTGAGATTTCCAGACAGTCTTCTTTTATATTTCATAAAGCTTTGTAAACACTTGAGTGATACAATTGAAAAGAAAAGAAAAAGAGAGAATCTGAGTGTAGGTTTACAAGTTGAGGCAGTGTCATATAGAAATCTGATTTGCATATTAGACAGGATCAAGTTCTAAATTGTTGTAACTCAAGACATCGAAAAGATCTTAAGGAAAGCCCTTGAAACACAAAGGGGTCTGGACTAGGCACCACATTGGTAATCCGAACAAGTATAAAATTTCTTGTGTTCTTTACTCACTGCAAACTATCATTCTTATCTACTTATATACTAATCTGCAGGATAGTCAACTAACGTTTTCAGGAAGTCGACTAAAAGTTTTATTTAATTCACCCCCCCCCTAACTATCAGTTGGTATCAGAGCAAATCTCATTTAATAAGTGTTTAACCACAAATGAGTAAAGACCAAATGCAACACTACCAAATCCCTGATGCATTACTTCAAGATGGACACTCCTCTCATTGACTTCCTACTTCGATGAACAACATTATTCTCACTGGAAAGATAGGTTCAGAATCTTTGTTTCTTCAAAGGACCATTAAGCCTGGATAGTCATCAAGAAAGGACCAAAGCCAATTCTTGGATTAACTATGAAGGACGAAACCGAAAAACCTTTTGATCCTAAATCCTTCGATATCACCAAGAAATAATAATACGTAATTTAGACTAATGCTAGAGCTATAAGTTTGTTATACTGTGCAGTAATCGGAGCAGAATATGATAAAATCATGTGAAACTGCGAAAGATGTGGAACAAACTTGAAGTGAGCGAAAGATGTGGGACAAACTTGAAGTGAACTATGAGGGAACAACTAAAGTCAAGGAAGCCCGAATCAGCTCTCTTGTAAATGAATATGAATTGTCAAAATGGCTGACGATGAGAATGTTGAATCCATGTTCTCAAGGTTTAGCAAATTTGTCTGTGAACTAAAATCTGTGGGAATGGTGTATTCAAACTTATACAAGATAGCAAACTTGTTAGAAGTCTTTCTAAGGCTTGGGAAACAAAATCTTTTATTCTTGAAGATGGAGACTTGCAAAATATGATATATGATGAGCTTCGAGGTAACTTAATGGCCTATGAACAAAATCACATTAACAGGTGCCATAAGGATGAGAAAAAGAATATTGTGTCCTTTACAGCTGACACACCTGAAAATGGAGAGCATGGATATAAAAATTAAGACGAAGGAATGGCCCTCATCAATCGTGGAGTAAGACAAATGCTCAGACAGAGAAAACAACGACCTCAACTTGAGTTTAAGAAAAACTAGTTCAAACGAAATGATGATTGGTGCTACTACTGTGGAGAACCTGGACATATTAAACAAAATTGTCCAAAGCGAAGGAGAAGAAGAAATAGCAGAAATGAAGATTCAAAGAGCCTCGGATCTTGGAAACAAGGAGAAACAACTAAAGATAATTATGATGAAATGGGTGATCTATGTTTCATGGAGCTTGGCGAAACTAGTGAGGTAAAATCTTATAACTGCTCTAATTTTAATGATTTACAAAACTCTTTGGACACGGTTGCAGATGAGTTACAAAAAATTATTGATGAGTATACTAACATTGCTTGAGAAAAGAAAGACTGGCAAATACTTCTGGAATCCAGTCAGATTAAAATTGATTTACTAACAGAAGAGTTGGAAGAAGTTAAAATGCAATTGAATAGTGTTAGAAAATCTTCAAGTAACAACTCTGTCAAATCCAACAGAATAATGCACTATAGAAGAAATTCAAAAAACTATAACCCCTGCAGATCTATTTTGAATTCTCATTCATCTGAAACTTCTATTAAAGTCACTTGCCATACTTGTGGTGACATGGGTCATAAATCTTTTAACTGTATAAAATATTCTTCGGAAAAATAGGTCTGGCGACCAAAAACATCTAATAATCAAGGACCCAAAAATACTTGGGTACCTAAAAGAAACTAAATTTATTTTTTGCAGGAGCAGTCTAAGAAAACCTATAGGAAAGCAATGTGGGTACTTGACAGTGGATGCTCCAGACATATGTGTTGAAAGAAAGAAATTTTTAAAATTATTAAAAGAATTGGTGGAGGATGCGTTAGATTCAGAGACAATGCTAAAGGATAAGTAAGGGGAGTCAAAACTATCACCCTCAGTTCATCATGTGATCTAATGAAAGTATATTTGGTTGAAGGACTCAAACACAATCTTCTGAGTGTTATCCAACTATGTGATACCAATTTTCAAGTTAACTTCAATACAGCTAGCTGCATCATCAAGCACCCTGAGAAAAATCTCACCCTTGTCGGAGATTGAGTAAATAATATATATGTGCTAAATAATGTTGATTTTCCATCTCTTACATGTCTTACTGCAGTTACTAGTGATCCTTGGCTATGGCATTAGAAGCTTGATCATGCAAGTATGCATGCCCTCGAAAAACTATCTAGACTTGAGTTAGTAATTGTCATACCAAAACTGAAGTTTGTAAAAGATCATGTCTGTGATGCATGCCAACTTGGTAAGCAAACTCGGTCATCGTTCAATGGAAAAGATATTGTAAGTACTGTTAAACCCCTTCAACTCCTTCATATGGACCTATTTGGTCCTACTAGAACTGCCAGTATTGGAGGTAAAAGCATTTTGTAAAAAAGTTCAAAGAGAAGCTGAATACTATATAACAACCATTCACAGTGACCATGGTGGTGAATTTAAGAACAAATCTTTTGAAGAATTCTGTGATCAAAATGGCTTTACTCAATATTTCTCTTCACCCAGATCACCACAACAAAATGGATTAGTAGAGAGAAAGAATCACTCTCTACAAAATACAACAAGAACCATGTTGCTCGATCATAGTCTTCCAGATCACTTTTGGGCAGAAGCTGTAAGTACTGCTTGTCATGTTTTAAATAGGTAATTGATAAGACCTATACTAAAAAGACTCCATACGAACTCTGGAAAGATAAGAAACCAAAAATAAACTATTTTCATCCTTTTGGATGCAAGTGTTTCATTCACAACAATGGTAAGAATAATCTACATAAGTTCGAACCAAGAAGTGATAAATTTAACTTCCTAAGCTATGCTCCTCTTAGTAGAGCTTTTCGTGTTATTGATAAAAAAAACTTTAAGTGTATCTGTTCATGTGGTATTTGATGATACTAGTCCAAGAATGCAGGAAAGTGAGGCGAATGATGATAAAATCAGTCAAATTAAAATTACAGAAAAAGTCTCAAAAGCACCTCTGGAAACAACTACGGTTGAGTCAACTACTGTCGAAGCAGAGTCGACTACTCTAGGAGATAAAGGGAACTTCCCTAGGGAATAGATACACAATGCTAGCTATCCTGAAAATTTCATCTTGGGAAAACCTAATGATAAAATCCATACAAGATCATCTCTTAGAAAACAAGCTTCTTTAGCTCTTATTTCGCAGATAGAACCAAAACAAATAAATGAAGCTTTGGAAGATGAATCTTGGATACATTCCACGAAAGAAGAACTCGAACAATTTTAACGAAATACAATCTGGACTCTCATTGAAAGACCTAAAAGCTACTCAATTATCGGAACTAAATGGGTGTTTCGCAACAAAGTCAACGAAGATGGAAAAGTCATTCAAAACAAATAAGATTAGTTGCTCAAGGCTACTCCCAACAAGAAGGAATTGATTATGATGAAACTTTTGTTCCCGTAGCAAGGTTAGAATCAATTCAAATTTTATTAGCCTATGCATCTTTTAAAAAATTCAAACTCTTTCAAATGAATGTTAAAAGCACTTTCTTAAATGGTCTTATAAAAGAGGAAATTTTTGTAAAACAACCTCTTGGTTTTGAAATCCATCCCATCCCAATTATGTTTTTAAACTTTCCAAAGCTCTATGTGGTCTTAAATAAGCTCCCAAATCTTGGTATGAACGCCTATGCACCTTCCTTATTAAAAATGATTTTCAGCAGGGTAAGATTGACACTACTCTATTTACAACGAAATCTAATTCCTGTATTCTTATTGTTCTAATTTATGTCAATGACATCATTTTTGGTAGCTCTGGCCCTCTTCTTTGTGAGAAATTTGCAAATGTTATGAAAGGAGAATTTGAAATGAGTCTCACGAGAAAGCTATCATTTTTCCTCGGTCTACAACCTAATCAAAAAAAGGTATCTTCATCAATCAAGGTAAATATGCAAAGGAACTCATCAAGAAATTGTTATTCTTACAATAACTTGTATTTATAAAGTTAATAACCTGAAACAGAAACGGAAATAAGATGAAGCAGAAAATAATATAGAATACAAGAATTAATCCGAGTCCACAAAAATTACTGTGTGTCCTTAAGAAATTTAATCCCCTCACTGTAACCAAGGTTATGGATTAATTTCTCCCAAGATAAAATGGATTAAACCTGTTAAAGAAATAGCGGTACCTCAAACTTCTTTAACTTCAACGAACTTAAGAACAACAACAAGTCACACAGACTCAGTCAATCGACACTTTGATTTTATTTGAAAGAAAAATGAATGCAGAGAAAGAAAAATTTTCAGTTATTGAAAAATCAAAAATTGACTACCTTTTATAGCTATTTTCAGCAAGGAACTTGTTTGTTCAGTGAAATCTGTTCAGACCCATTTTATCGAGAAAGTTGTGTCTTTTGGAAAAAAATAACAACTTTTCGAAAAAATATGTTTGTTAGGAAAATAACTACCTTTTGGAAAGTAACGACTTTTCAGAAAAGTAACAACTTTTCAGAATGTTACCGTTACCCGCAAATTTATAAGAGATAATATTAACAGGATTTATTTGATTTAAAAAAACTGATTAAATAAATTTTGTCAAAAAAATTTATCAATCAATCACATCATTTGTCAAATCCAAATCCAAATCCAAATCCAAGTCCAAAGCCAAAGCTAAAGCCAAAGCCAAAGCCGAGCCGAGCGAGCGACGACGACGACGACGCGAGGGGGCATCTTCTTCTTATCTCTTTTAAGAAGTAATGGAAGTGTTTCCTTCTATAAGGACAACACTTTCCATTTCTTTTGCCGATATGGGAGAAATGACTTTTCATTTGCATTATGCAAATGACTTTTCGTTTTCCCTCCAAAGTAGTTCCCTCATTTTTCATATTCTCTCTTTTCTTTTGCCATTCACACTTGCTAAAACCCAACAATCCCCCACATGAATGGGGAAGGCTATTGTTAAAACATATGCATGAAAAAACTTGTGTGTCTTGTAGGTAAAGGTTAATCGCATCTGGATAAGTAGGTTTCCCTTTAAACTTTCCGTAGTGAACATATATCGGATATACTCGGTCAATCGATAGATTTGATATCTTTGAATCGTCGAGCTTTGGTGTATATCTAGGCAACATATGTCACACAATCAACCCTTGAACTGTTCTTAGTTATCATTATTTTGTTCGTTTCAGCCATGAACACATCTTGGATAGTAAGTGCTTAAAGAACTGGCCTTACCGGATTCTCCATGAAGCGGTTTACACTTCACACTTACATAGGTGATTTCTAAATGTGTTATCCCATAGATACACCATTTGATATTCCCTGTATCAAACTTAGAAACCATTAAAAATTCCTTATGTTTTTATCCTAGTTACTAAACATTGTCTCATCATGAGAATGAACCATAAAATAATAATAATAATTTTTTTCCTTTGACAATGTTGAACCGTCATCAATGACTCTGTTTTATCTCCTTGAACCTAGATCTTGGGATCTCCAGTCTTTTAGGTAGAGTTACCGCCACAATGACTTGTTCTCGGCCATAGTCCCATTCCCGTCGATGATTTCTCAACTCCCTCTCTATTTAGGCCTTTTGTTAGTTGATCTGACACATATCTTTTGACTTCACATAGCCAATTGTGATAATTCCACTAGAGAGTAGTTGTCTCATAGAGTTATGTCTTCGTCTTATGTGACGAGACTTGCCGTTATACATATTGCTTCCAGCCCTTCCTATTGCAGTTTGACTATCACAATGTATGCATATAGGGACCATTGGTTTAGGCCAAAATGGAATATCTTCTAAGAAATTCCAGAGCCATTCAGCTTCTTCACCTGCCTAGTCTAAAGTAATGAATTCAGACTCCATTGTAAAGCGAGCTATACATGTTTGTTTGGATGATTTCCAAGATATTGCTCCTCCACCAATAGTAAAAACGTATCCACTTGTGGATTTTGTTTCAGTTGACCCAGTAATCCAATTTGCATTACTATATCCTTCAAGAACGGCTGTATATCTGTTGTAATGTAAAGAATAGTTTTGAGTGTCATCTAAGTATCTCAAAACTCTCTTCATTGCCAACCAATGATTATGATTAGGATTACTTGTGTATCAACTCAGTTTACTGATAGCGCAAGCTATGTCTGGTCGTGTACAATTCATGACATACATTAAGCTTCCCAATACGCTAGCATAGTCTAATTGAGACTGACTTTCGCCTTTATTCTTTGCAAGATGAAGATTTACATCAATTGGAGTCTTTGCCATTTTAAAATTCAAAAATTTGAATTTTTCAAGTATCTTTTGAATATAATGAGTTTGAGACAATGCTAGACCATTAGGAGTTAAGAATTTTAATTCCTAATATCACATCAGCAACTCCTAAATCTTTCATATCAAACTTACTAGCAAGCATACGCTTTGTAACTTTTATATTAGCAATGTCTTTGCTCATTATAAGCATATCATCTACATATTGACATAAAATAACTTCATGATTTGGAGTATCTTTAATGTAAACACATTTATCACATTCATTCATCTTAAATCCATTTGACAACATGGTTTGATCAAACTTTGCATGCCATTGTTTTGGTGCTTGTTTTAGCCCATAAAGTGACTTAATAAGTTTGCACACTTTCTTTTCTTTACCAGGAACTATAAAACCCTCAGGTTCTATGTAAATTTCCTCTTTAAGCTCTCCATTTAAGAAGGCTGTTTTTCACATCCATTTGATGAATTTTAAGACCGTATACTGCAGCTAGTGCAATTAACATTCGAATTGATGTAATACTTGTCACTGGTGAATATGTGTCAAAATAATCAAGACCTTATTTTTGTCTAAAACCTTTGACAACAAGTCTTGCTTTATATTTGTCAATAGTTCCATCGTCTTTCATCTTCCTTTTAAAGATCCATTTTGAACCCAAGGGTTTGTTCCCTGGAGGAAGATCAACCAAGTCCCAAGTATGATTTCTTAAGATTTATTCAATTTCACTACTAACAGCCTCCTTCCAAGAGGTTGAGTCACTAGACAACATTGCTTCCTTGAATGTTTGAGGCTCACTTTCAAGAAGAAATGTTACAAAATCTGATCCAAATGAATTAGATGTCTTTTGACGTTTACTGCGTCTTGGACTTTCTTCATTTTGTTCATTCTCTTTTGGTTCTTCTCTGGGTTGTTTAGATCTCCCACTAGATGACTCAAGTCTAGTTTTATATGGATAGATATGTTCAAAAATTCAGCACTATCTGATTCCATTACCGTATTATCATGAATATCCGGATGTTCGGACTTATGAACCAAAAAACGACGTGCCTTACTGTTTGTGGCATATTCAATGAATACACAATCCACAGTCTTAGGTCCTATTTTTACCCTCTTAGGTATAGGAACTTGGACTTTGGCTAGACACCCTCACACTTTGAAATATTTCAAATTAGGTTTTCTACCTTTCCATTTCTCATATGGAATTACATTTGTCTTTGAGTGAGGCACTCTGTTAAGTATCTGATTTGCTGTAAGGATAGCTTCCCCCCACAAGTTCTGTGGTAAACCTGAACTTATAAGTAATGCATTCATCATTTCTTTTAAAGTTCAATTTTTTTTCTTTCTGCAATTCCATTAGACTGAGGAGTGTAGGGAGCAGTAGTTTTATGGATTATTCCATTTTCTAAACATATTTCTGCAAAGGGAGATTCATATTCTCCACCTCTATCACTTCTGATCATTTTGATCTTTTTATCTAACTGATTTTCAACTTCAGTTTTATATTGCCTAAATGCATCTATTGCTTCATACTTACTATTTAGCAAATAGACATAACAATATCTAGTGCAATTGTCAATAAATGTTATAAAATACTTTTTCCCACCACGTGATGGTGTTGACTTCATGTCACAAATATCAGTGTGAATCAATTCTAATGGATTTGAATTCCTTTCAACAGATTTATAAGAATGCTTAGCATACTTAGATTCAACACAAATTTGACATTTTGATTTATTGCACTCAAATTTTGGCAAAATATTTAAGTTAATCAGTTTTCGCAAGGTTTTGTTATTAACGTGTCCCAAACGTTCATGCCATAAACATTTAGACTCAACCAGGTAAGAAGAAGCAAAATCTTTATTCATATCAACTGCAATTACATTGAGTTTGAAAAGGCCATCACTAAGGTAGAGAAACAAATACACATTTAAATCCATTCTTGGTCAGAACTGGACTTGAAACTAAATTCTTTCTCAATTATGGAACATATGAGACCCTATTCAAAGTCACCACCTTGCTTGATGTCATCTTTAATAGGACTTTTCCAGTTCCTTCCACCTTTGCAACAGCGGAATTTGCCATAAACAATTTTTCATCTGTAAGTGCTGGAGTATATGATGAAAATAATTCTTTGTTGGCACAAACATGACATGAGGCACCATAATCTATCCACCATTCTCTTGGATTTCCAACCAAGTTACATTCTGAAAGCATTGCACACAGATAGTCCATTTCTCCTTTGGATTCAGCCAAGTTTGCTTGATCCTTCTTTTTCTTGTCCTTCTTAGGACCCCGACATTCATTAGCCCTATGACCATGTTTACCACAATTAAAGCAGTTTCCATTGAATTTCTTCTTAGGAGGATTGCTTTTTGGACCAAATGCTTTCTTTCTTTTCTTTAATTTTGTGGAATCTTCTTCAACAAAATTTACTCCAGATATTGCTGAATTACCACGTGACCTCTTTTCTGCAGCCTTATTATCCTCTTCGATTCTCAACCTTACTATGAGATCTTCAACAGTAATCTCCTTGCGTTTGTGTTTCAACTAGTTTTTAAAGTCCTTCCACAATGGAGGTAACTTTTCAATAATTGCAGCCACTTGAAAAGCATCATTCACAATCAATCCTACATTAAAGGTTATGTGAGTATTAAGGGAAAACTTAATATTTCTAACATAGTCATTAAATAAATTTATACGTTCAGCAAGGAGATCATGGATTATGACCTGCAATTCTTGAACTTGGGTGACGACAGTCTTACTATCTATCATCTTAAAGTCCAGAAATTTTGCCACAATGAATTTCTTCATTCCGGCATCTTCTGTTTTGTACTTCTTTTCTAAAGCATCTCAGAGTTCTTTTGAGGTTTTTGCATTGTTGTACACATTGTACAGATCATCTTGCAGACCACTCAAAATATAATTTTAACACAAAAAATCTGAGTGTGTCCATGCTTCTGTTACCAAGAATCGTTCATCAGCCGGAGTTTCATCTGACATAACAGGGACATTCTTATTGATGAACTTCTGCAGACTCAACGTAGTGAGATAGAAGAACATCTTTTGCTGCCATCTCTTAAAGTCGACTCCAGAAAACTGTTGCAGGTTTCTCAGCCGTTGCTAAGGCAGCATTTGAACGATTATGTGCAACCGTTGTTGTTGCAGCACTTACTGTTCCAGCATTTGTTTGACTTGAATTAGTCATTTTTTTCTGTCACAAATGGCAGATAAATTAAATATTTAAAATACTAACAGTAAAGAACAAATCTTTACACCAAGTGTTTTTGATTTAACGATAAAGTTTTTATGTTCTTTTAATCGTTAATCGAATGAATATTAAAAATTCAAGCAGAGTAGAAAACCATAAAGGTTTTAATCTCCAGAAACCTCAAAAACAGAAATTGTTTAAATTTCTTAAGATTGTTATTCTTACAATAACTTGTATTTATAAAGTTAATAACCAGAAACAGAAAGAGAAATAAGATGAAGCAGAAAATAATATAGAATACAAGAATTAATCCGAGTCCACAGAAACTACTGT
Organism: Solanum lycopersicum; assembly: GCF_036512215.1. Lineage (NCBI taxonomy): Eukaryota > Viridiplantae > Streptophyta > Magnoliopsida > Solanales > Solanaceae > Solanum > Solanum lycopersicum. Next base: position 46,789,506 of record NC_090809.1, on the reverse strand, counting down.
GTGTCCTTAAGAAATTTAATCCCCTCACTGTACCCAAGGTTATGGATTAATTTCTCCCAAGATAAAACAGATTAAACCTGTTAAAGAAATAGCGGTATCTCAAACTTTTTTAACTTCAATGAACTTAAGAACAACAACAAGTCACACAGACTCAGTCGATCGACACTTTGATTTTATTTGAGAGAAAAATAAATGAGAGAAAGAAAAATTTTCAGTTTTTGAAAAATCAAAATTTGACTTCCTTTTATAGCCATTTTCAGCAAGGAACATGTCTGTTCAGTGAAATCTGTTCCGACCCATTTTATCCAGAAAGTTGTGTCTTTTGAAAAAAAAATAACTTTTCAAAAAAATGTGTCTGTTAGGAAAATAACTACCTTTTGGAAAGTAACGACTTTTCGGAAAAGTAACAGCTTTTCGGAATGTTACCATTACTCGCAAATTTATAAGAGATAATATTAACAGGATTTATTTGATTTAACAAAAACTGATTAAATAAATTATGTCCAAAAAATTTATTAATCAATCACATCATTTGCCAAATCCAAAGCCAAAGCCAAAGTTAAAGCCGAGCCGAGCGAGCGACGACGACGACGGTGCGAGGGGACATCTTCTTCTTATATCTTTTAAGAAGTAATGGATGTGTTTCCTTCTATAAGGACAACAATTTCCATTTCTTTTGCCAATATGGGAGAAATGACTTTTCATTTGCATTTTGCAAATGACTTTTCATTTTCCCTCCAAAGTAGTTCCCTCATTTTTCATATTCTCTCTTTTCTTTTCCCATTCACACTTGCTAAAACCCAACAGAAATTTGGTCTTGAAAAAGGTATAACTTTTGGATTTCCTATGAGTCCATCCACATTCTTGGACACTATATTACCAGGGAAAGACGTTGTTGAGAAATTATATCGAGGAATGATTGGCTCATTACTTTATCTCACTGCTAGTCATCTTGATATCATGTTCAGCGCCTACAAGTGTGCTACATTTCAATCAGCTCCGAAAAAATCCCATCTCACTGGAAAGGAGTATCAACAGTGATTGACTAACCAATCATGAAAAATTAAATCTCACTACTAAAAGGAAAATTGCACTAACACAGGAAACAGATGCACCAAAAAAGGAAGAAGATTTTTACTTGGAAAAAGAAGTAAACAAGATCAAAAGAAATCAGCAGGTGACAACTAGCCAACTTTTGATTCAAGGCAGAAATCAACTTGGCAAGTTGAAGCAAATCAAATGAAATCTTTCTCAATCAAGGTATCATTACAAAAACCTTGATTGAAGGAAATTCCTTTGGGTTTTCCAAACAGAGCTAAAATACGCCTCAACACTCAGCCTATAAATGAAGACCTCAGAAGACCAAGAAAATCACGCAACTTCACTTGAGCTTTGCATACAGTCTTCTTTTATCTTTCATATAAACACTTTATTGATACAATTGAAAAGAAAAGAAAAAGAGAGAATCTGAGTGTAGGCTTACAAGTTAAGGCAGTGTCAGATAGAAATGTGATTTGCATATCAGATTTGATCAATTTCTAAATTTCTGTAACTCAAGACTTCGAAAATGTCTTAAGGAAATCCCTTGAAACTTAAGGGTATTGGACTAGGCACCACATTGGTAATCCGTACCAGTATAAAATATCTTGTGTTCTTTACTAACTGCAAACTATCATTCTTATCTACTTATATACTAATCTGCAGGATAGTCAACTAATATTTTAAGGAAGTCGAACAAGATTTTTATTTAATTCAGCCCCCCCCCCTCTTAACTATCAGAATCTTCCTCAAAATTTATTGTACTTTTACAAGATTGACAAAATCTTATTTTTCTCTTTTATCATTATGTTTTTCATCATACTTCATCAACACGACTTGAAGTAGCTATCTCTTTCCCCTTCTTATGTAAACTTGAAGTATTTTCTCTCAAACCATAACCGTTCTCCTCAACTCTTGCCTCAATAATAATACCTTGAGTGAAATTTGAATCTTCCTCAAAATTGCTTCATCTTCAACCAGTGTTCAGGAAAGTAAGCGCTTTATTGTTGAAAGTGAAGCGATGCGAGCCGCTACGCTTCACAAACTAGAATGAGTATGTGAGAGCTTCATCGCTTAAAGCGTGAAGCTAGGCCTTACAACTTTTTTCCACATCACGCTTCCTTGAATACTAGTTAGCCATTCAATGACACCATTGGTATTACCCAAGCTAGTTGGACAAATTATCCGTCAAGTTTCATAAACATACATAAAAGATTGGTATTTAAGTGAAAAATGATAAAGGCGAGAGCCGATTATCCATCAAGTTTCACACCATGTGACAATGACCCACGGGGAATTTCTTGGTTACCAAAATAAGAAAAAGAAAATGATCAGCACTTTTCTATTATCTGGTGGCACAAAGTTATTTATAGAGTTACTAGCCATGATTGGTCAGATTACAGTGTAATCTGTTTCAAATTTTATCCACCACTAGAATACTAATAATATTGCAAGGAATATGTATGTTATTTGTTATCACAATGTAATATATTTTTCTACGTAAAGAAGATGTTTACAAGAAGTCTTTCTATAATTGCTACCCACATTGACCTATAAAGTCACTTAATCTAATTGTTAATAGTCTGACTTATCTTTCTTAGACCACTAATACCATCCTTCTAAGTTCATATCTACCTAACTGGAGGACACTTGAACTTTTTTATTTAAGAGGATTATCATTAGCGATATATGATCCCTTCCACCATACGCTAAAGGGTAATAAATAATGCTTACATACGTCTATTCCACATTGAGAACTCAAATCTACTATCAAGATGCACATGAGAATCATTAACTTAATTAGATTCTTGTTTGACTACGGAAAATCTGGGGTACACCTTTTAATGCCCTTGTAGTCTAATAACTAAGCCACACTTTATTACTCTCATATAAGGGTGATAATACCACACATGTACCACCCTCATTTTTTGCAAAGTAACCCCTTATTTCCTTAACTAGTTTAAGGCTTAGTTATTTTTAGGGTTTAGCGTTTAGGATTTAGGATCTTATAGGATATAGAACTTAGAGTTTTTGTAGCTTAAGGGGTTTTTGGATTTTTTAAGGGGTTTTAAGGGTTAGTATTTCTTAGGCTTTACAGTTTAGGGCCTAGGGTTTTGTGTTTTTAGGTTTAGAGTTTACGGATTTTTAGGATTTAGTGTTTAGAGCCTTGTGTTATTTATGGTTTAGCATATACAATTTAGGGCTTTAAAGGGTTTAGAATTTAGAGTTTTTTAGAGGAAGAATACAAGGTGTAAAAATAAATGACTCCATTAAATAATCAACTTTCATTAGTATGAGGACCAAAACCTAATTATTATATTAACTAAAATTAAATTATGAAAAAATGAATAATATGAGACTTAAAAGTGGACTGAACCTCTATTATAAGGACTAAACAATTATTTAAACACACTCACATACCATTGAAATTATTATATAATATATGACTCCTTTATATATTCAAGTTTCATTAGTATGAGGACCAAACTTAATTATTATATTAATTAAAGATAAATTATATGAAAAAAAATATAAGAACTAAAATTGGACTAAACCTATAATTTGGACACTAAAAAATTATTTAAACATACTCACTTACCATTGTAATTACTATATAATTGTAACAACCCTAAAAATGAATAAAATAAATAATTAAGGTGATTTATTTATTATTTAAAATCTGAAATTTTAAGGGCAAAATGGTCCTTTCACGTATAATCAAATAAATCAGATTTTTTGTTTGTTAAGTATAGTCCTAAATTGACTAAGTCATCCTTTAATCCTAAACAACTTCACACGTTCACTCTCTCACGTCTATCACCTCTCCAAGCTCAAACTCTCTTTTATGTTTGTTCTCTGCCAAATTAAGGTGAAGAACTGAATATACATAATGAGTTCTTCACACTTGAAGAAATCACATGAAATTTTAAGTAAAATAAAGTAACCAAAATGTTATGGAAAAGAGAATTTGTTCGTCGAGTGGTGTGGACGTTGAGAAAGCTTGGACTGATTTTGGAGAGGGTTTTGGGCAGCAAATTCACGTTTGAACAAGAAAATTAAGGTATGGATTTATTTCCTCTTGGTCCCTTTCCCAAGATACCTCTTAAGATTCAATTATTCAGTCCGAAAATTAGGATTGTTTTCCCCGTTGCATGTCCCTGTCACTAGCTCCCAATGATTCGTTGGTTGGGTATATTTGTTGGTATATTTAGGTATGTGTGATGTTCTTGTGTTGAATGTGAATATGTTTATGTACATGAAATCATGAAAATGAAAATCAATATGTGTTTGAAGTTATGTGCAAGTTTGTGCAAGTTTGTGAATGTGGCAAGGGCCTCGACTTGATGCTCAAACTTTGATAAGGTTGTAGTTGTTGTTTTGTGTGCATAAATAGATGAAAATTCATGATATTCATTTAAGGAAATGTGGCTGATTGAGTGAAAATATTTTATCCAAATAAACTCATGAAAAATACGCCTAAAGATGTGTTAAAATGGTATATGAATACACCCTATGAATCAAGTGAAAACGTTGATAAAAAATGAATCGAAAATGACCAAAATTTCCAGCAACTATGCAAGGTTAAATTAGACTAAAGTTTAATAATGAAAATAGGGAAATTTCATACATTTTAAAGAGGTGAGGCCACCAGAATTCGAACTTGTGGCCTCACCTTTTGGCTACTGGAATTCGCGAGAAAAGGAGACAAAAATGGGGTCGAACTCGGGCCACTGGTTTGGGAAAAGAGAGGAAAATGATTTAATTAAATAAATGGGAGGCGTGGGAATTGAACCCAAAACCTCCAGGTAGCGAGTTAAACAAGACAAAAATAAAGAAAAGAAAATGTGAGGCGTGGGAATCGAACCCACGACCTCAAGGTTGGAGAGGAGAATGACAAAATTAAATAAGAAAATAAAGTGAAGTTGTGAGGACTCGATCCCACAACCTCACTGCCAAGGCGCCTAGTTAATAATATTTAATTAAAAATAAAGATAGGAGGTTGTGGGGGTTCGAACCCACAACCCCACAGCCTAGCAAAATTAAAACTAAAATAAGTAGAGGTTGTGGGGGTTCGAACCCACAACCTCCCAATGTCCAGCGAAAACAGAGAATAAAATGAAAGAGGCTGTGGGGGTTTGATCCCACATCCTCTTGGTTTGGGTGACAAGGTTCCATGTGATATTAATGAAAAATAAAAAGAGGTTGTGGGGGTTCGAACCCTCAACCCTTCGGCCCATTTAAGAGGAAAACCAAGTAGAGAATTAAAGATATATTTTTAGTGTTGAAGATTAATCTAGTGTCCCAATATAATGGAGATTAAAAATAAAATCAATGAAAATGTAAAGTGTTATCCAAGAGATTCAAACTTGGGTTCCCTTGCCCAAACTTCCGTATTGATACATAAGTCATACTTGAACAAAATATCCAAGAATAATGCCACCTACTTAGATCAAACCAAGATCTTGGCATATATACAAGATACATAAGTCTTGTATTACATAATCTTAGGAATGTATGAATCACTTAACGAACTACGAATGAAGCCCCATGGCTTGTATGTATAGACACATAAGTCTAACATACGTCCCAAAGTAAGTGAACATAAGATGTATGTAATGAAATGATGAACCCTAAAGGGTTAAGTATTAAGATACATTAAATGGCCAAGTGCATTGGCATATAATGAGATGAACAATGAATGATAAAATGAACAAAGAAATGATGAAATGAGCAATGAAATGATAAAATGAACAAAGAAATGATGAAATGAACGATGAAATGATGAAACCCTAAAAGTGTTAAGTAAGGGTGTGAAACACACTAAATGGCCAAGTGCATTGGCATATGATGAAATGAACATTCACATAATAAGAGGTGAGTAACTATGAAAAGCAAAGGTGCTAATGATAATGAATATGCTGACAACATGATATGAGACTAATGTAAATGATGAGAGAAATCTCAAATGAGACTAAGTAAATGTTACCAATACGTACTCACCTATGAGAGTATGAGATAATGAAGAGACCAGTCTCTATGAACACTCTAATGAAAGTATTTAGCTTAACACACTTAATACAAATGATGAGATGAGAAATAAACTAATGAGATATGATGTCCTCATACTAGAAGCCAACTTTCATGACGTATGAGATGTATAAAATGGAACTTTAGATTAAGCACCAATAGGCTAGCTATGAGCGGTGATGACTTCTTTCGGGAAGGGCGGAGATTCACGTAACTCTTGTGAGATGAGATTGTACGGCTTGCCGGGTATGGGTCACCTTACATCTCCAAGTCTTCGACCTATACAGCCAATATAGGGATCTGGATGGGTTAAATTCCCATGTACGCTAGTATGTTATGGATCACTTTGGCCGGTGATTCCACCTTTTTTCGGTGGGGGGGGACACTGGATTTCATGATGCTCACATGATATATGTCGGTTAAAGTTAAAGTTCCCAAGGAATGAATGAATGAGGCCAGCCTCAAATGATGCACATAATTAAATGAATGATACCAAAGGTGTTAAATGTGACTCCAATAAATTCAAGCTTCTATATAGAAAATTAGTATTTTGTATATAATCTTCTGAAATTTCTGAAGGAATAGAAATTCAATGGAGACTAGTTATTATAATATTATAAATGAAGTTCGGGTGGTGCTAATTGATCATGAAACAGAGAATGTTGTTAAAATGGTGGATTTGTTGAAGTCTTATGACTACAAAGATGACATCTCTACAAATATATATTCAACTAAAAACCCTTGATTTTTATATAAATAATTTGATTTGATTAGCTTTTCAAAAGAGATTTAATTGATATTATGCTTATTGTGATTGTAATATGAATTCCTCTTTAGATTTTATTTTTTCTTTAGTAAATCTTGAATTCATCTTTTATTTATGTCATAACATTATTTCTATATTTGTTTATGTTGTTTTAATTATCAATAAATGTTTTATGTGTTTATAGAAGAAACAATTAGATTGTTTAGTCTTTGTTCTTGTTATAGGCATGTTATACACTCGGTAGCCTTCCTCCATAAAAATGTTTATCATTTAAAAAAGGGGGGGGAGTTGATAATCTTATGTTAGTATTTGTATTGCATATATAGCCAATGATAATCTTATATTATAGGTATTTTATCATTTTTTTCATATAACATCACTCATAATTATCGCTTCAGCAATTCGAGATCTCCAGAAGAGCGCAAAAGTAGGCATCGTACATCAGCCCAAAAATCTTTTAGGTGAATCTTAACAAAAGAGTAGGAATAGAAAAAATGAGATAATGCCCCATCTTCAAAATAATATTCCTAATAAAATCAAAAGAGGACTAGAGTTTCTATTTTTAACTCCTAATACAAGCAATAGTTTAGCCAGAGGGGAGAGTTCAATTCAAGAGAAACTCTATCCTCCACAATTTCATGTTCCACCCCACTACCCCAACATTGCGAATTCATTAAATAACCCATGTTTCTATGAAAAATAATGTTGGTGGTGTGCTTCAATGACATCAACATAGACCATTATTGAAAATGTTTGGTTCACCAAGACTAAAAAACCCAATCATAGGAAACATTTCTCATAGGCTTGGCTCAACATTTTTAACAGTTGGAATGTCATACTCAAAGTGAATACAACTTGGACCTCAATATACTCATAAAACAACACATTCAGGTAGCAAAATAATATCTGATATAAGTGTTGGAAATATGATTAATGAATACAATTTGAATGTGAATGAAGGAAATACAAACAGATATTCAGGTATGCACAACGATGTCTGATATTGAAGCTGAAAATGCGACTAGTGATGCACTTGGAATAATTAACGCTAATTTTCAGCAATATATTGTTGAACCAAATATGTTTTATCCGAGTAATATAATCACGACAAATGAGAGTGATATAGAAGGAAGTTATTCAATTGAGAAGGAAGATTGTAATGCACATTTCAACTTCAATCATATGGGTTATTTGTTCCAAAATCATGGACTTATAGGTGCTAACTGTCACGACCCAAAATAAGTCATGAGTGGAACCCACACTTACACCCCCCCCCCAGGTGGGAGAACCATGTCTGAACCCCAACATATACCAATAGTTCAACTATAAATAATAAAAATAATGCGGAAGCTCCAAAAATTATAAAGTATCAAATTTAAATAAGTTTCTAAAGCTTAATATTTATTATCCAAAAATCTGATACACATCACATCAAGGACATCTATTTCCAAATTACCAAGTCTAAGAGTATTTTAAGAAATAAAAATAAGCAAAAAGATGGTCCATGTCCGAAATTCAAAGACATCAAGACGTGAATGAGAGAATCCAACACGAGCTAGAACTAATAGCTCCCCCTGAACTCTGATGTGCTGGAGACTGGCTAGAGATGAGGGCGAGTCGAAGCCGATGGTACAGTTGTTGCACTCCACAAAATAATAAAGAAGAAAATACAAGTACGGGTCAGTACAATGAACACGTACTGAGTAGGTATCATTGGCCAACTCAAAATAGAAACCAATATATATTGAATAATAACATAAAATCAACTACACTACTTGACAGGTGGCAAGCAACAAACACATGAACCAATGACCACAACACTATGGTAGGTCCACCATCGATCACAATATCAAGCACACTTATGAGGACTCATGCCTCTACACCATACTCCTTTGGAAAATGGGTTCTTTTAGATTGAGTATATTGAGTTAATTCAAGATTCCTTTCCTTTAATGTTATTTTGTCGGAACGTGACACTCTGATCCCATATACCGTGTCGGAACATGACACTCCGATCCCATAATACCATGTCAGAATGTGACACTCCGATCCAATAATACCGTATTGCAACGTGACACACCGATCTTATTATCTCATTAATTTTTTTCATCAAGTCTTCTTTGTTCCAGGCGTCATTTTAATAGAGAGGGTTTAAGATTAGAAATTCAACAGTCTCATAATTTTAGGCCAATCACAAACCACACAATCAAAACATACAACCACACAATCAAGTACATAGGAGACTTTACAATATAATTCAATACATATCAATCGCTATTTAGAGTATATCTATCAAATAGAACTAAAATATAACCTACGTCCATCGAAGAATCTAAGTCAAGCAAGCTACTTCTCCAATACTTTTTCTTTCCTCAATGCCTTCGAACCATTCCAACTATCAAGTATATATACATGATTTGTAAGTTAAAAAGTCTATTAACACTTGTATTATTCTATGTCTATCCTAAACCCAAAGATTCACCTCATTCTATCATCAATTTTCTAAAGTTCAACCTAAGGATAAGTCTTAATTCATTTATTTACAATAACTTTTACAAAATTTAAATAATTCGATAAATATAATATTTATTTACATATACCGATTTATCAAAACATAGATTAAATTGTTATATCATATACAAAAAACCTCGAACATCAAAAGTCACTGTGTTAATATTAGAAACCATGACGTATAATTTCCATCTGTAATTTAATTTGGACAATTCTACATTAATCAAATATTTAGATTATCATAACCTCATCATAGCAATCATCATGTATTTATTATCCACTTTTCTTTGACTCACCCAAATAAAATATTAAGAACTAAGATTATAAAAATTTAGAAAATTCAACAGGTTCCCTTCAGTTCCATTATTGTTCAAGTATTCGCCTCTTTCATTTTAACAGTTAACAATATAATAATAAATTTACTAGTCAACCAAACATTAAGCGAATTCTCACGCTGACACCAGTCGTAACTCGATTCAGTTTCAACATTATAATATAAATTTTCCTACAGTATCAATTAATATCTCTTGTAAAGGAAAGAAAATTTCATGGAGTACCTTAATTTAAGCTTCAATCTTGTTAAGCAACTGTTTCGTGACTGCTGCAGATATGGTTTCTCTTGGCTAAACCTTTATTTCCCTTTTACAAATATTTCTTCCGAAATATTATATAACTAATTATAAGAGTGGTGAAAGTGACACACTATTTATTTCACTATTATCCTCTTTAACCACCAACTGTATAAATTATTAAAATTACACCACTAATTTCATAATTGTAATTATGAATAGTCAAAACCCAATTAGAATCCATTGAAAAATATTTTATGAAACACAAGGCTTTATCACTCGAAATGATCAAAAGGGTCGTTAAAATAGATGTCAATTTACCCATCGTTCGTCCTCGAACGATCAAAAGAAAGGCGAGGGCGAGAAAGAGTACCTGAATCGGAAAAAAGATGTGGATATCTTTCATGCATATCAACCTCACTCTTCCAAGTGAACTCTTCAGCTGACTGATTCTTCCACTGAACCTTGATAGAAGCACTCTCTTTTTATCTCAATTTGTGGACCTACCTATCTAGAATAGCAATAGGCTCCTCCTTATAAGATATATTCTCATAAAGAAGAACTGAATCCCAACGAATAATATAATTTCCATCACCATGGTATTTTTTTCATCATAGACACATGATATACTGGGTGCACTCCTGAAAACCCTAGAGACAATGTGAATTCATAGGCCACCTCCCCCACGCACATCAGAACTTTAAATTGACCAATTTACCTCAGAATAAGCTTACCTCGCTTACCAAACCGCATAACACCTTTCATGGGTGAAACCTTCAGCAAGACTTGTTCACCCTCCATAAAATCCAAGTCCCTAACCTTTCTATCTGCATATTCCTTCTGCCTACTCTGAGCTGCTAAAAGTTTTTCTTGAATAAATTTCACTTTCTCTAATGATTCCCTCAAAAGATCAGTACCGAAAGTTCTAACCTCAAATGCATCAAACCAACCAATGGGGGACCTACATCTCCTCCCATACAATGCCTCAAATGGCGCCATATCAAAACTCGGGTGGTAGCTATTGTTTTACGAAAACTCTGGTAAAGGTAAAAATTTATCCCAATGACCACCAAATTCTATCACACATGCACGAAGCATATCCTCCAACACCTGAATCATTTGCTCAGACTGACCATCAGTCTGAGAATGAAATGCAGTACTAAGATCCAGTCTAGTACCTGATTAAGCATGTAATGTCCTCCAAAACTTTGAATTAAATTTCATATCTCTATCTGATATGATGGAAAGTGGACTTCATGCAATCAAACAATCTCATAGACATAGAGTTTGGCTAACTTCTCGACATTGTAAGTCATCTTAACCGGAATGTAGTGATCAGACTTAGTTAACCTGTCAGTAATTACCAAAATAGAATCAATCTTAGCCAATGTCTTTGGAAGACCAACTACTAAATCCAGTGCAATTCTTTCCCACTTCCATGCACGAATGGGCATTCTCTGAAGTGTCCCTCTAGGCCTCTGGTGTTCATACTTTACCTGCTAACAATTCGGTCATTGGGCACCAAAATCAACAACGTCACGCTTCATTCTACTCCACCATTAATGTTGCCTTAGATCACGATACATCTTGGTTGCTCCAGGATATATAGAATACCTCAAACTATGAGCCTCTGCAAGAATAGTGTGAGTCAAATTATCAACACGGGGCACATATACCCTTCCCTTAATTCTCAAGATGCCTTCCTCATCAATTACTGCCTCTTTAGCCTCTCCTCGCACTACCATATCTCAAATTCGGCTCAGCTTCTCATCAGCCAACTGCTTACCCTTAATCTTGTCAAGAAAAGAAGATCTTGCCTTTACACAGGCCAAAAATCCTCCTAGTACTTCCAGTCTCATAAAGTCATTAGCCAGAGTCTGAATCTCTCTAGCAAATGGGCGTCTAGAAACCTGTAAGTGGGCTAAACTACCCATGCTCCTTTCTTTTCTACTTAAAGCATCTGTCACAACATTAGCTTTTCCTGGGTGATATAAAATAGTAATATCTTAGTTTTTGAATAGCTCCATCCACCTCCTCTGCCTCACATTCAAATCTTTCTAAGTAAAGACATATTGTAAACTACGATGATCTGTATAAACTTCACATTTGACCCCATATAGATAATGTCTCCATTGCTTTAATGCAAATACAACTGCAGCCAACTCCAAATCATGGGTCGGATAGTTACGTTCATGCACTTTCAATTGCCTCGAAGCATAAGCAATTACATTCCTCTCCTGCATTAGCATTGCACCCAAACCAGAATAAGATGCATCACAATAAATAATAAAATTTTTACCTTCCACTGACAAAGTAAGAATTGGTGCAGTAGTCAACAAGGTCTTGAGTTTCTGGAAGCTTTCTTCCCATTCATCCGACCATACAAATGGAACATTCTGCTTAGTCAAATTTTTCACCAGGAAGCAATAGAAGAAAATCTCTTGACGAATTGACGGTAGTAGCTAGCTAAACCAACAAAGCTCCTTATATTTGACACATTAGTAGGTCTTACCCAACTCTTAACGACTTCAATCTTAGAAGGATCCACCATCTCTCCATCCTTAGAACCACGTGCACCAAGAAGGACACTGAATCGAGCCAAAACTCACACTTGGAGAATTTGGCATAAAGTCTTTTCTCCCTTAACAACTCCAATACAATTCTCAAATGCTCCTCATGTTCTTTTCTTCTCTTTGAGTATATCAATATATCATCAATAAATACAATAACAAAGACGTCTAGATATGGCCCAAAAAAACTGTTCATTAGGCTCATGAAAGCAGTCGAGGCATTCATAAACCCAAAAGACAATACTAAGAATTCGTAATGCCCATACCTAGTTTGAAAAGCAGTCTTTGGCACATCTGTTGCCTGTATTTTCAATTGATGACCGTATCTCTAATTAATTTTAGAGAAGACACAAAAACCCTGTAACAGATCGAATAAATCATCAATGCGAGGAATGAGATACTTGTTCTTAATATTTACCTTATTCAGCTGCATGTAGTCTATGCACATTTGAAAACTTCCATTTTTTTCTTCACAAATAAAACATGAGCACCCCAAGAGAATGCACTCGGTCTAATAAAACCTTTACCTTACAACTTCTGAAGTTGGGACTTTAACTCCCTTAACTCATATGGAGCCATTCTATAAGGGGGAATGGAAATGGGGCAAGTACCCAGCTCTAGGTCAATACAAAAACGATTATCCCGATCCGGTGGCATACCAGGAAGGTCTACAGAAAACAGATCCAGAAACTCACGGACTATCAAAACAGACTCAATCGAAGGCACTTTGGAAGTATCATCCCTGAGATGTGCCAATAAAGCTAAACAAACCTTACTCACCATCCTCTTAGCACGAAGAAAATAGATAATACGAACTGGAGTGGAAATATAGTCACCCTCCCACACTAGCGGATTTGTCCCAAGCTTGGCCAATGTCACAGTTTTAGCATGACAATATAAGATTGCAAAATTTGGAGAAAGCCAAGTCATACCCAGAATTACATCAAAATCAACCATCTCTAGAATAATCAAATCTACATAAGTATTGCTCCCCACAAAAGTCACAAGACAAGACCTATACACCTTCTCAACTATCACAGACTCACCCACAAGATTAGAGACACGAATAGGTATGTCAAGCAAATCAAATATAAATCAAGACCAGTAGCAATGAGGAAGATACATATGAAAATTTGGATCCAGGATCAAATAATACAGAAGCCATGCAATCACAAACCAAAAGAGTACCTGTGATAACAACATAAATGTCTATGCCTCGGACCTCCTGGGGAAAGCATAACAATGGGCCCTATCACCTGTCTGTCCATTGCCCCTACCAAGCTGCGCTACAGTAGTTCCAACTTTTGGGCCACCCCAACTGAATTAGTGACCACCATTACCTTGGCCACCACGTCCTCCTGAATGGAGGCCTCTACCATGACCACATCTACCTCTAACTACTGAGGATCTGTAAATCTGTTTTGGACAATATTTCCTAATATTTCCAGCCTCTCCACATCCATAACAATTTCTGGAGTCAAGTATAGGTCTATTTGAAAATGACGAAGTCTAGAGATAACCTCCAAACTCAGAAAAAGGCTGACTTGTCTGCGACGGAACCTCAGCTGAAGCCTACAATGGAAATTGAATAGAGGGGATGGGTAACCTCCTGAACTCTGCCCTCTAGAGTAAGAACCACTAAACTCACCTCCCTTATGGAATTTCTTTAATGTCGACGTCGTGGTGAAGTCGTCTGGCTTCACCCCCTCTACCTCTATAACAAAATCAATCACTTCCTTAAAGGATTTTGCTGCAGCAGCTACCTGTAAGGCTGGAATCTGCAAATCTGACCTCAATCCTTTCACAAAGCGTTGAAACCGCTCTTGTGGACTGAAGCGAAGCTGAGTGGCATACCTGGATAGTGCACGAAACTTGGCCTCATAAGCAACAACGAACATCCTTCCTTGCTCTAGGCTCAGGAAGTCATCTCTCCTATCCCTCAAAGTCCGGGGTATATACTTCTCCATAAATAAGTTTAAAAAATGATGCCCAAGTCATAGGTGGTGCCTTTACTGGTTGACAATCAACATACGACCGCCACCATATTTTGGCATCCCTCTGAAACTGATAGGTCAGAATTCAACACCTTATCGTTCTACTATGTCCATCTTATATAGCAGCTCATGACAATAAACCAAAAAATTATAGGCATCTTCAGATTCAGCACCCTTGAAGACTGGAGGTTTTAACTTTAAGAACCTAATGAAAAGGTCATGATGATCACCTGTCATTATAGGTCCTATAGTCAATCGAGGAAACATGTCTGCTTTCAATGATCCATCCATGAGGGGAGCCAAAACAGCTGCATGTTGTACTCCCTGTACCTGAGGTGCTGGTGCAGAAAACACTGGAGGTGTCTGGCCCTGATCAGATAACTCGCTAAGATAAGTAAGAACCTGATTAATCATCTCTGGGTAGGCTGGGGTGGTACTTTCTTATCCTGAATCTGATTATTTTCCCCTTATCTAGGTGTATGTCATCTACCTCTATTGGACGTCCTCACGCGACCTCAACCACGGCCTCTTGCCACTACTCCTCCTTGAGGTATAGCCCCAATGGTTCAATCAAACACACCATGTCTTGTCGGTATTGGTGTTGGCACAATTGTTGTTCTAGTTCTAACCATCTGCGAAATAGAGTGAGAAGGTCATGTACCAATTTGTATCACCTAGATACTGTGTGGATCCAAGTAATAGAACAAAAAGAGAAGGAATGAAGTTTGCAAAAAGTCTTATAGCCTCGCGAAGAAAAGTAAAGGTGTTCCCATACCATTCTACAAGACTCTACTAGACTTGTCCTTGTGTGATGAGATCACCGAAACTGACGCTCTGATACCAAGTTTGTCACGACCCAAAATGAGTCGTTAGTGGAACCCACACCTAACCCCCCCCCCAGGTGGGTAAACAAATAAGTCTCAACCCCAACATATACCAATAGTTCAACTATAAATAACAAAACCAATACGAAAGCTCCAAAAGTTATAAAGTAACAAATTTAAATAAGTTTCTAAAGTTTAATACTTATTATCCCAAAATCTGATATACATCACATCAAGGACATCTATTTCCAAATTACCAAGTCTAAGAGTGTTTAAGAAATCAAAATAAGCAAAAAGATTGTCCATGTCTGAAATTCGAAGACATCAAGACGTGAATGAGAGAATCCAACACGAGCTAGAATTAATAGCTCACCCTAAACTATGATGTGCTGGAGACAGGCTAGAGCTGAGGGCTAGTCGAAGTTGATGGTACACTTTCTGCACTGCACAAAAGAATAAAGAAGAAAATACAAGTAGGGGTAAGTACAATGAACACGTACTGAGTAGGTATCATCGGCAAACTCAAAATAGAAACCAATATATATTGAATAATAACATAAAATCAAATACACTACTTAACAGGTGGCAAGCAACAAACACATGAACTAATGACCACAACACCATGGCAGGTACACCATCAATCACAACATCAAGCACACCTATGAAGACTCATGCCTCCACACCACGCTCATTTGGAAAATGGGTTCTTTGCGATTGAGTTTATTAAGTTAATTCAAGATTTCTTTCCTTTAATGTTATTGTGTCGGAATGTGACACTTTGATCCCATATACCATGTCGGAACATGATACTCCGATCCCATAATACCGTGTCAGAATGTGACACTCCGATCCAATAATACCATGTTGCAACGTGACACACCGATCTTATTATCTCATTATTTTTTTTCATCAAGTCTTCTTTGTTCCAGGCGTTATTTTAATAGAGAGGGTTCAAGATTAGAAATTCAACAGTGTCATAATTTTAGGCCAACCACACACCACACAATCAAAACATACAACCACACAATCAAATACATCGGAGACTTTACAATATCACTCAATACATATCTATCGCTATTTAGAGTTTATCTATAAAATAGAACTAAACCATAACCTACCTCCACCGAAGAATCGAAGTCAAGCAAGCTACTTCTCCAATACTTTTCCATTCCTCAATGCCTTCGAACCATTCCAACTATAAATTATATATACATGATTTGTAAGTTAAAAAGTCTATTAACACTTGTATTATTCTATGTCTATCCCAAACCCAAAGACTCACCTAATTCTATCATCAGTTTTCTAAAGTTCAAACCAACGGATAAGTCTTCATTCCTCCATTTAGAATAACTTTGATGAAATTTGAATAATTCGATAAATATAATATTTATTTACCTATATCGATTCATCAAAACTTAGATTAAATTGTTATATCATATGAACAAAACCTCGAACATCAAAAGTCACTGTGTTAATACTAAAAACCATGACGTATAATTTCCATCTGTAATTGAATTTGGCCAATTCTACATTAATCAAATATTTAGATTATCATTACCTCATCATTGCAATAATCATGTATTTATTATCCACTATTCTTTGTCTCACCAAAATAAAATCTTAAGAACTAAGATTATAAACATTAAAAAAATTCAATAGGTTCCCTTCTGTTCCATTATTGTTCACGTATTCGCCTCTTTCATTTTAACATTTAACAATATAATAATAAATTAACTAGTCGACCAAACATTAAGAGAATTTCCACGCAGACACCAATCGTAACTCGATTCAGTTTCAACATTATAATATAAATATTCCTACAGTATCAATTAATATCTCTTTGTAAAGTAAAGAAAATTTCATGGAATACCTTAAATTGTCGCTTCAATCTTGTTAACCGCTTCATGACTGCTGCAGATATGGTTTCTCTTGGCTATACCATTATTTCCCTTCTACAGAATATTTCTTCCTAAATTTTATATTACTAATTATAAGAGTGGTAAAAGTGACGCACTATTTATTTCACTGTTATCCTCTTAACCACCAACTAAATAAATTATTAAAATTACCCCACTAATTTCATATATACTTATGAATAGTCCAAACCCAATTAGAACCCATTGAAAAATATTTTATGAAACACAAGGCTTTAGCACTCGAAACGACCAAATGGGTCGTTACACTAACCAACCCAACTCATATGACAACGAATTTGATCAAGTTTATTCTGATGATTAGTTTAATGCTTCAATCTAATTGGATATATATATATATATATATATATATTGATTGGTGATATTTACTAAAATCAATATAAATTTACAACAAAACTTGACTACGCCACTTGATGCCCAGTTGGTTTAGCACTAACCTTTATTGTTGTAAATTTATATTGATTTTAGCTAATACCAATAAATAAACAAAAAAAATACAATATGGAATAACTTGATTGAAGCACTTACGTGATCATCAGAATTAACTTCATCAAACTCATTGTCATATAAATTGTGTAGGTTAGAACCTAAAGGTCCAAAATTTTGGACGAAATAACCCATATTATTTAAATTAGAATATGCATCACAATATTCCTTCTCATTAGAATAATATCCTTCTATATCACTCTTATATGTTGTCGCAATATTGCTTGAATAAGATATATTTGGTTCAACAATATGTTGTAAATTTAGCATTTATTGTTTCAAGTTCGTCACTAATCGAATTTTTAGCATTAATATCAGACATCGTTGTGCTACTAGAATATCTGTTTGTATTTTCCGCATTCATAATATGGTTGTATTTACTAATTGCCGTATTATAATGCTACATGAATGTGTTGTTCTATGAGCTACATTGATGTCCAAATTGTACTCATACGACAATTCCAAGTGTTAAATGTTGAGTCACGCTTATGAGTAATGTTTCAGATAATTGAGTCTTGTAGTCTTTGTGAACCAAACATTTCCTATCATGGTCTATGTTGAGGTTGTTAAAGCACAACATGAACATGATTTTTCACAGAGAAAAAACAGGATTATTTAATGATGTTAACTTATCAGGTCTGTATACAATAACAATCATGTCTCAATTCCTAGCAAGTTGGGGGTGACTATGGTTGCGTAGTCAGAAATTTCTTCAAGATTCCTCAAATTTTAAAGAAGTCAATAAAAAATATGGGTGCGCAAATTTCTTAGTCAAACTACACAATATTTAGCTAAACCATATAAATAGTGTAATAAACCTACAATTTTATAACTAAAAAACTAACATCAGAGCTTAGACAAAAAAATTCTACAATAGACATTCAATAAAAATTTATCATCACAATTGTGTTTGACAAAATTTCATCTTTTTGAGTGTATTTATAATTATATACTCATCATAAAATAGGGGTCATTTGGTAGACCGTATAAAAATATTGTTAAATATAGTGTATTAGCAATACTTTGCATTAGTAATGCTTGCATTAGTTGTAGATACATTATTTCTTATGCATTGTTTTGTTTGATGTATTAAAAATAACATATATTGTACAAAATTATTTATTTATAAAAATATTTTTCACATAATCAAATTATAGTGAAAAAGATGTAAAGGTGCCTTTTAGGGGTATTTGTGTCTTTAAAGTGCTAATATATGCATTAAATCCTTTTGCATTACTAATAAGTAGAAATTCATGGTATTAGTAATATACTTCCCAATACACAATAGAATGTACATAACATGTAAAAGAGTATCAAACAAGGTACTACTAATACACAGAGTTAATGCAAACATTATTTTTGTTAATATACTCTACAAAACAACCACCTAGTGTTCAAAGAAGTGTGAAGTGGGAAAAAATGACAATGCATTGCTTTGGTTAAAGTGTGAAACACAATTTCTAAAGAAAAACAACCAAAATAACAGCGCAATATATATAATCAAAAGCTCTTATTAAAATACAAAATAGAGATACAAAAAATCCTTCTTAGATCATAGGACAAACACATAAAATTTAATGATCTTTCAACATCTATTTCTTGTTCTTCTAAATTCTACTCTACCTTTACAAGATTGGCAAAATCTTATATTTCTCTTTTAACATTATATTGTTCATCACTCTGTTAGGATCAAATTCACGCACACACACTAGATGAATGAAGAACACAAGAACTTTCAAGAGAAGGAGATGAGAGATCTAGAGAGAGAAAGAGAAAACCCAATATTTCGTGGTAGCACCCCGTGAGTAAACTTCCACGGCGGTGAGGTATATTTATATTAATAAATCAGAGTATTTTTGGTTACAGAGAATAAATAGGAAAATCTAAAATAGAGAATAAATAGGAAAACCTAAAATTAATCAGGCTCCAGTACCTAACAATTCTCCCACTTGGAGACTGACTCAGTCATCCAAAAAATACATTCTCAAAAAAATCTCTTCATCATCAACATCTTTACCGCACTGCAACATGTGTAGCAACAACTACAGAAGACCAACCGAGGTTTTAAATAACCTCAGTTTCCCAACATGAACACATTTCGTCAACATGTCTGCCGGGTTCTTTGCACCCTCTATCTTTTCCAAGCACATATCACCATCCTCCACTGCCCTGCGAGTGAAATGGTATCGCCTTCTGATGTGCTTTGTCTTGGAATAATAGATTGGATTTTCACCAACTGTATGACACTCTGGCTATCTGAGTAAAGAATCTTCTAGCTCTGCTTCTTGCCCAATTCCTCAAGATAATCTTCCAGCCATATCATCTCTTTCCCAGCTTCAGCTATTGCCACATACTCAGCTTTAGTAGATGAAAGAGAAACGCACTTTTGAAGTCTGGACATCCACTCACTACTGTTCCACCTATGGTGTAAATGTACCCGAATGTACTCTTGCTCGAGTCAACATCCCCACTAAGATCAGCATCCACAAAACCCTGTAGAGTCACCTTGCCTTTGCCAAAACAAAGTGAAATACTGGATGTACCTCTCAGATATCTCAGAAGCCACTTCACAGCTTCCCAATGCTCTTTCCCAGGGTTCGCCATGTACCTTCTAACTACTCCCACTGCATGTGTTATATCAGGTCTAGTAAAGACCATAGTATACATCAAACATCAACTGCTGAAGCATATGGAACAAGTGCCATGTGATCACGCTCCTCGGCAGTCTTGGGTGACTGCTCCTTTGACAATTTAAAGTGATTTGCCAATGGTGTAGTCCTGGGTTTAGCATCATTAACCCTGAATCTGCTCAACACCTTCTCAATGTACAGCTCCTGAGATAGATTTAAAGTGCCAGCAGATCTATTCCGAGAAATCTTCATCCCCAAAATCTGTTTTGCTGGACCCAAATATTTCATCTCAAATGCTGCAGACAACCTTGTCTTCAGATTGTTAATCTCCCTCATACTAGATCCTGCAATCAATATATCATCCACATACAAGAGTAGAAAGACATATGAATCAGTGTATTTCTTGAAGTAACAACAAGGATCCTTTTATGCTTTGCAGAATCCACTCTTGGTCATGAAGGAGTCAAACTTCTTGTACCACTGCCTTGGTGCTTGCTTTAGTCCATACAAGCTCCTGGTGAGCTTGCACACCATGTGTTCCTTGATTGGAATCACAAATCCTTCCAGTTGCTGCATAAATATCTTTTTGTACAGATCTCCATGTAAAAATGCTGTTTTTACATCCATTTGCTCTAGATGCAAATTTTCCAATGCAACAATACTCAACAGAATTCGAATAGAGGTTAACTTCACAACATGACAGAATATTTCAACATAATCAATACCTTTCCTTTGTGAATATCCTTTAACCACTAAACGAGCCTTGAACCTTTTTTTGCCATCTGGTTCAGTCTTGATTTTGAACACCCACTTGTTCAGCAAAGCTCTCTTCCCTGCAGGTAACTCAGTCAACACCCATGTGTCATTCTTCTCAAGTGACCTCATCTCATCATCCATGGCTTGATCCCACTTGATCGAATCCTCCACCTGTAGGGCCTCATCAAAAGACTCTGGTTCCCCCTCATCAGTCAGCAATAGATAGTGTAATGAAGGTGAATATCTATCTGGTGCCCTGATGGATCTGGATGATCTCCATAACACCTGCTCAGGTGTAACATGCTCCACTTCATATTCTTTAGTAGGAGTTAGTTGAGTATTTGTTTCGACATCTCTGGGGTTACTCTTCTCCAACTCAACCTCAACTCCCACTTGCTTTGTAATCTCTAGAACGTTCTGCTCTCTGTCCTTGTACAAGAAAGACTCATCAAATGTCACGTCACAATGTCTAAGGATCTTTCTGTTCTTGTCATCCCAAAACCTGTAACAAAACAAATCAGAACCATATCCTATGAAGTAACACTTCAAAGCCTTGGCATCAAGCTTGTCTCTCTTTTCTAGATCAACATGAACATAAGCAGTGCAGCCAAAAGTCCTCAAGTGTGAGTACTTGAGTTCTTTTCCTGTCCACACCTCCTCTGGAATCTTGAACCCTAAAGGAATTG
The DNA here is from genome assembly GCF_036512215.1 of Solanum lycopersicum. NCBI lineage: Eukaryota > Viridiplantae > Streptophyta > Magnoliopsida > Solanales > Solanaceae > Solanum > Solanum lycopersicum. The sequence continues at coordinate 46,767,714 of NC_090809.1, read as the reverse complement.
ATGGTCCCCTGTTGATCAAGTATGCAGCTGTGCTCACAGCATCCGCCCAAAGTGTTTTGGACAGCCCACATTGTAACCTCATACTCCTTGCACGCTCATTCAATGTCCTGTTCATCCTCTCAGCAATTCCATTCTGCCCTTCCTTACCAAGAACTGTTCTCATCAATCTAATTCCCTCGGCTGCACAGAATGCCTTGAACTCTGATTTGTCATACTCTCCTCCATTTTCAGACCTTAGGCATTTGACTTTCAAACCGGTCTGATTCTCAACTTCAGCTTTCCACTTCTTGAAAGTTGGACATCTGACTTATGCTTTAAGAAGTAAATCCATACCTTCCTGCTGAAATAATCAATGAAGGTAATATAGAATCTGGATCCTCAAAGTGATGATACTGGAGATGGTCCCCAAACATCTGTATGGACCATTTCCAACAGCACTTTCTTTGGCTCTCTAGGAGTCTTTGTGAAACTTACTCTTTTCTGTTTGCCCATAACACAGTTCTCGCAAAGACCCATATCAACAGACTTTAGACCCTCTAATGCTCATTTTGCAACCAACATCTTCATTCCTTTAGTACTCATGTATCCAAGTCTGTTGTGCCAGAGACATGAACTGGAAGTACCTTCAGCAACAATGGCCATGTTTATACACCCTGCATTGGTGTACAAGGTTCCAGATTTGGTGCCACGAGCTAATACCATAGCACATTTCACGATCTTCCACGAACCTTTCCCAAACTTTGCTGCATATCACGTGCTATCCAACTGATCAACAGAGATCAGATTTTTCTTGATCCCAGGAATATATCTAACATCCTCCAATGTCCACTGGTTTCTCGAGGTGGTCTTTATTCAAATATTCCCCTTTCCTTTAATCTCTAAGGCTTTATTGTCAGCAAGATATACTTTTCCAAAATTTCCAGATTTGAAATTTTGGAACAACTCCTTGCTTGGACACGAATGGAAAGATGCATCAGAATCCAAAATCCATGATTCAATCGGGCTGTTCACACTAAGAATTAGAGCATCCCCAATGTCCTCTGCTGAATTTACAGAATCATTGTCATCTCCAAATTTCTGATTCTGTTTCTTCTTTGGCTTTGTACAGTTTGTCCGAAAGTGCCCTTTTTCTCCATAGTTCGAACAAGTCACGTTTGATCTGTTCAGTGATTTTTCTCGATTCTTTGATTTTGATCGACCATGTTGATTTTGGCCTTTTGTCTTACTTCTCCCCCTTCGATCAACGCTGAGAGTACTGCCCGATGAATCTCCCACTTCTCATTTGCGAATACTTTCGCTATGAACAATATCACGGATTTCATCAAACTTCAGTTTCTCAGATCCACGGGAACTGCTAATCGCAGCAACAACAGTAACCCAAGACTCGGGCAGAGATGACATCAAAATTAACGCCTTAATTTCATCTTCGAAATTAATATCCATAGAATTGATTTGACTCACAATCATATTGAACTCGTTTATATGATCAGAAACGGATCCAGTTTCAGACATCTTTAAATTGAACAATCTACGCATCAAATATACCTTGCTCATAGCCGATGGTTTTGCATACATGTTTGACAGTGTCTTCAACAGATCGGACATAGTCTTCTCCTTCACGATGTTAAACGCCACATTTCTTGACAAAGTCAACCAAATCAACCCTAGAGACTGGCGATCCTTGAGTTTCCACTTCTCCTCCGTCATGGATTCACCCCGGTCAACGGTTCATGAAGATCTTTCTGGTACAGATAATCTTTGATCTGCATCTTCCAAAAACTAAAATCAGATCCATCAAACTTCTCCATTCCAAGCTTCGAACTATCCATCTTCTGTGATCGTGTTGAATCTCCTTAGCTCTGATACCAGTTGTTAGGATCGAATTCACGCACACACACTAGATGAATGAAGAACACAAGAACTTTCAAGAGAAGGAGATGAGAGATCTAGAGAGAGAAAGAAAAAACCCAATATTTCGTGGTAACACCCCATGAGTAAACTTCCACGGCAGTGAGGTATATTTATATTAATAAATCAGAGTATTTTTGGTTACAGAGAATAAATAGGAAAACCTAAAATAGAGAATAAATAGGAAAACCTAAAATTAATCAGGCTCCACTATCTAACACATTCTTCATCAACACGGCTTGAAGAAGCCATCTCTTCCCTTTCTTATGTAAACTTGAAGTATTTTCTCTCAAACCATACAAGTTCTCCTCAACTCTTGCCTCAACAACAATACCTCGAGTGGAATTAGTATATTCTTCAAACTTAACCCTACTTATACAATATTGACAAAATCTAATTTTTCTCTTTTATCATTATATTGTTGTTCATACTTTGATCAACACGACTTGAATTAGCTATCTCTTTCCCCTTCTTATGTAAACTTGAAGTATTTTCTCTCAAACCATAACATTTCTCCTCAACTCTTGCCTCAGCAACAATACTCGAGTGAACTTAGAATCTTTCTCAAAATTGCTTCATCTTCAACCAAAGTTCATGAAAGTGAGTGTTTTATCGCTTAAAGTAAAGCGATACGAGCCTTTACGCTTCACAAACTAGAATGAGTATGCAAGCGCTTCATCGCTTAAAGCGTGAAGCTAGGCCTTATCATTTTTTTCTACTTCACGCTTTCCAGAACACTATCTTCAACATTCTAAACTCTAGTTAGCCATTCAACAACATCGGTATTCTCCAAGCTAATTGGACCAATTATTCGTCAAGTTTCATAAACATAGACAAAAGCTTGGTATTTAAGTGGAAAATGAAAAGGGGGGGTCAATTATCAATCAAGTTCCAAACCGTGTGCCAATGACCCTCGGGGATTTCTTGGTTACCAAAATAAGAAAAACAAAAAGATCAACACTTTGCTAGTATCTGGTGGCGGAGAGATATTTATAGAGTTACTGGCCATGATTGGTCAGATTACCGTCTATTCTGTTTCAAATTTTATCCACCACTAGACTACTAATAATATTAGAAGGAATATGTATGTTATTTTTTATCACAATATAATATATTTTTCTATGTATAGAAGATGTTTACAAAAAGTCTTTCTATAATTGTTACTCACAGTGATCTATAAAGTTGCTTAATCTTATTGTTAATAGTCTGACTTATCTTTCTTAGACCACTAATACCATCCTTCTAAGTTCATACCTACCTAACTGGAGGAAACGTGAACTTTTTTATTTAAGATGCTTATGATTAGCTATATATGATCCCTTCCACCAGTCTCTAAAGGGTAATAAATAATGCTTACATCAATCTATTCCACATTGAGAACTCAAATATACTATTGAGATGCACATGAAAATCATTAACTTAATTAGACTCTTGTCTGACTACAGAAAATTTGGGGTACACCTTTTAATGCCCTTGTAGTCTAATAGCTAAGCGACACTTTATTACTCTCATATAAGGGTCATAATATCACACTTGTACTACTCTCATTTATTGCAAAGTAACACCTATTTTCCTTAACTAGTTTAAGGCTTAGTTCTGTTTAGGGTTTAGCGTACAGGATTTAGGATCTTATAGGATATAGAGCTTAGAGTTTTTTTAGCTTCAGGGTTTTTGGGGTTTTTTTTAGTGGTTTTAATGGTTAGTGTTTCTTAGGTTTTACGATTTAGGGCTTAGAGTTTTGTGTTTTTAGGTTTAGAGTTTACGGATTTTTAGGATTTAGGGTTTAGAGACTTGTGTTATTTAGGGTTTAGCATATACAATTTAGGGCTTTAAAGGGTTTAGAATTTAGAATTTTTTTAGAGCAAGAAGACAAGGTGTAAAAATAAATGACTCAGTTAAATATTCAACTTTCATTAGTATGAGGACCAAAACCTAATCATTATATTAACTAAAATTAAATTATGAAAAAATGAATAATATGAGAACTAAAATTTGACTGAACCTATAAGATAAGGACTAAATAATTATTTAAACATAATCACTTACCATTGTAATTACTATATAATATATGACTCCTTTAAATATTCAACTTTCATTAGTATGAGGACCAAAACTTAATGATTATATTAATTAAAATAAATTATGAAAAAATGAATAATATATGAACTGAAATTGGACTAAACCTATAATTTAAAGACTTAACAATTTTTTAAACATACTCACTTACCATTGTAATTACTATATAATACCCCCAAAAGGGTTAAATATGACTCCAAAAAATTCAAGCTTCTACATAGAAAATTAGTATTTTGTATATAATCTACTGAATGTTTTGAAGGAATAGAAATTCAATGGAAAGTGGTTATTATAATATTATAGATGAAGTTGGGGTGGTGCTAGTTGATCACGAAACAGAGAATATTGGTAAAATGGTGGATTTGTTGAAGTCTTATGACTACAAAGATGACATCTCTACAAATATATATTCAACTCAGTTATTTATAAAGTTATTGACCATAATTGGTCAGTATACAGATTACAGTCTAATCTTTTTTCAATTGTATTCACCACTAGACTACTAATAATATTGGCAGGAATGAGTATGCTATTTTTTTTATCACAATGTAATATATTTGTCTACGAAAAAAATATGTTTACAAGAAGTCTTTCAGTAATTGTTATCCACATTGTCACGATCGGAATCTAGATCCCAGACGAGACCAGCGTCATTGACCTCTCAGAGGTGCTATCCAAGCCTACGAATGTCATCGTTACTTCATCTAGGTTAATTTTAGTGGAAAAATTGATTTTTTTTGTTACTTACCGTTCAAATAAAACATTCTACTTAAACTCATGAAGGTTCACAATCAACCATCTAACATTAAGATCATCAAATGAAATAAATAGTTCAATACTGCATTAAGTGTATACTTTCCAAACTGGCACCAATAATATGTCTGAAATAAAACGGGAAAGAAACGCTAGTGGAACATACTTCACTAGCTCAATCCTATAACTAAGATAGATAATTACAAAAGACATCCTCGAAAGCATGAGGGCCTACCAACTCCGGATGAAAGCTCCACGCCCGGATACCTGCAACGTCTTACTGTAAGCTCTAACGTCCACCTATGCCGACGCCTAAAAGTATATATTGTATGGGATTAGTACAAACTTGTAATAAGTATGGGTATATGCAATCACACACCAAGTACATGCATGAGTAAGAATTTTTCTTTCCTAACAACATGATTTATAGAAAGTGCAGTCAGTGAACTTGCCAAATTTTGATTAGGAAAGTCAGGGGACTTGCCAAATTTGGATTAGGAAAGCCAGGAGACTTACCAAATTTGTATTAAGAAAGTCATGCCATGAAAGTAACATGCATCATCCTAAGTATTATATTGCACACAACACATAACATCTTACACATAGCACATAACCTATTGCATATAGCACATAACATCTTTCATATCATTCGTTCATATGCCATAAGACCTTGGAATCATGGACTTGACATTAAGACTTCCAAAAATGAGGGCTCAGCATATGGGACCTCGACTAGGGAGCCTTCCTTTTACCTAATGTTTTGCTTAGAGTTTTCATATATTTTGAGAATATTTTTCATGTGAGTTATTCAAGTGTGAAGAACTTTGGTTGTGTTTTCTTTTCTCGTAATTAATTTAGGCAGAGAAAACGTGAGAAAAGTGGAGAAACGTGAGAGAAATGAGCGCGAGAGAGTAGTTTAGGATTAGCAGTTTTAGTTTGGGAATTACTCAAACTAGGACTCCTTATTAATTTAATAAAAATTTTGATCTAATTAGCTTAGTGAAATGACCACAAAGCCCTTAAACAAATCAGAGTATAAATCTTAACTTAAATACATTTAATTGATGCTTCCGTTGAGGTTCGAACCCAGGTGGAGTGACCACCGCGAAACGGGTCATTTCGGTCAACCCGACCCAAACCGTCCATTTAGTTTAAATATTTAATAAATTAATTAATTCCTTAGGGTAATTACGATATTACCCTTGGCTTGGAAAATACCATTTTACCCCTAGACACTCCAAGCCTAAGATTTTCCCTTTTTAAGTCTGGTAAAGACTTATCTGAGTAAATCTTCGTAATCAAGAGCCCTAGATGGCTGGACCCAACCTTTTATAGATCAACTAATTTCTTAAGTTAGTTGGCTTTTTTCTAGCAAGGTTTAGAGGTCTGGTTCTATGCGCATCAATCCATGTGAACCCGGTCTAATCGTAGGCATTCTAGACACATAAACAATTATTTAGCATATCCATTTATAGGGTTATTACATTATCCCCCCTTAGGAACATTCGTCCCCGAATGAAACTACTAACTATCTATCGTAATTTTAGTCAAATCATAATATAAATACTATTCACAAATAAGCAAAAAGAATGGAGAGATAATGAAACTTAGACTTTAGAGTAGGAAGTTTTGCCTCAAGGGCTGAAAAGATGCACGTAGTGGGATCTCATATCGTCCTCGGCCTCCCACGTAGCACCCTCAACAAGATGATTCCTCCACAATACCTCTACTGTGTCAATCTCCTAGTTCTTTAGCCGTTTGATCTGTCTGTCTAAAATCTCAACAGGTACTTCCTCATAGGACAAGTCTTCTTCGACTAACAAACCTTCAATAGGTAGGATCGATGCTGGATCACCTACACACTTCTTTAACATAGATACGTGAAAGACTTGATGAACAGAAGCTAGCTCCGCAGGCAATTCAATTCATAGTCCACCTCACCCATACGTTGTAGGAACTCATATGGCCCGACATACCTCGGAATCAACTTCTCTTCCTAGCAAACCTCATCACCCCCTTCATAGGTAATATCTTCAAATAGACTTGGTCACCAAAATCAAATTCTAAGGGCCATTTTCTGTTGTCTTCATAAGACTTCTGCCGACTGTAAGCAGTAGCCAACCTGTCCCTAATAACTCTGACCTTCTTTAAGGCCTCTTGAATGATCTCTGGACCCAAAATGGATGACTCTCCAACCTCGAACCACCCAACTTGAGACCTACATCTCCAACCATAAGTTACCTCACATGGTGCCATCCCAATGCTGGAGTGATAGCTGTTTACAAGAATTCTATGAAAGGCAGATGGTCGTCCCAACTACCCCTGAAGTCACTCATCATGCCCTTAACATGTCCTTTAATGTCTTAATAGTGTGCTCTCCCTACCCATCAGTCTGAGGATGAAAGGCAGCACTAAGTTTCACCTCTGTGCCTAAGATCATTTGGAAGGATCTCCAGAAATGTGAAATGAACTGAGCTCCTCTATCTTAAGTGATAGACACAGGAATCCCATGCCTTCTCACAATCTCATCAATGTATAGTCTCGCATAATCCTCGGCTTTGTAAGTAGACTTCACAGGGATAAAGTAGGTAGACTTAGTCATATGGTCCACAATAACCTATATGGAGTCATGTTATCTCCTAGACTTTGGAAGACCAACCACAAAGTCCATATTAATGGCCTCCCATTTCCAACTCTGAACCTCAATAATCTGAGTAAGACCGCTAGGCTTAATATGTTCTGCCTTAGCCTGATGACAATTAGGACACTTGGCCACATATTTTGCAATGTCCTTTTTCATGTCATCCCACTAATAGATCTGCTTAAGATCATGATACATCTTGGTGGAACCTAGATGTATGGAATATCTGGAACCATGGGCCTCTGCCATGATCCTGGTCCGCAAATCATCCACATCTGGTTCACACAGCCTGTCCTAGTACCTAAGTATGTCGTCACCTCCCAAATCAAATTACTCATTCATCTTTATCAGCACTGAGTTCATTAACTCCATCAAAACAGGATTAAGACGCTGACCCTTCTTGAGTTCAACTACCAAGGACGATTCAGAACTAGGATTAACTGAAACACCCCCACTAGTAGAGTCAACTAACCGCACACCCAGTCTGTCTGTGTACATCTTTCGCCAACTCCTTCTTCCCATCCTCAACATAGGCTGTACTTCCTATGCTCATCCTGCTCAGAGCATCAGCAACAACATTAGTCTTACCTGGATGGTAGTGAACATTAATGTCATAGTCCTTCAACATCTTTAACCATCTCTGCTAACGTAGACTAAACTCTCTCTGCATGAACACGTACTGGAGACTCTTGTGGTGTGTGAAAACATCCACGTGCACTCCGTACAAGTAATGCCTCAACAGTTTCAATGCAAAGACCACAGATGCTAACTCCAGGTCATGAGTGGGATAATTTTTCTCATGAACCTTCATTTTTCTGGACACATAAGCTATCACCTTACAACCCTGCATAAGAACACAACCCAAACCAACTTTAGATGCATCACAATAAACAGTGTAATTCTCACCATACTTAGGCATAGTAAGCACCGAAGCTGAAGTGAGTCTGTCCTTGAGCTCCTAAATACTCTTTTCACAAGTCTCCGTCCATTCAAACTTGGCCTTCTACTTAGTCAAAGCTGTTAGTGGGGCAGCAATGGAAGAAAAACCTTCCACGAACCTGCGGTAGTAACCATCCAATCCCAGAAAACTACGAATATTAGTGGGAGTAGGAGTTTTTAGCAAGTTCTTAACAGCCTCAGTCTTCTTGTGGTCCACCTCCACACCTTGACACAACATGACCTAAGAAGGTCGTTGATCTGAGAACGAATTTACACCTGTTGAATTTGGCATAAGTTGATCTTGTCTAACTACCTGCAAGGTTAGTCTCAAATGTTGTTCATGCTATTTCTTGGTCTTAGATTAGATGAGAATGTCATCAATGAATACTATGACGAAAGAATCAAGGTACTCATGGAAGACTTTGTTCATGAGATCCATAAATGCAGCTCATGCATTCGTGAGACCAAATGACATAACTAGGAACTCACAGTGACCATAACGGGTACGAAAGGTTGTCTTTGGGATATCTCCATCCCTAACCCTGAGCTGATGGTACCCTGAACGAAGATCGATCTTCGAAAAGAAAGTAGACCCTTGGTGTTGGTCGAACAAGTCATGTATTCTGTGAAGTGGATACTTATTCTTGATAGTGACTTTGTTGAGCTGCCGATAAATGATACACATTCTAAGGGATCCATCTTTCTTTTTCACAAAGAACATTGAAGCTCCCCAAGGGGATATGCTCGGCTGAATGAAACCCTTATCAGTGAGATTAGTTAACTGCAGCTTCAACTCTTTGAGTTCAACTGGAGCCATTCTGTAAGGAGGAATTGAAATATGTTTAGTATCGGATTCTAAGTCGATACAAAATTCAATCTCTCGAGGGGGAGGAACTCTAGGCAAATCATCATGAAATACATCTTGGAACTCATTCACTACAGGCACTGAGTCTATGGAAGGAATGTCATGATCTAAATCATTAATACTCACAAGATGACACAATAACCCCTTGGAAATCATTTTATTGGCCTTAAGGTTCGCAATCAAGGGATTAGGACAACTCGAGTTGTACCCTTACCGAACTAGCTCTTCTTCATTAGGGAAATGAAATCTCACAACCCTAGTACGACAATCCATACAAGCATAACAACTATGAAGCCAGTCCTTAACCATGTGCCCGCTCTTACCACAACCGAAGCAGACATTAGTGCCCTATCTGCACTCTCCATTGTGAGCATAGCCACACTTAACACAGTCCTTTCTGGGACACTGCATCTCACCTCCATTGCCCTTCTTGGGCTCGGGTCTACCTCCTCTACGTGTTGTACTCCTCTGAAAGTTAGAGTTCCCTAAACTTTGTTACCCCTTTTTAAATCTGGGTTGCTCACGGATGCCAAAGTTGTTCCTGTTGCCCCCATTGCTAGGACCTGTCTGATCATGAGGCTTAGGCCTCCTACCATAACGGACGACTCTTCTTCCGATTGTCCTCTACCTGCTGGGCATGCACCATAAACCTGGAGAGGTCCATGTTATCATGGAACATTGCAGATCGACACTCCTTCTCCATATCTCCCTTGTTTCCTATGAGGAACCTACTCATCTCATCCTTGTTGTTTGATACAGGTGATGTAGCATACCTGGACATTTTAACAAACTTCAGGGAATACTCCCTGACTGTCATTGATCCCCCCCACTTAAGGTTGATAAACTCCTCAACCTTGGCCTCCCTCATCTTCCTATAAAAAATCTCTCCAAGAAGGCTCTCCTAAATAGCTCTCAAGTGACCAGAAATACACCCAAATCTCAGATATCCTGCCACATCTTGCACCAAGTCTGTGCAACATCCTTAAGCTGATAGGAATCCAACTCTGCTTTCATAGTATCTATGGCCCCCACAGCCGCAAAAATATTAAGCACCTCGTCCACAAACTCCTGGGGATCTTCTGAAGTCTTAGACCTTATGAAAATAAGAGGAATCATCCTCATGAAGTCTCGCAGCCTGTCAGCCATACTACGAATGGGTGGGTTTTCCCTCTGAACATTCTACTGGTTGACCTGGTCAGTCATGGTCGGGGTCTTCATAGTGATGGCATGTGCCATCTGGGCCAGAGACGCTCGCACCTCCGCATCAATCACCTAGTAGGGTTAACCGGCATAGCTACTCCTTCAGCTAGAGCCTGAGGTGGAACCTAATTGTCCCCAGTAGCTATTCCTCCTCTCCTCTGACCAAAGTTTCTCCTAGTATTCATTCTCTGAAAACAACAAAGATTGATGTTAGACACGCTCATAACATCAAGAAATCATAAATTACGAAAAGGCACAATAAGATCAGAAGAAGGGAAATTTTCCTATGCATCATGCAGTTTCTAATTCAGGATAATGGTGCACTTCACTACCATAACTTAGAAACTACTCGATGTGGTTGATGTGAACTTATTATCCTCAGAATTTAACCTAACACTCTAATACCAACTTTGTCATGATCGGAATCTATATCCCAGACGATATTGCGTCGTTGACCTCTTAGAGGTTGCAGACAAGCCTACATACGTCATCGTTACTTCATCTAGGTTAATTTTAGAGGAAATTTTGAATTTTTTGTTACTTACCATTCATATAAAACATTCTACTCAAACTCATTAACGTTCACAATCAACTATCTAACATTAAGATCATCAAATGACAGAAATAGTTCAATACTTCATTAAGTGTATCCTTGCAAAAATGGCACCAATAGAATATCTGAAATAAAACGGGAAAGAAACGATAGTGTAACATACTACACTAGCTCAATCCTATAACTAATCTAGATAATAACAGTAGACATCCTCGAAAGGTCTACCAGTTCCGGATGAAAGCTCCATGTCTGGATAGCTGCAACGTCGTACTGTAAGCTCTAACGTCCACCTATGCCTGCACCTACAAGTAGATATTGTATGGGATTAGTACAAACTTGTACTAAGTATTGGTATACTAAATCACTCAACAAGGACATTCTTAACAACATGATTTATAGAAAGTCGAGTCAGTAAACTTGCCAAATTTTGATTAGGGAAGTCAGGGGACTTGCCAAATTTGGATTAGGAAAGTCAAGGGACTTACCAAATTTGGATTAGAAAAGTCATGCCATGAGAGTAACATGCATCATCATAGGTATTATATTGCACATAGCACATGACATCTTACACATAGCGCATAACATATTGCATATAGAACATAACATCTTTCATATCATTCGTTCATATGCCATAAGACCTTGGAATCATGGACTTGGCATTAAGAATTCCCAAAATGAGGGCTCAACATATAGGACCTCAACTAGGGAGTCTTCTTTAGCAAACACAGAGGCTACTTCATTCATTCATATGTACTTGATTTCATTCATTCATAAGATAGTGTATACACCAGCTATACCTAGGATGTAGTTTAATACTTTCATCGGGTTCGCTGTGCAATGGCCAAGAATGACCTAGAGTCATTACTTAAGTCTAGCTCACCTCATAACTATCCTATCCTAACACCTTTGGTATCATTCATTTCATGATGTGCATCATTTAAGGCTGGCCTCTTTCTTGGAAACTTTAACTTTAACCAACATAGATCATGTGAGCATCATGAAATCCAGTGTCCGCCCCACACCGAAAAGAGGTGGAATCACCGGCCAACGTGACCCAAAACATGCTAGAGTATATAGGGTATTGAACCCTATTAGATCCATATATTGGAAGTATAGGTTCAAAGAGTAGGAGATATAAGGAGACCCATACCCAGCATGTCGGATAGTCTCATCTCATGAGAGTTACGTGAACCTCCGCCCTTCCCGAAAGAAGGCATCACCGCTCATAGCTAGACTATCGGTGCTCAGTATAAAGTTTCATTTCATTCAACTCATATGTCATGGAAGTTGGCTTCTAGTATGAGGACATCATAACTCAATAGATGATTTCTCATCTCATCATTAGTATTAAGTATACATTAATCTCAATAGTTTCATTAGAGTGTTCATAGAGACTGCTCTCTTCATTAACTTTACAGTCTCATAGGTGAGTACATTTTGGTAACATTTTCTTATGCTCATTTGAGATTACTCTTATCTTTCACATTAGCATATTATCATGTTGTCACCACATTCATTAGCTTTAGCACATTTTCTCTTCATAATTACTCACCACTTTTTACGTGAATGTTTATTTCATCATATGCAAATGTTCTTGGCCATTCAATGTGTTCCACACTCTTATTTAACCCTTCTAGGAGTTCATCATTTCTTTACATACATCTTAGGTTCACTTATTTTTAAATGTATGTTAGACTTATGGGTCTATAAATACAAGTAATGAGGCATTACTCATAGTTCGTTTAAGTGATTCGTATCTTCCTATGATTTTGTGATACAAGACTTATGCATCTTGTATGTATGCCAAGATCATTGATTTCGATCTATGTAAGCAACATTATTTGAACATTTATTCACGTATGACTTATGTATCAATATGAAAAATGGGCAAGGGAACCCGATTTCGAATCCTTTGGACAACACTAAAATTTTTATTTAACTTAGTTTGACCCACACGGCTTGGGGACCCAAAATCGAGCCTCAATGCCTTCTTTTCATTTTCCCTTGATTTCTCTCTTTATTTTTATTGTCGTTCATTAGGACTAAGAGGATTTGGGATTAAACCCCAACAACCTCATTTTCTTTTATTTTTCTTTTTCCTTAAACCTTTTTTGTTTTGACCAAGAGGGTGTGGGATCGAACCCCCACAGCCCCACTTTAATTTTCTCCTTAATTCCTTTTTTTTCCTAAAATTCGTGGATTCGATTCCTACACGCCTCAACCTTTATTTTTCTTTTAATTTTTCCTTAAATCTGACCGAGAGGTGGTGGTTTCAAATCCCACTCCTCTCATTTCTTTAATTCTGTTTTAGTTTTAGGGGAATCGGCTAAGGACACTCGGGTTCGAATCTCGTGTGCCTCACTCCTTTTTATTTTAATAAATTATAGCTTCTTTATAGTAAGGTCTTGGGTTCAATTTCCATTTACCTCACATGTTTTAAACATTATTTTTCAAACTCTCCTAAACTTCAAACATTAGCCGAAACCAAGCTAACACAATGCTGGAAATTTGGTCATGATTTCCAGCTCCTCTTCATCAATATTTACACGTTAGTTCTTAGGATAATTCATGGATCATTTAGTACCTCTTTAGGTGCATTTTCATGTATTCATTTAGCTAATAGTTTTCACTCAAATCATCTACATTACACTACATATGAACTCACGATTTACACATGATCTTGAACATAAAATACAAGGATTTAAACATGTCATTTCATACTCTCATCCGTGACCAATAGTCACTACAATGCACCCACACAACCATATCAAACATTTCCGAAAAACATCTTTCGTTACTCATGTAATTCCGAACATACATACATACACATAATCATCACGAGAATATGTTACATCTCTAAATTCTACCAGCAAAAATATCCAACCTACGAATCAATGGGAGCTAGTGACAGGAACATGCAACGGGGAACAATCCTAGTTTTCGGTTTAGAATTGACTGAATCTTAAAAGTCTCTTGGAAAAGGGACAAAGAGTAAGAAAACCCATACCTTATTTTGACGTTTATTCAACACACGACCTGATGTACAACACCCTCTCCAAATCACGTTCAAGTCTCGAAACTCCAACACCACCCGACGGAGAACTCCTCCCTTTGCCTAACATTTTTGCTTAGCATTTGTATATGTTTTAATTATATTTTTTGTGTGAGTTCTTCAAGTGTGAAGAACTTTGGTTGTGTTTTCTGTTCATGTAATTTTGTTAGGCAGAGAAAACATGAGAAGAGTGGAGAAACGTGAGAGAGATGAGCGTGAGAGAGTATTTTAGGAATAGGAGTTTTAGTTTGGGAATTAGTCAAAGTAGGACTCCTTATTAATTTAACAAAAAATCTGATTTAATTAGCTTAGTTAAATGACCATAAAGCACTTCAAAATCAGATTATAAATCTTAATTTAAATACATTTAATTGATGCTTCCGTTGAGGTTCGAACCATGTGGAGTGACCACCGCAAAATGGGCCATTTTGGATCAACCCAACCCGAACTGTCCATTTTATTTAAATAATTAATAAATTAATTAATTCCTTAGTGCAATTATGATACTACCCTTGCCCTGGAGAAGACCATTTTACCCCTAGACCTTTCAAACCTATGATTTTCCCTTTTTAAGTTCGGTAAAGACTCATCCGAGTAAATCTTCGTATTTGAGAGCTCTATATGGATGGACCCAACCTTTTCTAGCTTAAATAACTCCCCAAGTTAGTTGGTTGGCTGTAGCAAGGGTTCAGAGGTCTGGTTCTACACGCATTAATCCGTGTGAACCCGGTCTAATCGTAGGCATTCTAGACACATTAGGCATTATTTAGCATAGAAATTTTTAGGGTTGTTACACGCATTAACCTATAAAGTTGCTTAATCTAACTTTTAATAGTTTGACTTCTCTTTCTTAGCCCAGTAATACCATCCTTCTAAGTTCATATCTACCTAACGGAAGGAAACTTGAACTTTATTTAAGAGGCTTATCATTGGCTATGTATAATACCTTCCACCAGACTCTTAAGAGTGATAAATAATGCTTACATAAGTTTACTCCACTTTGACAACTCAAATATACTACCGAGATGCACATGAAAAATCATTAACTTAACGAAAAAGGGCCTAAAATACCCTTGAAGTATTGAAAATAGTACAAAATTACCTTTCATCCACCTATTGACTCCAAAATGCCCTTTTCATCCACCTATTAGCTCCAAAATACCCTTGTCATCCACCTTTGGTTCAAAATTGACCACTTTTTTAATTGTTTTAAAATTAAACTCTTTAAATATTTTTTAAAATACTTGGCGTTCAACTATTGGTGATAATTTAGTTTATTAATATAATTTATAAATCAACCCACTACCCACTCATTTACTAACTAAATCCCACCCAATTATTAATCCAATTATAATATCAAAATCGTCATAAATACTACTAAAACACGATGAAATTATAGATTCCCGAAAATGACATCCAAAATTATTCGATTCGGAATTGAAGCCCCAATTAAATTTAGGTTGAGGCTCTTATTTAGTAGGACACTTTCAATAGGATTCTCTTTCAAGATTAATGAATTAGAAATTTATGATTAAAGATAAAGAAGTAATGCATACCGAATTAATTTATGCACTTTTTTTAAATATAATTTTATAAATATTTATGATTTGTTTTAAAACCTTTCATACATTATTTTGAAAAAAAGTTACCGATGAAGTAACATCACATAATTGAGATGTAAGAATAATTAAGATGAACATAGTCAGGCTTTTAAGTTAATCGGTAATTTTTATTTAGACACTTGAATGAATGATAATAAACTTCTACAAATATTTTTGCCTCAAATTTATATAAACACTCAATTAACAGTAGTTTTTCTGTTGTTGCATTAATAATGTGAAGGGTTTATTAATTTGGAAGGGTTTAATTAGTAATGGGTGGGGTAATGGATTGATTTATAACTTATACTAATAAGTTAAATTATAATAAATAGTTTGCGCCATGGATTTAAAAAAATATTTAAATAGTTTAAATATAAAACCGTTAAATAAGTGGTCAATTTTGAACCAAAAAGTGGATGACAAGAGTAACTTTGATCCAATAGGTGGGTGAGAAGGGTACTTTGGAGCCAATAGGTGTATGGAGGGTAATTTTGTACCATTTTCAATACTTTGAGGGTATTTTAGACCCTTTTCCGTTAACTTAATTAGAATTTTGTCTGACTATATAAAATCTCGGTAACATCTTTTAATGCACTTGTTAGTCTAATAACTTAGCCACACATTATTGCTCTCATATAAGGTTCATAATACCACACTTGTACAATTCACATTTATTGCAAAATAACATCTTAATTCCTTACCTAGTTTAAGGCTTAGGGTTATTTTTTGTTTTTTTAGGATTTAGCGTATATGATTTAGGGTTATATAGGGTTTAGATCTAAGAGTTTTTTAGCTTCAAGGTTTTTTGGGTTTTTAAGGATTAGTGTTTCTAGGTTTTTTAGGGCTTACGGTTTAGGAAATAAGGTTTTTAGTGTTTTTACACTTAGAGTTAACGGATGTTTAGGATTTAAGGCTAAGAGACTGTTATTTAGGGTTTAGCATATATGACTTTGGGCTTTATAGGGATTAGAACTTAGTGTTAGTTAGAGCAAGAAGACAAGGTGTAAAAATAATATATGATTCCGTTAAATATTCAACTTTTATTAATATGAGGACCAAAACCTAATGATTATATTAATTAAAGATAAATTATAAAATAATGAATAAATGAGAACTAAAAGAGGAGCAAACCTATAATATAAGGACTAAATAATTATTTAAACACACTCACTTACCATTGTAATTACTATACAATACTCCCCAAAAAGGTTAATTGTAACTCCAATAAATTCAAGCTTCTATTACAAAATTACTATTTTGTATCTCCTCTTTTGAAATTTCTAAAGGAATAGAAATTTAATAGAAACTGATTATTATGGTGTTATAGATGAAGTTCAGGTGGTGCTAGTTGATCACGAAATATAGAATATTGGTAAGATGGTGGATTTCTTGAAGTCTTATGACTACAAAGGTGACATCTCTATATTCAACATCAAATCCTTGTTTTTTTATATATAAAAAAATTTCATTTGATTACCTTTTCACAAGAGATTTAATTGATATTATGCTTGTTGTAATTGTTACATTGATTCCTTTTTAGATTTAGTTTTTCTTTAGTAAATCTTGAATTCATGTTTTCTCTAGGTCATAACACCATTTCTATATTTGATTATGTTGTTTTAATTATTAATAAATGTTTTTATGTGTTAATAGAAGAGAAGCAAATTAGATTGTTTAGTCTTTGTTCTTGTTATAGGCATGTTATAAACTCGATAGACTTTCTCCATAAAAATGTATATGATTTTTCAAATGGGGGTGGGGGTGATAATCTTAATGTTAATATTTGTATAGCTCCAACTTCATTAGATGTTCTGAAAGTGCCACAATTTTATCTTGAAGTCTAATTATTTAATCGACTTATATATATATATATATATATATATATATATATATATACATTTTTTGCACATGAGTTTTTGTAGAATAAGGGGTAATTTTTCTATAATAATTGGTCGTTTGGTATAAAATCATAGGAGAAAATTAATAAAATTCACCAAAAGTAATTTGTAGAAGCTGTAGATATTTAAATTATATAAATCTATCTTCCACTTTAAAAACAAAATTGGAGTACCAAGAGGGAAGATAAACAACAATATAAGAAGGGCTTGATTATCATTATTATTTACCTTGAGACAACTTTTTATTTTTATTTATTTTATGTAGAAAAAATGTGTTGTTTTGTTAAAAAAACTTTTTTTTTGTATTTTTTCTTTTATTTTTAAATTTGATAAGGGTCAAAACTACCTAAGAATTATTCAAAATGGAGCAAAAATATATTTCGTGTGTTTAGTGTATTGAAGTTTTGTGTAGTTTTAGGTGAGAAAATTGTGTATGGCAGTGTTCATGAAATTTGTTTGGATGTATGGAGAATAGTGGATTGAAAGGTGGGTGTATTGTTGTCTTAGGACTGGTAGGACAAGGAATATAGTCTTATATTTGCTCGTTAATTTGAGTAAGGATTGGTGTGGATTAAAATAGACGGGCTAATGGATATTAAATTGCGTAATTTTCCATGGTGGATATTGATGTGTACTGGTCACATGGCAAATTATTTTTCACATGGCACGCTTGGTGGGATTAGTTAAAGTTAGGGGTATTTGCGAGCCAACAAAAAAATGTGGTATTTTTAGCCAAAACACAAACGAATAGTATTTTGTTCTATTCCAGATAGTTAGGAGGTTTCTATTAACCTTTGTTTGTTTTAATTAAAAGTATTCCTTTTAATTTAAAAGAGTGTTTTTTGCTCCTTCTAAGAAAGTTCTTCAATATACACCTATTATTATATGCTTTTGATAGCGCACCAATCTTAAATTTTAGAATACTTTTATTTTTATACTTAATTTTAAAGGAATAAATTTGAATCCACTTTAATGAATACAAGTTAAATATTATGTTTATTTGTGTCAACTATAATTATAATCAATTTATTTTTCTATTTTAAGTTTTTGGAAATATTTATAAGTACCCCCTCAACTTATGCCCGAAATTCCAAGAAGACACTTATACTATACTAAGGACCTATTACCACCCTGAACTTATTTTATAAGTAATTTTCTATCCATTTTCGGCCTACATGGCACCAACTTGGAAAAAAAGTCAACCAGCATTGCGCCCACAAAATAGTGTCACGTAGGCCGAAAAGAGGTATAAAATTATTAATAAAATAAGTTCAGAGAGATAAAAAGACCTTAGTATAGTATAAGTGTGTCGCTGAGATTTCGGACATAGGTTGAGGGGTACTAGTGCATAATCCCTAATTTTTTATACAATGGACAATTTTCATAATATATATATATATATATATATATATATATATATATATATATATATATATATATATATATATATATATATATATATATATGTTACAAAATAAGTTTCAAACTTGGAAGATAATGATGATACCACCATTTCATTTCTTCTCCTGCTTTACATAGATATATTCAATTATTTATCAATAATATTGTAAATAGTTTTTAGGTAAACCTATCTAAGATTAAGATTTATTACAATATAAATTGATAAATATTTGCTAATGCATGACCTAAAGAATGCAATATAACTTTAAGATATGATGAAATTAATTGGATTTGAGAAATGAATATATATATATATATATATATATATATATATATATATATATATATATATATATATAATTTTTGTTTTCTAACTTTTTAGACACATTGATGCAGTTGTTACAGTCCGTACATCTTCTGAAGTAATGGAAATGCTCTACAAAGGAGAGAAAAAAATTTATGTGATAATAATTAATGTTCATTCACCGAATTTGGATTCTTTTACACTCTTGGCCTAGTTGTGATCTTGGATATAATTTTACTGTGTAAGTATTTATTCTATTCTTCCACTTATGACATCTATTGTGAGAAAAATCGGTTACGTTTATAAATACACTATAAAAATCGATTAAATATTTGCTATTAATATGTAATTAAATTCTTTGGAGCTAAATTTGGTACAGTTCACTGTTAATTCTCATGAGTAGAATGAATATTTGTTGTTTAGTGACATTAGTTATTTGTTGTTAATACCTATTTTATTTGATGCTTGAGATTAACTATTTATATAGTGTTTTATAGAATTAAATTATAATTGTCACTATTTTGTGGGCCAACACTGGTTGACTTTTTTTTCAAGCTAGTGCAACGTAGGCCGAAAAGGGGTAGAAAATTAATTATAAAATAAGTTCAGGAGGGTAATAGGATCTTAGGGTAGTATTAGTGTGTCTCTGGAATTTCAAGCATAGGTTGAGGATGTACTTGTGCATTTTCCCTATATTTTATTTAGTATATGATAAGTTATTGTTTTGTACTACGACATTTATAGTGAATATGCTTAAAATTAACTATTTATATAGTGTTTTATAGAATTAAATTCTAATTGTCAAACTTTGAAATGATTACGCAATTATATCCAATGAATACAATGAACTCCTAGCAAAAAGGGTTTTGAAAAAAGGAGCATGTCTTTTTCTACAAAGGCCAGGCCACTAAACAAGAAAATTGTAAAACACTTGTGACAATTTTTATTGAAAAGAAAAATAGAAATAGAGAGAGTGGAAAAATGATAAGAAGATGGAGACAAGCTGATTGTTAATTATATCGATGCAAATATTATGGGTGGAGATAATGAGTATTATTTAAAGAAGCAAATGGTGTGCTGAATATTGAGGAACATATAGATAATGTTCATTAAGTTGAAGACAGTATCCTCCTCCAGTTATATTTTTCATTCGACACGATACTGTCTTCAACTTCATGAATATTATTTCTATGTTCCTCAATAATAGTCACACCATTTGTTTCTTTAAATAATTCTTCATTATCTCCAACCATATCATTTGTATCAACATCATTAACAATCATCTTCTCTCCATCTTTTGATCCTTTTTTCGCTCTCTCTCTCTTTCTATTTTTCTCCTCAATACAAATTGCCACAACTATTTCACAATTTTTTCATTTAGTGACCTTCGTAAAAAAGACATGCTTCTTCTTTCAAAGCCTTTTCTGATACGAGTTCATTGAATTTATCGCTTACAACTGCATAATTATTTCAAGAAGTTGACAATTAAAATTTAATTGTATTAAATATTATATGAATAGTTAATATCAAGCATATTCACTTGAAAAGTTGTGTTACAAAGTAATAACTTATCAATTACTAAGTAAAGTAGGCATTAAAAATAAATAACTAATGTCACTAAACAACAAAATATTTATTGCTACTCACAATTAAAGTGAATTTTACCAAATTCTTTAGCTCTAAAGAATTTAATTATATGTTAATAGCAAACTAAATGTCATAAGTGGAAGAATGGAATAAATGCTTACATAGTGAAATTATATCCAAGATTGCAGCTTGTGCCAATAGTTTAAAAGAATTCAAATTTGGTGAATGAGCACTAATTATAATCACATCAATTTTGTTCTTATTTGAAGAGCAGCTTCTGAAGATGTACAAACTTTAATAATTGCACTCTTTTGGTTCTATGTAGAGTAGGATAAGAAAAATAGTGGTGGTATGTAATTATCTTTCAGGATAATGCACAAATATCCCGTCAACCTATGCCTGAAATCTCAAAGACACACTTATACTATACTAAGGTTCTATTACCCCTCTAAACTTAATTTATTAATAATTTTCTACCCCTTTTCGGCCTACGTGGAACTATCTTGTGGGCCCAATACTGGTTGATTTTTTTTTCAAGCTGATGCTACGTAGGCTGAAAATGAGTAGAATATTACTTATAAAATAAAATAAGGGGGGTAATAGGACCTTAGTATAGTATAAGTGTGTGTCTAATATTTCAGACATAGGTTGAGGGGGTACTTGTGCATTTTCCCTTTATCTTCCTATTATGAATATTATCCATTTTCTTTAAAAAAAATTATTTTAGAGGAATAAATTGATTGATCATTGTAGTTGACCAAAGATTAATATTTGACTAGTATTCATTAAAGTAGATTCAAATTTAATCTTTGAAATTACGTAGCAAAATAAAAGTATTTTAAAGATTGGTGCGCTTTCAAAAGCATATAATAATAATAGATGTATATTGAAGAACTTTCTTACAAGGAAATTTTTTATAGTTGACCCATGTGAATTTTTTTTTTCACGTGACCAATTCACATATACAGCATGGAAAATCACGCAAGTTGATATCCAGTAGCCCGTCTAAAATACGCCCTAACCCTTACTCTAATCAACGAGAAAAACATAAGACCATATTCCATGTTCTATGTCATGACCAAATTCATCAGGCCGTACAGACACCCACTCTAACACCTAAGTAAGAGAACCCTCATATGTCTTTAGTGAAAAACGTGCGGAAAATAATGTACTAAAGGGTAAATTATGAGATTTTAATAAATAATGAATCAAAATATACTTTTTGTTAAACACATAAAGTAATTAAGCAACCCCAAGGATCTAGTCTATCAGGTACAAGATCTACTAAGAACAATCGAGAAACTAAAAGACCGCGAGACAACTTCCACCATGCGGAATGAGGAGTCAAAGTTGCTGGATGATTCTCTTCGTCTTCACGTGATGAAACATCACAAATCCAGCTTTCAGACTATGTCAAAAAGACATAGCAAGAGTAGTATCAGTACAATCACACGTAGTGGTAGGCATCATCGGTCAACCCGATGTCCACCTCATAATATAGAAGGAAACACAAGGAACATGTAAGGTCCACTCGCTTCTTCACCTTTTCCTTCTCTCAGTCAGTTTACTTACCCCTTTCTCTCGAGTCATAACCTAACATTTCTAACTCCTAAATTGTAAACCTCGTGAATTTCCTCACTGCCTCTGACCAACCTACCACAGTCTATCCTTGCTTATAAGACCAACCCGAGTTACACCACTATCAATCAAGCCTATCAAACACTAACCCTTTGATGGTTCCACAAGCAAGGTGCACCTACACCTTGGTCATCACACTCCCTATCCGTACTCTCGCCCTTACAACACCCAACGACTCCGATTCAAGATCGCCACATAACACTCCCTTTGGTACGACATACAAAACAATACTCAAATCTCTAACTAACTTTCACATACAACATAATATCAGTATAAGCAATCAACCATAATCTTTACACAAATTAACACCACACTAGACCTCTCAAGGGATTTAATCAATGGTTCACCTCACAAAACCCAAGGTCAAACAGTTAGCATGTCGTAACATGGCAATCTGCTTCAAAGTTAGTTTGCCAGAATGTGGCAATCTGATCCAAGTTAGCTTTTCAGAATGTGGTGTCACGCCCCGAGCCTACACCCAGGGCATGATTGTCACTCGAACACCATTGTTGGACTCGAGCGGACCCTTGGCCTAACTCACTTAAATCAATAAAATAGTATAATTAATAACTACAAGAATAGTAAGTTGGGGAAAATGACACTGAAATCTGATAAGAAAATATCTGCAATACAAAGATGAGAGAATCAAAACTAACTGTCTGACTATTTATAAAGCATCTATAAAAAAAAAATACGTCGGAACAGGTCCCAAATAGTTCTAACAACTGAAAACTAAAGACCACAACTGAATCATAAAGATGTCATTCGGAATGTAAGGAGGCTCACCAATAACTCGTGCTCACCTGGATCTACGAGGCACTGGATGATGATAATACTGGTTACCTGTGTTTTTATTATAATAAGATGCAGGCCGACTAGCATCGGTACATTGAATGTACGAGTATGCGAGTTGGATTTCTAAAACAACTTAAGCTTGAAAAAGAGTTAGAAGGAACACTTATCTTGGATTTGCTCAACTCAAAAATAACTTAACTCAATATAAAGCAGTAAGAAACATGCAATATATATATATATATATATATATATATATATATATATATATATATATAACTTGTAAGACAGTGTAATCAACTTAGTTTGTTAAAGAAATGCAATGAAAACTCAACTTTACTTATATGAAGTAATATAGTTTCTATGGGAGATTCTCTAACCAACAACCATTACTATGAGCCTAAGTAATGGTACAACATCTCACCTCACATTTCAAGAGAAGTATCCTATACCTTGCCGTCAGTATTGAACCTGAACTATTAAGTTAATCCATTGGTCTATGCAAAAAAGTGCTAAGTAATCATCTAAAAAGTATGACCATTCTTCTGTCCATGTTGGCTACATGGTTTCTGGGGGATTGAGTAATACGAAATCGTCCCCATATCAGTGCTCAATACTACTTCCAAAAATACTTAGCTCATATGTTTTTGATATAACTTCTTTGATGGTTTGAGGTAATTACTTAAACTTAACTTTAAAAGCTCTATGGAAATCATAGTTTTTTCTTTACAAAAACTAGCCAAAGGCTTTGTTGGAAGTCTCAGCTTCCTTTCTTGATCAAAATGTGAAAAAGATTGTAACTATTAGGGAATACTTAGTTCCCTTATAACATTTGAGAAATGAACACAACTATTTACTCTTTGTGTAACTTGACACTTGAGCCTTAAAACAAAGTTAAAACGTTTGTTAAATACTCTTAAAACTTTAAGAACTTACTTTGACTTGTTTATTAACTTTTAGACTTGACTCTTACCTTCTATGACTTTGATCTTAACTTTCCTTGAATTGGATTATTGATTCAAGGTTCATGATCTCGTGTTTATGGATGATTTCATGATGTTTAGATGTATCTTAGAGTGTTGTAATCAACTAAGAAACATAGGTACATCACTTAGAAACTAGTACGAAAAGGTGGGGGAAGAATGGGGAGAATTGGCGTCCCTGGCGCTCTGAGAGTCGTGGGGCGCTAGCCCTCAAAGTTCAGAGAACTTTCTATGGCGCTCTGGCTGGCGCAATGCGCAAGAGGGCAAAGTTCAAAAAACTTTTGTGGCACTCTAGCAGGCGCGGCGCCCTATCCCTTTCCTAGAAAATCTCCGACCTTTCTCCTTCATTTTTCATCTCTAAACCCTCTTAACTTCCATGGTTCTTTCCCCAAACACTTAGGACATTAGTATCCTAAATGTACAATAGATTTAAACAAAAAAAATCCAAAATTACGAATCAAATAAACACTAAGTATTCAACAACTAAACCAACAAGAATTTGACAATGTTCTTCAAGAACGTCACAACTAACATATAAACAACTCACCAATCACTGAATTTAAACAAGTTTGGTGTGTGGGTGAACAAACCTACCACTAAATGATCTCATGTACCTTTATAGAGATCACTCTCGATGAATTCCACTCACAAAGCTTTGACATTCTTGGCGAATTCTTGATTTTTCTCCCTTTCTTTCTTTTTTTCTCTCTTCAATAAGCCCTAAGCGTGATTTCAACTTTTTCTAACTCTTTTGAACTGAACTAATTTATTTTTCTTTACTCCAATAATTCCCTAAAAAAGAATTAGTAAATTATTTAGAAAAAATACTAGTAAGCCCTTTCTTAAATTCGGATTTGGACTTTTCTTAATCCAACAGCCCATCTTCCGAAAGGCATAACTTAATCATATGATATCGAATCGCACAAACTCGGCGGAGTTGGAAAGATCTTACCAAGGTATTTCCAACCATATCAAGAACTACCTCCAACTCATCCTGCGCTAAAATTTATAGTTGTTTGAAAATGACCGAAACTCATTTTCTTAACTTAGACAAATTTTCCAGATTTTTCCTTTTCTTACCAAAAATGTATTTTTTGGTTTCTTAGATTATTCTAACCATTTCAAGTTGTGAGATGTTACAATTTATCCCCCTTGGGAACATTCATTCTCGAATGAGATTTCTTTCACTAAGCTAAGGGTAGCAACATCAAGTTCAACATTCAATCAAGCAAAAGCAAGTAAACATGCTTACTCATAATATATACAGTACTAAGAAGAGAATTAGTATCTTGATCTGCATCTTCTCCAGATTAAAACATATGTGGATATTTTTTCTACATATTCTCTTCATCTTCCAAGTAGCTTTTTCAACAAATTGGTTCCTCCATAGGAGCTTGACTAATGCAACCTTCTTTGTTCTCAATTTCCAAACTTGGTGATCTAAAATCTAAACCAGAATCTCTTCAAAAGATAATTATCCTTATTCCCATCATTCTTAGTTGGTACAATCAATAAAGGATTGCCCATGCACTTTTTCAACAAAGAGAACTGAAATACCGAATGAACTATTGCTAACTCTTGTGGTAGTTCTAACTTATAAGCTACATTGCCAGCCCTTTTGTCTATGAGATAAGATCCAATATATCGGTGACTAAGTTTCCCCTTCTTGTAAACCTCATAACACTCTTCATGGGTGAAACTTCCAAGTAAACCCAATCATTCATTTAAAACTCCAACGACCTTCTCCTAACATCTGTGTAGGATTTTTAACGACTCTATTAACCTTACTTTACCAACTTCAAACCACCCAATAGGAGATATACATCTTCTCTCATAAAGACCTACATACGGAGCCATTTGGGTGCTCGAATTATAATTGGTGTTGTAAGGGAACTCAATGAGAGGTAGGTGATCATCCCAATTTCCCTTGAAATCGATCACACAAGCCTTCAATATATCTTCCAATGTCTTGATGGTACCCTCTGTTTTCCCATCCGTCTAAGGATGAAAAACAATATTTAAGTTCACCTTTGAACCCAAACTTTTCTTGATAGATTTCCAGAACTGTGCAGTAAATTTGTGCACCTCAATATGAAATAATCAAAATAAGTACTCCATGAAGTCTCACCACCTCCTAAATGTATAATTTTGCATAATTCTCTATCGAATGAATAGTCTTTATCGACAAAAAATGGAATGATTTTGCATCAAAAATAACCCAAATTGAATCATGCTGCTTGCGAGACCTTGGTAACCCTATGATGAAGTCCATATAAATCATATCCCACTTCCATTCCGGAAGTTCTATATTATGAGTCAACCTTACAGGCCATTGGTGCTCTACTTTCTCTTGGTGGAAATTCGGACACTTAGCAACAAATTCAGTAATACCCTTCTTCGTACCATCCCACCAATATACCTCTCTTAAATTGTGGTACATCTTTGTTGAACCCAGATGAATATAATATTTGGAGCTATGTGCTTCCTCTATTATCCTCTCTTGGATCTCATCTACCATTGATATACACAACCTACCCTGATACTTCAATGCACCATCTCCCCCTTGTTCGAAAGCTAATACTCTTTGCTTAAGAAAATTTGCTTTCAAATTAAGCAAAATAAGGTCTTGGTCTTGTTTTTATTTCACTACTGACACTAGTGATGATTTTGCCCCATTTTTCACCACTATTCTTCCTTCTGTGGAATCCATAAGTTTGACTCCTAGGTGTGCAAGTCTGTGCACATCTTTGGCTAACTCCATCTTTTCTTCCTTGACATGGGTGGTACTTCTCATATATAACCTACTTAAAGTATCAGAGACCACATTAGCTTTACTTGGGTGGTAAAAAAACTCATGTCATAATCATTGAGTAATTTTAACCACCTCCTCTGTTTGACATTGAGCTCTTTCTAGGTGAACACATATTGTAAGCTTTTGTGATCAGTGAATATATCAACATGAACACAATACAAGTAGTCCCTTCATATCTTTAAAACAAAAACTACAACAGTCAATTCCAAGTCATGGGTTGGATAATCCTTCACATGAATTTTCAATTGCCTGGAGGCATAATATATAACATTGCCCTTCTGCATTAGAACACAACCCAAACTAACTCTAGATGCATCATAGTCCACCACAAAGACTTGAGTACCTTCCGGCAAAGTCAAAATTGAGGTAGTAGACTCATTTTCAATTTTTGAAAACTTTTCTCACAAGCTTTAGACCATTGAAACTTAATTGTCTTGTGTCAGATTGGTCAAAGGAGATGAGATAGATGAAAACTCCTTAACAAGCCTTCTGTAGTAGCCAGCCAAACCTAAGAAACTCCTTATATCTATTGGAGAAGTGGGTCTAATCCAACTCTAAACTTTTTCTATCTTTTGGGTATCAACTCTAATTCCATGTCGGAAACTATGTGGTCCAAAAATGCCACAGACTTAAGCCAAAACTCAAATTTTGAGAACTTAGTATATAACATCTTACCTTTCAAAGTCTAAAGGACTATTCTGAGATGACTAGCATGATCTCCTTCATTCCTTGAATAGATTAGTACGTCATCAATGAAGACGATAACAAACATATTCAAATAAGGTTTGAAGACTATTCATAAGGTCCATGAATGTTGTTGTGTGCATTAGTTAAGCCAAATGACATGACCAAAAACTCATAATGTTCATATATGTTTCCAAAAGTTGTCTTCTAGGAATATCATATTTTACCTAACTGTTAACTGATTGTAGCCAGATATGAGGGTAGGTGGCATTCTTAAGTTGATCAAATATAATATCTATCATTGGAAGAGGATACTTCTTCTTGATGGTAACCTTATTCAATCGCCGATAGTCTATACACATCCTAAGAGACCTATCCTTCTTTCTCACAAATAAGGCCAGAGCACCCCAAGGTGAGGCAGTTGGTCGAATAAAACCTTTATCTAACAGATCTTTCATCTGTTCTTTTAGATATTTCAACTCTGCTGGTGCCATTTTTTATGGCGGAATAGATATAGGACGAGTATTTGGAATGATATACATGTTGAAGTCTATTTCTCTCTTAGGAGGGACTACAGGTAGATCATCAGGAAAGACTTCTGGAAACTCTTTTACCATAGGAACTTACTGAATGGGAGGTACATCAGCGCTTGAGCCATTAACTCGGACTAAGAGATAGATACAACTCTTTGAAACTAACTTTCTCGCCTAAAGGTACGAAATAGAACGACCCTTTGGCACTGTTGATATACTAATCCACTCTATAAGTGGCTCATTAGGAATCTGAAACTTGACAACTCGAGTTCTACAGTCTATTGATGCATAACAGGCATAAAGCCGGTCTATACCTAAAATAACATCAAAATCTACCATGTCTAACTCAACTAGGTCAGCCATGGTTTTCTTGTGGTTGATGGAAATAGGATAATCACGATAGACTCGTTCTCCTAGAATAGACTCCCCAACAGGTGTACAAAACACAGAAGGGTTCACAAAGTTTCTCAGGAATAATTTCAAACTTATTTGCAACATAAGGAGTTACAAAAGACTAACTTTCCCCTAGGTCTAGCATAAAATAAATATCAAAAGTAACTCAGTTCTTAAAAGAATGCTTGAAACTCCGTGTAAATATCTAAGTGTTTAGGAACATGAAAAAGTGGTCTAATACTAATTAGAAGCTTATTTGGGGTGAAAAAAATGTGGTTAGGCTCTCAGGAAAAGGAAAATACCAATCTGCCTTTCTAAAAATGAATGAGATGCTTTAAATAGAGAGGTTTAACTCAAACGGGTATAACTTCTTACTCCAAGCTCGAAATTAAGAAAACTTGGCATGTTGTAAAAAGGACTCAAAGACCTTTATTTTGATAGGTCATGGGCCACCTAATTATGTATGTTCTAAGAGATATGATTGTTTAATGTTTACCCACGTAATATCTTATATTGAAACTCAATTGTTATGGAAGCTTTCAACTCAACTTTATGCTAGGGGATTTTAGAGACCTTGATTCATATCCAAAATAATCCCAGACTAAATAATTGATCTTAACAGCTAATAAAAATTAATAATCGCTCGATACAATTTTATTGACCAATGAATAATGAGAAATTTTTGGGATGTTATAGTATTTACCTTTCTTGATCGATCGCCCTATGATGCCTACTGAGTACCTTTGTTTGGTACTTATGTTGCACTCTACATCTTCTCCTGT
This sequence comes from Solanum lycopersicum, assembly GCF_036512215.1. Classification (NCBI taxonomy): domain Eukaryota; kingdom Viridiplantae; phylum Streptophyta; class Magnoliopsida; order Solanales; family Solanaceae; genus Solanum; species Solanum lycopersicum. The sequence continues at coordinate 46,738,319 of NC_090809.1, read as the reverse complement.
TGCAGGTCCTATTACCGGCTAATAGCAATGATCGTTTGTCTCATCCTTTGTAGCTTTGGAATATCTGATACCAAGGTGAGCACTTGGTGCCTGGATCAGCATGTCTTCTTCTGTACATATGTTATATTATCTTTTGACTTTGATATGGTTTATCATGTTCCACTTTTGGGACTTGTATTTATTTTTGTTAGACGTCCCTATACTCGTGACTTTCAAATTTTGCAGAGTGTATCTATTTTATATAGCTTTTGGTTGCTTTCTGATTCTGTCTTTTCTTATATTAGCATTGATTTCTATTTAGTTTTATGCTAATACTCACTACTTTTTGTTCTGGCTATAGGTCAACCTATGTATAGGTGGGTTTTAGTAGGTTTTATGATGACTCAGAAGTCGGGTCATGACATTCTTTTTCAGAAGTTTAGGAGAAATTTTGATGAGAACGTTTGAGGTTATAACCCTATTTCTATTGTGATTCATAGAAATTCGTTCCATGACCTATAATCTTAAAATCCTATTCAATATTTAGGCCGATTTCAAAACTCTCGGTATGAATTAGTTTCGATTATGTCAGTAGAAAAGTTCTTCACTAAGAAAGATAGTTGAGGTAACTTTTTTCCCTTCCATTCTTAAATTCCCGGGGGGGGGGGGATATTGTTACACTCCAAAAATTTCTAAGCTAAGACCTGAATAATTCTTCATTTGCGTATCAAGTCATATCGGGTGATATTTAAATGTGCTTAGGTGTTAAGGTCAATTCTTTAGTGTGGGAGTTCTTTTTATTCACCTTCAGTTGTTGGGAAGCATATGTTATGACTTCCCCTTTTTGCATCAATACACCACCTAGACCAACACCAAAGCATCACATAATATCACAAATAACACACCCTATTCGGGTAATGCTAAGATAGGTAATGAGGTTAATAACTTCTCCAGTTTTTAAAAGTTTGCCTCACACTTATCAGTTCACAGAAGTACCAGTCTTTTGAGTCTACTTACTCAATGGAGCTGCTATGGTACATAAATCTAAACAAACCGAAAATAATAGCCTGCTAATCCGATCAACTTCAAATCTCGATAGGGGAATTAGGTCTCACCCAATCACAAATTGGCCCAACCTTAGTTGGATCAACCATAATACCTTCCTTTATCAATACATGATCCAAGAAAGACACATACTCAAGTCAAAACTTACACTTGTTAAATATTATGTATAGCTTCTCCTCTCTCAGTCTCTAAAGTACAGTCCTCATGTGAAGAACATAATCAACTTCATTCTTGGAATAAACTAAGATATCATCAATAAATACAATCACAAAAAAAGTCTAAATAAGGGCAAATACCCAATTATTTAACTCCATAAAAGTAATCAGGTCATTAGTCAATCCAAAGGACATAACCACAAACTCACAATGCCCCTAACGAGTCATAAAAGCATTCTTTGGGATATCAACATCTCGAACTCTCAGCTGATGGTAACCCTAACTCAAGTCAATCTTGGAGAACACTGACACACCCTTAAGCTAATCAACAAAATCATCATTGTGAAGAAGAGGATACTTATTCTTAATTGTAGTCTTGTTCAACTACCTGTAGTATATACACATTGTTATAGTACCATCTTTCTTCTTCACAAATAAGACCATTCTACCTCATGGTAAAACACTAGGTAGAATAAATTCGTTTGTACAACAAGTCTTTCAATTCCTTCAACTCTGTCGGATCTATCCAATAAGAATAGATAGGAAATGGGCTTAGCGCCCAGCTCCAAGTCAATCAGAAAATTAATGCCATTGTCTAGATGAACACTTGGCAAGTCGATAGAAAACACATCTATGAACTCTCTCACCACTCTCGTGGTCTTTAAAAATCGCTCCTCTATTAGCCTTTTCGATATGTGCAAGAGTTCAATTAAGTTTAGGAAAATTTCGATAAGACACATTAAATCTCAGTGCTTAGTCTAGGCAAATTCCATATGGTGGCGCAAACCTCAACGATGACGTTCAGTCCATAGAGAGGGTGTATGTGACAACCAAGGTTAAGATTCGAATTCTCACATCGACAAAACATCGAATAGATGTTGGGTATATATGTAAGTAGACATTACCAACTAATGATGCATTTATAAGTCGTGTGGCGTAGGCCCAAAGAAGACAATATCACTAGCGGGTTGAGTCGTTATATTTGGTTGGTCATGTAATTATTTGGTTAGCAGGTTATTAGGTGTGATTAACATGGGGTAATTACACTCTTCAATTCATAATGAGGGACTATGAAGTGTTGTTAATTACATGATGTACCGATGAATTTTTAATTTATTATTTTTATTTGTTGATTTAATTTAATCTTAAATTCTACTCACTCTATTCCAATTTATGTGACACATTTCGCTTTACGAGAGTCAACCAATTTAAGTTTGACTGATAATTTGCTCATGAAATCTTCATATTTTTTAAATGAAATTTATATATATTTGATAACTACATAAAAAGTACTATAAATAACAATAATTAATAATTCACATGAAAAATTTACGGTCAAAGATAAATTTGTTTGAATCTTGACATTTGAAATGTGTCACATAAATTGGGACATATGGAGTATTATTCTAAATTCTTTTTTTAGTTTTATCATTCTAAAAATGTCTTTTTTATTTTATATTATGTGATTTCTCCTATTATCTGTTTTATTTAGTTATTTTATTAGCATAATTTTGTTAGTATTTTAATTTTTTAATTGAAGGAAAATTCTTGTTAGATAAGGTTATATATTTAGGTTTTTATGTGCTTTTAAAACACATTAATGTAGGTTATGTTGAAAAATGACATCAAAGTATTACATTAAATTTCTGTTCAAATTTAAAACTTATGGTATATTTTCAATTTCATTTATTTTACTGTATTGACTTGATATTTCACATTGCAAATTTAATATTTTTTAGTTAGACTCGATAATTATCTCAGTGTCAAATATTTTCATAATTTATGATATTAAATTTATAATAGTAATCTTCTATAAACATGTTCTATATCATATAATATTCATAGAAATCTTATATATTTTAGGAGAAAAGGTCTGAAATATATTCAAACTTTGCAGCGTGTTGATGAGTTGTCAATTTGAGTGAACTGCACAGTTAGATTACCCGGTTTTGTCTCATTCTATTGAGTTATGAACTAACTTTTGGTTTTGTAATTTAACTTCTTTTATGTATAAAATGGACTTTTTGGAACATTAATGCTTGTGTAAGGAACATCTTTTGTAGAACAAAAGAACTACCTGTTGAGGCTTAGGCTTTTGGTCTAGTGGTAAGAGCGTATCATGGGATATGTGGGTTAGGCACACTTATTGTTGGGAAAGACAAGGCACTAACAAAGAATGTCTGACAGGATAACAGCGGAAGAATACCCAAGTCTATGCTTTCCCTTTTCGATTTGAACCAAGATAAGACAAACAACCACAAGCAATATGATAGTAAGGCAGCAAGTAATTCAATCAAACAAATATAACAAGGCAATAATAAACCAATCACACAAGACACCAAGATTTACGTGGAAAACCCTTCGATGTGAAGAGTAAAAAACCACGGGACCAAAAGCTCCACTATAATCACCAAGAGTTACAATATTGTTCTCCAAAATTGGCCACAAAACAAGTGTCAAACAACGAGCAACAACAAAAAAAAATTGCACCAAATCTAGAGAATTAAAGGAGCAAAAACACCAATTTTGCAGCTACTATTCACGACGGCAAAACTGAAGCTGCATGCCACCAAATCAAACTTTCTCAGTTCCTAATCAAAGATTCAGATGAATATAATATGCTGTCCAAAAATCAGCTCAATCGGATAAAAAACAAAGCGGGAATCGCAATTTGAAGTTGGCTGTTAGGGCTGAATTTTGACTGCGAAAAATTGCTCTTTTTCTCTCTTTTTGGCTGCTGAAAAAACTCTCTGTGTATATGAAAATAAGACCTAAAATAGGATTATATTTGCCTAATAAGAATGGGCCTATGGGAAAAAATGGATTGGTCCAAATTGGGCTTTTATTTATCTACATAGGAAGAAAAAAAAGACCCATAACCCAACAATTATCCCCCTCACGACTATGTGGAGGAGACCGCCATCCCGGCGACCATGCAACAATCTTCAAACTTCCCTCTTGGCAAAGATTTAGTCATCATATCGGAACCATTGTCATTTGTATGAATCTTTTCAAGCTCAAGCAACTTAGAATCCAACACATCTCGAATCCAATAGTATCTCACATCAATGTGTTTAGACCGACCATGGAACGTAGAATTCTTGCCAAGATGTATAGCACTTTGACTGTCACAATAAAGTACATACCTCTCTTGAGCACAACCAAGTTCCCCCAATAATCTCTTCATCCAAAGCAATTCTTTACAAGCTTCAACGACAGCAATAAGCTCAGCTTCTGTAGTAGATAGAGCAACACATTTTTGCAACCTAGATTGCCAAGACACAGCTCCCCCTGCAAAAGTAACCAAGTACCCTGAAGTAGACTTGCGAGTATCAACATCACCATCCATGTATGAATCAGTATAACCACAAAGAATAGGCTTCCCTGTACCAAAACACAAACTCAGACTAGAAGTGTCACAGAGATATCTCATAACCCACTTCACAGCATTCCAATGTTCTCTTCCCGGATTAGAAAGAAACGGCTAACAACTCCAACAGCGTGAGAAATATCCAGTCTTGTACAAACCATCGCATACATCAAACTACCAACAGCTGAAGCATAAGGAACTTTCTTCATATCTTCCTTCTCATCATCACTAGAAGGACACTGTTTCGTGCTCAATTTGAAGTGCATAGCTAAAGGTGTACTGACAACCTTAGCTTTGTCCATGCTGAATCTGCGAAGTAATTTCTGAATGTACTTCTCTTGTGATAATACAAATTTCTTGGCCTTTCTATCAAGGACAATCTGCATGCCAAGAATCTGCCTTGCTGGTCCTAAGTCTTTCATAGCAAAAGACTTACTCAACACTTGCTTCAACTTCTGAATCCTGCAAGTATTATGACCAACAACAAGCATGTCATCAACATAAAGCAACACAATAATAAAGTCACCATCAGAGAACTTTTGCACAAAAACATAATGGTCTGAAGAAGTCTTCTTGAAGCCCTGCTGACTCATAAAAGAACCAAACTTCCTGTACCACTGCCTCGGAGCTTGTTTCAAACCATACAAGCTCTTCTTCAATTTGCAAACATAATTCTCTTTACCCTTGACTTCAAAACCTTCCGGTTTCTCCATATAAATTTCTTCATCTAAGTCACTATGGAGGAAAGCAGTTTTAACATCAATTTGCTCAACCTCTAAATCTAGACTTGCAGCCAAGCCTAGAACCACACGAATGGATGACATCTTCACAACTGGAGAGAATATCTCATCAAAATCAAGTCCCCTTTTCTGATTAAATCCCTTGACAACTAATCTAGCTTTGTACCGTGGAACTGGATTACCATCTTCATGTTTCACCTGAAAAACCCACCTGTTTTTCAAAGCTTTTCTGTCTTTAGGTAACTTAACCAAATCAAAGGTATGATTATCATGCAAGGATTTAATCTCATCTTCCATAGCATCAAACCACCTTTCTATTTCTTCACTTTCCATGGCCTTATCAAAACTCTCAGGTTCTCCCCCGTCAGTCAAGAGTACATACTCATTGGGAGAATAACAAGATGAAGGAATTCTCTCTCTACTAGATTGTCTGAGAGAACTCTCTGGAGCATCTATAATTGGTTGTTGGAAACCACATCATCTTGCACTGGAGCATCAACAACATCATGCCGATCATTCTGAACATGATCACCATCTTCATTATCAACTTGATTTTCATCATTATGAAGATTTTCTTCCGGTGCAATAGTCAAAGGAACTGGATCAACATCAACTAAGCTCTCACTACTCTGAAAATCAGCCTTGTCAACTTTGTCAAGATCTTCAATTGTTTGGTCTTCAAAGAACACAACATCACGGCTTCTAACAAGTTTCTTCTCAACAGGATCATAGAAACGATAGCCAAATTTATCTTGACCATAACCAATGAAGATACACTGCCTAGCTTTAACATCCAACTTTGACCTTTCATCCTTAGGAACATGTACAAAGGCTTTACACCCAAAGAATCTAAGATGATCATAAGAAACATTCTTATCAGTCCAAACTCTGTCGGGGACATCACCATCTAAAGCAACAGCAGGAGATAAATTGATAACATAAGCAGCAGTATTAAGTGCTTCTGCCCAAAAGGAATCTGACAGCTTAGCATCTCAAAGCATACATCTAACCCTCTCAACTAGAGTTCTGTTCATCCTCTCTGCTAAACCATTTAACTGAAGAGTCTTTGGAGGAGTTTTCTGCTGCCTAATACCATGCTCTCTGCAATATCTATCAAAAGGACCAATATACTCACCACCATTATCTGAGCGGATGCATTTCAATGTCTTCCCTGTTTGTCTTTCAACCAAGGCCTGAAAACTCTTGAACACATCAAGTACTTGATCCTTGGACTTCAAAAGAAATACCCAGAGTTTGCGAGAATTATCATCAATAAAAGTCACAAAGTAAAGTGCACCACCATGAGATCTTACCTTAAAAGGACCACACAAATCAGAATGTACCAACTCTAGCAAATCAAGATTTCTTGAAGGTGGATGACTCTGAAAAGAAACTCTTTTCTGTTTACCGGCTAAGCAATGAACACATTTCTTCAATTTTGCTTGTTTCACTCCAGAAAGAAAATTTTTGTTAGCCAAACTATCAATCCCCTTCTCGCTCATATGACTCAGTCTTCTATGCCATAACTCTGATGAAGTATCATTCTCCACCAAATTTACTGAGTCTCTGGACACGGAGCCTTGAAATACATACAAGTTAGACAACTTGTCACCACGGGCCACAACCATCAAACCTCTAGTAAGCTTCCACTGGCCAACACCAAGTGTATTAACATAACCCTCATCATCAAGATATCCCACAGAAATCAAATTCAAGCGAACATCTGGAGCATGCTTGACATTATTGAGAACTAGTTTGGAACCATTGTTACTTTCCAAACAAACTGTCCCAACGCCAATAACTTCAACTTCATGATTATTGCCCATTTTCAACGTTCCAAAATTACCTGGAGTATAAGAAGAAAATAATTCCTTCTTTGGCGTGACATGAGAAGTAGCACCAGAATCCACAAACCAGCTAGACTCATCACGAACAAGATTAATGGCATTTGCATCACAAGAAACAAGAAGATCATTATTAGCAACAACAGCAACACGATTTTCATTATCGCCTTCTCTCTTTTGTTGTCTCATATCTCTCTTGTGCTTGTAACAATATTTCATGATATGCCCATTCATGTGGAAATAGTCACATGTAATATTCTTGTATTTAGACTTTGACTTGCTTCTGCTTTTACCTCTATCATTCTGACCTTTGGACTTGTTTCTCCCCCTATATTCAGTAACCAAAACATCGGAGTGTGAAGCTGAAGAAGATGAGGCTTGAGATCTTCTTCTTATTTCTTCATTCAAGACACCACTCTTAGTATATTCCATGGTTACAACACCACTGGGAGCAGAATTAGTCAAAGAAACTCAAAGAGTATCCCAAGAGTCTGCCAAAGTATTAAGAAGCCAAAGTCCATGTATCTCATCATCAAACTTTACACCCATTCCGGACAGCTGGTCAAGAACACCCTGAAAATCATTAATATGATCAGAAATAGAAGTGTCCTCTTTATATCTGATATTCATTAATTGTTTCAATAGGAACAACTTGTTGTTGCCAGTCTTCGAAGCATAAAGTGTCTCGAGCTTGTCCCACAAACTTTTGGCATGTGTCTTATTCACAATATGATTTCTAACATTATCTTCAATCCATTGTCTAATATAGCCACAAACATGCAGATGCTCAAATTCTCATTCTTCATCATTCAAAGACTGAGGCTTATTAGAAGCAAACACAGGTAATTGCATCTTCTTGACAAATAGAAGATCTTTCATCTTGCCTTTCCAAATATGATAGTTACTACCATTTAAACACACCATTTTGCTCATATTTGCCTCCATCATTCAAAACGACAATCAACAATAATCAATGCTCTGATACCACTTTGTTGGGAAAGACAAGGCACTAACAAAGAATGTCTGATAGGATAACAGCGGAAGAATACCCAAGTCTATACTTTTCCTTTTCGATTTGAACCAAGATAAGACAAATAACCACAAGCAATATGATAGTAAGGCAGCAGGTAATTCAATCAAACAAATATAACAAGGCAATAATAAATCAATCACACAAGACACCAAGATTTACGTGGAAAACCCTTCGATGTGAAGAGTAAAAAACCACGGGATCAAAAGCTCCACTATAATCACAAAGAGTTACAATATTGTTCTCCAAAATTGGCCACAAAACAAGTGTCAAACAACGAGCAACAACAAAATAAGATTGCACCAAATCTAGAGAATTAAAGGAGCAAAATCACCAATTTCGCAGCTACTATTCACGACAGCAAAACTGAAGCTGCAGGCCACCAAATCCAACTCTATCAGTTCCTAATCAAAGATTGAGATGAAGATAATATGCTTTCCAAAAATCAGCTCAATCGGACAAGAAACGAAGCGGGAATCGCAATTTGAAGTTGGTTGTTAGGGCTGAATTTTGACTGCGAAAAACTGCTCTTTTTCTCTCTTTTTGGCTGCTGAAAAAACTCTCTGTGTATATGAAAATAAGACCTAAAATAGGCTTATATTTGCCTAATAAGAATGGGCCTATGGGCAAAAATGGATTGGTCCAAATTGGGCTTTTATTTATCTACATAGGAAGGGGAAAAAAGACCCATAACCCAACACTTATAAACATAGACAAAAACTTGGTATTTAAGTGGAAAATGACAAATGGGCGGGCCAATTATCCGTCAAGTTTCAAACGGTGTGCCAATGACCCTCGAGAATTTCTTGGTTACCAAAATAAGAAAAAGAAAAAGAAAAAGATCAGCACTTTGTCTAATATGTTGTGGCACAAAGTTATGTATAGAGTTACCGACCATGATTGGTCATATAGTCTAATCTTTTTCAAATTTTATCCACCACTAGACTACTAAAAATATTGGCAGGAATGAGTATGCTATTTGTTATCACAGTGTAATATCTTTGTCTAGGTAAAGAAGACGTTTACAAGAGAACACTAAAGATATTCACTGGTCTATGTTTGTCAGTTTTCTTTGTTCATTCTTATTTTTTGATGAAAGCCCTTTGGTAATTATTGCTACTTTAGGATTGCAAGGAAGTCGTCTATGAGTGGACTGGGAAATGTTGGAGTTGCCAAGGAACGGGATTTGTAAGTTACTACAATAAACGAGGGCAGGAGACCATCTGTAAATGCATACCTTGCCTTGGAATCGGTGCAAGCACCTTACTCTTATTTCCTGTGTGCATTATATTTTCATGATCATTATTTGGCTTCTCTGTTCTTCTTTACTTTGAAAAGCATGGAATGCATACTCATTCATTCAAGGCTTCTTTGTATATAGTAGTATGCAGTAAGCTTTATATTCTTATGTAGTATAAATTGTGAAGAGTAGCTAATTTCATGTCTAAAAGCAGGTGCACTAAAATGATATTAACTTACTGTGTCCGTATACAATAACAACCATGTCTCAATTCCTAGCAAGTCTACAGATTCTCATAATGAGAGCTCTGTCATGTTTTTGACCAAAAACATCCATATTGTATATGCACTACTTGGATTACATCCTTGAAATTTACTTTTGAACAAAAAGCATCCTTGTAATATTCTAAATTCAGTTGTTTTCATCCTTCCGTTACCTTACCGCAACAGACCCCCACAAAATCCCGTGCATGATGTGACATTTTCTTAAAACATCAGCCTGCTTCACCATTGTTGATTGGAAAGAAAAATTATGGGTACACAGTCAATAGGAGAAAAGAGTTGCTATTTTTGTAATGAAGAAAATATTGCTGATTAGGAGTATTTGGTATGAAGAACTGTTTATGGTTAATTTCTTATCGACTTAGGTCTCTCTACATACTCCGAAAGTATTTCAGTGGTTTTTGTATTTTCTGGCATGTTTTACCACTTTCTGCATTTTACTGGAGTTTCAGATAATTTTCTTAAAAAATAGAATGTGGTTGAATAAGTTATTACAGAACTTCTAAATTTGTAGGCGTGGCTGAATCTTTTTGGTGAATAATACTGGTGAAACCAATTTTAATATGTTCATGGTTATTTTTTAATTACTGTGTGTATGTTGCATTTCTGCAACATGTCCTAATTGTTCAACTTGGCCAGTAGCCTGTAGCTGTGAAATGGATGAGTTGGCCAGACTTTTTAATTAACAGTAACATTCTAGTACAATTTGAATGATCATTCTCTTGAAGCCGCATCTTCATCATGCTCAATTACAACTCAATAGTTATAAGTATAAGTATCAGTTAAAAGGATAGTCTAGTGGTTTACCAGTGTTGTAAGTACCAACTTCAAGCATCTTTGAAGTTTTCTGTTTGTAGTTAAGGATCAGTGTATCTGGAATGGAGTTGCTAAGCTTGTAATCTTATTTCCGAATGTCATGCCCTGTCTGTGTCTTTTCAGGTTCTGTTAGGTCTATTACCATGGGTAATTGCAGAATGAAACATGCTCATTTCCAAAAGTGTGAAGGAACTTCTTTGTTTACGGTTATCTTCTAAAGATGTAGTCTTGGTATACATTAGGGATGCATTTGGCCAAAAACTCACTTTATATCAGTAAAGAAGTTTCAGCTTGTTCTCAAGATCGTGGAGCAAACTTGTTTTTTTTTAACACAAAATCTTTGTCGCTACAGGTTATGTGCAGAAGATTACAGCACGCAAGGATATCAATGTTATGGAGGACTAAGATAATGGAAAACGTTAAATATCTAATGCACTTTTCTTGTCTAACATTAGCAGACATTGATGATAGCTTTGAAAAGGCTTTTTTCACTATGGAATCCTAGTATTCTTTAAGGTGCAAAGAGGTTGCCAGACTTAACATTTTTTGGAGTCAGCTAAAAGAGAGATGCCTCCATACTACATTCATAATGCAAGCAACAAGTTATTGAAGATCAAGGCCGGCGTTCTGGGAAGAACGATGATTATTTTCTAGAAGTAAATGCTATTAATTCATTTATTCCCTTGATTATTTCATATACATGTTATACATTGACGTTGGGCTCTTGGTTGTTGATGAATGATAAATCTCACATTTTGCAACACAAAGGTGATAAAAGTTATAAGATAGAATAAATTTTAACAAAGGCACCACCAATTTTTTCTTAAGTAAGATCGAGGTAAATAACTTTTGTTGTCTAGCAATAGATGCTTAAATAACTTTAATGTTTCTTAAATTTTGTGTAAGACAAACAACAAAAACATAAATTGAGACAGAAAGAGTATATAATACGATCCAATAGGTTAGAGGCCTTTTTACCCTTTTTCCATTTTTTTTTTTTAAAAAAAAAAAAAAAGAGGAAGAGGTTTACTCCCATCACCATCCATCCACCCAACACACAGAAAGAAGTTTTTGCATTTGTCATTACATGGAACCTCTGAACTACACTACAATTGAGCAACTAGAACCATCCTGCAAGGGAAAATTCCCAAACAATTCAAGGTTAACCCTTTCTTTTTCCTTGAAAATGTAAAAAGTGAGAATTTTCCACCCAAAATTAGACTGTCCTTGTAATAATCAAATCCTTACTCAACAGGATAACAACATTTTACACTGCAAAAATTTGTAACCAGAATGTAGACAATGGGGGCAGGTTGTAAGGATAATGAGCACTAAGCCATTGGCTTACAACAAGCTGCTGTCGAGACCCAACTGTGTTTTGGCATGATCTTAAACAAATATGGCTTCAAACTTTGCACATGGGTGGCTTTCAATGTGATCCCTAAAATCAGTGTCTCCTTTGAATGTGAAGTTGTACAATGCTTGTCGTTGTGTCATGCCAAGAGGATGTAATCTGTAGAGTTTTAGTTCATCTCGTCCGCGTAGTATTTCAGGTCTTTCTTCTTTCCAAATGGGAACATGCTTTAGAGATTTGAACTTTGACACTACTGTACATTCAAAAGCCTCCAACGACAAATTAGATGACCTGCAAAGGTTTCAGCAATGACGTTGATTGAAATATTACATCAATAGTTAGGTAAGCTGTAAGAAAGAGACATGAAAACAGTTGTACATGCTCAGCACGACAAAGGAAAAGTGCAAGAGAGAATTCATATAATGACAACGGTTTCAAATTTGTTTTTCATGGTCTGATCCCCTAAACTTCAACATGCTAATGATCCAGCTAGTGGCATAATTAGTGGGAACCAAACACCATTTACCAAATATTTTCTGGAACGTTGCTGCTTCATTCTATATATCAACTTAATCAAGAAATAAACAAGACTAGTCAAACGTTGAGATTATGATACATACTAGATATATCTAAGAGCAGCTTTGTTGTAGCTTTATTGTCCAATTTTAGTGGAGAAATGAGAAGTTATTGGTCTCATAAGTGTTAGTACATACTCAAACCTACCACCACTACTAACAAAGCTCCAAAACATGGCCGCCCACAACACTAACCAGTTGGACTTTATTGGACAGTCTGAATAATTTAAAAGTTAAGGGGCCAAATATACCCTTAATACATATTCGATATGGAGTAATTTTACCCTTCGTTTCAACAGTGTCTTGTTTGTAACCAAATGCCCCAAATTTGCCATTATTGGCTAAAAGAAACTGTTTTCCCTATTAAAAGTTATTCCCTCCATCTAACTTTATGTGGCACTCTTTCTTTTTTAGTCCGTCCCAAAAAGAGTGTCCCCTTACTATAATTAGAACAATTTGACTTTATGATTCCCTTTTACACTTAATGACATGATTTACACCCACACGTTGGTTTTAGTCCACAAGTTTCTAAAGGTCCTTTTTTTTCTTAAACAACATGTCAAGTGACACGGTGTCACTTGACATGGTGTCACATAAAATAATACGGAGGGAGCACAATTTATGCTTTGAAAACAAAAGAAATGCCACCTATTATTAACCAACCCCCCCCCCCCCCTTCACCATTTTAAAGCACCATGTATAATATATAGCTAATTTTGAACTACCACGTATGCAAGGGCAAATATTAAACTCTCACACTATATCAAGGTAAATATGACTCCTGTAAAGCAATTCTAACCACCCTATACCTTTAAGTTCTGCACCATAAACTCAACTTTCACAATACTCCAATTTCATTCCCAACAACACTTTTTGACTCTTAAATATAAACAGAACCAATTTCATTTCACCTACAATATGCCTTCATATCACCTAAGATTGAGTACGAAGCAAACTACCCCAAAAAACACACACGTCAATTTTACCAACAGAATGTCATTTTGAAATGCCATATATTACGTAACCTTGACTAGAAAGTTGAATCATCACCCATGCTACAATCGTTAGACAAAACAATGCAACCCATTAATGATGTAGTGAAAAAAAAACTCAAATTTTGAGACATTTCCTCAGAATCAGAGAGGACATTGATGAAAATGCGCGCGCGCGCACACACACACACATATATATATAATATGTTAGTTGTAGTCATGGCAGAAAATACCTTAGGAAAATGGACTCCATCTCAAACCTCCCTCTTTCACGTACATATACATGATATACAGTTTCTGAATCTCTGGTACATTTGCAGGGACGTTTCTTAAATTTTGGATTCTGCTCTTCTCTCTCCCGAATACTTGTTGCTAAGAAGATACACAAACGGCATGAAGAGTGGACTGCTGCCATGTCAACCAGGGCTTTGAAAGAATCAGATGGTCCCTCAACCTTCCACCTATATAATCAAAACAAGTCACTTGTTAGTCAGAACCAGGAAATTTAAGAAACCTTTAATAAATTTTGTATGGAGAGGGTCAACCACAACTCCAGCAAGCCTAAGGGGAGCGGCAGACCGAGACTCAATTCATCCCTATGCAGGAGTTCTAATTTGTCCAAAATAATATATCCCTACGTTGAAAACTAGGACAAGGTAGTAAAAGTTATGTAACTATAGAGACAAGCATTTGTTACTTTCTTAGTGAAAAGATATTGAAAAAGTACAGAAAGATGTTGGAAAAAAGTTTTTTTTTTTTTTTGAGAGCGGATAAAACTTCAAGATAAACCAAAAAAGAGTTGATTTAGGACAGAAAAAACACTTAAAATCAAGAGGAACGCCGAACAAATAAGAATTTGACGCAAGAAAAGCACCACTTTTTGATCATACCTTAACAACTCATTATATGCACTAGGATTTGCTGCAAGGTACTTCATAGTATTGGCAACGCTTTCAGCATCTTTCAGCTCTTTAATGTGTAAAAGTGAATTATTAGAAGGAGCAAACTCTTGGATGTTTGGAGCACCAATCACCACAGGGATTGATCCTGCAAGTTTATATGCTTGCTTTGATCAGCAGAGTTGAGCACCATAAATCTTAATTCCGAAGTAGTAATTTGCGAAAAATAATAAACCCAGGAAGACAAAAGAAAATGGTTAAACCAGGATAATTCATGTAAGATCATTTCAACAAAATTTCTAAATCTTCTCAAAATGAGCAAGAGCTGAGCATCTGTGCGCTGTACCAGAATATACAAATCAAGATACGAAACATATTTGAAGTACCAAAAGGTACTCATAAGTAAACGTTTTTTTTTTGCAACATTTGTTCTTCATGGCACACTTTAAAGCTAATATCTTCAAGGTTTTTTGTGACAAATATTGCATTGCAGAAAAACAAAAAAAAAGGGATCAATATAGAGGGATGGGCACTTTCGATATAGTAATAGATAACATTGGAAACTAAGTGAACAAATCAGAATAAAAGTTAACAGTCAAGAGTTAATACCAGCAACCAGAGACTGGAAGAATTTTTCAGTGACATAATCCTCCTCATTAGAATTCTCAAAAGCGAAGCTAAATTTAAAGCGCTTGAGAGTTTCCACTTTGTCCACTGCCACAAAATTGAGAACAAAGAGGATAAGTGAGAGTTAAAAGGCGATGTAAAATTAAGCTTACATGCATGCATGAAGATGTTCCGCATCCAAATATTTGATTTATCCAGACTACCTATTCTCTTTCCAACAAATCAAGGTATAGCTTCCCATTATGACTTTACAGGAAAAGGTTTGCTTTTCAACTTTTTTCTTATAACTGGAAAAACCCCAATGGTCAATAGTGCAAGATTTGAAACTAGTAGATAACGAGCCAGACCATCTACTCTTTGTTGGGTTATGGGCCTTTTTCCCTTCCTATGTGGATAAATAAAAGCCCAATTTGGACCAACCCATTTTTGCCCATAGGCCCATTCTTACGAGGCAAATATAAGCCTATTTAGGTCTTATTTTCAAATACACAGAGAGTTTTTCAGCAACCAAAAAGAGAGAGAGCAGTTTTCGCAGTCAAAATTCAGCCCTAACAGCCAACTTCAAATTGCGATTCCCGCTTCGTTTCTTGTCCGATTGAGCTGATTTTTGGACAGCATATTATCTTCATCTCAATCTTTGATTAGGAACTGACAGAGTTGGATTTGATGGCCTGCAGCTTCAGTTTTTCTGTCGTGAACAGTAGCTGCGAAATTGGTGATTTTGCTCCTTTAATTCTCTAGATTTGGTGCAATCTTATTTTGTTGTTGCTCGTTGTTTGACACTTGTTTTGTGGCCAATTTTGGGGAACAATATTGTAACTCTTGGTGATTATAGTGGAGCTTTTGGTCCCGTGGTTTTTTACTCTTCACATCAAGGGTTTTCCACGTAAATCTTGGTGTCTTGTGTGATTGGTTTATTATTGTCTTGTTATATTTGTTTGGTTGAATTACTTGCTGCCTTACTATTATATTGCTTGTGGTTGTTTGTCTTCTCTTGGTTCAAATCGAGAAGGGAAAGTATAGACTTGGGTATTCTTCCGCTGTTATCCTGTCAAGCATTCTTTGTTAGTGTCTTGTCTTTCCCAACACTCTTTTCCACTTAAATACAAGGCTTTTATCTATCGGAAGGCCCAAACTGTGATGGGCATCTAACCCAAACATTATGCGCTGCACTCTTACCAGTTACCACTAGACTAAAGCTTTGGAGCCATCTTCTTTTCAACTCTATTCGAGTGAATTGCAATTTGCAAAGCAGAATTCTCTTTATGCCTGCACTGTGTTTAATTTACAGGAGATGTCTGCTTTTCAACTCTATTCTAATGGATTACTTCCTCCTTTCGAAAGGAGGAAGTAATCCATTTGAATAGATTAAAAGGACATTTTCCTTTGTAGTTTGTTTCAAAAACAACTACCCCTTTCTTTTATTTGGCAACTACTAAAATTACCCACGCCTTGCACGGAAATTTAATATCACAGACTTTATAAAATAAATACTTAAAACCTATCAGTCGTTAAAACTAAAAGAATATATTATCTTACATACAAGATTACATAGTAACAAACATTATTAATGTAAAGGAAAATGATAATTATAACATCTTTATAATTTATCCTTTTGCTACCGGAAAGTGTTACTATTTGATATTTTGAGGGAATCAAATCAATACCACCTTGAGATATTAAATCTTCTAATAAACAAATAAATGTCGGTGAAGGGATAAATAAATTTTAAATGGGTCTTTTGAAGGCTTTTTCAATGCACAGAGGAATCAGGAAAGGGGATCCCTTATCACCCTTCCTGTTCATCATAGCTACGGAGGGGCTTAACAATATGTTGAAGATAGCAAGACAACAGGAAGAATACAGGGATTTGAAGTCAGTAAGATTGCTGGGAATAGTATGGAGATCACACACCTACAGTATGCTGATGATACACTAATTTTTTGTGGGGATGAGGAGGAGCAATTGATGATTTTGAGACTTATACTAGTCTACTTTGAAGCATATCTGGACTTAAACAGGAACAAAAGCCATTTGTATCCAATTAATGTGGTTCCGGATATGGAACACATCTGACAAACCTTGGGAGGAGTGACAGGTACTCTGCCATCAGTATACTTGGGCATGCCTTTGGGGGCAAAGTCTGGAGCCATAGACATTTGGAACCCAATATTGGAGAAATGTGAAAAGAAACTAGCCAGATGGAGATCACAATACCTCCTCTCCTTGGGAGGTAGATTAACTCTGATAAACTCTGTTCTGGATGCTCTCCCTACATATATGCTATCTATCTTCGTTTGGACAAAATTAGAAGAAGCTTCTTGTGGCAAGGAAATAAGGAAAGAAAAGGCTTTCATTTAGTCAAGTGGAAGAATATCATCAGAAGTAAGATGCAAGGTGGATCAGGTATCAAGAATCCCCAAAACCGTGGCAAAGCTCTAAAGGTGAAATGGTTACGGAGGTACCATCAGGAGGACCAAGCACTATGGTATAGGGTGATCAACAACAAGTATGAGGAGCTAAATATATGGGTAATCAAGGAGGAAAGTACCCCTATGGGATTAGCCTTTGGAAATCCATCAGAATATTTTGGCCTTCTCTCAGTAATCAGTCAACTGTCAAGGTACAAAATGGCAGAAAAACTAGTTTTTGGTTTGATAAATGGTTGGATGGTATGAGCCTCAAAAATCGTTTTCTTGACATCTTTACATTGGCTCAACACCAACAAAACATGTGGACACAACAAGGCTGGGATCTGATCCTCCCAAGAAATCTGAATGACTGGGAAATTCCCAGAATACTTGAATTGTTTAAGTTTCTGGAGAATTTTCAAGGTATACAAACAAGAGAGGATTATTTATGGTGGCAGGGGCACAACAAAGGTAGTTACAAGGTGAAAGAAGGATACAAAAAGATAAGTCCTGGTGGCATTCAAGACTTCAAATGGCTTATGAAGCAAATCTGGAGGATTAAAATGCCACACAAAGTGGCATGCTTTACATGGCTACTATCCAATGAAGCAGTTTTGACATTGGATGATGTGGCCAAGAGAGGAATCTCTCTATGCAACAGATGTTCCTTATGTGGTAAGGCTAGTGAGACATCTCTTCTTGCATTGCAACTTTACTGAGTAGCTGGGGCAGATTTTCAGAGAAACATGGAGGATGATCACTGCTAGTATTTGGTGGACTATATGGACGGAGAGAAACGAAAGATGTTTTGAGAATAGGAACAACAACCAGCAGGAAGTAAAGCTTAAGTGTATTTTGTTGTTCTGCTTTTGGTGTACAAATTTCTACTCCAATGTAACTAAGTCAATTCATAGATGTTTTAGGATCCATTTATATTTCGTTCAGCTTTTGGATAGATTATACATACTTTCTACATTTGTAAATACGGTTTCCCAACACTACCTAAGTACTAAATGAAATACAAATGTTACCGGTTTCAAAAAAAAAAAGGATTCTAATTTTAACGTGTAGAAAGTTAAGCCCTACATTTTGCTTTATATATATCATTTTAAAGTTCCTCATTTAAATGTATCATAACTAATTATTAAAATGAAAAACTAAAGAGAGAATGTATCATATTGGACAAGAATTTGACTTATTATATATACTTGAAAGGGAAATTATTACACAAAACTATTCAGTGTGTTTGGATGCGTTTCAAAAACCAGCATACCAGAGTGATGGTGTTCAATATGAAACGATACTTCTATTCCAATTGTAGTGTCGAGAAACACATTTATTACTTTAAGAAAAGTATATACAACTTGCAGTAAATGTGAGAATTTATCCATACTTCATATTTAATATGAGCAATTAATTTATTGTGTAGTTATCTATGTCTTTGGGATTAAAAGAGGCTCCAGCCTAATGATATTCCTCTATAGGTCATCCGATACAATATCCTTGAAGCCATGTCAGAAGTTTATTATTTTTTTCTTCTTTTCCTGGTTCACTTCGCACATCAAGGTGTGATAAGGCTTTTACGTCCTTTATGTCCTTACAATGGCATATACCAAATTTGAATTATCTTCGAGAGATGGTAGTATAGATCTTTAAGGAATATTTTTATTGTACCTTCAAAAAAAGTTTTAGTAGAGAACTTGCGTGAACACTCAATTAATGTGTGTTATTTAACTTGTACTAACAAATACTTGAGACAATAACTTTAAGAAACATAAACAACAAAGTTTAAAGCATGTACTCAAAAACAGTAATTAATACCATAAGTGTAAATTAATGATTTAAAAAACATTTCAGGATCTATAACAATAGAATGAAAGAGAGAAAAAAGTTACACTCATTAAATGCACAATGTCCCCTTATGGTAATTATTCCCCTCTAGTACCCGAGGTTTAAAGGAATAGATCATCTCAAGATAAACGATTTAATTCACTAGTGTATTGATAAATAACAATGGTGTAAGTGAGTCACTCAACAGAAACAAAGTACAGGAATATTTAATTGTGCAGAAGCAGTAGTAGTTTAGAATTTATGTTGTTTTAAAATGAGAGGAAATCCCTCTATTTATAGACAACAAAGGGTAGTGTGAACAAATGCTTATTGTGCCTTATCGTAAAGGTCACAACTCTTTAGAAAAGTTACAATCCTTTGGAAAGGCCACAATCTTTCATAAAAGTCACAACTCTTCACTAAAGTCACAACTTTTATGTAAATCGCAACTCTTCATATGTCATTGACACCTTTAAAAAACCAACAATATGTACTTCATATATCAATTCAAAGCTCTAATTAAATGACATTAATCTTCAACTTATATTGTATCACTCCTAGACAAAAGAAAATCATCAACTCAAATCACCAAAGGTAGAGTAAGATTATGGAAAAACTGTAGACTAATGCATGCCATAGTGCAAGTACACAGAATTAAAGGAGAAGCATTCACAATTCCAAAACTAAAAAGAATATTCTCAAGGTATAACTGTTATATATACATCTGATCCAACTAACTCACATAGTTTGGCCCAACATTTCATTGTGGTATTAGTTGGTTAAACTTAAGTTTGGCCTAGTTTTTCTATCTGGCGATCAGTTGCTCACGTAAGTTCAAAAGGGACTTATATTTATACATATAGAAGATATGGTGGAGGCTTAATTTGTAAGATGGTGGTGACGGTTATGAAGTTTTATGAGAGGAAGGGAATGCAAGTTTTGAAAATAAATAAATTATAAGAAAATTCTGGTTTTTTTGTGGTGCTACGTAGATACTTTTATTTCAGCTTTTCACGTAGGGGGGTGTAGGGTTCCAAATATTTATTTTTTAATTAAACATGCAATCCATAATATTCTTCCAAAATGTGTGCTTATTTAGAATATTTATTTATTAAATTAGAATATTATCTATTTGAAGTTTATAGACCAGTTTTTTTATAATATTAGTTATCAATCTATAATTATTTAATACTACATTACTAAAAAATAATACGTATCTACACTTATTATAGATAAAAATTTAGTAATATTTCTGATATAGACATATATTTGTCAAATAATAAATGTTAAATTTTGATAATAATTAATTTTTAATTTTAAAATTTAAAGGATTGAACTATGTAATTATACATGTATAACAAAATATTGTGTTCGTAATTACACTATGGGGTCGTTTGGTAGGAGGTATAAACAGAAATAGTCCATGTATTATGTATGGCATTATTTAGTACTATGTTTGGTAGAATTTTTGGGTTTAAGTATAACTAATCCATGGATTAGTTATACACCCTACATGGTATTATAGAAATGTGGTGGTATTAGTAATACATTTGATTTAATACCATAGGATTATCTATGTAAAGAAAAAATTATCCCTCAAATCATTTTATTTTGTTTTCTTGATTTTATGTTTTATATTGATACAAGTAAATTTATTTAAATAAATTAGCTTACAAATTTTATTATTTACATAGTTGTTTGTTAATAAATAATTGCAATACATATCAATACAATATTTGAAATGTAAGTTGTTTAACATTTACAAATTGAAAAAGGCAACTATATCACCACATGAGGTTTGTGATCGTAATTGAATATATTATTTGTTGGTTTATATGTGATTTCTAATTGTTTGTATTTTGAACAATTTATAAATTGCATACATATTAAAATTACAACTTGCAATTTTTTTCTATGTATATTTAGATGATTCATTCGATTTTATTGTTATTTACCGACTTTTTGATTTTTAAGTAGATGGTCTATCTATTCTATATTGAAAATTAACTTTTTAAGTGATTAATTTATTAAGATAACAATTGTTTACCCTCAAATAATTTAAGTTAGAAAATAGCAAACATGACAACAAAATTGTTCTTCTCCTAGCTACTTAGAAGGCCATAAAAATATAATATTGTTCCTCAATCATCTATTGACGGATTACATAAAATAGAAAATCTTATAACAATGCAAGAGTATAATTGGAAAAAAACTTTTTATAAAGTTTTAATCCAAACACAAGGTGAGGCCAGATTCAGTGAACCAAACACTTTATTAAAAAAAATACACCCTGCATTACTAACCCCTGTATGGCTTATGACAAACAAACAAGTGTTTGTTTTGTTTACAAGGTAGCTTTACGAGGTAGCTTTCCAGAAAGACCTTTAGAGGATTTAGGGGTGTTTGGTACAAAGATTAACAACATAGGGATTAGTAATGCAGTAATTAGTGTAGAAAATAGTAATGCAGGGTTTAATTTTATCAAGTGTTTGATTCATTGTTTCTCACCTCATCTTATGTTCAGATTAAAATTCTATAAAAAAAACTTCTCTCCAATTATACCCTTAAATTATTATGTGATTGGGTCAAGGTAAATAATTGTCGGACAATTATTTTGTTGGCCTTCTAAGAAAAAAATTTTGTTGTCATGTTTGCTATTCTTTCACTTGAATTATACGAGGATACTTATCATCTTAATAAATTGATCACTAAAAAAATATCAATTTTTAATTTAAAAAAGGATAAACCATTTAATTTTAAAACCAAAAAAACGATAAACAATAGTAAAATTGAATAAACCATCTCCATTTACATATAAAAACCGTAAGTTATAATTTTAATATGTATGAAATTTTAGAAATGGTTCAAAATACAAATAATCAGAAAACCACACAAATACATATACATTCAATAAAGATCACAAACGTCATGTGTTGTGAATTATTTGTTTTTTTCAGTTAGTAAATGCTAAACAACTCACATTTCAAATATTGTATTGATTTGTATTTGATTTATTTAGTAACAAACAACTCTCTATAAATGATTAATAAGCTAATTTGTTTAAATAAATTTACTAGTACAAATATAAAACATAAAATCAAGAAAATAAACAAAATAATTAAAATGATTTGAGGAATAGTTTTGTCTCTACATAGACTTATCACGTGATATTAAATCATATATATTACCGATACCTCCAAATGGAATGTATTAGTAATACATCATATAATACCATGTAGGGTGTATCACTAATCATATATAGGCCCAAATTCCAACCAAACATAGTACTAAATAATACCATACATAATACGTGATCTATTCCTCCTAATACTTCCTACCAAACGACCCCTTATGTGTTTATAAGCACATTTTGCAAGGAAACAAATATAAGGTTTCTACTTCCAGTTGGTTTTGAAGGAATGTATAACAATTGAGGAAGAGTGACAAACCCATTATATTATACTCCCTCCTTTCACAAAGAATGATCTGGTTTGACTTGATATGGAGTTTAGTAATATAAAGAAAACTTTTGAATCTTGTGGTCCTAAATTAAAGTTAGGTCAAATGTACAAAACTGTCATTTGATCTTGTGGCTTTAAACATGTCACGTGGAAATCTGAAATTAAAATGTTACCAAAAAGAAAAAGAGGTCATTCTTTTTTAAAGGAGGTCATTCTTTTTGAAAAGGAAGGAGTAATACTTTTTAGACAATGAGCTCCTTAATGGTAACTACTTCGAAAAAGACACGATCAATATATCATCATGTATAATGGAAAGACACTGACCATTTCCATCCCGATTATGATGACAACTGCCAAAAGAATCAATCTTGATCATTTCTCTTTCAAGAACTTCAAGAGCTTGCAACCGGAAGTTGCGAGCACCGCAATTAGAAATAAAAGCAGCTGCTAATGCATTCTCAGTTTTAGGTTGCACTGGAGCCATTATATCATACTCGGCCCAAGAGAAGTACCCAACAGGAACATCTGAAGAGAGGCTTGTTGTCATTATAATATCATATCCCCTTCTGAAACAGGAGAAACAATTATAAAGTTGTTAAATGATTTCTCCAAACAGATATAAAGATTAAGAAAAATATATGGAAGAGTTACAATTTATATTATAACCACGATATGATCCTAAAATTATTGTGTGCATGTGGTCTCCCTGCACCAATTTATGATCAAAGCATTTGTAGACAACCTGTCTGGCCTCTGTTGTGGAAAGTGGCTTGGCTTTAAGTATATGTAGGTATTAAGCATTTTTCTTCCAATAAGTTAAGCATATTTCTAAATGAGTCACTTGATGCATCCAGAATTCACCTTCATACAAATTAATGTCTCAGAAATCCATGGAACATGGCATTTACATCCCATTTTGTCTAAACCTTAAAATATGTAATCTAGCATGGTTATCGAATTGCTATATGGCATATGCATAACGAAAGAAAATGTCATTGAGTACTAAAAAAGAAAATTGCCAAGTAAAATCAAGGCTCCTTTCAAAGTAGTTTGTTTTGTGCGGTTGGTGGCCAGGCAAGCTGCTTAACCTAGGATAATTCAAAGAGGAGGAATTCAGATAAGCTCAAGGTATTATTAATTCTATGCAAAATAAGAGAATAACAGTCATTTGTTCTTTGCATTGTGGATGTTGAAGTGTAGAAGCATCTCATCTAAAAGCTTAAATTGTTTGTGAGACCACATTTTTGATAATTTATGTCTTCAATGCCCCACCATCCACCACCCCAATCTGCGAGCCTTGATCTTTTTCATGAGTTAAGCACATGGATATTCTTCGTTGGTAGTGGTACGGTGAGACAAATGCAGAACCTTTGCTTGTTTGATATCATGTTTAAGTGTGGTCAGAGTGTGACCATCTCATCTGAAAGCTTAAGTTGTCAAAGAGAGCATGTTTTTATTTACCTAATTATTTCTTCAATAAAGGTGTTACTAGTCAGCTGGGGCAATTATCTCACAGCATGATAGGCCTAAGGGACTAAGCATAAGTTCACACTTCTATTTGGATTTAGCTCTTCTTTGAGCAAAATGCAACTGCTTTTCGCATTCACAATGTTATAAGCTCTTGCCAGAAACTAACAGCGAGAAAAAAAAAAGATCTCTGGCAAAGGCTATTATCTTTCAGGAGCACCATGTAGGTAGGAATGTTTAAGTCTTTTTCAAGATGTGCTTACCCACCGTCGTGCCATAGCAACATCATTTTCAGGATAGTATTGAGCTGACTCCATTGACCGAAGCACGCCAGCTTTGCCAGCCTCTTGTGTTGTTCCAAATGCTGCATCAGGCTTCTTATCAGAATCCCCTCCGAACTTGCATCCCACGGCACAGGACTTCCAATCCTAGATTATGAAAGAATGGTCATCAGATCTTTAATATGGTAAAAACAAAAACATTCAAGAAGAAAGACGGTAACCAGATAACTGTTACCTGCTCTCACCTACATGCCAGTACTTGATTTAATGAAGGAATAAGGTAAAAGAAAAGAAGATACTCATGGTTCCTCCACATATTTTATCCCCCACTTGTATATAAAATCCATTAGTATCTTTACCCATATCGAATAGGCTTTGGAAAAGCCAGTACTTTATAACAAATCTTACTGTAACCAAGATAAAAGAACAAAAATCCAGATCACCACCATGGATGTGTTAGCTTAGCATATTGATTGATCTATAATTGGTAGGTATTTAGTGTTTGGTTTAGGGATGTACACATTTTAAAAGAAACATGTAACAAGAACCCATCAATTTGTCAGTATCTTGTGCATACAAGCTTCAAAATGCCAAAACATAATTTAAAACTACAAATTTATGTTCTTCCATCTATCAAGCCTCGTGTCTAGAACAGACAAAGACATATAGGCAAACAGTTTATAATGCATTTTAAATGAAGTAAATACCAAAACATAAATGCCAACAAAAATCCATATTAGGTGCAGACATCTTCTAAAGAAATGCTCCAAAAAACAAAAACAAAAAAATCAACCGTCTCCCATACTATTGGGGTCTAACCCTCTATATTCATTCTACCCTATTCCGGCTCATTTCATTCGAATCCTGATAAGAAAAAAGTTCAATAGTCTCAAAAATTAGCTCACACGATGAGGATTGTCCAACATCATATAACGAGACTCATCCCAATATCCAATGTGGGACTCTAAACACTCCCCCCACAAGCCCAAATCTTGTTAACTAAAGCGTAGACAATATATAGGAGGCCCAACATCGAAAATGAAAATTGAGATGACTGTTGCTCCACACATACGGCCTAGCTCAACCTCAAAAGCTAATTTGATCTCTTAGCAAATAGAAAGTATATACATTAATACATGAAAAACAATATAACCTTATCTCCACCATGAACAACAATTGGATCTTTGTCAAAATCTCTAGAATATTCCATGGAATCCTCCTTTAGCAGCCATTCCTCACAGCTCCCAGGTACCAAATCTTGATCAACCTCATCGCTCAAGTCAACTAACCCAGTAGGGTCATCATCACCATTACTACTAATACTACTCACTTTACCAGTTGTAGTAAACTTGTAAAATGAATCAGCCCACGAGTTAACAAGATTAGCTTTTTCAGCCATATCTAATCGACCCAGAAAAGCAATTTCAACTAAAACCACAAGACCAACCAACAAAGGCAACCAATTAGACAATTTCTTTTGAGGAACAACTGAAGTAGTAGAAGTGGGTAAACCTTCATTTCTTTGAACCCTTTGAACTGGAACAGCAGCAGCCATTAATGGTAGGATCAAGACTATGTTCTTTAGAGGGTTTTGAGATTCTTGACTATATGTGGCGATTCTGGAAAAGGGTATAGGAGTGAAAGTCAAGCAAAGACAACTATGAAGACAAGTTTATTGGTCATATCTTGAAAAGTCTTCTTCTTTCTTTTTTCTTTTTTTTCTCTTTCTCTCTTGTACGTTGGTGTCTCAGTGGACATTTGTCGGATTCCGTTTGTTTTTCCGAGTGTTATGCAATGCCGTCATTTGATAGGGCAAAAATATAGATATTAATTTTGTATATCAGTAAATTTGTTTGGTGTACAGTGTACTTATTCCATGTTATGTATAATAATTTCATTTATTATGTGTTAAGAAGTGTATTATTAATTTAATAAATTTTTAAATATTAAAAATGTAAAAGGATTTAGAAAAAAGACATTAAGTTTATTGATATTATGGGAATTTTCATAAAGAGAAATCAACTTTGTAATTGTCCTATTATCTCACTAAATAATTTTGAACATATATTCACCTCCCACCCTTCATGTCAAATTGAAATTTACTTCTATTTTTTTCTTTTTTTTTTCTTCTTTTCTCGTCAAATTTTTTATATAATTTATACTATTGTTTAGACTTTATTGAATTATTGATAATAAAATTAATTATTTTTATAAGAAAATTTAAATTTTTGAAGGTACTATCAACTACTCATTTTTCATATATATTAGAAATGATAATTGTAAAAGAATCAATTAATTCCTCAAAAATTGAAAGAACTTAATTGAAATCGAGTAAAAAAATTATATGATACTTCCTAATCATCTTGAAATCTAATGAGTTTATCGAATTGTTCAAAATGTAAGAAAATATTTAGATAAAATTTTAAAACTAAAGAGAATAAAACTAATAGTATTAAAAAAAGAAGGAAGGTGAAGTTGTGATAAAAATGGTGGCGTTGAAAGTAAGTAGCTTCAATGAATGGAGTTGACAATGAATTTTTGAAAAGAAAGAAGAAAAAAGAGAAAAAATAAAAAAGTTAAAATAATAAGAAAATATAATTTATAATAAAATACTTGTAAAAATAAAATTGTATTGGTTATTTTAGACTGCTCACTCTCTTTGAGAGAGTGCACATCACTCTCTATATCAGATGGACGAAAAATGATATAATTATATCTATTCAAAATTGCTTAGTGGTGGTAGGACGTTTGCAAAGTTAAGGTGTCCTTTTAAAAATTTGGGACAACTTGAATGGTGACTTTAGTCTTTTCTCAAAGATTTAATATATGCATTGGCATGGCGAAGATATAGAAAAAACATAAAGTCACTACTGAAATTGTCTTGAATTTTCAAAAACACGCCGTAATTTTGTGAGTGTCCTATTTCCCCATTAAACAATTTAAAAGTGTTATAGCTATCTCATTTTCACCCAACCTCAATTGCAAAAAAAGAAGTGTCACCATGCATCAATGATTATTTGACACATATTAAATTCTTTTTATTTTTAATTTTTAGGTTCATTTTAAATTTTTTTTAATTCTTATTAACTTTATTTTCATTTTTTCCCTCTTTCTTCTTCGACCTTAATTATTCATCTTTGTTGTAAATCCTTCAAAAGTAGCGCTCATTGTCGCCTTCAACGTCGCCTCCCGTGATGGCTTCCCTGTTACAACACTATTTTTGCCACTAAATCATCACTAGATAAAAGTCGATTCAACTTTCATATTACTAAAGCAAGGTAATGAAATATTATATTCAGACCAAAAATAAGAATAAAAATTGGAGTTTCATAGTACTCACTAATCAATCGAATAATGGAATTCACATTTGTTTTTTTTTTCAAAAAAAAGAGGATTAAAGAAGAAGAAAAACAAAGAAAAGCAATAGCCAAGAAAAAAAGTGATAAAAATGGATGAAGTAAATTGAACTTCTAAGTTGAAGAAGATGAAGATAAGGTAATTGAATTTTTGAGTTTCGATGAAAAAGATAATGGAAGAATGAATTCGTCAAAGAGAGAGCACCATCATTGATTTGCTTTGGGGGGGGGGGGGGGGAAGTTGAAATCGATTTAGGGCTATCAATGGCTCTTTTCTCTTTAATATTGGGAAGATGATGTAAATTAATTAAATAAATAATAATAAATAAATAACACGACACGTGACACTTTATAACTGGTTTATGGCAGTGAAAACACTTTCTCACGCGCCTCATGTGCGTGGTAATAACTCAAATGAGGAAATGGATCGAAATGACTCATTTACAAAAATATTAAATAGTTTTGTGGGGTGATAGGACACTTTCAAAGTTAAGGTGTCTTTATATATACGGGACAACTTTAATAGTAACTTTATGTCTTTTCTCTAAAAATATAACTATCTCTCAAAAGCCCTCTAACATCTTTTCCATTATAATTGTGAAAAATATTTTTGTAAATAAATATTTTTATACAATATATGTTATTTTTAATATTGTGAATCACATAATGCATAAGAAATAATAAAATATGTATAATTTTATTATTGCAATCCATATAATGTATAAGAAATAATCGGTGTATAACTATGCAAGCATAGCTAATACTTCCTTTATTCCTATTTATATGTCATTCTTACTAAAATTAGATGATTTTTAACAACCCCCCCCCCCCCCCCCCCGTTCCTTTTAATTGTCATGATTTTCCTTTTTAGACTTAAATTAAATTATAAGAACTTTGATTAATATTTTATGATGTATTTTTTAATTATATTGATATGCTAAAAATTGTAATTTATAGTACTTTTCGTATATTTTTGAATATCTAATTTTTTTAAAAATATATTAAATTAATTTTATTTTATTTTATTTTAAAACTTAGTCAAATTAGTCAAATTAACTTTCAAAAACGCAATATGACCATTAAAAGTGGATGGAGGTATATTTGTCATTTCACAAAGTCAATGCAGAAATAACACTTATTCTTTTAGTGTGCACAAGTAAACACTTAAACTTGTGTAAAACTGAACAAATAGACACATACATCCTATGTGGCTCCTACATGGCAATTTGTGTCCTACATGGTGTCTTATGTGTATTGTGTCACATAGGACTAGTGTGTCAACTTGTTTAACTTTATATAACTTTAAGTGTCTATTTGTGCGCATTCAAAGTTGGAGGATATAAATGTAAAATAAGGTCAAATTAAAGGTCATATATATGTATTGTGTCAAAAGTCAACAACCTCATTAAATCAATATTTATATTTGTATATAATATAAAGAAGAAACATAGATAAAGTGATGTGACACTTCTCTTACTTTCATTCATATTTATCTTTTTTTTCTCCCTTTTTTGAGATTTTCTCCTTAAATATTTTCTATTAAATAAAAAATTCAATTATATTTACTATCCTAATTATATCTAAGGGATAATACATAAATGTGCCCTTTAACTTGACTTCAAATCATATTTATGCCCTTCAATTTTGGATGTGCACAAATAGACACTTAAACTTGTATAAAGTTGAACAAATAGACACATATATCCTACATGTCATTTTTTGTCCAACGTGTATTGTGTTATGTATGACTCATGTGTTTATTTATTTAAAAGTTGGATAGTTAAAGTGTTTGTTTGTACATTATGAAAGTTGGAGGTCAAAGTTAAAATTTGAAGTGAAGTTTAGAGTTTAATATGCACGATAATGTAATTCCTAATTTCAAAAAGATAGATTGATAATAAACTATACAAAAAATGTGGCAAGTACGGATAGTAATTTGAATGTACTTTAGTAGTTCTTTTTCTTATTACTAGTGTCTGGATACGCGCGACAGGCGTGTGATCATATGAATAAATAAATAATTGTGAAGACCGCTGGAAAATTCTAAAGTTATATTATATGTTATAAAATACAAATTATATGTTCTTAAAATTGATAAATATCTCATATGGTGTTTTGATTCTAAGATCCAAAATCAAAAAAACTATTTGCATATACCATTATTCATTTATTTATTCTTGCTTTATTTTTAAGATGTGTTGTATTGCATAGAGCAATTTATGTGGTAAACTTAGCAATCATCATAAAATTATAGATATCTACTTTAACAAAAAAAAATAGAAATCATGATGTACGAAGTCTATCACTCAGTGTAACTTCTACGAGATATCTTCTTTCTGATAAAAAGTAAAAGACTAGTATATCAATCTACACACATAATCTTATAAAGTAAAATAACTAAATAAAGTACAACTACAATATTAAAATGAGAAAGTGAAACATTATGTGTTATGTTAATGAAATATGTGTAAATCAGTAATATATATATATATAGATCTTTTACCGCAAAATTAATGGCAAGTAAATTAAATAACAAGTGACGTGAGTATATTCTTCGACTGAAAAAACTAATACTCCTCTGCACTAAGAAATTTCTTTGACGAATCCAACAACATCCATAATTGAAATTCTTAGACAAATCCAACAACATTCAGAACGTATTTAATAGCCTTCAACTTTGACATTGATTGAGAGAAAACTGCTGAAAGAAATAATATATTCTTCTTTAGAGTCCATAAAATGGAGAGGGGGACTTCAGGGAAATGAAAGTTATACTTGGATTTATATAATACTTTCACATTAAATGATTAATTAGTCTTTTTAGCTTCTTTTCAAGTACTTATCATTGAAAATAACATTTATTAACTATGGAATTCATTGTATTGAAATCTACAACTTTTAAGATTCTAACAATGGAAAGGTAATGTTACTATGTTTTGGTTAATATGCAACTTAAATTTTTACCTAATTGCTATCATTAATAACGTTTGTCTCTTCATTTTCTATAACGTTTATATTATTTAATTTTCATAATTGTTCAAATATTCTCAATATATTAATAGTAAAAGAAATAATTATTGCTCAATATATTTTTTAAAATAAAATAATCAAGATAACATTTTTATTTTGTATAGGGATAAAAAGGTAATTCAACTTCATATCTTGGAGCTTCCCACTTATAATATAGACATAATACATATATTGCATCCTAAACTTGACTTCAATTTATAACTGTGACCTCCAACTTTCATAATGTACAAACAAACACTTTAACTATCCAACTTTTAAATAAATAAACACATGAGTCCTACATGACATAATACACATAGGACACCACATATGACAAAAAATAACATGTAGGACATGTGTGTCTATTGGTTCAACTTTATACAGTTAAAGTATCTATTTGTGTACACCAAAGTTGAAGGGTATAAATGTAATTTAAATCCAAGTTAAATGGTACATTTATGTATTATGTATATAATATAATATGATTCATGTTTACAAGTGGATATTTTTTTTGTGAGGAAAAGTAGTTTCTTCACGGCAGCTAAAAATCCATTGGCCCTCCTTTTGAGTTTGGAGTTGGTACAGTGGACTTAATTGATTGGATTTACCTTTTTGTATATCCTTGGAAGATTGGGTAATTAAATTTATTGTCACTTTTTTTTGTGATAAACTTAAATTATTATTTTTATGTTTGGTGTGTTTATTGTTTGATTTTGTAAGTAAAATTATTATTAATTTCATCTTGTCTAAATTGTGAATTTCATTTTTATGTGCTTTATGTATAAGAAAGAAGAACTGTAGTATACAAACAAGAACTGTAGTATACAAACATAGAGCATTAAATAGAGACTATAATACTTAATTATCATAAATAAATGTTTAAAGTGAATTCATTTAGCTTTGTATATATTTTATTGGTTGATAAATAATTTTTATACAGCATGTTGATGTGATTATGTACTCTCTCCATAAATTTTGCAAGTATGTTCGTAACAATAATTCAAGAATTATTACAACTTATTCATTTTTCATCAATTGGTTGTTCAAATTCATGATACTTGGGAGACGAATGACAAAGAGGAAAGAATGCTAAAGTTGTCATGACATTGGTTCAAAAACTATCAAATATGATGCCTTAATTTTTTATTTGCATTGATTACTATGAGAAATTGAAATACATTGACTGAAATATTAATTCACATTATGCTAAAATAATCAATTGGTGATTCATTGTCCCACATCAAGCGTGAAAACATGCCACAACAAGTTGATGATTCAATGTATTAGTACTGTATTTTTTTTCTTAATTGCTTGAACTATATAATGTTTTATCTTGCCATATGGTTTTTATTTTTGGGTTTGTATATTTGTGATTTTGCGGAATATGTTCGTCGAGAATATCTCACTTTTTTGTTCAGTTTTGGTGCTTATAATATGTCCACTTATTTGACAAATATTTGTCAAACTTCTGTGTTTCATTGTGGTGTCAAATTATTTTTTATTGGTTAATTGAATTGTGTGGGTTTGGTACATAATAAAATATTTTATCCTTTCTTATGCTCTCAACATATACAGTCTTTCACATTTACAATTCAATGCGTCAGTTTGATGTATAATATCAATATTTTATTCATTACATATCACATTTTTTTTTATAATCATTTGCCATTATTACATCAAATATTATACCAATTTAAATAGTTGTTTAAAGCCTTAATATTCGAGGTCGGTGTATAATACCAATATTTTTGCTACTTCATACAACTATTTGTTAAGCAGATAGTTAAATGTACTACTGTTAGTTAACAGAAGATAGTTAGTTGAAGTTAATAGATTATGAGTTAGTTAGAGGTGTCAATAATTCAGTTAGATAATTCATTATATATAGAGGATAAAGTAGCAGTTGTAAACACACTTTTAGCACCTGTAAATTTCTTCAAGCAATCAATATACAATTCTTTCATATGCACTAATCTTAACATGTTATCACAGCAATAGGGATCTAGGGTTATCTTCGTGAAAATTGGAGGTAGATCGAGAGATTCACCATGGCGATTGAGGAAGAACTGACGGGAAGCACTGCTGGTCGAGTTCAAGGAGATTTTGTCAATGGAAATTCTGTGGTAATTGACCATAATCATCCATTATATTTTAGTTCTTCTGATGTTCCTGGAGCTCTTTCTGTTGGAATTCAGCTAACAGGAATGGAGAACTACACCTTGTGGAGTCGAGCTATGAAGATTACATTGCTTGGACGAAACAAAGTGGGATTTATTGATGGTTCTGTCTTGCGGACTGATTTTGATGGTGATTTGAAGAAGATCTGGGATCGTTGTAATGTAATTATACTCTCTTGGTTAACCTGTAATGTGAGCAAGGATCTACTCAGTGGATTTTCGTATTCCTCCAGTGCGAATCAGGTATGGCTTGATCTCAAGGAGCGATTTGATAAGGTAAATGGATCTAGACTATATCAACTACATAGAAACATTTTCACTCTCACACAAGGGACTCTACAAGTTTCTTCATATTACACGAGATTGAAAATCTATGGGATGAATACGATTCAATCTTACCCCCACCTAGCTGTGATTGTAACAAGGCAGAGGAATATGTTGCACAAATGCAATACCAGTGATTACTTCAATTTCTCATGGGGCTAAATGAAAGTTATTCACAGGCTAGAGGTCAGATCTTGATGATGAGTTGCCTTCCTAATGTGAATCAGGCTTATTCCTTGATTATACAAGATGAACGTCAAAAAGGAATTGCTGGATCTGTACATGAAGAAATGGAATCTTTAGCATTGTATACTGCTAGACATTTTAGGTCACCACAACCAAATACTGGGCAGGCTTTTTGTAGGAGGAACTTCCATTCATTATTCTGTGATTTTCGTAATATGAAGGAGCATACTCGAGTTGAATTCAATAAGCTGAATAAATGTGATCACTGTAATGCTACTGAACATGTAAAGGCTGATTGTTTCCAACTCATTGGATATCCAGAATATTTCAAAGGTAAAAAAAAGGTAAATGCAGTAACAGGAGATAGTGCTATGCAGAAAACCAATGCCTTTTATGCAGGATCAAATGGCATGGAAGGCACACACAATTATGGGAGAGAAGTCAAATCGTGATATGTCTCTGATGGGAGATAAAATTACACATGATCAGTTGTTGCATATAAAGAACAAGTCTTCACCATCACGGCTCAACCAGATACTAAATGTTCTGCAGGGAAACGATAACACTTTGACTACTTAGAAGAGTGCACACATGGCAGGTAAGAATTCATACTTAAAATGGATCATAGACACTGGTGCTACAGATCATATGATACATGATCATAATAAGTTACATTCTGAGAGTAAAGTGGGAAGTATAGGAAGAGTACAATTACCTACAGGGGATTCAACCATGGTTTCACACATGGGCAGTCTTTAACTTAATGATACTGATATGATCACAAATGTTTTATGCATACCATCCTTTGAGTTTAATCTTTTGTCTGTTAACAAATTGACAAAAGAATTAAACTGCTATGTTTGATTTTTTCCTACATATTGTGTGTTTCAGGATCTCTTGTCTGGGAAGGTCAAGGGGATTGGTGAAGTTGAGGATGGATTTTATTTGTTGAATTGGGACACTAAGTCACATCAAAACAAGATTAAGTCATTGTCTGCAGCTGGATCAGGAGAAATAAATCCAGAACTGTGGCACAAGAGATTAGGACATTTTCCTATGGGAGTACTTAGGAGAATAAAATATTTCAATACATGTCGTAATTTTTCTATTGAACAGTGTATGGTTTGTCCACAAGCTAGACAAAATAGAGTTCCATTTCCTATGAGTCATACTACAGTAGATGATGTTTTCAATTTAGTTCACTTGGATGTATAGGGTCCATATAAGGTGACTACTCACAATGGAATGAATACTTTCTTACTTTAGTTGATGATAAATCTAGATGGACATGGACTTTTATGATTGCCTTGAAGTCTGATGTAATTGTTGTTTTGAGACAGTTCTTGATAATGATAAAGACACAGTTTGAGAAAGGTGTTAAAGTTTTTTAATCTGATAATGGAGGGGAATTTATTAATACCAATTGTCATGACTTATTTGTTCAACATGACATTATTCACCAAAGATCATGTTCCCATTCTCCTCAAAAAAATGGGGTTGTGGAGAGGAAACATATACACTTGCTAGAGGCTGCTCGGGCTATCAAATTTCAGGGACACTTGCCACATAGATTTTGGGGTGAATGTGTGGAAGCTGCAACATATATCATCAACAGAATACCATTGTCTGTATTAGGAAACATGTCACGATATGAGATCATGTACAACAAACAACCCAATCTTTCCCATATCAGAGTAGTAGAGTGTTTGGCATTTGCTACAAACCTAAGGAGAGATAATAAGTTTGCTCCTAAAGCTAGAAAAATAGTTTTTCTCGGATATGCTATCAATAAAAAAGGGTACACATTATTGGATATTGAGTCCAAAGTCATATTTGTTAGCAGAGATGTCATTTTTCACGAGACTGAATTTCCTTGTCAGTTCCTAGGTCTGAATAAAGATGATGATCATGAGCTTTCTGTATTTTTTTTCCATGAAGGAGATTCTGAACTAACACCTTGTGTTGTCCTTCGGAGTGCAGTGACTACTAATGTTACTGAGTGTACAGGTCCTTTCTTGTGCACTAATGATGAATACATTGGTGAGAGCACTACAGATGTTGGAGTTTTTTCAGAAGATCCAGTATTACCTTATGTTCCTGTTGTGCGGAATTTGAGATAATACGAGAAAATATAAACGCGAAAAACAAGACAACAGATTTACGTGGTTCACCAATAAATTGGCTACGTCCACGGGAAGAGAGGGAGCAGTTTTATTATGGAGAGGCAAAAACAGAATTACAGAATAGGGTTTGCCATAGCGTCTATATATAGTGCTAAGCTACGCCCTAAAAGGCTTGGGCCCAACATACAGAATCAACAGAAAATTAAGGGCCCAATACAACAACATTGTATACCGTCGGGCCGGGGCGTCTCCGCCCCCGGACCCCAGGCCAGGGGGCGCGTCGCCCCCCTGGACCCCCCGACTCGCTGACCGGGCAGCGAGACCCCCGTCCTTTCTGTTTGTAGCGGGTCCGATTCAAGGCATTCAACAGTTCCCGTCATTATTCCTGAAAATAATTCTATACCACAAGTTGCCATCAGGAAGTCTACAAGACCTGCTAAGCCTCCATTATGGAATATACTAATTATGTGTCGACACAAAAAAAAGCAGCAATTTCTTATTCCATATCTGATATACTTGACTATGATAACATATCACTTTTTTACAAAAGTTCTGTGACTAAGTTTTCTCAAGAGAGGGAATCAAATTCATATCAGGAAGCAATGCATGATCCTAGGTGGGTTGCAACTATGCAGAGTGAGATCAAAGCACTGGAAGATAATAATGCATGGGAAATTGTTAAGTTGCCACCTGATAAAAAGGAAATAGGATACAATAGGGTATATAAAATCAAATACAAGGCTGATGGTGAGTTGATAGGTTCAAGTCCAGGTTGGTAGCCAAGGGTTACAATCAGAAAGAAGGCCTGGATTATCAGGAAAAATTCTCTCCTGTTATGAAAATGGGCACTGTCAGGGCAGTCATAGCTTTAGCTGCTACACAAAACTGGTCAATACAACAAATGGATGTATTCAATGCTTTTCTTCAAGGTGACTTATATGAAGAAGTGTACATGACTTTGCCTCTAGGATTTGTCCATAAAGCTGAGCACGGGATGCGTAAACTCATCAAGTCCCTTTATGGACTCAAACAAGCTAATAGGCAGTGGAACATCAAATTGACTACAGCTCTAATTAATTCTGATTTTCAACAGAGTCATTATGACTACTTCCTATTCACAAAGCACCAGGGAAAGAGCTTAGTGATAGTACTGATCTATGTTGATGATCTATTAATTACAGGGAATGATCACACCTTAATATTGCAGACAAAGGGAATTCTTAAGGACAATTTTAAGATCAAAGAGTTAGGTGATTTAAGGTACTTCCTAGGGATTGAATTTGCAAGGAATGACACTGGAATCCTTATGCATCAAAGGAAGTATTGTTTTGAACTGATCTCAGACATGGGGTTATCTAGCTCAAGGCCTGTTGGAGCTTCTTTTGAGATAAATCACAAACTCACAACTGCAGAGTTTGATCTACAATTTCCCTCTAAAAAAAATGGAAATGACAAGCTGCTAGATGATCCCGGAGTGTATCAAAAACTAGTAGGAAGATTGTTTTACTTAACAATGACACGACCAGACATTGCTTTTGCAGTCCTGTTGCTAAGTCAATTTATGCACAGTCCAAAAACATCTCACATGGAAGCAGCAATGAGAGTTGTTAGATATGTAAAACATTCACTAGGTCTAGGTATACTCATGTCATCAAATGCTACTAATCAGTTGACTTCATATTGTGATGCAAACTGGGCTGCATGCCCAAACAATCGCAGATCTATCACATGATACACGGTTACTTATGGGGATTCTTTGATCTCATGGAAGTCGAAAAAATATAACACCATTTCACGAAGTTCAGCTGAGTCTAAATATAGAAGTATGGCCTCAACAGTTGTAGAAATTGTATGGCTGGTTGAACTTTTTGAGGAATTGGGCATATCACTGAAGCAGCTTGTGTCAATTTATTGTGACAGCGAATCTGTTGTACAGATTGCTGCAAATCTAGTCTTTCACGAGTGTACTAAGCATATAGAATTTGATTGCCACTTCATTAGAGAAAAAATTCAACTAGGCATGGTTCAACCTGTATACTTGCAAACAAGTGAACAACCTGCAGAGTTGTTCACCAAAGGACTTACTCATGTGCAGCATGGATACCTGCTTACCAAGCTAGGAATGAAGAATGTATCTTACACTCCTAGCTTGAGGGAGGATGTTAAACAGATAGTTGAATGTATTGCTGTTAGTTAACAGAAGATAGTTAGTTAAAGTTAACATATTATGAGTTAGTTAGAGGCGTCGGTAATTCAGTTAGATAATTCATTATATAGAGAGGATAAAGTAGCAATTGTAAACACACTTTTAACACCTGTAAATTTCTTCAAGCAATCAATATACAATTCTTTCATATGCACTGATCTTAACACTATTATTATGAACATGTGAACTAATTACACTTCTATTAACAATAGTATATGTACGAGAAACATTTTTCCTACTTCATACTACCATTATTATGAACATGTGAACTAATAACACTACCATCACATTAATTGTGCATATGCACGATAAATTTTCAAATATCAATGATATGATCATTAAATGATAAAAAATATCAATAAACCACTCAAAAACAATTAAAGTTGGATAAAAAAGTAATTAATATTCTTAACAAAATTTCAGAACTTTGCCAGAAAACAAAAAAAAAATTGAAATAATAATACATCGATGTTAATTTTGATAAACAAAATTGAGGTAATACAATATATCAACTGAGGTTGGTGTAGAATACCAACATTTTAGCTAATTCATACCACTATTATTGTGAGCATGTGAACCTGTTACACTAGTATTACACCAATTATGTATATGTGTTTATCACACCACTATCAAGTAATTACGATTTCTATTTTCAAATGAATGAAGATTACATCACAATATTGTATTTCATCGTTTGTCAAATTTTTCTTTTTAAGTTCTTTTACGTAATCATATATATTAGTCTTTATAGTTCAATTTTATCTACATATATATGTGAATATAAAGGTTAGCATGTATGACAAACATTCAAATACCAGTAATATGACAGTTGATTGATCAATAATATCAAAGAATCAATCAACAATAATCAAAGTTGTATAAGTGCAACTAACATTCTTAAAAAGATTTTTAAAAGTCTGTCATAAAACAACATAAAAATAATTGAAAATAATACATCATTATTAATTCTGATAAGCAAGATTGAGGCAAGTCTTTTTATTGTATCATGAGGTACCACAATTACTACAAGTGACTCCACTTGTCTTGAATTTTTCTTCGTTGAATTCCTTCTAACGGTCGTTACTTGGTAGTCTGCCTGGTTTTTTTCTTGAAATTGGTGGTATTATTATCACTTTCAAAATATGTGTTGGAATATTCCCAATGTATTCACAAGGCAATGATTCTATTGAAATTGCATAAGTATCTTGGAAATTCTTATTACTAACAATAATCTTCGCGGTCTTGTTTCTGTATCTAAAAGCTGCAACTGTATGACTACACAACATCTCATCATGTTGAAATCTTTCACAAGTACGCATGATAGTATTTAGACATAATGTAAATCTGTTGGCATCATCTGTAATTGTATGAAGATATTTTGTCGATACACGTACCTTTATTGAAAACAAATCAAATTAACAATAAAAATTGATATATTATAAAATGAATTTCTGATACTTACAAACATACGATGCGACAAATTTTGTTGTCCTTGTTATTTGCAGTTTTGATGATTTGACAAACTTAGGGACCTTGTAAAGGTACCAGGTTTCTTACTTGAGTGTTGAAGATGAAGCAAACTCAGGGACCTTGTAAAGGTACCAGGCTCTCAATGTGACGAGCCGGTTGACTGCCAGCTGGAGAAGGTACAGAAAGTAGGTGCACTCTTCCCAACGGCGTCAGAAAGTCAGACTTCTCCAACCAATGGCAAAGAGTTTAAGGAAAGAGACTTGTCCATATAAAAGTCAATTTCCTAAACATCATTAGCAGTTTTTGCAACTTGACAAAGAATATTCAAGAACACTTGCAAAGGCTATCAGAAAATAAACGGTACTGTTCAAGCAACAACAAAAATCTTTGGAGCATCTAGTGTAGTTGTTTAAGAATATATTCTCTTGGTCTTACATTGTAAACTATTCCTGAAACTATAAAGGAATCAGTGGGTAGTATTGAAATTCTAAGTTGTCTAAGTGGGATAGCTTAGTGGGTAGATTTATTTCTACTTAGGCTTGTTGAGCAATAGAGATTATTGCTTAGACGTGAGATTAAAAACTTCTTCTCACATTTGTTGTAATCGTGTTTCACTTTTGCTTGTGAAGATTAGTGAAAACGATTAAAAATCCTGTGAGACAAGTCGTGGTTTTACTCCCTTAAGCAAGGAGGTTTCCACATAAGATTGTTGTATTGTTTAAACTGCATTTACTTTCTGTTTATACTTATTAGTGTGAAAAGGGACCTGGTCCATTGACTGATAAGTGAAGGCACATATTCTATCAAGTGGTATCAGAGCAGACACTCTCTTTTTGGTTAACCCCAAGGAAGTGATATCTGTTCTAGAATGGTTGCTCCACTTAATCTAGAAGAAGGTCAGTCTTCAACAAGACCTCTTCGTTTCAATGGACATTTCTACAGTTGGTGGAAAGTTAGAATGCATGATTTCCTCATGGCTGAAGATAGTGAGCTATGAGATATCGTACTAGATGGACCATTTATTCTGATGATAGAAGAAAAGGATGGAGAGAAAATCAGGCTTGTTCCAAAGCCTAGACAAAAATATGATGAAGCTGATAGAAAGAAGATAGAAAAAGGATATAAGGAAAAAACTCTTCTTGTCTGTGGGATAGGACCTGATGAGTTCAATCGCGTCTCAGCTTGTGAGTCTGCTAAAGAAATCTGGGATTGTTTAAAAACAGCTCATGAAGGAACTGAACAAGTCAAAGAATCAAAGATTGATATGCTCACCTCTTTGTATGAAAACTTCAAGATGAAGGAAGGAGAAACCATTCACGAGATGTTCACAAAATTGTCCTCTATTACCAATGAGCTGTGAAGTCTTGGGGAACCTATCAGTATGAGCAAGCAAGTCAGGAAAGTGCTTCGAATTCTTCCAAAGTCTTGGGAAAGCAAGGTTGATGTCATTTCTGAAGCTAAAGATCTAAAGGTGCTGACAATGAATGCTCTCATTGGAAATCTGAAAACTCATGAGATGAATCGAAATCATGATTTGTCAAAGAAGGAAGTCAAAAAGGATAAGTCCTTGATGCTGAAATACAAATCTAATGAAGACTCCACTGATGATGATATGACTTATCTCATCAATAGATTTCAAAAAATTATGAAAAAGAACAAAGGTTTTAGAAGAGGAACGAATGGTCCTCGAAATGCTACTCAAAATGATACCTGCTACAAGTGTGGAAAAGCTGGGCACTTTATTAGAGAGTGTCCTCTACTCAAAACTGAAAAATAAGGAATATCAAAAACTAAGAAGTGACAAAGAGAAGAGAAGGGACCTGGTACTCGGTAAAAATGATCGCAAAGTTGCTGCTGACTATGTGGTCAAAAAGGCTCTTTCTGCATGGGGAGACTCTTCAAGTGACTCAGAAGATCCTGATGAACCAAATGATGTGTCTATGGTGGCGGTTCATGAAGAGGAAACCATATTCAATGAAATGTTTGCTTTCATGGCTCATACAGTAAATGAAGAAGAGGATGACAAGGTAACTCTTCTCGATATGAATCATGATCTGAATAATTATTCTCTTAAAAAATTGAGAACATTAGCAAACGTTATGATTGATTCAGTAATTGAGTTAACCTGTGAAAGAGACATTATGAATGTTGAACTTGACAGTTTGACTGAAAACAAGGTTAAACTGGAGGAGAAAATGTCAAAAATGGGGTCTCTAGAGTCTGATAATACTGAACTTAAAAACAGTTGAATCATATAACTGAAGAAGCTGAAAAGCTAAATGGAAGGTCAAATGGTTTACAAGTTGAAACTGAAGAAAAACTGAAAACCACTGAGAAAAATCAGGGATTGTCTTTGGAGAAGAGCAACAAATTAGAAAAGAATATTGTCAAACTTAAGGAAGAACTTGAAAAATCTCTTAAGTGGACAAAATCCTCTAAGTTGTTGTCAAATGCAACAAATCAGAGTAATTTCAATAAGAAAGACCTAGGAAGTTTGAATATCACTCCTCCTTTTAACCCTCACAGCAAATATGTATTTGTGTCTGACAATCTGCTTTGTCTTCATTGTGGCAAAAATGGGCATTTAAAGGGAGAGTGTGCTGGCTGGAGATATTCTCATAAAAGACTCTCTAATTATGCTGAAAGACAAAAAATATCAAAAGAGAGACCTGGTCCTCCAAAACCTGTTTCAACTAATAGATTTTCAAAAAAAAATCTGTCACTGCTCCAATATCCTTTATTAGAAAGTTTCAAAAACTGCCCTATTGGACTAGATACAATCTGATCACTCCTATGTCTGCCTTCTGGGAACTCAAATTGAAATGGGTCCCCAAGCTAAAGAAGTGATTCTTGGTGCAGGTGAGTGAGAGGAGCAACAGTCAATGTTGGTATATGGACAGTGGATGCTCTAAACATATGACTGGTGACATCAAAAATTTCCTCTCACTCAAGACACTTCAGGGATGAGGTGTCTCTTTTGGTGATGGAAAGAAGGGTTACATTTTGGGAGTTGGTAAAGTGGGAAAGTCTCTTCAAGATTCAATTGACAATGTGTATCATGTTGATGGGTTGAAGTAAAGTCTTTTGAGTGTGTCTCAAATTTGTGACAAGGGAAATAAAGTTAAGTTTACTTCTGAGAAGTGCATTGTGGTTAGTCTAACTACAAAGAAAGTGATTCTCACTGCTTTCAGAAGTAAAAACATGTATGTGCCCAACTTAGAAACGTCTCATGGAGATGATATGACATGTCTTAGTGCTCAAAATGAAAATGCTGATCTTTGGTATTGTAGGCTAGGGCATGTGAGCTAATCTTTATTGTAAACTGATTTCTAAGGACCTGGTCCGAGGTCTGCCAAAGTTGAAGTTTGCTAAAAATAAAATATGTGAAGCTTGTGTCAAAGGAAAACAAATCAGATCATCATTTAAGCCAAAGAAGTAAGTAACCTCATCAAGAACACTGGAGCTGTTACACATGGACTTATGTGGACCTTTGAAGGTTCAAAGCAGAAATGACAAGAAATACATTCTGGTGATAGTTGATGATTACTCAAAATATACATGGACAAGATTCCTAAAATCAAAAGCAGAAACACCTGAAGAATTGGTGGTGTTCTTCAACATGATTCAAACTAAATTGAATCAAGTGATTTGTGGCATTCGATTTGATCATGGAATTGAGTTTGAGAACTCAAAACTGGATCGATTTTGCATGGAGAATGGTACGAGTCATAACTTTTCTGCTCCAAGAACTCCTCAACAAAATGGAGTGGTGGAAAGAAAAAACAGTACCTTGGTGAACATTGCCAGAACCATGATTATTGAGTCAAATCTTCCTCAAAAGTTTCTGGGCAGAAGCTGTCAACACAACTTGTCATGTTACCACAGGTGTCTGATAAGAGTTGTTTTGAATAAGACCCCCTATGAGCTGCTCAACAACAGAAAGCCTATGCTGAGATATTTTAGGGCATTTGGGTGTAAATGTTTTGTGCTGAACAATGGAAAGGATGATCTGGGAAAGTTTGATCCTAGGAGTGATGAAGGAGTGTTTGTTGGATATTCCTCATCGAGTAAAGCATACAAAATATTCAACAAAAGAACTCATTGCAATGAAGAAATCATTCATGTTGTATTTGATGAAGATGGAAACCTGAAGAGCAATGGATCAAATGATGAAGATGAAGTGTTCAAGCTGTTCAATTCACAAAAAATTGAAGGCAGTGAAGCTGATGCAGAACAACAGTTGAAAAATGACTATGATAATCATAATCATAGTCTACCTGAAGAGGCTGATGAAGTGGAAAAGTGTGATGATGTACCTGGTACTATTCTGAATTCCAGTCAGAGTACATCAAATTCCCCAGAAAATGATGACACCCTTGATGAAAAAGAACATGCTGATCAGCTCAACCATTCTGCTTTAAGACCAGGATGGAAATATAGTTCATCACA
Organism: Solanum lycopersicum; assembly: GCF_036512215.1. Taxonomy (NCBI): domain Eukaryota; kingdom Viridiplantae; phylum Streptophyta; class Magnoliopsida; order Solanales; family Solanaceae; genus Solanum; species Solanum lycopersicum. The sequence goes on along the minus strand of NC_090809.1, from coordinate 46,694,602 downwards.
TCCTCTTGATAATCTTATCTCTCATTTGAACTCTGGAATTCACACTAGATCAAAAACAAGAAATCTAGTTGCATTTTCAGCATTCATATCATCTATTAATCCCAAGAATGTGAAAGAGGCATTAAGTGATGCAGATTGGATCAACTCAATGCAAAAAGAACTTCATCAGTTTGAAAGAAGAAAGGTATGGTACCTGGTTCCTCGACCTGCAGGCAGAACAATAATAGGAACCAGATGGGTTTTCAGAAAAAAGCTCGATGAAAATGAAGTGATTGCTAGAAACAAATCCAGGTTGGTGGTTCAAGGATACAATCAATAAGAAAGAAAAGACTATTATGAGACTTTTGCACATGTTGCCAGGATGGAGGCCATTAGAATTTTAATAGCTTTTGCTGCATTCATGGGGTTCAAGCTGTATCAAATGGATGTCAAAAGTGAATTTCTGAATGGAGATCTAAAAGAGGAGGTATTTGTCAAACAACCTCCTGGGTTTCAAGATGCTGAGCTACCAGATCATGTGTTCAGATTGAATAAGACTCTGTATGGTCTGAAGCAAGCTCCTAGAGCATGTTATGAAAGGATGTCAAAGTTTCTGCTGAAGAAAAGTTTCAAAAGAGGAAAGATAGACAATACTATGTTCTTATTAAAAAGAGAACAAGAATTGCTTATTATTCAAGTTTATGTGGATGATATAATTTTTGGAACTACTTCAGAACATCTGTGTGAAGAATTCTCATCATTAATGGGAAAGGAATTTGATGTGAGCATGATGGGTGAACTGACATTCTTTCTTGGCCTACAATTCAATCAATCATCAAATGGGATTTCAATCTGTCAGGAGAAGTACATTAAGGAGCTGCAGAAGAAATTCAATATGTTTGACTCCAAACCTATTGATACTCCTATAGGAACAAATTCCAAGCTTAAAGTAGAGGAATCTGATCCTCTTGTGAATCAAACCATGTATAGGGGAATCATTGGATCCTTGCTATATCTGACTGCTAGCAGACCTCATATTGTCTATAGTGTTGGCATGTGTGCCAGATTTCAAGCATGTCCTCGTGACTCACACTTGAAGGCTGCAAAACGTATTTTAAGATACTTGAAGAAAACAGGGGACCTGGTTCTCTTCTATCCAACAGGTGACACTTTTGATCTAGTTGGCTTTGCAGATGCTGATTTTGCTGGTTATCAAGTTGATAGGAAGAGTACTTCTGGAGTGGCTCATTTCCTTGGATATTCACTCATTTCTTGGGGAACCAAGAAACAGAATTCAGTGGCTCTTTCAACTGCTGAAGTTGAGTATGTAGCAGCAGCCTGCTGTTCACAGTTGTTATGGATCAAGCAACACTTGGAAGATTTTGGTATAAACATCAAAGTTATTCCTCTTATGTGCGACAATACTAGTGCTGTTAGTATGGGAAAAAATTCAGTTCACCATAAGAGAACAAAGCATATTGATGTTAGACATCACTTTCTGAGAGACAATGTTGAAAAGGGGAATATTGTGCTTACATATTGTCCAACGGAGGAGCACATTGCATACATCTTTACCAAGGCTCTCAGTAAAGATCAATTTGAGAGAAATAGGTTGAAGTTGGGTATGATGATCTCTAAGTGATGTCCGTAGCTTCCAACAGTTGAATTCCCTTGATGGCTAAATTTGCAGTACAGGTATCCTTTGTGTGAATAATTTAATATCTGGATTAGATCATTTTTGTACCATTGTAGGTATAATTTCAGGAAGGACTAGCTTAGCAAAGACATGGCTAGAACAACTTGGGAATGAGGATAAAACTGTGTTATGGTACCTAGTGTCTGTCTAGGTTACATTTGTACATTAATTTTAAACTGAAAATTATGACCCCTGATAATGCCACTTGTCAGTCATCGGACATTCTGACCGTTAGTCCCGTCGCTTATCCCCCAAGCGACACATCAAATCACGGACCTGCCACCTTTTCAAGTCTTTTTAAACCCTCTTTATTTATTTTTTTGAATTTCTCATCCGTCCCTTAACATTCCTTCCTTTTTAAAAAAAGGGAATCAAGGAAAAGTTAAAAGACAAAATCTGTTCTTCCTTCTTCCTTTTTCTCTTTGAAAAGCCAATTTTTGTTCTTATTCAAGTCAAATATGTCTGATCCTTCTTCCACCTCCAAACAAATGCTCACTGCTCTCAGTGAAATAGAACCCATCACTTTCTACTCTCTTTCGGCAGTGGAGTCCAGATTCAGTGCCCCTTCAAGTTCTCAGAAAGATACACTTGACAATCCCTTCTATTCCATAGATATGAACAACACTAGCATACTTACAGGACCTGGTCCTTGCCATGAAATGTTGCCTGATAATCTTTTTGAAGGAGACCTTCCAAGAAATAAATCGTCTAAGTCTAACATCTTGGCAGCAAGTGAAGAACTAGTTATTGGAAGTCTTGCAATGATGAGGGAAGAGGCTAGGGCTGAGCAAACTGAGGATTTACAGAGGGAAGAGTAAGAGACACTCAACCCATTTTTTATAAAACTCCAGATTTTGGAAGGTATCCTTCTTCCAACTCCTAAGGCTCTGAAAGTGAGGAGGAACCCATAAAGTGGAAGGTTGAGAGAAGAGAGGGTGAAGTGTCTAGGAAGGGAAAAGAGAAGGTTGTGGAAGAGGCCCCTAGAAGAAGACCTACTACTAGGTCTGATGCTCGAAAATTGATGGCCGATGCCTTAAAGGCCAGTGCATGATCTACGACTACAATTCGGAGTGCCAGAACATTTAAGGTATCAAACTTTAAAATGCCTGAGTCTGATGTTGTTGAGTTGTCTTCTGAGGAAGTTGAAAAGAAAAGCAAGAAGAAAAGGTCAGGAAACACAAAGTCAAAGAATTTGAAAAAGGTTGAGAAAACAAAATCCAAAAAGAAAAGTTCTGCATGAAAAAGGAAAAGATCACAGGGACCTGGTGCCTAAAACAGGAGTGACGAGAATGTCAACATGCAGGAAGTTGTTGACAACTTGAGAAAGCAAGCCGTATTGGCTAGGTGAGTCTTTGATATGGGAATAATCAATTTTCCCGTCATGGACTCTCTTCATGATATGGTAGAAATTCAATCATGGTTGCATCTGTTCAATAGGAAATCTCCTATTCTCTATGACGAAGAAGTGCGCGAATTCTATTATAACATTCAATTCAAAGAAGATGGGAGTATCCTTACAAGGGTAAATGACATTGTTGTGCATCTGGATGAGTGTCTGCTGGGTAAAATTCTCAGGGTACCTAGAGAGCGACCGGGTCTGTGACTGGAAAAACATGCTCGATTGAGTTTGTGTCCTTGGTTTCTAATATTCCCACAACAAAGGTTGCTGGGATTTTTAAGAAGGTCATGAAGAGCGAGTACCAGTTGGTGTTCGAATTTGTTAACAAAGTTCTCCTTCCTCGGACTGAAAAGAGGACTTCAGCAACTTTTGCTGACTTGTTTGTGATGGAGATGTTGTGCAGATTCGAAGCTCTGAATCTCCCAGCTCTTATGTTTGAGCACATCTACAAAACTTTCATCGAGAGGAAAGGGATTCATGGAATGGGATATGGATACTTTCTCACAGAAGTATTCAAGCATTTTAAAATTTCTCTCAATGTTGGCAGGGTTGGGATGGTGAAGCAAACTGTTTCAGAGAGTACCCTGGTCGAATGTGAGTGTATTGAAGGGAGAGACAATCCCAAGATCAAGATGGCTCAACTCATAGAAGATCGGAATCAACTCAAGCATGAAGTTGAGGAGCTCATTGTGCGTTTGAGTGGTAAAGATGCATAAATTGCTATACTCAAAACTGAACTACTTACTGCACAGACTGATGGACCTGATACTTCCGTGGTTCAAGCCCTGGAGAGAGAAAATGCAGAGTTGAAGGCCAAGATTGCTGCCTTACAAGAGAAGGCAATTAAAGATAATGATGCTGCCAATGCACGACTCACGCTCATTATTCAGTCCGTGTTTCATCAACCTCCTCCTTCCTAGCCTGTTAAAAACCTTCCCTGTGTCTTTTTTGTGTGGCTTATCTTTGTGTTATTGGATTATCAGTTTGATTTTAATGTACTAAATGTTATTGTGGAATGCTACTTTACTTATTCCTCTGGTGTTCTAGTTATAATCTACTGTGAATGCTTTTCCTTTTCTGTTTGATTGTTATTTAGCTTTGATCTTATCTGGTATTACTGTTGACATTATTAGTTTACTGTATATCTTTTTTATGATGCCAAAAGGGGGAAGTAAAACAACTAGTAAGTAGCTAAATGGCTGAGTTATATGTGTGAGGGGGAATACAGTGAGGGGGAACAAAGTGAGGGGGAATACAGTGAGGGGGAATAAAAGTTGGAGTGGTGCCTGAGAGTATTGTTTGTCATCATCAAAAAGGGGGAACATGTTATTTGCAGTTTTGATGATTTGACAAACTTAGGGACCTTGTAAAGGAACCAGGTTTCTTACTTGAGTGTTGAAGATGAAACAAACTCAGGGACCTTGTAAAGGTACCAGACTCTCAATGTGACGAGCCGGTTGACTGCCAGCTGGAGAAGGTACAGAAAGTAGGTGCACTCTTCCCAACGGTGTCAGAAAGTCAGACTTCTCCAACCAATGGCAAAGAGTTTAAGGAAAGTGACTTGTCCATATAAAAGTCAATTTCCTAAACATCATTAGCAGTTTTTGCAACTTGACAAAGAATTATTCAAGAACACTTGCAAAGGCTATCAGAAAACAAACGGTAGAATTATTCAAACAACAGCAGAAATCTTTGGAGCATCTAGTGTAGTTGTTTAAGAATATATTCTCTTGGTCTTACATTGTAAACTATTCCAGAAACTATAAAGGAATCAGTGGATAGTATTGAAATTCTAAGTTGTCTAGGTGGGATAGCTTAGTGGGTAGATTTATTTCTACTTAGGCTTGTTGAGCAATAGAGATTATTGCTTGAACGTGAGATTAAAAACTTCTTCTCACATTTGTTGTAATCGTGTTTCACTTTTGCTTGTGAAGATTAGTGAAAACGATTGAAAATCCTGTGAGACAGGTCGTGATTTTACTCCCTTAAGCAAGGAGGTTTCCACGTAAAATCGTTGTGTTGTTTAAACTGCATTTACTTTCTGTTTATACTTATTAGTGTGTCAAGGGACATGGTCCATTGACTGATAAGTGAAGGCACATATTTTATCAGTCCTCCAACATTTCATTATACTTATTGGTTAAGGTTGTTGTACTTTTTTCAACCTTCATTGTGTTTCTCGTTCGAAGCTTCAATTGTTGTTCACACAAATTCCAATAAAAACACCACTTGCAACCTTCCTTCAACTAGAGTAACATTATTTATTGACTATGCAGTATTCCTTATTAAATTTCAACTCCTCTTTATTGTTGAATGTGAATAGGACTACTTTCATAATTTGCTTTCTCTAGATATGCACTATATCTTGAATTAATTTCATTCATTCTTCCCATCAATTCGTCAAATTCTTGCACCGTGTATGCTTTTGCTAAACTGAAAAATAATTTCTCACTTCTTCAGCATCTCAGTGTGTTTTCTTTAGTAAATTTGTCAACAGACGATAAATACACGTATAATGTCGAAATTCAGAATAAATTATGGCGGTATCATTCAATGTACTCTCATTTCTATCAGATCACATCTCAATTCTATAACCAAATGCATTTTTGAAACTTTCAAAGAACTATAATTATGTATTGTCATTTTCTGAATCAGCAATGCCATCTGCAAGTTGCAAAATATGTCCTATAAACAAAAAATATTATACACCATAAGATATAGTGTCATTGTGTTTTTTTTTGAAAAAAAATATAATACCTCCTGGATCCAACATGCTAGCTATCAACATTGTTCCTTCATAAGTTGATTCCAAATGTATATTGTCTACTACTATTATTGATCGACAATACTCCCATCCTCCAATTCTGACATCAAGCGTTGTAAATGAACATAAAAATATTTCTCATCGATTTTCTTATAATTCAAAATATCTCTCGATATGTTGTTTCTAATATATATAAATACATTGATATTTTTTCATACGATTTCGCAGCATCACCGCTCAATGTCTTGAAAGCTTTTTCCTTTCCTCTCCATACTTGCATTTATGTTAATGAAATTTCTTGTATTCTTAGCATGTCTACTCCTATATGAGTTAGAGTGTAAATTGTTTTTGTATGAACAAATTTTTTAATAAACATTGAACAAAGCACACCACTAGTAGACTGACGCTTTGTGTGAATCATGTCCTTCAATGGACACATATGTGCATCGCAGAATTTTTTCAGTTTGAACAAATCAAACTTATTTAAACTCGATTTTTTAAAATATTCATGAACAATTAGCGGTAGAAAATTTCAGATAATAAGTACTCTGAAAACATAATCACAATAGGAATGGTAAGATGTTGAAATACAACGTTGAATAATTAATAAACAATTTTTTTTACCAAGTAGTACTCGACATTTTAGCAATGAAACAAGACTCCCTTAAAATGCATATCTTTTCACAACTTCTAATATATTTTGTTTGTTGAAAATAAACTTGATCTTCTACCACAAATCGCATTTAGGATTTGAAATTATTTAGTTTTCTTCATTCCCTTCAATAGATTAATCCAAATTTGGATCTACGCCAGTCAAACATAGTATATTTGATCTCATAATTTCTTTGGACATCAATTTGATATATAATTATTGGCTTCCATAGCTTTATCCACACATGTTAGAAGTTTCCTTTCTAACAATGTGGAAAAACTAGGACGAATACCTAAAGATAAGGGAAAAATATAAATGAAGTATGAAAAACACTGAAATTGAAAAAAAAAAGAATAAAGAGTGAAAATACTTGAATTTTTTTATCAAACTAAACCATTATATAAAGCAACTTACCAAAATAGTACATTTTTATACAATTTTACAAAACTAGTATAAAATGTATTTGACAGTAACGTTTTAGAGTATATTTTATTTTTAAAAAATTAACAGCGTTAGGTTAATATACGTTACTGTAAGTAACATTTTACTCCTAAAACGTTATTTTGAGTAATATTTTACTCTTAAAACGTTACTGTGACTAACGTTTTAGGAGTAAAACATTATTGTGAGTAACTTATATCAATCTAACGCCGTCAACTTTTAAAAAATAAAATATACCCTAAAACGTTACTGTGAAATACGTTTATACTAGTTTCGTATTATTATTTTGGTGAATTGCTTTATATAATGACTTTGTTTGATCAAAATAGGAAGAGAAGTCACCATTTTACCAAATATTTTCTGTCCATCCCTTAGCCGTTATTACGACACATAAAGTCCTTTTGCGGTCGTATATTTCTTATGTTTTTGTTAATGGAGTATACTAAGGGAAAGCTTGTGATATCTTGTATGCATGTAAAGGATATTTTGTGAGAGTTCATGATCCAAAAACAGACGCGATGACACTTGTCTATTGTCATCAAGACAAGTCAACATCAATCCAAAGAAAAAAAAGAATGTGTAAAATAGTAAAGCAAGAACAAGACGAAGGCAAAAAACTTGTTTGTTCTAACAACACCCCAAAACTTGATTGTCATGTCTACAAGACACTACTGAAAATACAAAATTCAAAGATGATACAAGTCTTAGTTTTTGTTTCGCAAGTAGAGCAAAGCTTAAAGAAATTAAAAAAAAGAGTGTTTGTCAGGATGAAAAACAACTACCTTTCAAATATTTCACGAGCCTCGACTGTTAGGAGAAACAGAAGAAGAAGATCACATGGGTCTGGAATCGAAACCTACACAAGTGCATAAGTAAAGGATGAGTACTAACAATAAGGTACCCAATAGGCAACCTACTAAACGAAATTACTAGCTAGAAAATGAATACTCCTTACAATCCAACCAAACCTCCTTAAACTACAACCTACACAGAAATCAACCCAACCTAGCAATTCAACAATACACAACTCATGGGCTCAATATCCACAGTTTAATCTTCACAATTCAACAATCAAACAAATCTAATAAGTCATCATAAATGACAAGTAGTTTAGTCACACATAACAAGTACATAAATCACAATCCACAAATTATTCGCGCATAAGCATCAAGTAACAATGACAATGTCTTGCAGGAACCATTTCCCATCAGTACAACATCACTAGTCGGAATCATTTCCCATCGACTTTATATCACATCACTAGCTGGGACCATTTCTTATCGGTTTTTTAACACTCGCTGGAAAAGAGCTAGATATGACAACACTCACCGATAATGACCTCGACATAATAACACTCGCTGGTAAAGACTTCGGCATAATAACACTCGCCAGTCACCGGCAAAGACCTCAGCATAATAACATCACATGTCTCATCACAACATTCACAATCAATGGATATAAGCAATATCACACCACATGGAAGAGACACCAAGTCATACAATTCAAGTCCAGAATCATACTTTCAAACATTTCATCAATCAATCATCAAGGGTCACAATAAGACAATTCACATTATCATATTCATCATATAGCCTTTTTCATTTCAACCCTTTTTTATTTAGTTAGATTTAACAAGTGAATAATTTAAATCTTTGGCCTTATTCTTATTACACATAATCAACAAGGAAAGCATACGAATTCAACAAGAATACTAGGTTTAGAAAGTCACTTGCCTTAAATCAAGTAATAATCACTCCAATAGTTGAGTATTTCCCTTCCGAATGACTTTCAAAGAGACACAATCTATAAACAAGCAAGTATTCACAATCAATTTCCGGAAACAATAACACCCACAATAATTTCCTTGAAAGGTGGGTCAATCAACACAACACCCAATTCCAAAAATATGGTTTGAATCCGAAATTTAATAGTTGACAACATTACTCAAGGCTTTAGGAACTTATTAGGAAAAAATCATTTTGAAAAAAGACTTAAAATTAGTTCATAAGCTCAGTATTACTTCAAACTCAAGTTCATGAAGAGCCCCCAATTTATCAACCTAAAATCTTGATTTAAACTCATGAATTCAATAATAATAATAATAATGAGTTATCAAACATTTAAAGTTAAGAAATGTTATCCACAATTTATCTTGAAAACCCCACTCAAAATCTCCTCTACCGAGTTCTCCAAGCTCCAAAAATGAAAATGGGGATGAAACCACAAAATTGGGTTTAAACACTGCCAAGGATCCTTCGCGAACACTCCCTGCCCGCCAGTGCACGTTTTAATAAGCTAGACCTCCGCGAATGCAGCAGATCTTCCACGAGCGCGGAGGTCAACGAATTGACCTCCATGAACATGGGGTTATCAGCCCTCCTCTCCACGAACATAGGCTGCACCAAAACACAGAAAATCAGCCAACAAAAAATCATCGAAGGTACCCTCAGGATTCCTTCAGAACCCCGTGCACACAAACCACATATGAAAATTAATTATACTCGATGTTATACTCAATGGAATTGTCGAAACATGAATATGAGGTCTCCTCGATCTGAAATCAGTGAAAATCACAAGAAACTAACTCAGGCCTAAAAAGGCTAAAACAAGCTTGGGATCTCTCAAAATTCAACCAAGACCTCACCTAGATCTAAATCATCCTCAAATGTTGACCAAAGTAAACTCAAAGACTAAAATTTCACAATTTCATAATTTAGGACCTCAAATTCTCAAAAAGACTCAGAAACTGAAATCGAAAATTCTCACAACTCAAATTTCACTTTGCGAGACTGATGGAATCGTACAATTCCATCTAACACTCGAAACTCCAAAAGTCACTTTGTTAACAATTTAGCTTTAATCACAAACTTACCAAATTCTCAACTTTTAACTCATAGTCCAAAATCAACTTTTCAAACTCAATCATAAACCACTCGGGGTCGAAAACGGGAGGGAAATACAATAAATTCACGAAACTTTTCAAAAATGATAGACGGGATCATTACAGTGAGTGAGATTGTTTCGTTCACATGGTCCGAAAACTGAGATAAATATTAATGTGTTCGAAGCATCTCTCTTGAAAAGCGAGAGCACATAAGTGATGTAAACTTGGTGATCTATTAGGTTTTATTGCTTGATAATATAATTGGATTTTTCATGAATGTGATGTTATTGAGTCCTTTAAATTGCTAATATGCGTAGAAGATTAGAGGCTCGAATGACCATAATCATATTATCAACTTTGTGACTCAACAATCCGTTACATATTTTAATCTGGCTTAGCAATAGTAAATAGATATGATAGAATTACGCAAGCACCATATCCGTAGACTCTAATAACTATGTGAACAACTCTTCTATTATATGTATTCACCTACTTTACTCACTTTAATTATAATTAGTAGTATATTAAACAACCAAATTGAGTTGACAACACTAGTTCTCATAATTATGATACTAATAAAATTACTTGATTGTCAATCACTTTATTATTTGCAACCACATAAAAAAAAGGATTATTTACGCCTTTGCATAAATGTGTTTATATTTCCCTTCTGGTAGATTATTTTTTGTGATGTACACAGAGTCATCTACACTAATTGCACGGGATAAGGCATAATTATCCCCTAAACTATGACCGAAACTAACTCACACCTAAAAACACAAACAAGCTCGAGATCTCTCAAAAATAAACCAAGACCTCACCTGACCTAAGTATTCAAGCCAAGCATTTGAACCCAAATCCCGATCCAAGCATTCGAACCCAAAGGCTAAAATTTCAGAATTTCACAACTTAGGACTTCAAATCCTAAAAAGACTCAGAAACTGAAACCAACAACTCTCACTACCCGAATTTCACATTTCGAGACTAATGGAATGGACAGAATTCTATTCCGTAACTCGAAACTCTAAAAGACCACAAAAACCACTTTCTTAATAACTTAGCCTTCAAAACTCACAAACTTACCAAATTCTCAACTTTTAACTTATAGTTCATAATCAACTTTTCAAATTCAATTATAAGCGACTCGAGGTCAATAATGGGAGGGGAAAACGGTAAATTTATGAAAATATCTAACTATTGCTTTGGCCCGAGATGGGTTGTTGTTTTCAGAGATGCAGGTCTACAAAGGGAAAAGGAAAAAGCAAGCATTGGAATGGCGAGTATAGATAGTTGTGGTAATTTTCTTCATGCCTTTGGTACCCCTATCCAATTTGTAGGGAAGGCCATAACTGCTGAAGCACTAGCAATTCAGGAAGCTATGGAAAGAGCACTACAAAAGGGTTGGTCGAAGATTCACATATTATCAGATGCAATGTCATACAAATGATGCACAAGAATTCAATACCATCTTCGAAAATAGAGACCATTTACAAGGATGTCTGGCGATTGATGAAGTCTTTTGAAGAAATCGAGATTATATATTATCCTCAAATATGGAATGTATTAGCTCATAATCTTGTTAAAATTTCTATTTCGTGTATAAATAGGATTTCTTGGGTCTACCTTCCCAAATTGTGTTGTAAATGATGCAATGGTGTCTTATGGATACCTGAAACATATCTTAAAGTAATACAATGAAGTATTTTTCTAGAAAAAAAATAAATGAGTTTATGTATTCCTTCTGGTAGAATATTTTTTTTGCGTGTTGTACACAATCATCTACACTAATTGTGCGGGATAAGGACAAGTACCCCCTAGACTATACCGAAATTTCAGAGACACATTTTTACTAAACTAAGGTCCTATTACCACCCCCGAACTCTTTTTTTTTTTTGTAATTTTGTACACCTTTTGACTTATGTAGCATCCGAACATCTCCCACACGTCTCAACTATGTAGAGTGACAGAGTGTGCTACACAAGCCAAAAATGTATAAAGTTACAAAAAAAATGAGTTCAAGGGAGTAATAATGACCTTAATGAAGGTGTATCTCTAAGATTTCGCTCATAGTCTAAGAGGTACTTGTGTCTTATCCCTTATTATGCTATAGTATAAGTAACTTTGTATAACAACATAAAACAAACAAAATTTTTTTTCACAAAGTTCATATCATAACATCTTTCTCTAAATATGTCATTTACAAAGTTAATGCAATTGAGAAAAACTCTATGCAGATGTGGTTTAGCTTCTTTTCCTAGTCGCTACAGTATTAGCTAAAAACTGGCCCATTTTTCTACAGAGAAACAAAACTCATCTTTTGTAATTAGCACCTTCTAACTTGTCATATATCGTTTCATTAAATTCGCACCAGCTTGTGTTTGTAAAGCATTGTTTCTCCGGCATTATACTACACCTTATCTGCCATTCAAAAAGACTTCACATCACCTTGGGACAAGGTTATGGTTGATTTACTTATTCCTTTCTGCGGAACATGGCGTTAGCAACTCTTGGACTCTAAACTTTCCTGTTGGAACAATCTAAATGGTACATGTACATTGATCAGACATGGGACCTTAAAAACAATATTTAAGATTTAAACATGATTAGAGGGTCAATGATGCACATTACTTGCTTATTGTCTGCAGTATCTGTCATGGCTGTTTTCAGCTTTTTGCTCCTCGAGTTTTCTTCAAAATCTTCATCCACAAAATTCTGACCTGAACCTTCTGCGAGTATATTTAAATTTCCGTATCAAAGAAACTTACAGAAGTATAATTCACATGACCCATAAACATATCATTACCCTGGTTTAGCTGAAACCAGGAATCAACCATGAAGCAAATTCTTACGTGTATTTATTTATATAAGAGCAATGCCCCACACGGAAAACAAAAACCTAAGAGAAGTATTTAAAGAAGATTACATCAGAAAAAGAGGAGGAAACCATACAATCAACACTGGCTCCCAGACTACTGATACTTTCCAACTCAAGTTCTATCCGAACGGAGAAGGCAATATAACTGGGTATCTGCAGAACATCTACTGCAGAATTCGGACAGTAACTGCACAACTTGAACAAATGTTGCAACACATATATCCCATGCGGCTATGAGGACTCAGCTATACATTAGTAGCTGTTTTCTTTTCAAAATTTATACAACAATTCTCTTATCCTTCATTAAGCCATGTCTCCAAATGAATTTCCTCATCAGTTACTCATCAAACACAATGATTCATATCTTTAAGCCCAAAAATTCCACAAGAATGAGAGGAATGTAGGGTCACTATTACAAGGTTCGTTTTAAATCAACAACATGCACATATTCACATGCAAATAGGTTCTGTTTTACTCCTTGGCATATGGATTCTAAGACCTGGCCAAGTTTAAGCAAATAATGCTCCATACATGCAAGAAAAACAACATTAACATCAACATCCACTAAAACATGGAGAAACTGTACTAACGAAGCCAAAGCATCTGTGATGTATTCATCTTTCCACTCTGGCACCGTTCCTCCAACTCCCTTAAGTAAGACATAGCAATTGAAAAGTTTACACATTAAAATGGAACTAGTTTAGTTTGTTATCCTAGAGGAAAATATCCCCTGCCATAGAACTAGACTAGTTTGTTTTCCTAAAAAAAAATGTCCCCTGCCATAGTCATCCCAACAAACTGCTTACCACACTGATAAATAACTCATAAAACCAACAACTGTTGAATCTGATTCAAGTACTCTACAATTTAAGTAGCAGGTCAATGAATGTTTGAACACATTCAGACAATTTATACACTTATCAGAGGAACTGTGGCACATGACTAATGCAATTACCTTATATGAGCATATAAGGAACCAGGCTTATATGTTACTGATGACTAAATGAATGCAAAACAACCCTAAACTATGCCTGTTGAATGCTCATTTATGCTTCAATTCCAGAAAAATCCCTGTGATACAGAGCAAACAAACTGAGAGAGAGGTACTACAAGAGAAATCCATTACCTCATTTGGCAATTGGCATAAATGATAATACTAAAATAACTAAATACTTTAACTCCTGAAGTAAGAAGAATATGCATATTATGATGAAGTAGCTTACCAGCAATTCTGCCAACTGTTTTAAGAAGTTCTGCAGGGATGAGAAGGGGCAGATTCGATCTCTCTTCGAGTCCATGAGATGAAGTCCTCTTATCTCTTCTTTGCTTTTCCTTGGTAAAGAGTCTAGAACACAATTGGAGATCCGCAACGTGATGGTACTCATCACCCTGCCCGATCAATAGCTCAGGTTGGTCGCTCTCAATATTGATCTTCCAACTTTTATCTCGCCAAGCAGTGAACTGAAATAGAGAAAAGAAACTCTCAAACAAGATTTTCTTTTGGGAGAGTTGTGGAGTGGGTGGGAGGTAGCTCCAAAAAACAGAGAAGTCAAGTATCAGTGGTCTTCTGACCTGCTTTTTAGCTATATCATTGTTGAACAGCTTTTTAGACAAATTTCTGGAACTCCTGTTCAGTTCCACACAGCCAGCACGCAAGATCATTGATCTGTGCAACTGCTTAACAAATGATGTTTCAAGACAATCCAGAAATGCATTGTGCTTCTCATTTGTCCATCCCATGCACTCATCCTGAAGTCAAAATATGAAACATGCAAATCTATGAATTTTCTTACTTTTAACAGGTTAGTGAAGAGAATCACAAGGAGATTAGAATGCATCCTTGAACTTCCTGAAGATCAAAGTGTCAAGTATCTCCAGTTATCTACTAAATTAATCCAATAACGATAGCACTAGTTATTGACTTACCATAAGCTCTCTTTAACTTTTTAAGGCTGAACACATAGCATTTAAATCCTGGATTCACCTGCTTACCACAAGCTCTCTTTGACTTTTTAGTAAAAACTGCAACTTTTTCTTTATTGTTTCCTTTTCTTTCTTGGATAGTGTGTCTAGCTCATTACTTTGACTTTTCAATTTTCAATTTCTAGAGACCCTAGCATTCTATCTCATTTTTCATTTCTTTCTTTGATATTCTTTTGACTTAAGTTTCAAAATACCCAGCAGTATGAGTACTTCCTCTTTTTTTGGAAGTCTCTTCAAAATTATAAATAAGTGCTTCTTGACTAACCTATCTTATCTCTCTACAATAAACATGCACTCCATTTGTGCTCTTTATTCTATGTAATCAATATTTACTTTCAAGAACAACTAATATTAAGGGCAAATCAGGAAAAAATATTTAATTCTATCTTCTCTTTCTAAATTGATAAGTATTTTAAACCTATTTTTAGTAACCATGATAACTAACGGGAAGAAGTACCATCTTCTTCATACACTCACTTGAGAATCATCACGGATGAAGTTTATAGAAATATGTATTCAAGCTTTTGTTCAATGAAAGAGAGACTCAAATTGAAAGGTTAATCTCTCGAGATTTTTTTTTTTTTTGCTTTTTGTCAAGAAATGAAGTACCAGAACAGATTTTTTTTGCATTTTGAATGGTTGCTTAATTTGCTTTATAGAATGTAAGGTATTTAAAATAATGCTATTATCGGTAGTTTTCAAAGTAAGGAAGCCTGTCAAGGGCTATTGTAGAATGGATGATGTTTTCTTGTGATAATTGTATTAATTATAATTTGCTCATCAATTTTTTGTCATTGTAAATGTTTATACATCAAATCGAACATTCGTCTTTTTTTTTTTTGATAACCAAATCGTTGTAGCCAAGATTCAAACTCAGGTAACACATATGTGGACAAGGGTCAAAGGGGCACACTGGCCAACCAACAAAGTTTGACAGAATGTTGCCAAAGTCGCGCATATGCCCTCAAGCGAGACTCAAAACGTGTTGCACGCTTCGCGTTGCTTAATGTGGACTTCGGTGTTGTCAAGGTTCTAAGACATACTTTTCCTTGCTAATGAGCCTCTTCTAAAGATCCGAAACTAAACAATTGATTTTACTTTATCGTAGAAAAACTTCAATTTATTTGTTCATATAGTTGTCATTCATTCTTATATTTACCAAGTCTTGGATTAAAATATATATTTGTATGTCTTCTCCCTTAACGCCTTTTGTTATTAATTAAAGCACACACTTCATTTGTAAGCCCCAAGTGACCTTAGAGCTTTTTGCTTTTGATAACAGTGGTCCAACAAACATTTATCTTAAAGGTAGTGATTCACCCATCCTCTTAAAGTCCTAGATACCCTCTGCCAAGAGCTATCTTTTAAGATTGACTTAGGCCCAAAGTTTATTTCCTTTCCATGATATCAAAGCCAAACACTTCACTAAACTTGGTTTCACCTATGTTTGGCTCTTATGTTATGTTCTCATGCACCAGATAGCCAGGTCTGAGGTCTGAGTGTGATAGGGGGTAAGGTGGAGGATCTGTGCATCCCACATTGATTGAGGGAATGAGTTCTATCCTTATATGTTCTCAACATTCTTGCACAATACCCATCTCATGAGCTACCTTTTAATGTTGATTTAGGTCCATAACATAGTATTTAATCCAAATCTATTCCTATTTTAGGTTTACCTAATGTTCCGGTCCAAATGTTATTTAGTCATTCTACAGATGTCCAGCCATGGCATGCCAGGGAGAGGGAGGTATTAAGTGTCCTGCATTGCTTAAACAAATGGGATGTTGTCTCCTTAAATGGTCATGGATAATCCTCACCTTATGAACTAACTTTTGAGGTTACAACAACTGGATTGAACTCCAAGCTCTGGGATCATTATACTTTAATTCAATAACGAGAGCACCCTAGCTCTACATCGTAAGGGAATCCACGGTGTAGCACATGAGTAGACAAAGTGAATGAAAGAAAAAATTCAACAGGCTGTCATTTGCATTGTGTTTTCATCACTTGAACAGACGCATCAAAATTTAATCATAACAAAACAGGAAGCTGAAGGCATCACCCACTATGGGAGCACAGATGCATGAAATTTGTCTGAACAAGTGACCTAAGCATACTGAGCACTTATTTTTCTCACATTCATGATGCACTAAAGTGGTAGCACGGAAATACTTTCTATAAGTCCACTTTAACAGGCAAGAAAAATGCACAGAACCAGGAGCTGTAAGCACTTTTAACAAGACTTTTTACTTTATGGGGGTAGGGATCTGTGAAATGCTTGATGAACTGTTTGAAATTTTGAGATCCTCTAAAGCTAGAATGGTTCTATAGACAGGAATCTTTAACACTGGCATAACACTTGAAAGAACTCTAGCCCACTGAATTTTCTATCTACCCACCAACCCCTTTGTTGTACCTTTCAAGTTTCAACTACCAATTCAGACAGACATTCTGATGCTGCTGCAGGTTATTTGCATTTGTACTCTTTCATTTCCTGACAATCAAGGTAGTATGGAGAAAAACACATGAATATGGATTTTCAATACACAGCAATCTTGTAACACTGGTATAACACTTAAAGGAACTCTAGCTCATTGCATTTTCTATCTACCACCAACCCCTTCGTTGTACCTTTCAAGTTTCAACTACCAATTCCAACAGTCATTCTGATAGTGGTTTAGGTTGTTGCCTTTGTACTCTTTATTCTTTTCCTGATAATCTTGGTAGTATGGAGAAAAGAACACGAATGTGCAATTTTAAAAAGAGATGCACAATTTATTACATCCTGAACTTATAAAAACAGAAGGTTTAGTCCTATGAAGGGTGAAAGAGATGAATACAGAGAATTCAATTAATTTTTGATTAAATTTAAAGTAGCATAGGAAGACTAAAGTGGAATACAAAGAAAAATTGGAAGATATTACGGTCATGTCAATGTAGAAACCTCTGGAGAAAAAACTAGTGCTTGCCAGATATATAAATAAAAACACTAGTGCTTGGAGCAACAGGAGAATTTAATGAACAATGAATTGGGGAAATTCAGAAGAAATGAAGTGACAGGAAATCTTAGGTTTACTAGAAAATATAATTCTATCGCAAATTCAACACTTGAACAGTTCCCAAACTACTCTCTCTAGAGATCCACAAAATATCTTCCTTCTCCCAGAAACATCATTCACTATTTACACTGCGTCCCATTCCCAAAAAATACTTCTATTTTGACCATCACAATAACATTAGGACCAACAAGTTTTCCCATCTCCTTCAGCAGACAACGTTTTTGCCTCAGTCTCTCATCACTAATATTGTTAGTAGTATTCCTTCTATTTATTGATATATGATGGAAAAATGAGTGAGGGCTCTTCCCTAATGTACTCCCCAGAAGGAGGACCTAACTCTCTCTTGAAGTCAGAAAGAAGTTTTTTGAAAAGAATCCAATGGGACGCTAGTTGCCTCTGCAGCCTCGGTGCTTGATAATAGTTCTACTTTCTCTTTCTTATGGGTGGAATAGTGGTTCTCCTTTCTTTTCTCTATGATTCACAGTTAAAAGACATTTTCACTTTCTTATGCTTCTCTCCTTGTCTTTCTTTCCAATAATGGGAAGTGAAACAAAGCTAACTAGAGATAGTAATCTCCCAATCAACTAAGAAACTTTATTAGGTCAAATTTTGCCCTGTTCTTGGAGTGATTCTGTTGCATGATTGATTAGGTGGCGAAAATATAATGTCAACTTCTAATGTAGCAAATGGAACCAAACAGTCATATGTTGAAAACATAGGTACACTAGGTATTATAGAATTACTGAAAGCAAAAAGTAGCACAACACCGATAGTTAGGGTACTGTTCAATTTTAACAAGCTGAGTAGGTGTTCATATTTATCAGTCCTCGAACAGAAAGCTGCATATATATCTGCAAGAAACTTCAAGAATAGAGTACGTGGGTCTTTGCCAGATATGTCAAAAATAGGACACAATTATGTCACCTTCTTAATAACCTGTACACAAAATCTTTGTATAAAAAATTAAATTAACCAAAGGAGATAATACAACTAGATTTCCTAAGGTATTTGAGAACAAGAGCATTTTGTAGGAGTACTTTTTAAATGTGTAAGTCTAAGCATCTGATTTTAAGACTAGGAAGACTTTGAAGTACTTCAGACTAGAGTAATCATATCAATACATTAAGCTTTCAGACGAAATATCTGTGTGACTGCAGCAAGTGGTTGACTGCATCTCCAGGAGTACGCATGAATATCCAGGAAGTGCATACAAATTTCTTGACAGATTTGTTTTGGACAGCCAATAAGGAGGTATCATTGTGGAATCAAGCTATAATATGCTGGTAGGCAAGAGAAGTGAAGGGCAATGGCCATGGAAGATGATATGGAAGGTAGAGGTTCCTCCTATAATAGCCAGGTTTGGTTGGATAGCCACGCAGAAGCTTGTATAACACAGGGAAACCTTCAAAAGAGGGGTGACACACTCTTTTTTTTAAAACTGGTAACTTAGGGTGACACACTCATGCAGCAGGCATTTCTTCTGTAAAGATATCTCAGAATCTGTCAGAGATATACTACTACTCTGCAGATTCATTCGGCAAATATGGTGTATGTTCTTGAACATGTTTGCAGCTGTGTGGATAATACCTAGGAACATAGTCTCTCTGCAAGCAAATCCTGGTAGGGACAAAGAATGGGAAGCAGGAAAAGAACCTGTGGAGAGTCATCTCCTAGTCAGGTCAGAAGGAAATCGTAGGTGTTTTGAGGTTAAAGACACATCCATACCTTTTGAAAAGTTTAAATGTCTATAGAATCTTCATATCTAGTGAAAATATCAGGTCGTACATGAAAATGGTCAACTGCTAGATCTCCCAGATTCCCAGCAATTTTTTAAGGATTGCGGTCCAGCTCTTCTGTAATTTTTTGAGACACCTTCTGGGTGCTATGATAGCAATAAACTTTTACTTTACTAATCAGAAAACTACTAGGCCATATTTAGTTAATATCGAGCAATGGCTGTCATAGCATTTAAGAACTCTGGGTTCTAAAAGAGACAACATAATAATGACATTCATTGACTAGGAATCATTGATAAACTAAAACTACTTAAAACAAATGAATCAGCATAAATAAGTGCCGACAAGAAAAGACCATTCTGCCAGGCATGCCAAGTCTACTCTAAAGATACATAAGCTATTTAAAGCTGCTTATGGAGTAATCAACAGCCAGCCTTCAATAAGTTTGGTCGAATATCTGAAAACCTAATAAAAAGGCGAAAGTGACTTATGTACAAGTAATGCACAATGGAAAATCTTTCATCTTTTTGTGAGAAGTAGCGGAAACGGCTAACCATGAAGGAAGAAGTTAAATTTCATCATTAATCCCCTACATGGCCATATGATTAAACCCCCTCTTGTTTCGTCTCTATACCAAGGAAGAGAGGGATAAAAAAGGAGAAGAATAACACACACAACTGTGCTGTTACACAGGATGGTTGATGTTTGTTACAACTCCACTGCAGCTTCATACAGACAGAAGTTGTGGAGCAAATATTGCAGTCTGTAGTATTTGTAAGCTGACAAATATTTAGACCATCCCCTACCACAAAGAACTATATTTTTACCTTACCAAACTCAATAATGAAGTGAGTCTTTTCCAATCATAGAACACTCGGCACCTTTTTTTTGGATAAGTAAATGCCATTTCATCATAAAAATAAACCACACTCGTCCCATGCAAGACATTTTCTTAAAGAGATCAAAAACAGAACTTAATTAAGCATAACACATCAACATATAAAATAGTCAATTTGATCTACAGATTGTACACCACTTATCCTACCTTAGGAGGTAGAGAGATTATTTTTGATAGACCCACAACTCAAAAACATAGAGAGAGAGCATATCAAAGCATTCCGATAAAAAACATAACTACAACAAAATAATACAATAATCAAAGTGCAATAAAACAATAGACATTGAACGGCAAGAACTTCCTAAGTAATACTACGACTACTAGGTGTGGAAAGATAAGTGACACAACGCTCTACTACCTACTAACCTCCCACCCTAATTTGTGTCCTCCACAACCTCCTATCTTAAGTCATGTCCTCGCTTAGCTGACACTGTGCCATGTCCTCGCTTAGCTGAAACTGTGTCATGTTACCTGTCTAATACTCTAATTACCTCCCAATGCTTCTTCGGGCCCAACTCTACCTCTCCAGAACCATCCATAATCAACCTATCACATCTCCGCAAGGAGCATTTGTGCATCTCTGCTTACTTGCCCCAACCATCTCGGTCTTGCTTCCCGCATCTTCTCCTCCGCCAGGGCAGCTCCACCTTGTCCCGATACCTTCATTTCTAATCTTATCGCTCCTAGTATAGCCACACATCCAACACAACATTTTCATCTTGGCAACTTTCATCACCTTCTAAACATGAGATATTTTAACTTGCCAAAGCTCCACCTCATACAGCATAGAAGGTGCAACCACCACTACCTATAACTTTCCTTTAAGTTTAGGTTGTACCTTCTCATCACACGCAAGCAAGCCTCCATCTCATCCACCGAATACCAACATGAAGTGTGACATCACGGTCAATATTCCCATCTCCTTGAATAATAAACTCAAGATACTTGAAAATAATTCATCATTGAAATTCTCAAATATAAGCAAATCACCTTTTCTCAAATATCATCTAGGTGATTCCTTAGCAAATTGTGTTACTGCCGTTCTAACGTAAAAAAAACTCCTATCTAAATATACAAAAGATAAAAGGAAAAAAAAAGTGGAAAGAATATAAAATTACCGTGGTTACATTTCCAGTCTGAACAAAATCATGTTTGAAATTCTCAATTATCAGAGAAGAAGACTCGCCAGCGCCAGATTCCGATCGACTCAACACAGCGATGCAACTGTCCGATGACATCGGCGAGTCACTCCGGCAGGTTTCCTCCATTTCCGATGTCCGTGAATGTAAGATCTCAAAGAAGAAGAGAAAAAGAACCCTCTGGTCTCTCTTGGGTCACACAAGTTGGGGGACTTCTACGTTGGCTGCGCTGGTGGGCCCCACTAAATTCCTACGTGGTGACGCTTTTCCACGTGGCAGTAATAGTGAACGTCGCCACGTCAGCAGGATTCATAATATCTTGGGCTAATGATAGCCAGATATTTTTTCATGGGTTATTGAAGAACTTTCTAGAAACTTTGAAGGGTGGGTCCCTTTTTGTACCTTTTTTAAAATTTTATTTATTAAAGTATTATATTTTGAAATGTCTCAATACGAAGGGAAAAAAAGTTTAAATTGAATTAGGAACGTAAAACAATAGAGGCAAGAAATGGCTATTTAAAATGAATATAAGAGATCAACATATCTAAATTTTTTAATTATTTTACTATATTTTGTCAAAGTTTTAATATATCACATTAAATAAAATACGATCTTTAAAATATGAAATTAAATTAAATTAAATTAAAATATCAATTTTTTAAAATTAATTTTATTTTATTTGCGATTTAGTTTGATTATTTCTTTATAGTTTGGTTTTATGTTCTCCCTTCGAGTGAATTTTGTAAACTATGAAAGTCAAGATTGGAAAATAATCAATTTGGCCAAGATTTTAGGTGGTTTAAGAGCTTTAATAAAAAGAATTATATAATATTTCTTTTTTAAAAATAAGGTGTTTGGTTTAAATTTTTGAAGAAAATAAGTGCTTTCAAAGATTAGCAAAAAAAAATTTAGAAGTTATAATGAGTATTTTTTTTTTTTCAAAATTATTTACCCTTTTAAGAAAAATATATAAAGGAACACTTTTAAATGTTTGACGAAATACTTGTATATAAAATAATACAAGTTAATTTTAAAAATTTGGCTAAATTGGGTAGAAATTGAGAAATATTATTATTTAAAACATCCAAGTGAAGCCCAACAAACAATGAAACTCAAACAAATAGAGATTTAATAAGATAAAATAAATATCTATACGAGATATTTTAATTGTTTGTTGTCAATTGTCACGTCTGGTTGTCAAATAACAAATAATATAATGGGTAGGTAGGTAGCAAGCCATTTTCTCATCTGGTTAGTCAAAGTGAATCTTGAAGGCATGAAGATGAGGACCACGTTCTTATTTAGAGTCCCTTTGATATTGCGACGGTTAAAAATGACTTATTTTTAAAGTATATTTTTTTAAAATAGCTTTTAGAAAAATATTTTTTTAAAAAAAATTGTGTTTGACAAATTTATTTTAAAAGTGCTTTTGCTAAAAAAAAAATATGTTTGACTAATTTTCTTTAAAAATATATTTTTACGAGTTAAATTAAGAAATTTGAGTTTGACTAATTTTAATCTTAAGAAATAATTTTCTATAAGCAGAAGCCAAAAAACTAGTTCCTTTCCAACAATGGAAAATATGTTTCTACTTCCATTTAAAGACCGTTTTAAAAATTTGTCAAATACTTAATTTTTCTAAATAAGTGTTCTTGCCTCTCAACAACAATAATGTCCAACAAGCTATTAGTTAAATAAAACTTTGTCAATGCGGTTAGCATCGAAATATCGATCAAAGTTAAACCTTGGCTTAAGCTTCAAAGGAAAAATGTCTAACGGCACAATTTCACATCAAGATGTCACAATACCCAAACAAATCATGCCGAAGCCTAAAATGACCCTTTCAAAGCTAGAGAAACCGTCGAAATTGTGTTCTGGGGGTCTTATTGAGCTTTTGATTGAAGCCAACCGTTTAAGTTTTAAAGGCTCCAAAACATGGGAACTTGCACAAAACCCAAACGAATGACTTGGCGACCGAAATATCAGCCCTAGCAAGTCATAAATGACTTGAGGTCGCTGCAAGAAACAAAAAGTCAGAAAATGAAGAAAATGACTTGAAGAGTCATTACAACATTTGGTGAATTGGTCTGTTGGCCCTTTGAACTTATATGAGTTTGTGTAAATCGTTCTACTTACCTCTGTGGGTGGCAGTGGAACGGGTAGGTCTCAGAATTCGGTCCGGTCCATTACCGGTCTAGTTTCGTTCCAGTTAGTCCCGATAGGGACCGGTAAGAACGGGGTCCGGGACAGATAACGGGATGAAAATTGAGTTTTACCAGTTAGTTTCGATTTGATAAATCCCGAGTCCGGTCTGGTCCAATTAAAAAAAAGAAATTTTATTATATTTTTAAAATTTTGTTGTCGTTGGGTAACGACTAGTGGGGGCCCAACGGCTCTCTGCCCTTTTTTGCAGCCAATTACACCCCCTAACTCCCCCCCCCCTCAATAACTTTTTTAAAAATTATATTTTACCCTTTTCTTTTACTTATAAATACCCCTAAACTTTCATTCTTTTCAATCATAGATTCACAAAATCATCTTCTGTTCTCTCAACTCTCTACTCTCTACTTCTGTTAAAATTGTTGAAATTCCGATTTTGATCTTGAAAATTGGATTTGGAGCTTCAAAATTCAACTTTCAATTTTTCACTTTCAGCTTTCGGTGGTCATAAACGTCTACATTCGGTACATTCGTTTCAACTAATAATTTACGTTTTATTTATATTGCAATAATTATTTATTTATTTTGTGATTGATTATTTATTTGCATTACATTTTCATATTATATATAATTTACTCACCTTTAATATTTGAATATGGATTCCGATAAAAATGTTGTTCAAAAAGGAAAAGGTAAAAAAAGTGCAATTAAGCATGTTCAAAATATGTTAACTTTACATCCTCCGATAATCGAAAAATCGATAGTTCTTCTAGATCTAAAGCTAAAAAATCTACTATAGTAAGAATGAATACGGAGGATTATACACATGTTAATGATACCATTTTTAATATTGATAGTAATTCTGGATTAGATCCTTATCATAAACATTTACAAATACAGTTTGATAATTTTAATGAAGATTTGCCTCAAGATGATGATAATGATAATAATAATGATGTCACATTGATATGCCTAATTTCGATGATGATAATGATGAAACTGAGCCACCTACAGCTACTAGTACTCCCAGTCCCGCTCCCTTTCGTTGTCCTACCCCCATTCCCTTGTACATCCTAGACCTAAGGTAGAACATGCTAAAAAATCGGTTGTGTCGCAATTTATGACACAAAATGAAGATAAAACACAAACTATTTGTAATAAATGTAAACATAGATTAAATCATAAAACTGTTGAAAAACAAGGTGGGACGGGACATTTGAGTAATCATTTAATGTCATGTTGTAAAAATGAATTTTTGCATGCTAAAGCGGTAGCCGAAAGTAAAAAGCATGGTACCCCCTTCCCGTGAATGTAGGAGTAGGAAACTCTAACATGGTACAAACCCAATTAAATCCTTCTAATGTTTCTGGCTCTAGTTTACCACGGCCATATAGTAGAGAAAAAACTCTTGAATAACTAGCTAAAATGATTGTTATTGTGGGTTTGCCATTTAGTTTTGCTGAAAATCCCGGATTTATACATTATATTCCAATTGTATATAATCCACATTTTAAAGGTTTTGCTAGAAATACAATTAAAAAGGCTATATTTTATTATTAAGCACAACATTTTCAATATCTTCGTTGTTTATTTTATTTATAATGATTGCAAAATAGTTATTACTTCTGATATAGGTCGTAGTATAAACGGTAATGATTATTTGATTGTTACTGCACATTGGATTGATGAAAAATGGATTATGCAAAAAAGAATTTTAAGTTATAAATGTTGTTAGATGCAATAAACCGGTTGTTGTATAGCTCAAATAATTTTAGATATTTTAGAAAGCTATGGAATATGTGATAAAATAAGTAGTATCACCTTAGATAATGCTGCAAATAATATAGCTGCTGTTGAATTGTTTAAAAGTCTTCTCTTTGCCCTATTTATGGTGATGATTATCATATTAAGTGTGTTGCACACATATAATTTGATTGTTAGAGATGGTATACAAATGTATGATAACGATTGCACAAAAGTTGAAAATGCATGCCATTTTAGATTTTCAAAATCGTTGTTTTGAATATAATCTTCCATCTAGAAAAATTTCTAAAATAGTGTCTACTAGATGAAATTCTTTATATGAAATGCTTGTAGTCGCTTACAATATAGAAAACTCTTACAAATAGTTTCATAATTCATATATGTCACTCGATGATAGTGATTGGCATGACTTACATGAACTCATAGATTTCCTAAAAGTTTTTTACTTAACTATCAAAAGAATATATGTACTTTATAGTCCATCAATTTGCATGGTTTTACCTGATATTTGTATGATTTCTTCTAAATTTTATAAATTTAAAAATAAATCAAGATTTCAAGAAACTATTAACAAAATGATTGAAAAATTTAAAAAATATTATATTACTATTCCTCAAATTTATTTAACCGATTGTTTGTTAAACTCTCATTACAAAGATGTAGGTGCATCTAAGATGGTTGATAAAATATATTTTAACTTGAATATTGATAGTGAAAAAGATGAAATTCCTAGTTGTCAAGAAGTTAAAGATAGCATAAAATTTGAAGCTAGAAAATTGTATGACTTATATAATTCTAATATAAATTTATCAAGTGATCAAGAACCTGAAAGTTTTAGGAGTAGACTTAATGAAGATAATACTGATGATTATTTAGATTCTTATCTTGAACTTTCTCACAATAATAGAAATGGTTTTGCTGCATATGTTAATCAAAATACAGAACCTACTGACGATGTTCTGGAATGGTGGAGAAATCGCGGCAAAGAATTTCCAAAACTTCAACCGATGGCTCGAGATGTATTAATAATTCAAGCATCTTTAGTAGCTTCGGAAGGCGTTTTTAGTGCAGCAAGGTTTCAAATTGGAGAGCATAGGCATTCACTAGCAGCACATAGCTTGGAAATATCGGTATTATTTAGAGATTGGATTAATGCCGAGAGAAGAAATTTTGGTCGTGAACCACTACTGACCAAATTTCAAAGTAACGTTGATGAAATAATGCAAGATTATAGTGACGATGGGATTGAAGCAATGGAGAATTTAGTTATTCAACTAATTCCCGATCATGTTACTATAGAAATGTTAAATGATTTTAAGAAAGGATCTTTATCGTAGCACCGACTATTAAATTTAAATGTTTGATTGTCTATTAGTATGAGTATGATAATTCGAGATCTAATTCAAATAGAACTTTTCCTAGAAGGTGGTTGTGTAGATTAGATCTTTTAATACTCTACTAATATTTTTGTAGATCAAATTGTACTATCAAATTAATATTAATAAAAGTCTAGGCTATTCACCTTAATTTTCTTAATTATTGTATTAAATTTATTTTTTATTATTATGAAATTTAAAATTTTGTAATTTTTAAAGTTTGAATTTAAACTTTTATAACCTCAAGGTTTGAAATTTAAATTTCCAAACTTCTAAAGTTAAAATTTTAAACAAAAAATATAAAATTTTAAATTTATATAATATAAATTATATTCAAAGTTTCAGACTAATATTTAAATTGGCATAATACATAAATATGCCCTTTAACTTGGTGTCGTTTCACCTCTATGCCCTTAACTTTGAGTGTGCACATTTAGACACTTAAACTTGTATAAAATTAAACAAATAGACACAAACGTCCTACATGACATGCTACATGGAAATTTGTATCCTATGTGGTGTCCTACGCGTATTGTGACACATAAGACTCCCGTGTCTATTTTTTCAACTTTATACAAGTTTTAATACTTATTTGTGCACACTCAAAGTTGGAGGACATTAATGTAAAATGAGGTTAAGTCAAAGGATATATTTATGAGCAACTTTCACATATAGCAAACAAAAAATTCATATTTGTATGCTATAACAAACTTTGCATAATTGCGCTCCATAGCAAACATAAAACTGTATAATTTGCTATACATATACAATTGTATAATTCGCTGGCCTAAATTGTATAATTCGTTGGCCTATTTCGCTGCAATTGTATAATTTGTTTTGCATACAGTTGAATCGAATTAAAATGTATGTATATTGCATAATTATAAGTGTATAGAACGAAGATATATGTTTTTCTCGCTTTATACAAAAACAGAAACACAATATATACACTTCTGTTGTATAAAACTAGAGAAAATTGTATTTCACTGCAATTGTATAATTCGCAATTGTATAATTCGTTAGTCTTTTTCTCTGCAATATTTGAAGTAAAATGGTTGTAAATTGTATAATTAAGTGTATTACACGAAGATATACATTTTTGCATGTGTATATACAATTTTCTCTCGCTTTATACAAAACAGAAACAGAAGTGGTATAAAGCGAGAGAGACGAGCAGAATGGAGAGTGGCGAGCGAGATTTTTTAGGAGAGAGACGCTGGCAAATTTTAGCTAATGTTTGCTATGGAGCACAATTAAATCAAACCCTAACTATTCCATTTCATTTAGGTTATTAGTTTGCTATTATATACAATTTTTCCTATATTTATTAGAGCCGTCAATATGGGCTAGGCCCGTTGGCCGGCCTGACCTAACCCGGGATTTAATAGGGATGGGCCAAGATTTTTGGAGTCCATTTAAGAAAAGGGCTTTTTAACCCGGCCTGAATAAGTCTGCTCATTTGGGGGCTTGAGAAATATTTGTAGGGCCGGCCCGTGGGCCAATAAAAATAAATTAAATAATATAATATAATATTAAAATTTAAAAAATAAAGAGAGTCCAAAATCAAAACAATTAGGTTAATATTTCTATTTAGATATTTATACTTTTAGTTGAAAAAAATTTAATAAATATCAAGAAAAATGCACAAGTACTCCCAGACTATGACCAAAATCCCAGAGACACACCTTAACTCAACTAAGGTCCTATTACCCCTGATTTTTTTTTTTTGTAATTTTATACACCTTTTGTCTTATGTGACACTCTATGTGACTCCACGCAGTATAGGCACGTCGGAGATATTTGGATGTCACGTAAGCCAAAAAGGTACACAAAATTATAAAAAAAAAGATTAGGGGGGTAATACGACCTTAGTAAGGTGTGTCTTTGGGATTTCGGTCATAGTCTAGGGGGTACTTGTGCATTTTTTCTAAATATTATAAATATTATTTTATTTGTGAATTTGATTAACAACTAGTGACATTAAGGTCTCATTGTTTCTATTAAGATTAAGATATCTGAATTTGAATACGCATTTAAATATTAAGATGTGCATTAAGATCTAAATGTGTAAATTTGAATAAACATCTGAATATTAAAATATTGTCTCTGAATCTGAACACTAAATTATTAGGACAGTTTGTTTTCAATATATGAATGCACATATGAAAGTAAACATTATATCAATAAAATATTATCAAAACCTTATTAGTAAAATAGTTTTTTTTTCATATAAAATAATATTTTGATCTTTTTTTACCGTAACAAGGTAATATGATTTATCTTTTAAGAACTCAACATCAAGTTACATCATTAATATGATTATTTTTTGCACTCAAATTCTTTGAGAATCTAATATAATGCAATTTAAAATAGTTTATATAGAGTAGTAAATATATAGTTTAGGAAGATATTTTATTTTATTTTAGAAATTTGTTATTGTTATCGATCAATAACTAATACTTTCTTATTTTTTTTAAAACCTTGCTAAATATTATATCATGGGAGTGCTTATCAATTCAAATATTTTGATTAATTTATGAAAGTAAAAGATGTATATTAAGTTAATATGAATAAAGGAAATTATTATGGCAAGCATGTAATTAAATATTAATTAAATAAGAAAACAATTTTTATGAGTTGTTGTGATTTAGTTGAATTAAGATACGAGTCTTATTTTTTAGTATGAATAGTGTTAAGGGTGTGTTACAGATCTGATTCATTCAGATATATCCACACACATAAAGAGGCTTATAAGAAAATAAAACAAACTTAATGAACTAATTCTTAAAAATAAACAAACTTAATGAGACAAATCTGATTGATTAAGATTCAAACCCCATTAAATGCAAACAAATGAGGCCTAACATAATATAATATTGTTTTGTCGATATTTATGATAATATTTTTAAATCATAATTTATAATTTAATTTAATAATTATAAAAAATTTAATTTTTTAAAAAGTGGGCTGGCTCGGCAAGCCTGTAGCCCACGTTCTTGAGGGCAGGGCCGATCATTTTTTGGCCCACACAAAAAATAGACTAGCCCGACCTGGTCTGTAAAATATCAAAGCATGTATGGGTTAGCCCGGATGGGGTGAGCTAGTCCATATTGACAGCTCTAATATTTATGTATTATGACATTTAAATTATATATTTATAATTTGAAAGATTGAATTTTACAAATTATTAAACTTTCAAACTTTAAAGTTTAAACTTTAAAGTTAATGTTTTACAAACTTTCAAACTTTAAAGTTTATAAAGTATAAATAATTAACTTTAAAAGTTTGAAAAGTATAATTTTTTAACTTTAAAACAATAATTTCTAATTTTTTATTTTTAATTAATTTTAATAATTTTTTTTAATAATATACTCGGCCATTCCCAGAATTCGATCCCGTTTCGGTCAAATTTTGTACCAATTCCCTGGTAGATCGGGAATCGAGCAGAAAAAAATCCCGGCACTATCGATACCAATTCGTTTCGGTTACGATACGATTTCGGTTGGTGAATCTCGGTTTCATGTCAGTTCCGATTACTACTGGTCCGACAGTCTCGGTTACGGACCCGCTGCCACCCATACTTACCTCTTTGTCATTTAAATCCCCGAACTCATCAAAATTCAACATTTTAACATAATTTTTGATTTGTTATCCATGTGGCAAGAGTTCGTAGAAAGCATGAGACCTTCTAAAAAGGTTATAACAGTCCTTTTTGGAGATTTAAAGACCATTTTCTTCCTTCTTTACACTCAACACCATTGTTGGACAATATTGAGCGTGTTTCCTAACCTCTTTCTTGATCTTCTCTTTCCAAATTTCTTTTTCTTTATTTGTTTTTGCTTCAATCTACTCATCTCTTTTTTTCATGCAACTCCAATTTGTTGGCCTTCATCATGACAGTTTGATGTTGCTATTGAGGACTCTATGTTAAACTTTAGATGTCAAGGACACCAACTAATGCTGAAAATTTTTTTTGGGGTTGTCAAAAATATACATCTGGTAATGGTTGTGAATTCTTTCGATGGGCTTCTGCAAATGATTCAACATGCAATTACAATACAATATGAAGAACCCATCAATGAATTCATAGCAAGGAAGACAAGAAAAACATAGAAGGAAAGGAAGGCAAGAAATTCATGGAAGACAAGTGAAATCAGGCACTAGTATTGATATCATTATTATTTCAATAATTGTGATATGACTTCTACTTGTTATTTTAAGATGTATTGATTTGTATTATGAATCTGCAATGATAATGAAATGACATAAAAAAGACATTATCTTCATGGTAGCCCCTTAAAACAAATCTAACTAACAACTTCACAAAGACATTACCTTCATACAAACACAAATTCATTAAAAAGAGTCTTCAGAACAGCCGTTTAACATATTAAATACAAATTCATAAACAAAAATAAAGTCTTCAAGATATCAACTTAACAATAGTCGAAAATGAAGGCAGAACCAAAACAATTGGGATCAAGTCATTAAGCATTAAGCCAAACAAAGAGACATTTATTGTATGCCTTAAGTGTTTGGTGATACATGAGTTCTTGTTTATGGATTGAGCAAGGTAATTCTCCCGCGCTACGCGCAGTCATAAGTAATAATTGCATTGATTTTGCAAATAATTTTTTACTAATATCCATACATTAAATAATAGAAAAACAGGTTCTTAAAAAAGTATTAGCAATATTCCAACATGAATTTGATTATTTGCCATTATCACATAAGTCAAGAACCTTTAATGAATGAATTATTCACGATATAATAGATCATTGGTTTTTTAATCAACATTGAAAGGATAACAAAGAAAAAAATATGAATATATATACAAAGGTGTTTCATAATAAAAAGAAACATTTAAGTTGCTTAGATTATACAATTGTGATATATGTCTAAGGAGAAAATTTAAAAATTTATTAACATATTTAAAAGAAATTATGCCTGCACAAGAAAACAATGATAACTTTTGAACTTGCATAATAAATTTCTTCAATTGATAAGTGAGAAATTTAATATTTATGTAAGAAAAGATAATATGTAAGCTTATGTATAGTACTTTTACATTAATTATTTTCTGTACAATAAATATACGTACTATATGTGTATATTTTAAATATAATCGGAGAAAATAACTTTGCAGAAACATAAAAAAACAAAGTTTAAAACATATACTCAAAAACAACAATTAATATCATAAACATAAATTAATGAGTGTAAAAAAAATATTAGGAAATAGAATGAAATATAAAGGAAAAATCGAGTCGGCTGAATACATAATATCATCTTAAGAAAACGATTCTCCTCCAATACAAGAGGTTTAAAGAATTACATCCCCTCAGGATGAAACGATTTTATTCACCAACTTATTGATAAAAAACAGTGGTATTAGTAAGTCATTCAAAAGGAGCAAAGTACAAAAATATTTAATTTTGCGGAAGTAGAAGAAGATCAAAATTTTTGTTGTTTTAAAATGAGAGGAAATCCTTTTATTTATAGACAATAAAGAGCAGTGTGAACAAATGTTTATTGTGCCTTATCAGAAAGGTTACAACTATTTGGAAAGGGTGCAACCCTTTGGAAAGTTCACAACCTTTCATAAAAGTCACAAACTTTTCATAAAGTCGCAACTTTTCATAAAAGACACAACTTTTGATAAAAGTCGCAACTCTTCATTAAAGTCACAACTTTTGATAAAAATCGCAACTCTTCATTAAAGTCACAACTTTTCATAAAAGTCATAACTTTTGATAAAAGTCGCAATTGTTCATTAAAGTCACATCTTTTCATGAAGGATAAAGGCTAGTTTTGAAATAAATAAATTTAAAAGGAAATTATTGCTTGTGGCGGCGCCACGTAGGCTGATCTAGGATTCTCTTTTATATAAATATATGATGCTTCTGTAGTTCTCATCTCGTAGTTATCTTTACGTAACTGCAATTCTTCTCTTTCACTTTAGTCCACTTGATTCGTAACCAAAATCAATATTAATAGAAACTAAACTTGTCAATGCAAGACTATTTGACACTACTTTACCGACAATTTCAAACTAAGAAAACAATAAAAGTTTTCACTTACAAATGAACTAATATCATTAAATGTCTATAAATAATAGAATACATATCATCGCAATTACATTGTCACTTGATCTTAATAATACACCATAACAACTATTTTTGCATTTATTTTTTGTCTTGATCTCTTATATCCAATAATTGTACCACCTCTCAAAGTTGTGTTACTCTTTCTTTTTTGATCAGCAACACTAGAAGTTTATTGTTGAGTACCTAATAGAATTGTTGTAAGTCTCGCACCAATTGATGTAGCCCTAGTAGGTCTAACCTAGATGCTTAGGTAGTTGTAGTCCTCACACCAGTTGATGTAGCACTTGTAGGCCTTTCTACAGATGTTGAGGTAGTTGCAGGCCTTACACCAATTGATCCAACAATGGTATACCTTTTCACAGATGTTGAGGCAATTGTAAACCTCACACATGTTTGTGGTAGGTGTCATTTGATCTGCAACTACACTTGGTTGACTTTCATTGCAGTATTCGTAAAATTGGATGCACTAAATTCTCCGTCACTACAAGTTTCAACTATAAAAGTTCCAGTATTTACTACAAACATATTTTAAAGTCAAAAGTACAATTAAAATGTATCAAATTCAGTGAAAGATACCAAAGCACAACTTACTAGAATCGAACATCTTTTCTTGTTATGTCCATGAGTTAAGCAAACAAAAATATTTCATTTTTATTCCCTCTCTTGTAGCCTTTTCAAACTTCTTCTTAACAAGCTCATCACTGTTTTCTCCTAAAATTATTGGTCTTGTGTTCTTTGGCCACATTTTCATATTTTTCATAGGTTGAATAAACTTATTTTATGTTTTCTTGATAATCTATGAAATTGAGAGAAGATTGCATTTTAAAGTCAGGAACAAACAACACAATCTTAATAATGTGATCACCAATAACTCTTGTATTACCAACATATTGTTGGGTATGTAGCAAGAATTGATGGGAAATAGAGGAAGGAGAGGAATTTGAAAAGTGTAGAACTTGAAAGGTTGGGAACTTGAAAAGTCCTCTAATGCTTTAATGGAAAAAAAGCAATATTCCCTCACCGGTAATGGA
This sequence comes from Solanum lycopersicum, assembly GCF_036512215.1. Lineage (NCBI taxonomy): Eukaryota > Viridiplantae > Streptophyta > Magnoliopsida > Solanales > Solanaceae > Solanum > Solanum lycopersicum. The sequence continues at coordinate 46,660,659 of NC_090809.1, read as the reverse complement.
AATGAAAATAGGAGAGTTTAAATAAATAAACACTCCTATTAATTGTTAAAAGGGTTGGAAAGAGGGACCCCCTCGCGCCGTCGTCGTCGCTCGCTCGCTTCGGCTTTGGCTTCGGCTTTCGATCGAGAGATAATTTTTTGGACAAATTTATTTTAATTATTTATTTAATTAATTTAATGGCCAAAAATTATTTTCAATTAATTAGTTGATAACAAAAGTTTTCAACTTTTTAGTTAACCAGACCCGACTCGGATCCGCGCGCGTGACCCGTTTTAAATTCCGTTATATTTAATAAAATTCCCGCCATGACTGTTCTGAAAGGTTGCAACTTTCAGGAACAGTCAATACCATTTGAAAGTTTGCAACCTTTCATTAATGGTCCTGTCAATTCTGAAAGGGTTGCAACCTTTCAGAATATATTCTTCTTACCTATAAATACCATTCAGTCTTTAGAATATTTTTCTACGAATTTTCTGATCTTCCTTCTTCTTAAAAACACATATTTCTTCGTGTACTTTCCTGCTGTGGATTGATTCGCTAACAATAGAGTTTTTGGTATCTATACTCTACGGATTAAAATCATTTTACCCTCGGAGGTTATATTCCAAATCAAACCTCGGATACCAGAGGGAAATAATTTTCTTAAGGGGACACTGTGAATTCAGTGGACTTGATTTTCTTCCTAAATTATCAAAAAGAGTATTCCAGATTCTGGTAAGTTTTACAGATTCAATTATTTTTTACAAATAAAATTTTGTTCATCTTATTTACTGGTTCTAAAAATCTCAGTTACTTCGTGTTTCTGAATGATTTATTATAACCAGTAATTTCTGATTTTTATAACACAGATTGGCAACACATATGAAACTGAAATCACAACTCCAATAGGTAAATTAACTATTTCCTCCCAAATTTTGGTACTATTTTGATTCTATCTAAGAGTTCAAATTGAGAAGTCATGTGATTAGATGCTCTAGTATTAATTGTCCAGTCCTTATGGACATATTTTGACACTAAGACAACCAATAAACTACATGCAATTGTGTACTGTTTTATTTCTTGTGAATTTGCTTTTACTTGTGATATGTCCATTTAATCCTTCCTTTTAGTTTTTTCATACTTAGTTTGGATTGCGAAAATGATTGTTGTGATCCCCGAAGTGATTGAGTGTGTTTTTGATGATTTTGTCCCTTTTGAGTTGAGAATCTTCAATATGGTTCTCTTTGGTCAATATTATGAGTTTAAGCGTCTTATGACAATTCTAATAGTTTATTGAGTCCAGAACATTGAGTTTTTTCTAATAAGGTGATCATCTAGAATCCTAAGACCTAAGGATGTGATATGAATATTTAGGTAAAAAGTTAAATTTCTAACCTAAATGGTTTTCGAGGGGTATTTTGGTCATAATTTTATTTTTTTGAAATATGACAAGTCCATTGGTTTCAAAACATGTTTAATGGTGAATTTGCACTATTAGTTCATGTTTATAGGATTGTGAATGAGTTTTGAGGGTCAAAAAATATTTTCAAGGTTGCTGGTGCACACTTTTAGTGGCAAAAAATAGATGTTAGCGACGAAAAATAGGTATTTGTGACGAATTCATTGAGTTAATTATCTATTCAAACTCATTTTGTATTTTTGACATTTTGAGAGATAGAAAAATCGGTTTGAGATCATTTTTGATGTATTTTTCTTTCATAATCATTGGGTACGTATTTCTAACCCTATCCCTTTTATATTTAATAATTTATATCCATTAAGTTGAGATTTTAAACCTCAAAGTAGACAAAACAAAAATTGTTAATTTGAAGGTCGATTTGGAATGAGTTTTTATTGATTTTCAAGATTTAAGGTCAATATAAACTAATTTTGAAAAGTTTTTTTTCAAAATCTCTCATTTTTACCGCATTTTAGATGTAGGTTTTGAGATTTTACTTCTAATTTTGATTAATTTTTTTTTGAAATTTCTCACTTTATATTGCATTTCAAATGTGGCTTTTGGAGGGTTTTCTTCTATAGCTGAAGTAAATTCTTAATTTAGAGCTCAAAATTGTTGCTTGTTTTTGATGAGTTTTTCAACCACAGACTCATCTTGACTTGTAGAACTTGATTTTCAACTAAAACAATTATTTTTAACCTTTTGATTTCTGAAATAATTTTTGAACTGTTTTAACCCCAATTTCAAATCCCATTAGTATGGATATCATTTTACTCCTTTAGATGAACTTTTTCCATTCTTGATAGTTAAAGATCGTTTCAGTTAGCGTGTGATTGAGGATAATTGATCATTCTTATTGCTATGGGATGAAATCGTAGCATGATTTTGAGATGTGAGTTGTATTGTGTTTCTCGTACAACGCTTAATTTTATTGTGTTAACCGTGTGGGGACTTATATGTTGTTTAGTGTATGTTATGACTCTAACTGTTGTTTTATTTGCTCTGCGAGCATATGATTCATTAGTTTCTTGTGAGAGAGAATTGTAATTCTATTTGACTTATAATGCTCAAGTGAGCGCCTGAGCTTAAAACGTTATAATAGAATTCACTTATTTCAAATGAACCCTTTCCCATTATTTTTCATATGAGGGTGTTTATCATGATCTAGTTGAGTTTTGAGAAATTTAGATTATTGATGCATATTGAGTTGATTATTGTCTCCATATTATATATGAGTTAGTGATGCATCTGTCATCATTCATCATATCATGTTATTAAGAAAATTAAAAAAATAATATAGATTCCTTTTTAGAAACAAAACGAGACACCTTTTTTTTATATTTTTTACCACAGTGAGATAGCAAGTTGTTGAGGATATTGAGATTGTGATTTGGTATATGGACTGAGAGTCTCCCATAAATCCTTGTATTGGAGCCTTAGCTTGATAAAGTGTATACGACAGGTTGTGCAATAGCTTTGATTTTACTGTACCACCACATCATTATATCATCTCATTCCATTGCATTAGTCATTTGAATTGCTTGACTTGTATGTGATATGAAAACTGTTATGACCTTATGTTTTTACTTTACTTGCGTCATTCATGATAAATTGGCGGCACTGAAGAACAGAACTTTTTTGTATACAAGTGGAATCGTTTCTTAGTATATTTCATAAGTTAATTAATTCATTTTGCTTAGTCGGTCAAGCCTACTGAGTACTCATGGATTATATTCATACCTTCTTTCATATTACTTTTGATTTAGTTTTTAGTGCGGGTACTCCCTGCGGGTGGATGATTGTTTCTAGCTTTGGAGATCTTTTTGGAGTGATAGTGAAATCCTGTTTCTGGATCACCATTAGTTCCATCATTTATTTTCAGTCTTTGTTTCTTTTTAGAGAATTGAGATGTGTTTCACACTCTAAAATTGTATTAAAAACTTTTTGTATTTATGCTACCAGATTTTGAGATATTCTTTATCACTTTTTTTTATTGTTTGTGGTCTGATTTCTCTTGGAGTTGTGTGTTATTTTTTACTTACACGCCATTATGAGGATTTTTGAATTGTGGGTCATCATGACGTCGTGACAAGCTACAATTTTAGTGGTATATTCCCTCCATTCTCACTTCACATAGACAACATTTGCAAGATCCAATGATATTGGTCTTGTGTGAAGAAAATAGGATGAGTTAAGGGAATAAGGTTAGGAGCTTTAGTGTTATTTTGAGATGCACTTATAGCTAGATCTCCAGACTGAAAAACATCAGTACAACTCAACAAATCATGTCATGTCTAACAACATTCATAATCTAGGAAAAAATTGTGGCATTATATTTTTTCAAATATTAAACAATTTTCAGGTACATTTAGGAAATCTATCATCAACAAAATCTATCTTACTCTTATCTAGCCAATTCTCAAGGATCTACTCCAGATTACATATTTCTTAGAGGTAATAAGCTATAAAAAGATCGGAAAAGGGCCTAAAATACCCTCAAAGTATTGAAAATGGTACAAAATTACCCTCCATCCACCTATTGGCTCAAAAATACCCTCCCCACCAACCTATTGTCTCCAAAATACCCTTGTCATCCACCTTTGGGTTCAAAATTGACCATTTATTTAACGGTTTTAGATTTAAACTATTTAAATATTTTTTTAAATACGTTACACTCAACTATTTGTTATAATTTAACTTATTACATAATTTATAAATCAATCCACTACCCACCCATTACTAATTAAATCCCACCAAAATAATAAATCCGTCATGTTACTAATACAACAACAAGAAAGCTACTTCCAATGAGAGTTTTTGAAAATTTGAGGCGAAAATATCTATAGAAGTAAATTATTATACATTCAAGTGTCTAAATAACAATTAATGATAAGCTTAAAAGTATGATTATGTTCATCTTAATTATTCGTTCGTCTCAATTATGTGATGTTACTTCATAGATAATTTTTTTTAAAAAATAATATATTAATGTTTTAAAACAAACCATAAATATTAATAAAATTATATTTAAAAAAAGTGCTTGAATTAATTGGGATGTACTGCTTCTTTAACTTTAATCATAGATTTTGATTTTAAGTTTTAAATAGAATCCTATTGAAAGTGTCCTCCTAAATAAGGGCTCAACCAAAATTTAATTGGGGCTTTGACTCAGAGTTGAATAATTTTGTATGTCATTTTTAGGAATCTATAATTTCGTCGAGTTTTAGTAGGTTTTATGACAATTTTGATATTATAATTGATTTATTAATTAGGTGGGGTTTAGTTAATAATGAGTCGGTAGTGGGTTGGTTTAGAAATTATATTAATAAATCAAATTATAACCAATAGTTGAGCGCCAAGTATTTAAAAAAATATTTAAATAGTTTAATTTTAAAATAGTTAAATAAGTGGTCAATTTTGAACATAAAGGTGGATGACAAGGGTATTTTGGAGCCAATAGGTAGATGAAAAGGGCATTTTTGAGCCAATAGGTGGATGGAAGGTAATTTTGTACCATTTTCAATACTTCGAGATTATTTTAGACCCTTTTCCGTAAAAAGATTAAAGAGCCACCTGGAGTATTATTATGTTGTAGATACAAAGGATAATTAAAGTTGCAGATAGCAGGAACTGCATGATTTATATTTGATAGACATTATCAGTTTTCAATATTTCCAATGTGATTGCCCATTTATGAACAACTTTGGATTTGCTTAACTTATGCTTATGATTCTACCGAATGAGAGAACCTAGACATACTTTGAAACTAGACAACAATTTATCTAGCCGTAATGCTAAGGCTTTGATATCATGATAAATTAAGCAGAAGAAGATAAAAAACTTTGATTTAACTATTGAATGAAAAGTTGATTATAATTGGGTGTACATATCTTATACTTTAACGCATGTGTATAATGAGTTACTATAGGAAACTTCTAGATCCTAACTAACTCTTACTAACAATGACGAGTAGGCTAATCATAGTAACTTCATACTCTAGTTAACATAGACGCATAACATGTAGCAAGTCTACACAATTTTCAATTTAAATGATGTATCTTCATTTCTGCTCTAAAAAAATACTTTACACCGCATGCATTCTCTTAAGGTCAACCGACACTACTAATAATAATCTAGAATATACAAATAGAGCCAAGAGATCACTATCATATTTTATATAAGATATAATATATAAATATGTCTTTTAACTTGGTTTTGAATTATATTTATATCCTTTAATTTTAGGTGTGCACAAGTAGACGCTTAAATTTGTATAAAGTTGAACAAATAGACACACATGTTCTACATGTCATTTTTTGTTCTACGTGATGTCCTACATGTATTGTGTCATGTAGGACTCATGTGATTATTTATTTAAAAGTTGGGTAGTTAAAATGCTTGTTTGTGCAATATAAAAATTGGAGATCAAAATTAAAATTTGAAGCCAAGTTTAAAATTCAATATATATATTATGCATTTATATAATCTCATACTCAACAGTAAAAAAAGAGAGAATCATTTCTCAATTGGAGAGAAATTTTCAGCCCACTTTCTAAAGTCCAAAGAAAACTTATTTTTTTAAAAGTAATTTTTTCGAAGAATTTTGATTTGTTCAATAAAGCACAATAAATAAATATCGTATTGTCTATAAATGGTACTACTAAAAAATCGAATCTAATCAAACTCGTCCCACTTCTAACTTACACACTCTCTTAGCCTTTAAAGTTTAAAAAAAAAAGAAAGAGGAAATGAAACACCTTGTCGGGCACCATTAACAAGCAAGAGAGACACTTGTCGATTTCACCAAGCGTTTAAACTTACAAAGAAGTAAGGATCGACACGCTTTGCTTTGCTTTGCTCTTAAAAAAAAGGTACAATTGTGTTACTACTCTATTCATTTCGTCAGAGTCCTCTTTTTTTTTTTGTCAATTTTCCATTTTATTTATTTTTGTTAGAAATGTTAATTGACTATTAGCATTAGTAATTTTCTTCAACTTCTTATTATATTTCCTTTGGATGAAATGAATATTTAATTAAATGAACTTGCTTTTTTAATATTTTAATTTATATTCTTTCAATATTAGAACTCTTTTCTTGTAATTCATGCTTTGAATTTGATTTGTTTTCTGATTTTTATCAGATAATAATGCTTTGAAGTTTTTTTTTTCCTGATTTTAAATGAGCTTGTGGAAGACTAATTGCCTACTTTTTTTCACATCATTTTTATCACGAAGAAAAACAAAAAGAAAAGACAAAAGTATGGAGAATATTTTGAACTTAGATTCAAATTATTAGTCTCGTCCATAAATGATTGACATCCTCTAAAATATCTCTAAATTTTGATACACTCAATCTGTCACATAACAGAATAAATAGTTTCAAACTCTTGTAAAAAATTGAGGAAAATATTCAAAACACTTCTATATTGGACGAGATCTTAAGATATGTTTCACGAGTAAAATCTGTGTGTATTTTAGTTCAGTTAGTGAAGTAAGAAGGGTGTTTTTAAAGTTGTTAATCATTCGAGAATGAAGTTAATGATTCACCTCCAAATATTTCTTGATTGTGATAATATATATGTTCTTATTGATTGTGATTTGTGGAGTATGTTTCACTTATACGAATGAATCATGAATGAACTTAAGATTGAAGTTGATTCTTGAAGCAACTATTTATCTTCAATTATAGGGAACACTTTGACTCTTTGAGGAATTACAAAGGTGACTCAACTATGAGGAATTATGTAACAAAGTTATGTAACTTTGGATACGTCATACCTTTGAATTTGACATTTAAATAAATTTATCTTTGATCGTAAATTTATTTTTTTATATATTTTATATATTTTGATTTGTCAATTATTATAACTTACACTGCTTCCTTTTGTAGGTAGTGTACAAACGTATAAATTTTATTTCAAAAAGTTTTATAATCAAATTTAAAAATTTAATGTATGAATTTTTGATTAAACTTAAATTTTTTGACTCTCCAAGATGAAAAATATCAGTAAATTGAGACATAGGAAAGATTATTTTTACCCCAAAACAAGTGTAAGAATCTTCCCTTTTTGTTCTCTACTTGTAGGCTAAAAGTAGCTTTAAATTTTTTTTATCAACCATGCAGATTTTGATATATTTCTAAGGCAAAAATTATTGATACAAAATAAAATTAAATGACTTTGTCATATACTTTTTCATTGTTGAGTGACTTTTTGAGATATTTACTGTTTGAATTGGGTCCACCCGCATTTAAGAGTGTTCTGAAGTGAGTTAATGTCAAAAGCATGATATGTTCAAATATCAACTACTTTCTTAGCTGTTGATTTTAAGTTCTTTAAAGCTATAGTGAAGTAAGATTGCATCTTACCACTGTTCGAATTGTGGCAAAGACCTTCGATAAACTTTTGAGGCAATTAACATTCATCGTAAGTGTTTTTAAATCCTATAGCGGCATTGTTCAATGACAATTAACTAATGCTGGTAAAGATTTTAGCACTCTTTGTTAATGTGTATATACATATATTATGGCTAAAAGCTGTTTTTGTTGCAGTGTGAGGATATATAGTATCATACTAAGTCTAGTTTTCCCTGATAATGTCTTATTAATCAACCTTTGATCAGATTTCAATTTCCCCTGAGAGTTATAGCACAATGGGATCTTACTTGGAACTTCAAGAACTGTACTGACACGCCACAGATAGAGAGAAACGGTGAGAAGTCGATGGGAAGTGGTAGTTTTAGTTTAACTAGACAATCTTCCATGTACTCCTTGACATTTGAGGAGCTCCAGAGTACCTGTGGTTTCCGAAAGGATGTTGGTTCGATGAATTTGGAGGACCTCTTGAAGAATATTTCGACAGCTGAAGAGTCTCGAGGCTTAGCATCTTCTGCTGGTGTTGGAGAGGGGAGTATGGCTGCGGGGACTTTGCAGAGACAAGGTTCTTTAACACTACCTCGGACACTTAATCAGCGGACTGTGGATGAAGTATGGAGAGATTTCCAGAATGAGACAACAGTTAGTTCCAATCTTGGACAGAAGCAATCCAATTTGGGTGAAATGACGTTGGAGGAGTTTTTGGTTAGAGCAGGAGTGGTGAGAGATGATAATCAACCAAATGTAACCTCAAACAATGTTGGATTCACCGGTGTTTTAGGTGAACCGAGTAGTAACAACAATGCTTTGAACATTGCTTTTCAGCAACCAACTCAAAGCCCCGGACTTTTGAGTAAATTTTCCGAGAGTAACATGTTAAATGTGGTTAATGTCAAATCTTCTCAACAACAGCCTCAGCAGCAGCAACCTCTTATTCCTAAGAAAAGGAATGTTGACTTTGCATCTACGATGCAATTAGGGAACAATTGCCAACTGGCTAGCCCAAGGGCAAGGGCTGTTGTTGTCAGCACGTCCAGTCGTTCTGTACATGCTACTGTTGTTCAAGGCGGTGTTATGCAGAATGGAGTTAAGGGCATGGCAGGATTGCTTAGTGGTGTTACATTTGCACCAGGAGGATCCCCTGGAAATCAATTGTCATCCGAAATGATTTCTAAGGACAAACTGTACAGGTCATTTCTTTCCCCTTCACCTTATGCATTTAATGAAGGTGGAAGAGGGAGGAAATCATGCAGCACTTTGGAAAAAGTTGTGGAAAGAAGGCATAAGAGGATGATTAAGAACAGAGAATCCGCAGCAAGATCAAGGGCTAGGAAGCAGGTGATTTCATATGTCGATATTTTACATATTGAGTTATCTTGTGTTTATGCTGTAATACTCATGCAATTGAGAAAAACATAACTGAATTTACTGACAGCGTTATCATAAACATCTGTACACCTCTCAAAGAGCATCTTCTCTAATCATATCAGATAGATGGAAATGCATTTGTAGTTGTTCAACATCGGCAAATCTGCATTAAACAAAGTTGACAATCACAACATTATCCCGGAAAAGAGATAGATACATAAAGAACGTTGGCATAGGGATTCATTGCATTTTGTATGAATGACTCCATTATGGTATTTCGGTATGACAGGCCTATACTTTCGCGTTGGAAGCTGAAGTGGCGAAGCTTAAAGAAATTAATGAAAAGTTGCAGAAAAAACAGGTATATATGTTGAAATTGAAATTCACAGCATCACTACAAGAAAGTTATTGTAATAACTGTTTGCATTTGAATGTTTCACGCAGGCTGAATTTATCGACTCACAGAAAAATCAGGTAATGGCCTCTTTTACAACTAATAGCAAGTATCTCTCTCTGTGAGTCAATAACTACCTATCTTTCCTGCTTAACTATGGACTAGACACAGAGATGGTATGTTGAAAGAATATGAGTCATAGGGTACTTAGCTAGTGAATTAGAAGATAGATCAAGGTTTCAAGGAAACTAGCTATGCCTGAGTGAACGGTGTAATCATACATTCTTGTGAAAATTGTACACCTACACAGATATCACAATTTTAAAAGTGAATATGTTCTACGTAAGAGACCGAGACAAATGCACGTGATTAGTTAAACTTGATTGCCTGAAGTTTATTTACATATACCAAGTCTTTCCACAACTCTTAACTATTTTCTAATGTTGTATGCTGGAATTCTACCAAGGTCCTGTTGTTTATTAACTTTTCGTTCCATTAAATGCAGTTATTGGAAAAAATGAATACGTCATTTGGGAGTAAGTTAAGATGCTTGAGAAGGACACTGACAGGACCTTGGTAGAATTCCAGCATACAACTTCAGAGAATAGTTAAGAGTCGTGGAAAAACTTGTTATATGTGAATAGTTAAGGGTAAGGCACTAAGACTGCGGATACCCCACCCTCCCCAGACCTCACTTGTGCGATTACATTGGGTATGTTTTTTTGATCTTTTTTGATCATATTATTGATGTACTAGTGTTGGTATATCATTTTATTATTATTATGTAAATGGGTTTCTTGCACAGAGTTTCTGCTTTATCTGCTTTTTGTTTGACTAACAGCAGTTCAGATTATCACATAAATCAGGTAATAACATCTAGATGTATATCTTTAATAAGCTATTTATAAACTGCTGGTTGTGTCATTTTGCTCATCAAAGAGAGAAAATGAAAAGGATTGAGTTCTTTGCTTATAGTCCAGGAGAGGAAGTCATGTATCGAAATCGGTCTATGTCAATTTAAGAACACAACACAAGGGTGCCAAGAATATCATCTATCAAATCATAGCTCAAGAAAGGAAGTCTTAAAACATGACTTCTAACAACCTTTTAGATAAAATTAAAACACTTGGAATAGTTACATTTTCTCTGTTTTCATGTATAATGAAAAGATTAGAACAACATTTACTGCATTATATATCACTTTGCAGCAAGAAGGGATACCCAATTCCTCTTCTTCTAGAAGGGAAAATCACAAAAAGAAGACTAATGACAAATCCAATCACCAGTGGAACAGTATTGATGATCTTTCGTGGTACAACAAAACGATAACATTGCAGCACATCAGTGTGTGATGCTGCAAATGTAAGAAGAGCAATCAAAGAAAGTGATGCATGGAAGATGTCAGACCATCTAAGTCTATAATCTCTTGGAACACAAGGCTTAATCCTCCTTCCATTAAAAGTCCAAATGCCACTGAAAGTCGCCACCCCATAATGCAGTCTCCCGGTAGCTGACTTGAAGCTATCGGTGAAGGAGAAGAACACGCAAGAAGCAGCCGATAGGATCAAGAAAATCCCAGTCATCCATTGTTCAAACTTGTTGCATTGACCATCATTGGTTAGTATGGGTGCAAATATGGTGAAAGCAAGGATTGTAGCTGTAGGTAAGAGGACGTTGAGACGAGCAGTGCCACTTAAGATTGTATTTATGATGTATATGAAGTTGGAATCATCCTCTTCTTGATTATCATAATCTGGGAGGTAGAAGTCACTTTCATCAGGTTCATCACTTTCAGATAAGTGTTGGTACAAGAAGTTGTTGTCCATATTGAATTTGTGGGATTGTTGAATTCTGAAAATAGTTTCAACATTATATCAAAAGCTTTCTTTGCTGAGGTTTAGGGAGGAAGTCATTCCATTTCTTGTCAGGTTACTTCCTTCAGATCAAATTTTAAGAAAGGTATATTGGAGTCCCGGCTAAATTCGGATTGCATACTTCAGCTCCCATTCGGAGGTGGCGCTCCCAAGAGAATTTTTTTTCATATCTAAGGCTGAACCCGAGACTTCTGATTAAGGGTGAATCAGTCTCATCACCGTACCATAACTCATGTCGATAGGAAAGGTATCATTATTTGGCATAGGGGAAGAGGGAATCACTTTTTTGCTCCCTTTCTTTTGGTTTCTTTGTGCTTTTTTCTTTTCCTAAAAGGACCTCTAAAATAGTTGGTAAAAAAATAATCCGCATAGGGTGTATATATCAATTTAATACTATAATTTAGGCATAATGCATAAATATGTTATTTAACTTGACTTTAAATTACATTTATGATCTTCATCTTTGGATGTGCATAAGTAGACACTAAAACTTGTATAAAGTTGAACAAACATGCACACATGTCCTATGTGTCATCCTACATGTCATTTTTGTCCTACGTGGTGTCATACGTGTATTGTGTCATGTAGGGCTCATGTGTTTATTTATTTAAAAGTTGAATCGTTAAATTGTTTTTTTATGCATTAAAAAAGTTGGAGGTCAAAGTTAAAATTTGAAGCTAAATTTAGAATTCAACATATGTATTATGCCCTATAATTTATTATGATCAAGTAACTAAATGAAATAAATACGCATACTACGTAAAATAAGTCCATATTCGAAAGAATAACATATTGACTTAGGACGTAAATATTTGATAATGGATTAGATTCTACCCAAAGAGCTTATGTAAGACGAGGAGCAAGAAATAAAGTATTTTTCGGAGAACCTAACCCGCATAATATGTAGGACACATGATATCCAACAAAAAGTCCAAAACAAACAGTTTTTAGTTTTTAATTTATTCTGCATAACCTACCGATAAAATTAATTGGATGAAAATCCATATAAATGTTTGGATTTTTTTTCTTCTGAAACTTCAATTGAAATGAGAAATTAAATTATTTTAAAAATATCGTGCTAAATCAAATATCAAATCAAAATATTTCAATTTGATTCGATTTATTTTAGTGTTTTAAAATAATTTTTCAATACATATAAAAAAATAAAATAAAAATAAAATTATCAAAACATTTTACTAAACATAAAAAGTTGAAAACTCGAAATAACCAATAAACTGTTATAAATCCATTGAATTGTGTGGATTGTCCTTTAGATATACTCAAGACTTAATTGTATTCATGTATACATGTTTCCAAGGTGATAAGAACAATTTGGATAACTATGTACCTACTAATTGGGCATTTATCATGGAGGCCTTTGGGATGATATCTCAACTCTATAAATAGAGATATCATTCACCTTTTGTACAACATACTTGAATAAGAAAATTATCTCCTCTATCTTATACTTCTTGTCTTTTTCATCTTATATTCTGAGCTTTCTTTACAACACGTTATCAGCACGAGTCTCTAGCCAATTAAGATTGAGTTTTAGTTTTTCTTTAACTCATTTTTTGGTTGATCTCGTTATGAAAATCAAGGTATTATATGCATAAAATCAGGTACGTATTTTCTAGAATATTTTATGATTTAGAATAAAAATAATATTCAGTCACTAACAATTATCAAGAACCGAAGACATATACTACTATTGGTTGAATATAACATGCTATACAAAACTTCTTAAATAGAAGAAGCTATAAAATTTTAATAGCATGAGTTTGAATGTTATTTTGATTGTTTTGAAAAACTCAAAGGGTGAGTCATGTTGTAATTCGGTCTATTATACCGTTGGTTAAGGGTAAGACGATGGATTCAAGTTTCATCGCACCAAAAGGGTAAGATATCTGATTAAAGTCCGGATGCACCATAATGAAAAATATTTGAGGATAAGACGATAGATTCAAGTTCTATCGCACCAAAAGGGTAAGACATCAATTTGAATTTTGATGCACCGTGATTGAGTTCAAGTCCCATAGAATTATGGCGTAAAACGCCTTATATGGATAAGACATTGAGTTTGAGTCAATGCACCATAGTGATGATATAATGATGACTAAGGCTTTGATGAAAAGTCTTGAAATTCGTCCTATTGAATTTGCTTCATTCCTTGAAAAGAATGTGGTAGCAACATATGATAATTTTGGAATCGCATGTTCACTTGCTCTATTCTATCGTATGAATGTGGTAGCAGTAAATAGTTAGTCTGAAAGATGACAAATATTTAACGATATTAAAAGGGGCATGAAATGACGGAATGATAATAGTCATCATTGTGATAATTATAAAAGGAAGAACACTACGGGGTCTCCAAATAGTCCTTCAAAATGTGAACACAATTTTTATTATAAAATGGTATGAAAGGTCATTGGACTTGTGAATGTTGTCGATCCAATTTGACAACTTTATAAATCCTCCATCAAAAGACAAGAAGATAAAGTGATGATACACTTGATCTTTCAAAGTGATGTTGAGGTGTGTCATGGAAATATGATTAATTTTAAAAACCATGACAATGTACTTATAATGCAAATTTATGAAGTACATATAAATGATTAGCCCATTCCTTGAAGACAATGTGACTTGTAATGAGTATCGTGAATGCTCGACCATTCTATAAGAGAATGAGTCAAGATGTGAAAAAATCATTATGGGTTGAATATATGCCACAACTCACCTCTATGGAAGGTTTGAGAAAAAATGATATATACACTAAATTCACCTCTACGGGAGGTTTGAGAGGAAATAAATTTTATTTTCCAGAAATAGTTAATGGTATTGTATGTTTATACGTCACTATGGTATGTTTATTGTGAACTACCGAAAGGGCAAAAGAAAGAAATAGTTCTTGTCTATAAGGGTTGTAGTCATTATTGTGTGGCAATACAAATTTGTCATTGGTTGTGTACCAATGGTACAACAAAAGTAAAGCAAGAAACATGCCTTGCCCGTAATGATTTTGACCATGACAATGATAATATAATTTCCTCCTTGAAGGAGATGCTCACCATATGAATGGTGTCATGGAATATGTGATAGTACACAAAATTATATTGCAAGCTCTAACGAGTTGTGCTATTATCAATGGAATAATATTGGGTTGTAGTAAGTCTCAAAAGAAACCTTTTAAGTTTCGGATGAATTGAAAAGAAATATTGAGACTATAAATTATGAAAAGATTTAATATCTTTAAATTACTACAATTGAAGAGGGTTATAAATATTACCCATTTTTTCCTCGTGTTTGTTGCACACAAACATGTGCATGCTAATGGAATCACATGCAAAAGTAAACTATAAGTGTACTGAAATAAAAATCAGTTGGCATGATCAGTTGACCATTCTGATTTAAATGTGATGCAAACGTAGTTGAGAATTTATGTGGCTTATGTGATGAAGAAATAAAAAATTCTTCAAGAATTCTCTTGTATTGCTTGTTTTCATTGTACCAGCTAAGGTTGGGATTATAATCCCCTGAAGTTTTTGGAACATATAAAAAGGTGAATATGGGCTCATTCACCTTCCATGTGGATCATCTGCAACTATATGATAGATGCATCTATGATGATCACATGTGTTTTATTGTCAACTTACAAATGATGTATGTAAGGTTGTTTGCTCGAATTGTTAAATTAAGAGCACAGTTCCAAATTATGAAATTATATTGATAATGTTGGTTGATTTAGCTAAAATTGTATGCTTCTAACTATAGCTAAATCATAGTTATGAGAACAGAACTCCCAAAACAAAATTTGGTATGAGATAAATTTATTTAACATGTAGCAACACATGTATGCATCAAGCCAACAAGGTCTCCCCATTAAAATTGGTTCAGGGTCAGGAACCATATAATTTTCATCTAAAATGTTAAAATGTGCGGTTATGATTTTAATTGCTCCACCACGCACAAAGATGAATTTCCAAATAAGGTTGGGATGAATGTTAGATTTTCTAACATTAGGGGGAGAGATGATTTTGACAGCTGAAAATTATGTTTGAGCTTAATTATGAATTATCTAGATCCTCGTTAAATATATATGTGAATTTAAAGTTCAAGGAATAATTCAGTTGCATAATGTTGCAAATCAGTTGCCAGATGAATGCACTGACCCTATGATATAATTCAGCTGCAAATGCTCCAATGTGAAGTCCTTGAAGGACAAAGTCTATGATACGCCGTAAGCGTAATAGACCAATCGATTCCAAATATAAAATTCCTTGAAGAAGGAAGGAGCAAATGATCAATACGGTCATGATAATGAGGCAAGTGCTATAAAAGAGCACATTGACATAACACTTCATAAAATCTTGAAAAAGGTTCAGGTACCTGAAATAATGAAAAATGAAGAGATCTCGATAAGTTATGTCTTGTTGGAATCGATATCAAATAACCGTCGATGATATCTTTGATATGAGGTAGCGCTCAATGATATAAATTGTGACGAGGATCTTGAATTTAAATCTGTCATATAGTGTGGACAGATAAATGGTTGGCCAAATAAAATGCACAATTCAAGTATATTTTGTTTCACTTAGAAAAGTGACATTTTGGACTGGTAGTCCATAAATCAAGGTATAATGTCAGTGGGGTACAAATAAATTATTATGCGATACTATAACCGTAAGATATCAAATACGATTTGTGCCTTGGGGCATAAAGGTTTATCGCAAAAATCCTGACATTATTGGAGATGTTCTTTTTTTTGTGGATGCAATGAGGTTTGTTTTGATCTAGCAACATATGAAAAACTTGAATGCATGTAATGAATAATTGTAATGTCTAGCTAGACAATGAAGGTTATATGAAAATCCTTGAAACAATCGAGGTGTCTGAAGCATATAAGAGTTTGAAAGAAACTTTTTCAATAAAGTTTCAAGAATCCTTATATGGATTGAAATGGTCAAGGAAGAAAAAGGGTACAAAAGAATGACCCTAATTAACCTTGTATTTTTATGAAAAGGTTTTGGTAAGACAAAATTTTGTCTTGACCTACAGATTGATAATTTGACAAATGAAATATTTGTCTAACAGTGCACATACACTGAAAAGTTTTGATGCAATTTTATATGGATAAATCACATTCATTGAGTACCCCAATGATTATGAGATCACTTGACATAAATGATGATTCAGTTTGATCTCAAAAGAAGGATGAAGAGTTTCTTGGTGATGAAACTCTATCTTGGTGCAATCAGGGCACTAGTGCATCTTACTAACAATATTATTCCAGATATTTGTTTTGCAGTAAATTTACTGGCAAGATTCAGTTTCTCCCCGATAAAAGGACATTGAAATGGTGTTGAGCACATGATTGAATATCCTCGAAGGACCATAGTTATGGGTTTATTCTATTCCGAGGAATCCAAGACAAAATTGATTGGTTACGCAAATGCAGAATATTTATCTGATCCGCATAAAGCTCTATCTCAACCACGCTATGTGTTTGCATGTGGAGGCACAATAATATCCTGGCGATCAATGAAGCAAACAAATGTTGCTATGCAGAAATAAAAGTCCTCCATGAAGCAAGTCGAAAGTGCATTTGGTTGAGATAAATGACACACCATATTCAAGAAATGTGTGGTTTTTCTTTAAAAAAGAATATACCAACCACAATGTACGAAGATTGGAGACATCATCACAAGAAATTAAGTGATGTTTTAATCAGGGGGAGTATAATACGCGTTGCACTCTTTTTCCCTTGACCGAGGTTTTTTCCCACTGGGTTTTCCTGGCAAGGTTTTTAATGAGGCAACAAATAGTACGTATCAAAAGATATGTGTACTCTTTTTCCTTCACTAGAATTTTTTCCCACAGGGTTTTTCCTTAGTAAGGTTTTAACGAGGCACATTATCTATGGACATCCAAGGGGGAGTGTTATAAATCCATTGAATTGTGTGGATTGTCCTTTAGATATACTCAAGACTTAATTGTATTCATGTATACATGTTTCCAAGGTGATAAGAACAATTTGGATAACTATGTACCTACTAATTGGGCATTTATCATGGAGGCCTTTGGGATGATATCTCAACTCTATAAATAGAGATATCATTCACCTTTTGTACAACATACTTGAATAAGAAAATTATCTCCTCTATCTTATACTTCTTGTCTTTTTCATCTTATATTCTGAGCTTTCTTTACAACATAAACATATTTAATAATATATTTCCAATAAAGAACTAAACTGTTTTTTACTTCTTTATTGTTAGGTTATTAGTATTTTAATATTAATATTTAACATATTAAATTGCTTTATTTTGGAGTTATAAGAAATGACCATTGATAGGCATTTGTGTTTTAAACTACCTATTTAATCATGCTATTTATCTTTGACTTGGTAGCCATGTAATGACATTACTTTTGGCTTTATTGGTTGAATTCATTGTGACATAAAAACATTCCAATAAACATTGGAATGGATAACTTCTACATCATCCATTAGCATTGGTTGTCCATCACTTTATTTCATTCTTAATTCCTTCATTATTCTTTGTAACCTATGTAACCTATGAAACTTCTAAGGCCATTATCTTCACTATTTACTACCTCCATCATCTTCCTATTCATTGCTAGGAAGTTCTTATAGTATAAATAGTGGTGGTCTTCATTTGGTTTGGCACACAAAAAAAAAAAAACACAAGAGAAAACAAAAAGTGAAAGAATTAGTCTAAAAGAGAGTTCTTATTAATTGAAGGGATCTGTTTTTTTTTTGTGGAGCTTTAGACTCAACTCTTGTCCAGAGTTGTTGAGTTATACTTTGTGAAGACTGTTGTATCTTGGAGGGGACAAGTCAAAGAGTACTACTGCTGGACCGGTGAAAACATTTGCTGCAGTAGACTTGAATCTCCTTAAAGAGAGCGAGATATACGCGCCTTAGCCTGAAGATATTAATTTCTTCATTTTATTTTCAATTATAATATTGCAATTTTATTATCTTGTAAGTTTTTTTTTCACTAACATTTCTTACTTACGTTTCGACAAACAACGACATGTTTGACCGTGTGATATGATATCACATGATGTGAAATCATGAGATGAAATTAAAGTTTTGTTTGGACATGCGATATGAAATTTGGGTGTTGTATATTTTCTCATAACCATAAAAATTTCACAAGTTCTAAAACTATTAAAAGAGCCCCAATTGTTTATTGAATATCATCAAATAAATAAAAAAATCATAAAATCGTATAATAAATTATTACAGAGTTATTTGTTCTCCACTTAAGTAATTGTTCGTCAATATATTTGAGTAAAAATGAAACACCTTTCACAAGATCTTCAAGATTTTATTACTCAACAATCGTGAAGTGTGAGTTAAAGTGACTATATATTGGTGAGAATAATAATTTTATGTCGGCGAGAATGATCAATTTTTAAAAGTAATGATGTGATTATAAGTTTTATTTATACGTGAATAAATGGTTAGTAGATATAAACGTGAAATTGTTTTAACAAAATATAAATTCGTGGGTCAATTTTTTTTATTAAAATAACTCATATCATGATATGGTATTCCCATATGATTCCATATCATGATTTTCGAAGAATATGGTATCACATCTCATGATATGAAATCATGAGATGAAATCAACATAAAATCAAATGTCCAAACGCTTATTCTCTCTCACGATATCATATCGTGATATGGTATCACACGATCAAGCGCCTACTAAGGCAATTGACATTGTTCTCAAAATTGAATACCAAAACATTCGATTTAATAGAATCGAATCAAAAAATCAAATGCCCATCTCTAACAAATACTTTGATGCGTAACCCAATGATTTTTGAGTTTTCTTTGGTATGGTTTTAAGGCTGGGCACCAAAATTTAAAATTGGGTGGGTCAAAAGATTAAATATTTTGATTAAATTTAAAATATATAATTAATAAAAAAGTTAAAATGTTATTCTAAATTTTGGAAAAGGGTCAAAAATATCTTTAAATTATTTGAAACAACTTAAATATACCCTTGAATTATATTTTGACTCAAATATATCCTCTCCGTTAAATTATAGGATAAAAAATACTCTTCTCATTAACTGAATCTGCTAATGCCACTTGAATGCCATGTGGATGCCACATGACACACCACATAAGCCAATACTCATGCCATATTGACTAATAACTTACCCCTAATTTCCCTCAATTTTCTCCATTTTCCTTGAAATTTAGAAATAATTTTACTAAGAACATAGAAACCCTTTCCCTCATTTCTTGGTATTCTTAAAAACGATTTTGCAACTAAGGTTTCAAATACTTAACTTTTTAATTCACTGTCTAATTCTAACCCCTCCTAAGCCTCTTTCTTACTTCTAATTTTGGTATGTGTCGTAACAGTAGCCACTCTACCCATCCATGAACAACTTCAATAAAAATGGCTTTCTTTCAAATGGAATTGGAATGAAAAAAAATTGAGTGTAGAGATCTATAGACTCTCGTCTGGTGTCGTCTCTTGACAGAATGGTGGTCCCTTTTTCTCTATCTCCTTTCCTATACTCGATTTGCTATGTTAAGTGTTAATCAATATTGTCTTTCCACTTCAATCTCAACAATTCAAGAGTTTTTCTTCTTCTGATGATTCAGGGCTCTATGAATGCCATCCCTTCTGCTTAACTATTCTAGTTTTATATTCCAAAACTAATGGATATAGTTCATGTAGTACACCCTAATTAATTTGGGATGAGGATTTTACTGGGTTCTTCATTGAAATTGGGGGTGGCAAAATCAAACCCAACCGCCTAACCCGTTTAAGTAATAACCCCATTGAGTGGATATGTAAAAACAAATTTACTCATTAGAAATCTTATCGAAAATCTTTATAATTTGATAGGTTATATATAGTCATAATAATAAAGAAAAAACTAATTTTATTAGGTACTAAAATATTTTTAAAAACAAATAGTAATTGTTAAACATATTAACAATTTGGTCTGGTTGGGTCTTGACCTGCTCTATGACCCATTTTGATCCAAACAAATTTGGGTTGGATTGAGTCTTGACCCATTATGACTCGTCCAAATTTGACCCGACCCGTCAAATTGCCACCCTTGATTGAAATTATTTCCTAACTAGTTTTTGGTTGAGTAGCTGATTGTTGGTTCAATATCCTTCACTTCTCATACAACGAAAAAATGGTTTGATAATCCTTTATAAAAAAATCAAAGAATTTCAACTAAGGTGACACTATCTAGGATTTCGACTAAGGGGTTTGATAAATAAAAATATAGTGTTTGTGATTTGAACTTGGAATCTCAAGATAAATTTTGAACCCCTCAAGTCTAAGTTAACCTCTATTTTATATCTAGGGAAATCAAAATCTATAAAAAAAAAAACATAAAAGTAAATATTAAAAAATACCTTATGATATTGTGTAATTCATTGCTGTGGGGGTTACGATGACCCCTTTGCTACACTCTAGATCCGCTCCTGCATATAGCTGAACTTAACTACTGTATGGTTGAAAATTTTTCTGTTTTGTAGAACAGGAGTGGATATAGAAGATTCACGTAGTCAACCAACTAGTTTGGGATTGTGGCATCATAGTTGCTTCTTGATCAAAGATTCTTCAACTTCTATGGAATGAAATGGATATAGAGGATTTATATAGCTAACTCTAACTACTTTGAGATTAAGATAGTGGATTGATTGAAAACTTTTCAGTTTTTGAATTTTTATAGACTCAGTTACCATCATCAATTTTCTTCTTCTTATAGACTCAAATGTGGACTTCATATAGCCGACCTTAACAAGTTTGGTATTGAGGTGTAGCTGATCCCGTATCCAAATATATTTAGCTTAAGATGAGGCGTTCTTCAGTTATTAGAGCATAATGAATATATCATATAGTTGATATTAACTAGCTTGGGGTTAAGGCTCAAATCTTACGGAGAAGTATGGGTATAGACGATTATTATAGCTGAACTAGTTTGGATCAAAGAGTACTTGAGTGTTGATTGAAAGTTTTTCGATTTTTGTAGAGTGGGGAATATATATAAAGGGTTCATATAGCCAACCTTAACTAGTTTGGGATGGAAGAGTAGTCGATTGCTGATTGAAAATAATCTGTTTTCAATGAGTGAAATGGATACTGGGGATCGTAACTAGTTTGGAATTTGGGTGTACTTGATTGAACATTCTATTAACTTTACATACTGATAAATTGACATTCTACTACTTGGGTAGAGGAGAATGGTAGAGGATTCATATAGCCGATCCTAACTAGTTTGAGATTGAGTAATAGTCATTGTTCATTGAAAGTTCTTCAATATTTTATCCTTTCTTGACTTGCACATTATGATTTATCAATAATTTTTCTGAACTTGTAATTTTTTTTTGCTTCAATGGGTTGTTACAAAGTGAAAAAAGAAATACAGAAAACAGAAGAGCCAGTCTATAAGCAGTTCTAAAATTTGCACTCAACAACAAACCCAGCGTAAACACACAATTGGGGCCTGGAAATTCGCACTCCTCAAATCTACATTTTTATGTTTCATTGATCATGTTTGCGTGTTTACACACAGTTGGGGATCATTGATCATGTTTGCATGTTTACAGTTTCCATTTCTTAAAAAAAAAAGTGTTTGCATGTTTACATTTTTCTTTTTTTTTTTAAAAAAAAAGTAAGTGTTTTGCATGTTTAAGAACTAGTTTAGACTTAGATAAGCTTTATTGTTAGGAAACTAGTACTTTTTTTCCTTAAAATTAATATCCCCACATCACAAAAGAAGCATGGTAGAACTCAATTGATATCGAAGAAGAATGCATACATTTTGGGGAATCACTGTTCTAAGAATTTCCATTTTTTTAAAATTATGTTTGGTAATTCAAGAATTTTTTGGTTTGCATTAATGTTTTGTTGAGTGTTTACTTGGTTACTCAGCCACCATGTGTAAACAAATTTTGAAATGATCTGACCTGTTATTTGGAGGACTTTTCTGTTTTCTAATTATCACCGTTATTCATTACCGAATATCTCTAAATCTGCCAAACCTATCCCATTATATGTATATAGATGTGGAACTATGCAATGCAAGAAGAGTGCTGAAGTGGGGCAGATGGGTTGAATGGTGATGTGAGGTTTTTTCTCCTTAAGAATGATGGACTTCAAACTAGTATTAGTGACATGTTCTGTTTATGCGCTGAGTGCTTTGCTTTTGGATTCTTATTTTAAGGGTGAGTTTTCAGCTAATCACTATAGCACAAAGTGGTTGCTCAAAAATCTGTAAGAACAGAGTGAATTTAGACTCTGTAAGCATTCAGAGAGTCCATAGTGTCTGATTCATATGTAATTTTCAAGTTACACCAAAACTTAAAGGGTTAAAGATATCTGGTTTCAAGCATAACAAGCATTTTTGCTTTTATTTCCTTTCTTGAAAGCGTCTATGATTTGATGTGTACAATTCTCTACCTGAACTGTCCAACAAATGCACATGGGTACTGCTTTTTCCACATTGTTTTCACCTGCTTTTTTGTCCTTTCCCTACTTGGTATAATCTTTTCGGTGTGTTTGGCTTGGTTCATTGCAAAATGATTATGAAATAAGACCTCATCTGCCAGTCCTTGTTGTAATGTACAAAGAGATGATTAGGGATCTCTGGAGCTTTTGCACACCTGTGGCATCTATTTTGGAAAAACTTCTCCTCAATAAATTACCTTGTGTTAAACAAGCCTCTCAGTGACTTATAAGAAGTATATAAAATCCTCTTTAGTCGCTTATTTTTTCTTTCTATGCATCGTTTAAACTTTGCCATGTATCTTTCAACACGATTTATCATATGATACATGATTCACAAGATGGTCATCTTGATACATATCCCATACTCTACCATGGTGCTTTCATGTATATCTCTTGTTTCTCTCGTATTTACAGCCACAACTTTGCTTAAGTGAAAATGTTAAGCTTTTATTTTGAATAGTGGAGATCGTTTTGCACTGTGTTTCTAATCATAAAAAAGGCTACCTTGCCAAATTGGTTGCAGGCATACATCATGTAAAATTTAACTTTTTATTCACATAAAGTAAAAATTATGAATTTGGTCTCCCTTATTAGCATCTAAAGTTCTAAACTAATGTTGTCAATAGTTTGGAGTTGATTGCTGTTGGGCTTGCATATATTGGTTTTTATTGGAACTGTTAGAAAATACTTCTACTTTCATGGGTTTCGTGTATTGATTCAGTTATCTATGGAAAAACTTGGAATAGGTTCTAGTTGTTTGTAACTAGTTTTGTTGGCCATCTACAGGAAGCCAAGGACCATAGAAACTTTAATTGGATAATGAAAGCACATCCTGCTACATCATCTTCTGGATTATCCTCAGAATCGTCCGAACAAATTGAGAAGCCCAAGGAAAGTAGAAATATTGAAAGGAACAGTATCCCTCTCCCCTCAAGTCCCAGATGCTACACAGGGACCTGTGGCAATTTTTTGGGATATAGAGATCTGTCCGGTTCCTAGTAATGTACGGACTGAGGATGTGGCTGGCAACGTCAGAATGGCTCTGCAGGTCCATCCTGTAATCGAGGGAGTGATCACTATGTTTTCTGCCTATGGAGATTTTAATGCTTTCCCCAGGCGATTAAGAGAGGGCTGTCAGAGGACTGGTGTTAAACTCATATATGTCCCTAATGGAAGGAAGGATGCAGCCGATAAGGCAATCTTGTTTGACATGTTTGTTTTTGCTCTTGACAATCCTCAACCATCATCCATTATGCTAATTTCAGGAGATGTTGATTTTTCTCCTGCCCTTCACATTCTTGGTCAACGAGGATACAATGTAATTCTTTTCATTCCTGCTAGAGTGAGTGTTTCATCTGCTTTATGTAATGCAGAGAGCTTTGTCTGGGATTGGCCAAGTGTGGCTCGAGGTGAAGGCCTTTCCCCCCCTGTGAAGGCCTTAATTCCTCCTCGTGGAGGTGTGGCAGACGTTTCTGGGATGCTAATGGGTTGCCAGATGTATGAGAATTCAGATAAACAGAATGAAGAAGAAGCTACAGTGTGTAGAGGCCTCTCTCGAAGCAATTATAATGCAAGGAATTTCTCAATGATATCAGAGTCTCTAGCTGAATATAACGGCATTTTAATTTCTTTGCCATGTCATCCTGGGGGTATGCCGTCTCACAGTCTTCCATCTGGTTTAACTGAGGTTCCAGCTGTAGGTCCATCTTTATTTGGCCAGAGTGATGTAACGTCGGTTCCACCTGCGGATATAAATGGTTTGAAGGGACAGCTGGTGAAGTTGCTTGAATTATTTGGAGGTTGCTTGCCTCTTACACATATCCCCGTAGAGTACCAGAAATTTTGTTCCCTAACCTGCTTTATACTTCAGAATATGGGGCTTGTAAATTTATGGATCTTCTGAAGAAGATGGCTGATGCTATATCTGTTGAGGGAAAAGGCCAAAGAAAGTTTGCTTACCTCCGTAACGGAAGAGCGGGATCAAGTACTTCGCCCTTGATTGTGGCAAAAAAGGATAGAAAAGGAAAAAGAATGCAATTAGTGAATGCTGATATTGTGACTACACCCGAATCTTCAGATGAGTTCTCAGATGATGAAAGATTAGTTATAGACATGGGGGGCGTAAGAAATCTGATACAGCTGCATTAGTTGAACAAAGCCTCCAAAGGTTCAAGTGTGAGATTCAAGGATCCTTGTGAGCTACTTTTGTCGGATTCTTCTTAGTAATTTTAAGGCAATATATAAACTGCGGTACAAGAGGCCTTTGGACTATGAGAGCTTTGGAGTGACAGAACTTGAGCAGCTGCTCAAAAAGGTGAAAGATGTAGTGGTTATGCAAGAGGAGCCAGTCAGCAAGAGAAGGTTTCTGGTTGCTGTTGAGGGGTAGAGGAGCTGCTCATTCCGTTTTCTTGACAATTTACCATGTAAAGTTGAATTCTGACTGTTGTTGGTGGCGAGAAGAGTTGATCCTTTACCATTACTTGACGACTTACTGTCTAAACTTGCCTAGAATTCTTCAATTGAGGTATGCATCATTGCGACTCTATGCTTGTCCTGTTTCTTGTTTCTCCCGAGCAGGGGGGGAGAAACACTGATTTTTTTTGTCTTTCTCAGCTTATATGATAATGTCAGAAGGTCCGCTGTAATGTGAAGTGGCTTTAACTGATGAACCATAATGGGGGGTAGAGGAGCTGCTCATTCCGTTTTGTTGACAATTTTCCATGTAAAAGTGAAGTTCTCTGACTGTTGTTGGTGGCTAGAAGAGTTGATCCTTTACCATTACTTGACGATTTACTGTCTAAACTTGACTAGAATTCTTTAATTGAGGTATGCATCGTTGCGACTCTATGCTTGCCCTGTTTCTTGTTTCTCCCGAGCAGGGGGGGAGAACGACTGATTTTTTTGTCTTTCTCAGCTCATATGATAATGTCAGAAGGTCCGTTGTAATATGAAGTGGCTTTAACTGATGAACCATAATGGGAGATCTTCCTGTTCATTTACGGCTTACATGCAGTTACTGTTTGCATCTGAATACATGTTAGAATTATTCTACCATAGTGTTACCAAATAGTAAAGATGTGATATTAGAAGTTATTTGAGTTACTCTCAATCTTCGTATCTATAGATTAAAAAATTGTTAAAGTATCATTCACTTATTCAAGAATTACAAGGGTCAACAATGTCATAAAAAGTTTTTAACACATTATTTGTGTAAGATCTATTAGATGAGCCCCGTGTGTTGGACATTCTTAGGGCGTATAGTCAGGCGCTTAGGGCATAAGTCTTACAGAACTAAGCCCCACACTTGAGTCTCAGAGCGTCTTGCTAGAGCCCCGCCCAAGGGCGAGTACCAACAGAGTTTTTTAAAACACTGGATCAGAAGAAGAAAATATTGGCTTGAACACAATGGCCGATATAGCTTGCCTATAGTGGAAGCTATTCGAGTCTTTCCCAAGATCACAGAGGTCAGGTTGAAGTGTGTGATCATCTCAGCTAAAACTTAAAGCAAAAGCTATAAGAGGGAGCACATTCTTTTTACTTAATTATATCTTCAACAAGCCTTTTTACGTGCGGGCCTGGTTTTTTTCATGAGCCATAGACATGAAAATTTCTCTTGCTTTTGGGCTTATGTTGCTCTGACTCTTCAATTTTGGTGCTGCACTCGTGTTGACACAATATTGGTGTGGGTTAGGATCCGTACACAATCTGGTCGGCCAATTTTGGGTATTGACCAAAAATCGATGAAGAAATTTCAGACAGTTTTTTCTTTTTCTATAATCAAAACAAAATCTAAGTGAAATTGAAGACAATGGAACATCTTGTATATAGAAATTTCCGTCACTCCTTTTTCCTTTAATCTCATTTGAGGATTCTTTTCTTGATCAATATTTTCTCCTCAATATCTTATAATTTAGGTTTTGTAACTCTATTTTTTAGATTTTTGAATTATTTTTAGCCGAATCCCCGCACTCATATCCATATTTGGATCCGTGTCTCCAAAATCTAAAAAATTTAGATCATAAAGGATCTGACCTCTAGATCTGCACTCATATTGGACACCTGCACCTGAGTCTCAGCAACATAGCTTTTGGGTGGCGGAAGGGAGATAACGTCAAAAACCCAAAAGATTGGAATTGGTAAAGTTATGGACATAGCCTCCAAAAGACATAAGGCGGGACTTAGGAGAGAAAAACTAAGTTAAGGAAACAAACTAGGGTATGAGACTTGACTCTGAGTTGCAGAGGAAGGCATAAGATTAATAAAATAACAATATTTGTGAACTGCATTCCTCCATTCCTCAAAATTGCAATGGAACATGTATAAGTAGGGTGTGAACAGTCTCAATGAGACGCCTATTTTTCCTCTCAAATAAAGTGAACTAGGATGTCCCAATCTGCAAACAACTAACATTCTAAAGTAGACAAGTGAGACAAATAAGATACCATTTTCTGAAGCTTTAATGAACTAGGATGTCCCAATCATCTATGTAATAGACCTAGTGAAGCAATAACATGATTAGCTATGTACAAAAGGCACACTTTCGACAATTTAGGAAGGCTGAGGTAATAAAATTCATGTCATCATGCTTGGAAACAATGATTCGCCCCATACTACCTTCATGTATATAACAATAGTGTTGTTGTGGACAGTCGCTGAGCAGTTAAGTGTTTGGGATAATGAAATATGAGACTACATGAAGAACTAAATTTAAAGTTAAAGTAGGAGCTAGGCTAACTTTACCTATTTCGTTGCCATAATTTGAGATGTATTGGTCAGAGTGACTATCAGAGGAGATGAGATTGATACATAGTTGGTAAAAGATACTTATTACTAAAAATGTGATAAGAACTTAGAAACACGTCAATTAGTGACCCAAGGACTAAGAGTAGGAGATTGGGAGACACAAGCCATTCTATTACCTATATGGACGAAATAAGCTATCTAGGAAGAATATGTTTTAGGCTATTGTACGAAAGGAATCCAACATAATCAGGAAAAGAGACCATCTGATCATTTGAAGTGTTGGATCTCATCTTCTTGCACCCAAATCTTCTGAAGGTTCGTGAAACTACACCAAGTCTATCAGAAACTCGACTGGAAAAAGGTGAATCGTATTGTACCTCAAAAAATGGGATTTACCATAGGAATGTACTGAACTCTGAAGTTGTAGTCAACTTGATTAGTGTTGAATCTGTGGCAGAGTTGTAGAAATGAGTCTGTTCAATGAAGACATGGTTGGAAAGTCTTGATTTAAGTCTGTTCCACATTGTAGAAGATCCCAATCATCTCTGTTACTTGTCGGAGAAACATTTGGTCATCTAAACATGTTGAAACTTCTGGGATGTTTACGGGACGGAAGGACATTACACAATCATAGATGTCTCGTAAAAAATGACTAGAGAAGACAACACATGTCGATGCGTGCAAGAACATGTGTTGGATGGTAGTGCCTCCATTTTAATTTATTTGAACTTATTTAGCGCTTGGGCCTTTGTCCTCTCATCATGTTAAGTGGCACACTTGAATCTGTTATTGATTCAAATCTGTTTCTCCCTTTGCAACAATTGACCAGAAAAATGAAAGAATAGGTGAGCCAAGAGTAATGTGTTACCAGCTTGCCTTGATCAGGATCTATTCAGAATAGAATCAAATCCTTCTGTCAAGGGTTATAAGTAGTAAGGGAAAGAGAAACAAGATCGTTCGACTGATTCTTTAGAAATTCCTGCTAAACTTTGTAACTACAGTATCAACTCACACTTGATGAGGCTATTCTTTACTGTATTTGGATTAGGATTTCCTCTTAGTAGTACACCATAACGTCTTGCCCTAACCTTGATAGAGTAATGAGAAAGGGGAGAAGTCAAATTAATTAGAAATCTTGTCGGGGCATATCCAACCACTTTTCCATTTTACTATTTTTTTTCTCTTCATTTTACAGTTCAATATCTTAATTTATGACTACTATGATAAGACTGTAGACATTTCACCTCTGAGCTAGGTAAGTTAGCCCTCGACGGGGAAAGCCGTTGCATGGTGGCCTAGTGTAGGCAGATCTGATATATTCAAAGGATGAGCTCTATTGTATTTTATTACTATGTGAAATACTTGGTAGTTTCTTCTTGAGGCTACTTCTTTTGTCTCATCTGATTATCTTTTCTATTATTGCTGTTCCAGCTTCAGGCACAGGCTCTGGATCATAGATGTCTGTCCAGTTAATAACTCCTCAGTGGAGTCAGCGATCGCAGGCCAGTTTTGTAACGGTAAAATCACTCATTGCTTTTTTAATTTGATTATAGTTTGAATGTATATTGGAGATGAAGTAGGCGTGGCTACCATGCTTCTGCTGAAGGTGTAATGTGAATAATAGTCTATGTTACATGGACTCAACTTTGGGTACATAACCATATGGACATGTAAAGTTTTTGGCATGAAGTAACTATCGGCTATACTAATGTTGCTTACATTTGAAACCAGCACGTCAAGGCAATGAGGACCATATAACATAAAATATAGCTAAACTTTAGACCATCTAAACTTGTTTTATATACGAGGTTAGAGGGTCTATCTGCAATCCATATCTAATAAGTTTAGAAGATCTGAACTAACTTTAAGTGCATGTGCACCAGTTATGAAGTGGAAATATGGTTGTATGAATATTACAACGTTAGAAATGTGCAACCACCTTAACATGACCTAGTTGGATATCAGTAATCCTGTTAGCGGAAACGTGAAACTAAAGAACAAGGAAGAACAACAATATTTAATGTGGTTCGGATCAAAATGATCCTACGTCCTCCAAAGAACAACTGCACCGATATTTATTTCACTATAAAAGGAATATAAGTGAAATACTACAAGAGAGAGAACACAATGCCTTAGAAGGTGAGAAGGCAAGTGAAAGGATGATTTGAAAATGAATTAAGAGCTACCTATTTATATGAATAAATTCATCCTATTGATGTCATCCATGACATCACTATGTGTCAAAATTGTCAAGGTTAAGATAGCAAACCATTTTATGGTTTGCCTAACTTTCACCTACCAAGATACAATCTTTGACTTGTATTTTGTACTAATTATCTTCCTACCAAATATTCATATTAATTCATCTTCCATTTAGTTTGATTCCACAAGAACCAAAACCAACTCTTTCAATCTCCACCTTGGTTTGTGTTCCAAGCATGCGTATAAACAACTCAGGCCAAAACTTCTAAGCTTACTGGGCAATCCCATTGTAAGAAACAAGAAGAATCAAACCTTTGTTGAACATACCAGCTCCACCTAGCAGTTGTTCTCTTAGAGTTGCATCATATTCCCGCCAAGTCCTTGCAGTGTGCAAACTTGGCAAGCGGGACTATTTTGGTCAACATGTCTGCAGCGTTATCGTCTGTGATAACCTTCTCAACCTTGATAGCTCCCTTTTCTACGACATCTCGAATAAAATGAAATCTGACATCAATATGTTTGGTGCGCTCATGAAATCTTTGATTTTTAATCAAATGAATAGCACTTTGACTATCACATTTTAGAATTGATTTAAGCTGAGCTGAACTCAATTCTGCCACCAAACCTTTCAACCAGATAGCTTCTTTCACTGCCTCCGTTGCTGCCATATATTCTGCCTCTGTTGTAGACAAAGCGACAATCGACTGTAAAGTCGATTTCCAACTAACGGCACTGCCAACGAGAGTAAAGATGTATCCAGTTGTGGACCTCCTTCGATCAAGATCCCCTGCATAGTCAGAATCAACATAACCGAGAATTGAAATACCTTCACTTTTCCGAAAGGTTAGGCCAACATCAGGAGCTCCTTTGAGATATCTCAATATCCACTTGACAGCTTCCCAATGCCTTTTTCCTGGATTTGCCATGTACTTGCTTACTACACTTACGGATTGGGCAATATCTGGACGTGTGCATACCATAGCATACATAATGCTACCAACTGCACTCGCATAAGGAACCTTTGACATATGCTCCACCTCATCCATAGATTGAGGCATTTGTAACTCTGAAAGCTTGAAATGAGAAGCTAAAGGTGTACTTACAGGCTTGCTCATATCCATATTGAATCTTTCAAGAACTTTTCGGATGTACCTCTTCTGAGAAAGATGTACAACACCATTTTCTCTTGAAATTTCCATTCCAAGGATTTTCTTTGCAACTCCTAGATCCTTCATGTCAAATTCCTTGCTCAACAGTTTCTTCAAAATATTTATCTCTGTGATGTTGTTAGCAGCAATAAGCATATCATCAACATACAACAAAAGATAAATCATAGAGTTACCAGACATCTTCTTGTGATACACACAACTATCAAATGCACTCCTCGAAAATCCATGTGTAGTCATGAATGCATCAAACCTCTTGTACCACTGTCTAGGGGATTGCTTCAAACCATACAAAGACTTCTTCAGTTGGCATACATGGTCTTCTTTACCTTCAGCTAGGAAACCTTCAGGCTGATCCATATAGATTGTCTCTTCTAGATCACCATGTAAAAAAGCGGTTTTGACATCAAGCTGTTGAAGCTCTAAATCAAATTGTGCAACCAATGCTAGCAGCACGCGAATTGAGCTATGTTTCACGACTGGAGAAAAGATCTCATTGTAGTCAATTCCCTCCTTCTGACTGAAACCCTTTGCAACCAATCTCGCCTTGAACCTAGCAGCTTCCACTTCTGGAATACCTTCTTTCTTTTTGTAGACCCATTTGCATCCAACTGTCCTCATCCCTTTTGGCCTTTTAACTAAGACCCATGTCTCATTTCTGTGAAGAGACTCCATCTCTTCCATCATGGCCAACTGCCATTGTGCAGCGTCTTTGCAAGAAGTTGCTTCAATATACGAAGAGGGCTCGAGATCCTTAATCTCTTCTTCTGCAGCTACGAACGCTTGTGCAATCAGATTTTCTTGCTCTATAAGACGTTCCGGTTTCCATATCCGCCTTTTGTCCCTTCCCTTCGCAATTGTGTATGGTTCATTGGAAGCAAGTTCTTCTGCATCTTTTGACTCATCACTTTGAGTCTCTTGATCCCGTTTCTTGGTAAGCTCCACCGGTAGCTCCACCTGCTCGTTGTTCTCATTTCTAGATAACTCCACAGAAACTTTACGAGGATCAAGTATAGAGGATTCATCAAAGGTAACATCTCTACTAACTACAAATTTGAGTAAAGACAAACACCATAGTTTGTACCCTTTTACTCCATCAACATACCCTACGAATATGGCCTTTTTAGCCCTTGGTTCAAGCTTACCTTCATTAACATGATAATAAGTTGGACACCCAAATATTCGCAAGTATGAATAGTTAGAGGGTTCACCTGACCAGACCTCATTCGGAGTCTTAAAGTCAATCGCTGATGCTGGAGACCGATTGACAATATGAGAAGCAGTATGAACTGCTTCAGCCCAAAATACTTTGGACATCTTAGCTTGTAAGAGCATACAACGAGCCTTCTCAAGAAGAGTTCTGTTCATTCTCTCGGCAACTCCATTCTGCTGTGGTGTGTGCCTGACCGTCTTATGCCTTGCGATCCTATGAACCTTGCAGAAATCATTGAACTCTTCACTGCAAAACTCCAAACCATTGTCCGTGCGAAGATACTTGATTTTCCTCTCAATTTGATTTTCAACCAAAATCTTCCACTCTTTAAATGCTTCAAAAGCATCACCTTTTGTCTTCAGGAAACGCACCCAAACCTTTCGTGAAAAATCATCAATAAATGTGAGAAGATACCTCTTTCCTCCTTTTGATGGAAGCTTAGAGGGACCCCATAAATCTTAATGGATGTAGTCTAGCACCCCTCCCGTCTTGTGCTTGCCAGTGCTGAAGCTGACCTTTTTCTGCTTCCCTAAGACGCAGTGCTCACAAAATTCAAGTGTGCCGATCTTCTCACCATTCAAAAGGTTGCGGTTGCTCAACATCTCCAATCCTCGTGCGCTCATATGGCCTAGTCTCATGTGCCATAATTTTGCCTTGTCATCATTAGATAACTGCACTGTAGATGCATTTACAGAGCCAATAATGGTGCTTCCCGCAAGTGTGTAGAGGCCATCCTCCAGCTTGGCCTTCAACATGACTAAAGACCCTTTAGTCACTTTCATAGTTCCTCCTTCACTCATGTACTTATAGCCTTGTTTATCTAAAGTACCCAGGGAGATCAAATTCTTCTTTAGATCAGGAACATGACGGACTTCTGTAATAGTCCTCATGATTCCATCATGGCAGCGAACATGAACTGAACCAATGCCAACTATTTTACAAGTTGCATTATTGCCCATTAATACAGTTCCTCTGCTTGTTTCATAGCTGCTGAACCAATCTTTTCGGAATGTCATACGCAGAGTACAACCAGAATCTAAGATCCATTTGTTGTCATAGACTCCATTATTGCATGATGTTGTTAGTACATAATCATCATCATTATCATGTACTTTCTCAACAATGGATGCACTCGCCTTTTCTTTGGACTTCGACATAGGGCAATCTCGTTCAAAGTGCCCCTTCTTGTGACAGCCCCAACACTCCGCATTCTTTTTGTTAACACGAGACTTTGATCTGTACTTCGATTTGCTCCTTCCCTTTTGGCTAGTACGACCTCTTACAAAGAGTCCACTAGCTTCGTCACTTTTGTCTCCTTCAAAATGCATCCGCACATCACAAGAGTTTAGTGCTTGCCGCACTTGCTCAAGTTTAATAGGTTGTTTGCTATACATCATTGAATTCTCAATATCACGATATTTTGAAGTCAATGAAAATAGTAAAGAACATGCAAGTGTCTCCTCGTCCTTTTTAATTCCAGCAGTTTGTAAGTCCATCACAAGTTTATTGAACGCATCTAGATGGTCTTGCAACAAAGTACCTGAATCCATCTTAAATGTATGAAGACGCCGTTGTAACAACATCCTTGTTGTCACTGACTGGTCCTGGTAAAGCCCTTCCAGCTTTTCCCATAACTCTTTGGCCGTCTCTTCGGTACTTGTACTCACTTCACAAAGTACGTTAGGTGCAAGGGACAGTTGGATTGCACTCAATGCATCTCCTTCAATCTTTTCTTTGTCGGAATCCGATATCTTATCGGGGTACTTTCCGTCAATAGCATGGATTGAACCTTCCCTCCGCAGTAACGCTATCATCTGGATTTTCCAGATATTGAAGTTGTTGCGCCCACTAAATCTATCAATTTCAAACTTCATGGAACTCATTTTTTTTTACTTGTTCTTCCTTTTCTACTACAATGTATTTGGAACTACAGAAAACCAAAGTAATCCTTTTCTGATGTGGAAGTTCAGACTGTGCTGCAACCACAGAGCATACTCAGACAAAACCTTGCTCTGATACCAATTGTTAGCGGAAACGTGAAACTAAAGAACAAGGAAGAACAACAATATTTAATGTGGTTCGGATCAAAATGATCCTACGTCCTCCAAAGAACAACTGCACCGATATTTATTTCACTATAAAAGGAATATAAGTGAAATACTACAAGAGAGAGAACACAATGCCTTAGAAGGTGAGAAGGCAAGTGAAAGGATGATTTGAAAATGAATTAAGAGCTACTTATTTATAGGAATAAATTCATCCTATTGATGTCATCCATGACATCACTATGTGTCAAAATTGTCAAGGTTAAGATAGCAAACCATTTTATGGTTTGCCTAACTTTCACCTATCAAGATACAATCTTTGACTTGTATTTTGTACTAATTATCTTCCTACCAAATATTCATATTAATTCATCTTCCATTTAGTTTGATTCCACAAGAACCAAAACCAACTCTTTCAAATCCCAACTTAAGTCGTCATATATCCCATATTATTTCTCATGGAATTCCAACAAGCTTCGTGGTAGGATTACTTTTTCCAGTGTAAAATCAGAGTCTAGTTTTTATCCCGTAGTATCTGGCATATAAGCTAGACAGAATTGGGCTAGTCTTGCCTGCTGTGCAGATATGTTCTGTAAAGAATGTGCAAAACGATAGTCTCCTAATTAGGCTTCAGAAAGGACAATTATTATCGAGGAGCATCTATCTAGTTTTTCACACGATTATGGGCTTCAGACGGATTATCTTTCTAGTTTATTGTGGTAACCTGGAGCTCCCTTCTTACTTCATATGTAACTTTTGCTCTCTTGCTCACCGATTACGGTGACACTTTTCTTGCCAAGAATATGTTGCATCTCGCTCATGGACTATCACTTGTCAGGTGAATTTTCAGACAACCATTCATTGATGCGCTCGACTATCTTTCCTTGTACTCTACTTTATCCCCTTGTCCTTGGAAGGTAAATGCGAGAATCTGTAACTTCTCTTGTGTACACATGCATGGCACTTCGATGCTGCTTCATCAGACTGGTATTTACTTGGATGAGATTTGGTTTCCCGCATTTGATATTTGCAGCACTCATTGGGAAGATGCTCAGGATGTAATGATGGTTTCCTCATCATCTCATCAATAATGAGAAGAGAGAGAGAGATCAATGATCCAAAAGGATTTGTTGATTGTTGTATTCTTACTAGATCTTAAAATCTATCCTTGAGCATTATATCAAGTCAGTTCGCAGAGCTGGATCGCTGTTGAAATGCTGTTTATGTGACGGGGGACTCGTGGAGGTGCTTCTTTGGTATTGTCAGCAATCTCTTTATTGCAGATACTGAAAATTGAAATTTATTCTGTGTAACTGGTGCAATTATTTACTTCAACAATCAGGCTACAACATGATATTTGAGGGGCTAGAATATAATATCCAATCTTTCTGGTTCAATTCCTGGTTTGAATATCAGATTAAGGATATCTTTTTTTAGCAATAAGACTCAAATCTGAAAGAATGTTCACCGTGAGAATGAAGAATAAAGGAACACAAATTGGTGTAATTTGAAGTTGTATCACTTTTCCTTATTATATATTGTATCAATTGTTATTATAAAATAAAAGATTATGTATTAAATCAAAAGAACAATGAGAGAGACAAAGAATAGTAGAAGTAGTAGTCCATATTATTTTCTTCTTAACCATTGGATATTTATGAGCCCTACACGTGAAGCAGATTATGACATTCACAAGCCATTTATTTTCTGCACAAGTATCCACATTCCTTCCATGACAATCCCACAAACCATTCACACTCCCAACATGGCAATTCCACAAACTATCTATACACCTATAGCGGTTATTCGTAATTTCAAACACTCCCTCTTTGATGCTCATATCTTGCTTAATAATATGCCTCATTAAAATTTAACTAGAGAGGGAAAAACATTTAGAAAGAGTACATATATCTTTAAATGTGCATTTGCTTTTTGCTTCATTAAGAATATTGCTAGGAAAATTCAGTAGGACAACATCTACACAAACGAAAAAAAAAAATGCAACACGTATTTACCCTCTTCCCCACTGATAAAGACCAAAATTCAGTTGATGAATTCTTCACATTCCAATCTTGTGTACCATCTTTTCAAGAGTTGAAGTTGATAAAGATTCGGTGAACAAGTTTGCTGGATTATCACTTGTACGAATTTGTTGTATATCAATATCATCATTCTTTTGGAGATCATGTATGAAGAATACTTTTGATGAAATGTGCTTCGTTCTATCTCTTTTTAAAGCCTCCTTTTATGCATGCAATATCGTCTTCAATAACACTGTGGGTACCTTTAATATCACACTCCAGGTGTCACTTTTTTTGTGGATCAAAATGTCTCAACCATAACAATCTTGACTAGCTTCATGTATAACTATTTCCTCAATATGATTTGAAGAATTAACAACTATGGATTATTTCATAGATCGCTATGATATAGTAATACCTTCGTATGTGAACAAATAGTTTGTTTGAGATCGAGTTGTATCTAGTTCAGATAAATAACATGCATCTGCATGATCAAGATATAAACTATCTTTCTTTAGTATAAAACGTACTCATATCATTGGTCCCCTTTAAGTATTGCAATATATGTTTAGCATTGTTCCAATGTCTTCGTATAGGAAAAGAACTATATCCTGCTAACAAATTAAGAGAAAATTCTTAGTCAGTCTCGTAGCATTAGCAAGATACATAACTGCACCAATTGCACTAAAATACGACACTTCAAAACCAGAAGGTTCCCCATTCTCTCATTAAGATTGAAACAGATCTTTACTCACTTCAAGTAATCGAACAATCGTTGGAATACCTAATGGATGAGCCTTTTCCATGTAAAATCGTTTCAAATTTTCTCATTATAGAAAAATTGATGGATGAAAACCTCGCAGACCAAGACAAAGGTTTGTCTTCTATGATCTTTCATCTCATTTTTTTAGATATTTAATTGACTTTTGAACCTCTGTTGGAGTTCTTATGAGATTTATGTCATCAATATAAAAAACAAGTATAACTAACTCTGAGATTGGTTTTTAATGAAATACAAGGAGAATGAGATTGACATTATTTATATAACCTTCTTTTATCAAGTACTCAATAAGACGATTATACCACATGCACCGTGATTGTTTTAAACCATATAATGATTTTTTTAAATCTAATTGAGTATATTTTCTGAAATTTTGGAATATATGCTTCAGTATTTTAAATCCTTGTTAGATTTTCACATAAATTTCATTATCAAGTAAACCGTAAAGATAAGTTGTAACTACATTCACCAAATATATTTCAAGATTTTCATAGATAGCTAAATTGATTAGATATCGAAAAGTTATTGCATCCATAACTGGTTAATGTGTTTCCTCATAGTCCATACTCGGTCCTTGAGAGAATCTTTGTGCAACAAGGCGTTCCTTGTATCTTTCAGTTTAATTTCTCTCATTCTTTTCGCACAAAGACTCATTAATATCCAATTGATTTTACATCATCAGGTGGTTGGACTACTGGTCCAAAAACCTCACATTTAATAAGTGAACTCAATTTTAATTGAATTCATTTTTGCCAATCACATCTTCATCGAAATTCTTCGAAAGATAGAGGTTCAAGATCCTCACTGTCTTACATAATGTTAACTGCATTTTTATATGAAAAACATTATCCATCGTAATTTTTGATCAGTTGAGTTTTATCTAATTATCAATAAAGCTTATTGATAGTTCTTCATTCACTTGAGACTCAGGTTCATTGATTCATTCAAAAATATTATAATTAATTGGATTTTGAATATCTTTGTGAGATACCTTTATGGTGTCATTTTTTATGATATTTTTCTAAGATTTTTATCCTTTGAACCTAATATGCCACACTTCAAGCGTGTATGTGATTCAGAAGCTATGACGCCAATGATGGTCCTGTTGGAATATCAATTCAAATAGATACATTCT
Source organism: Solanum lycopersicum (assembly GCF_036512215.1). Taxonomy (NCBI): domain Eukaryota; kingdom Viridiplantae; phylum Streptophyta; class Magnoliopsida; order Solanales; family Solanaceae; genus Solanum; species Solanum lycopersicum. The sequence continues at coordinate 46,622,385 of NC_090809.1, read as the reverse complement.
TTATAAGAATATGTGACTTAGTTATCCTTTCAAATCAGTAAATGTGTATATCATTTTATTTGCTATTTTCTACAAATGGAATTCACACATAGGGGAATGTGGATCAAAATGAGATAATGATGAAACTTTCTATGCAATTTCTCTTTTAAGTTCCTTAATCTCTCCTCAAATAGCGGAAATTTTTTCAGTAAATAAATAATCTACAGATCGTGCAATGAATAAATCTCCCGGTCAATGATTCAATGTAACGAACTATAAAGAGTGAATCAAACCTAACATATAATCCTAACCTTATTTAGAGGCTCATGCGTTGTAGTGGTGCTACTAGCACGTATACAACACATTCATAAATTCATAGATGAGAAATATTTAGTTCATGACCAAATAGTAATTGTGTGACGCAGAGTATTTTTTATAATTAGTCGGTTGGAGACAAATATGTGATGCTGCATATAAGATAACATGATCTCAAATGATACTGGACAACTTTGTTTTCATAAGTAATATTCTTGCTATCAGTTTTAGGCACTTAATAAATGACTCAACAAGGCTATTTTGAGTATAAACATGAGCTATAGGATGTCCAACTTTTATTCCAACAAATAAACAATCATTATCAATAGTTTGTGATGTTAATTTCCAACATTATCAAGGCGAATTAACTTAATACGATAATCTTAAAATTGTATTCTTAAACGCATCATTTGTACCAATAACTTCACAAACACCATGTTGCGAGACGATATGACGCGCACATGAGACCATCTTGAAGATGCATCTGGGAACCTAAAATATCTGAAGAATCCGCTAGATGGGTGAATAGGTCCACATTTATCCTCATGTACACATCTGAAAAATTTGGGGGATTCAATGTTAATATTCATTGGTGATGGTCAAGTAATCAGTTTGCCTTGAAAATAATCAACATACAAAAATTCATCGCTTGAAATGTCCCATTTCTAGTGAAACTGCTTTTAACCATTAAATAATTATTTTCCATTTCTCTTAGTGTTTCATGCTTAATTTATGTTATGAGAGTGGTTAGCATGATCCCTATTACGATCAGAAATGATTTTAATCCGTTTTAGTTGAATTATATTGATATAATTTACTTTGATTAATATTTAGAAATTCTAGCGCCGAATAGAGATTTCGTCAGTTCCTCCAAAACGTCAAGTTTAAGCTAAAAAGGTGCTTGGTAAGGTTTTTTAGGCTTTAAGCTGAGTTTTGGGCATTTGGGTGAGAAGCTGTGTTTTGAACCTAAAGAGTGGTTTGAAAGGGTAATTCTATAATTTGACGATTTCATTGAGTCTGAAATGTCAAATTTAATGGTGTAGCATATTCAGTTAATTTTTATTTTTTTATCGGATTCTCAACGATTTTTGAGGGTCTATTTGGGAAATTTTACTTTAGTTTAAGCCCTATTTTGGGTGCAGGTCATTTTGACCTTCACGATCACGGACCGTAGGCTCGCGATCACATTATATCTTCTTTGTGGCCTTCACAATCACGACCCTTAGTCTCGCGATCGCGATAATTCCCTCCCTTAACCTTTGTGGTCCCGATGTGAAACCTTCATGTCTAGCGTGACCACGAGAATTATCGACCTGCGATAATAATTTTTGTCCTTGACAAGACCTAAATTTGGGATTTTCGTTTTTCTCTAATTTTATTTTCACTCAATTCGATCTTAGGATAGACATCTCTTTAAAAGTTTTTCTTGGTAAAGTTCGTGTGAGTAAGTTCCTCTATTAACTCCTTATCTTTTTCTTTAATTTTAATAATTCGAAACACCTTTAAATCTTGATTTCATTGTGGGTTTTGAGGGTTTTCCCCGTAAGTGAAAAAATAGTATTTTCATGGATATAAGCTCGTTTCTTGATTGATTTTAATGGGTTTTTCAACAACAAGTTCCTCTTTGATTGTAGATTGTGTTTTTCAAATAAAAATATGATTTTACCCTCCCAATTTTTGAAGTGATTTTTAGATTATTATACCTTCAATTTCCAATCTTGTCATCATGGGTATATTGGACTCCTTTTGATGAACCATTTACATTCTTGATGGTTGGGGATCATTTGGTAGAGAGAATGCTCCAATAAAGTTTTCAGGTGAAGTTTCAGTTTTCGAGGTAGGTTCGCTATCCCTTTTTTAGATTGAGATGAGTAGTTAATCTTTCTTAAGAAGTCAATTGTTAAATGAGTTGGAGTATGAATTTTAGATGTTGGGAAGTGTTGACTTTCTTGTTTAGCCCGTGTGAGGCCTATTTATGATACTTAGGATGTGTAGAGGTATCATGTGATACCTTAATTATTGCTGTAGAAAATTCATGATATTTGAGAAATTACCTGAGTGAGGGGTAGTGTGGCCTATTTTTATATTTGACATTAAAATTCCCCAGTTAGGGGATTTCGAATTGATATTTGGTCATCTTAAACTTAAAGAAGTGCTTTCTAAATGGTAAAGATTGTTATAAAATAATTTCTTCTGCTATCCCTATCAGATGAGGATGTGCTCATGACTTATTGAGTTTGGAGATTTTATGCTATTCAAATTCTCGATAATTGATTATGCCTTGTGTTGTATATGTTGTGATGCATTTATCCTCAGCATTCATGATTCACATGTGTATGAAGAAGTGGAGAAATATTATTTCGGAGAAATAAAATGAGACACATTATATTAATCCTTGACCACAATCTAGGTGGCAAGTTGAAAAGATATAGAGATTTTGAGATTGGCATATGGTTGCGAGTACGCATGGCTCTTTTTATGGAAGCTAAATCTTGATGAGGTATATATAATAGGTTGGGCGGCGACCTAGACCCCATCACATCATCTCGTTACATTGCATTGGTGAGTCTTTCATATTTTGTAACTTGCTTATCTATTGATATAAGTATTATTTGTAGCCTTATATGTTTACCTTATTGGTGTCATTACTATATAGATTGATAGTATCTACGCCAAAATATGAATTTTATGTATGTAGGTGGAAGTATTTCGTAGTTTATTTCTTGAGTCTAATTAGATCCTTATATTCAATCGGTATACTCTACTAAGTACATGTAGATTGTACTCACCCCTACTTCAATTATATTCTTGATTTAGATTCTACTCAGGGTGATCTTCATAGAAGTTAATTAGATTTAGCATTTTCTTCTCATTTGGAGTTGTGGTGAGATCTTGATTTTTGAACCGCCATTAGTCTCTATGTATCATTTACAGTTTTTAATTTCTTTTCAAAGACTTGAGATGTATCCCAGATTCTAGAAATGTATTAGATGTTTTTTATGCTTAAGACGCCGAGTTTTGAGAACTTTTTTGTTATTTTCCTTCTCTTCAATTGTAGCTTGACTTCCTTTTGGAACTCTTATATGTGTTATTTTATTTGAATTACACACCATTTGTGGTTCTTGGGGTGTGTTTCATCATGACCTTGATTTTTAGATAGTGACACATTAGTATTAGAGCATTAGATTCACTGATTTCATATGTTGAAGAGCAGGGTGACTAGTAAAGTCTTATGGATCAATACATAGATGTTCATACTTATCTCTAAGAGGATACATTATACCTAGTAGAAGAAATTCCTTTTGTTCGAATTATTCATACCATGTGTTTCATACAATTAATCTTTTCTCTCTATGAAGATGGCGAGGAACCTTAGAGGGTGAGGCTATACCTGTTGCCTGAGCATAGTCTATGGGTGAGTTAAGGATACTAGTGGAGTTAGGGGTCGTGATCGAGTGAGAGAAGCATCACCTGCTCGAGGATGAGCTAGGGAGGCATAACCTAAGTCCGTATATGAGCATGATAATTTATTGAGTAGTAGACTGAGGTGAGAGCCCCACTTCTTTTGGTTGGCGACATTAGTTTGATGCTTCAGCAGTTAATTGTTATGTTATTGGATAGACTAGAGAGTGCCCCTTATTTTGGTATTCTTTCGGGTACTATAGGTTCTCCAATTACACTTGGTGTTGCACCACTTGTTCAGGGGACTTGTGAGGGATTTAAGACTCCTGATTCCTCTTCAGTACCTTCTATGGAACCTTCAAGATTCACAACTCTACTTGTTTCTACTAGTACAACCATGTTGATTGCCAAGAAGAAGAGATTTGAGAGATTTGTTAGATTGGTAGTTCCCAAGTTTAACGATATTTACTGAAGAGAGAAGGTTTATGACTTCTTGACTAAGTGCTAATAAAAATTGTTCAAACTTTGTATCTTAGAGACACTTGTGGTGTCTTACATCTATATCTGTTTTCTAGAGTAGCTAAGGAGCGGTGGAGATCGGTTCTTGCTTATAGGATTGTTGGTTCTTCTATTTGGGTTGGGAGATATTTACTTAAGTGTTCTTTGAGCGGTTTTTGCCATATAGACTTCGTGATAACGCAAGGAAAAGTTTGAAGGGCTCCTTATAATTTTATGAGTACGGCGGTCATTTTCATAATTGTCTCGTTATGCCATGTCGATATCCCTACAGAATTTGAGCAGATTCGTAAGTTGGTAAAGGGTTCCACCAGTTCTCTTAAAAAAATCACAGCCTCTTTGTGTTATTAGGTGGTACGTTCCAAAGTATTATTGATCATGCTAGGATGATTGAGAGTATTCGACATGCTAGACATGGTAGCGGCACCAAGAGGTTTCATCTCCAAGTTAGTTCAACGATCATTCATCTAAAGGTAGAGATTTTTTATGGGCCAGGGCACACAAAGTTATCAGGGTAGACCAATACATAGATATATTAAGTGTACATATGGTGTTGGTGACCCAAGCCTAGTCAGACTGGTCAGGGCATACATAGTGGATCTTAAGGTCAGAGAGGGCATACAAACTCTTTTGGATACTCTCAGCGAGGTTCAAGTTCTCATAGTTGTTTTGTTTGTGAGGAGTTTGGACATAAGACAAAGGTTTATCCTAGACGTCCTTATTTGTTGTATAGTTAGGGTCACATGCTACTCCTTTTGCGCCAGCTTCAGTGGTACGATATACTTTAGAAGGTGCTAGAGGTTGTACTAAGGATACCAAGGGTGGATCTCAAAGAGCTCGAGATAGTGCTTGTGGTGCCTCTTAGTCTAGTGGTAATTATAGACAATTCTATGATATACCAGGTATATCCAAGGCAGAGGCCTCATATGTAGTGATAATAGGTAATGTGTTAGTATCATCCCTCTACTATATTATTAATTGATCCTGGGTCGACCTGATTAGATGTATCTACTTATTTTTTTGTGTGGGTATTGATCATGTCTGTGAGTCCCTTGTTGTCCTATCAGTGACTCTACCTTGGTAGGCGATCACTTAGTGGTGGATCGGATGTACCGGGGTGTGTAATGACATTTTCTTATAGTGAGATGACTTAGGAAGACTTGATTTTACTGATATGCCTGATTTTGATATGATATTGGGTATGGATTAGTTATCTTCCTATCATGCGAACCTTGATTGTTATGCTAAGATTGTGGCCTTAGCTTACCATGGCTTAGGTTGCTTCAAATTAATATCTGAAGGGAGTGATATCTTTTGTTCATGCCCATTGTATGATAGAGAAGGTTTATTTATCTTATTTGACCCATATTCGTGATCTTACCAAGGATCTGTCCCCTTTAATGACCAGAAGAGACGCAAGAGAGTTCATGGATGTCTTTTCTACCAACTTACAGGTTTCTCTCTGGACCATGTTATCAATTTCGTAATTGACTTGGAGATGGACACTAAGTCCATTTCCATCTCTCCTTACAGGATTGCCTCGACAGAGTTAAAGAAATTGAAGGCTCAATTGGAAGACTAATTGCACAAAAGATTTATTCAGCCTAGTACTTTCCCATGGGATTCACCAGTCTAATTTGTGGAATGATGAGTTAAAGGGCAACTTTCAAAAGCTAAGGAGTTATTGTCCTTAGTACCTATCTTAGCATTATTCGGAAGGGTATGACATTTATGGTATTTAGTGATGCTTTGAGTGTTGGTCTATGTGGTGTATTGATGCAAAATGAGAGATTCATAAAGTATGTTTGTCGACAATTGAAGGTGCATTGGAATAACTACAAATACAAATATATACTTGTCAAACAAACAAATATGCATACACAATAGAAAATGAAAGAGTATAACTGATAACTTGGTAGCAAAACTCACTTTAGCACTTTATTTTACGGGTTATTATTTACCCTCCTATTTTTTTCAAGTGAATTAAAATACGCCCAAATCGCTGACATGGAAAGTAAAAAAAATAAAAATAAAGCGCGTAAAGACTAAGAATTAAAGAAAAAAAGAATAAGTGGACCCCAAGTATTTTCATTTTATCCAATAATCCTTTTCTTCTTCATCTTTTTCATACCCTACCACCCCCAACTTTTAGTGCCACCACCTCCACCCCCACCCCCATCTCCCGTCCCTTCATCTTCCTCACACTCAATCCACCCCTCCTACCCTCAACCACCACTTGCACTACAATTTCTTCTTCTTCAACCCCCCCCCCCCAAATGAACCTCCACTCCTATCCTCTTTATTTCTCTTCGAATCTCGGTGCTTCACACTTTTCTTCTTCTTCTTCTTCTTTGTTGAAATTTTCATATTTTTTTCTCCTTCTTCAAGATGTTCCATCCCACCCTCATTTCCTTTATCAATAAATCCAAAAAATGTGATGAACAAAGGAAAATAAGAAGCCATCAATTTGTTCTTGCTTCAAATTAAATTAGTCCTTATGGCAAGGTTTGAATTTGATGAACTTGAAGCTCCTTTCGATGAAACTCTACAATTTTTTCATTTCAAATTACATTTTAAGTTGTTATTATTTATTTGTTTTAATTATGTGTCTTAAAAATTGAGTGTTTTTGTGAGAATGATTTTGAAATTTTGAATCTCTTTCAACTGATTTTTTTTGAGATTATTTTTTATTATAATCATGTATTAATTCTTATTTTTTTGAGATCTTTTCTACATTCTGAAATTGTGGGTAAATAAAAAGAAATAAAAAAGAATTAAACATCAAAATTTAAATATGCTTAATGTGATGCTGATATGGCAATGACATAACGCTGATGCATCAATGATATGGCGCTGACGTATCAATGACATAGCGCTTGCGGAATGCACTTGTCACTGTGAATTATAATATTAGGATGTATTTTAATTCAGTTGAAAAGAGATTTAGGAAAAGGGAGATAAATAATTACCCGCAAAATTAAAATGCTAAAATAAGTTTTCCAGCCAATTCAAGGAAATTTTTATGTATTTTCTCTATAAATAAAAATTTAATCATACAAATATGTAACATAAGAAAATTGAATAGGAATATGATTGATACATATACAAATGAATGCTTATTAAATAAATACTCATATACATTCAAAGATGAAACACGTGTTAAGCTGATACGCATACAAATAAATACTCATCAAACAATTACACATGTACATTCAAAAATAGAATACGAGTATAACTAATATAATTACAAATGAATACTCATAAAAAATTCACATACACATTTGAAAATGGAACATAAGTATTACGTATACAAATAATGTTTAAGTTATCTACGATCCCTTAAAATTATCTATATATTTCACTTAGACATCTCAATTAAGCTAGTATCAATTGAATATTTAAATTATTTAAAATATATACCTATTAAACACAAATAATGACATGACAGGAAACATATTTTTTGCATATCTAAAATCATATGTTTTATTATTTTTTTAAAAAATCAGTTTTTATTTTTCCATTGATTCTTAGAATTGTAAATGCTTAAAAGATTTTTCAAATATTTTTGAAAACAATAATTTCTTATCTCAAAAAGAAAAGGCCATCCACCCCACTTTCGATCGTCTTCTTCACCTTAACTAGGTTTTCAAAGCCAACTGTATTATTGAATCTTTAAAAACGAAAAAAGAAAAAGATTTTTGGACATTGAAGTAAAAAATTAGCCGATAGTTTCATTTTCGGCCACCTTCAAACAAACATCACCACTCAAAATGAAAATGTAAACCCATGCAACTTATAAAAAATAATATCAAAGAATTTGATAAAATTAAATGGAAAGAGTTCAAGGGTAATTGTAATTAGTTTACCATATTGAAAAAAGATTTCTTCCGAGTTTTACTTTAATTAGTTAGTTTGTATTTGTATTTTTTTTTAGCAACAACAAAAGAATACATTTCATAACAACCAAAGTGTTAGCTATATATTGTAATTAGTGAAATGGTAACAAAGATTGTCTATTTATGGCACAATGTTTGCTGTTTCTGAAAATTTCTCTAAATTATATCCAGAGGTGGATGTAAGATTTGAAGATTGGGAGGAAAAACTTAAGGGTAAGGTTGGTGGAGCATCCTGGTTAGGTCTCCGAAAATTTTGAAGCCCCAATAAAATTTTGATTGTGAAGTTTATTATTTTATTTCACTTTAATCAATATTGACATTATAATTAAAAAATAAAAAATAAAAATCAATATTCTTCAAAAAATCACTTGCATTTTCCTTTACATGGTCATTTCTAAAAAAAATAGCAACATAAGCAAAATACATCATCTTTCTTCATACTATACTCCAACCATTTGGAATATGAAACCTAAATGACGCCTTACAAAATCGATGCATTTTTGTTTCGAATCTAGTTTGAGGTTATTCATTATCATTGATATCCAGTTGACAAGGAACTTGTTGAATATAGCGTCTTCTCACTTCATCTCGTATTCTAGGGCTATATTTATCAATGAATATTCTTTCTCCAGGATTCAGTTTAAGTTGTAAAATGCAAAAGAATTGTCTCTAAAACTAGAACTTAGTTGAGAAGAATTATGTTTGTCAAAAAACTATCCATTTCAAATTACAAGAATTAACAACAAATTTTTACAAAATAATACGTTTATAAAGAGAATTTATCAATTTATGCGAGATAATTGGAGTAGGACTTTAATATGCAGTGAACAATACTTGTAAGCGGTAGATTTTCTGAAAGTCTTATATTTTATCTAGAATTGTTCTAGGAAAGAATACTTGTAAGCAACAAATTTTCTAGAAGTGTTATATTTTGTTTAGAATTGTACTAGGAAAAGTTAGTCTTATATTTTATTTAGAAATTTGTTGATAAATTCAATTAAGAAAGGAATGGGACAAAATATTTTTTTTAAGAGAAAATTAAAAGCTGAATTTAAAGTTAAAAAAAAGTTTATCTTCGGTAAGAATTGATAATGGATCAAAAGTTTTTTTTCAAAAAAAAAGAGAAAACGCTGAATTTTAAGTAAAAAATAGGTTGCCTTCGGTGGGATTCAATCTCACATAATTGACCTGCAAATAGACAACTTCGATTAGTGCACGCACAATAACTTTTAGTTCTTAGAGTGTACAATTAAATATATATTTGTTTTATTAATTATCTATACATATATGTACAATTCTATTTTAAAAATTACTGCGTGCACGTGCCTCATCATAAGTGCATGTGGGTCCGCCCATAATTTTAACCTAACCTAAAAAATATAGGAGAAATTACAGAGTTAAACAGATATATACTAGTTAATTAGTTATGATAACAATAATTTTCGTTAATTACCACTCGCCACCAACATTCAGTGATAATTACTTCTCCATTTTTTTCAGCTTGTATAAGCGTGTACATTTATATAATTGCATCATCTAATTTATATAATATTATTTGTATATGTTTGTATTTATATGAATTTGTTATTTTGAATTAATACATAATTAAATATAAATCAATTGATACTAACAATTTTATACAAATACAAATGAAAATAACTTAATTATACAAATATACCCGTAAATTATACAAATAAAGTTATATATAACAATTTAAATTATAGCTACAACCGATAAATATACAAACTATGCTATTTATAAAATTTCCTAAAAAGTAAATCAAAAAATAATTGTATACCCCATTCTAACACATATTAACTATTATTATAATATATATAGTACAATAAATACACAATTATGAATGCTTAATCCTTCTCTTTGGCTCTGTATTCCCCTACTCCCTCTTTTCTCTGAGAGCCACACCTACACAGGCACCCAAAAACTCTCTCTCTCTCTCTCTCTCTTCTCATCTATCCATATTCTCTCGAGCGGCATACTTTGTCGATTTCCTAGCACCATGACAAAACCATCATCAATGGATATGTAGCTTTACACCCACTTTAACAAATCCAATAATTTAAGTTTTCGACCAGAAATTGGTCGATCATCTTCTCCATCTGATTATCAGGTTCTCTCATCGACCCATTAATTTTCCTGCTCATACATACATACATATATATATATATATATGTGTGTATGTATATAGTCTAAATTTCAACTTCTCGTTCGTATTTTTTCTCCCTTGAATTCACTGTTTAGTTTTTGCTCTTATAAAAAAATGGTATTTGTTTTTTTTTTTTAAAAAAAATTAGGATCTATGATTCTACTGAGTTCAAATATTGATATGAATATTGGTTTTGATCAACTTTGTTCCTTTTGTGTTGGATTGCTCGATTTTGACCGACTTTTTGAGTTTTCAGTTGCTTGTAAAACTTGCTCGGTGATATCGAGGATTTGACTTTATTGGTCATAGTTGTTGGGTTAGGTGATAATCACGAAGTTATGATATAAACAACAACCTCATTTGGGGAAAATTCTTGATTTTTTTCTCCTTGCATTACCAGACAGCTCACAAGTTACTTAGAGATTATATGTTCTTGTTGGGGTAAGTGTGAAATGCACAGAACCCTTATGTTGTGTTAAAAATAAATACTTTACTTAGTATTGGAATGAAATGGATTTGAATAGAGCAGTAAGACATATAAATGATTCATATACTGGGCTCCGATTAACTTAGAATTGAGGTATTGTGTTGTTGGGTAATTTGGAGGAAATGATGTCTTTGCCACTTATGAATTGGATAGAAAAAAGTGACCTTTTCAGATCTATTTCTACGAGGATGTAAAACTAAAAACAAGTTTTTGAAGGGCTACAAAACCAAATCTCATGGTGATTTTTCATGTTAATCCCTTTTTATCTGGTTATTAATATACGTTTTCATCCTTGACAGTAGGCATGAGCAGTCGAGTTAGTTTTTTTTTTTTGACAAATACTGAATAATGTTGATGATCGCTTTCTCGGGCATGAGAATTTAGCTTTGTCTTTGTCATTTGAACATTCTAGTTTCTACTAAGTATAGGAAAATAGCAAGGATTATGATAAGAATTGGGTTATTTGAATAAACAAAAAAATATTGCGGAAACAAAAATAATACCTAGTGAAATCCCACATTGAGGTGTGGGGAGGGTAGGATGTAGTAGACCTTATAACTATCTCGCGGAGGTAGAGAGTCTGTTTCCAAAGAAAATACTAAGATTACAAAGTAGGATTGGAAGATATGTGGGATTGAGAATAAAATCTCCAAATTTTAAGATAAAGTCTTAAGATATCCAAGTGATTTTAGTATCAAATGTAGCGGATTAAAACTACTTATGATACTATATGTGTCAATTCAAGAACATATATCAAAAGTGATCCGGACCCATATTTTGAAGAAATTAGGGACGACAATTAGTGGGAAGACTAATTACATTATTTAATTTACTTTAATTAAAACTAAAGTTATCAGTTAGGAATTAATTTTACCTGGTCAGATTGTAAGATAAATTCATAATCACCCCACACAAGTGTGTAAAAAAGAGAAATACTCGAATGATATTGATCATGTCTTTAATAACAAAATTCACCCGTATGTTCCGGGAAAACCAATCCTAAATAAGTTGAGATTTAAATCTTACCTGTTATGATAATAATAACTAGAAAACTTTTAAACTAGTAAAGTAAGTAAAACTATTCCAAAAACTTCCTAACAAAAATAATGGTAGAAGTGCAAAATTTGCACCCAAATATAATGTCCAAAAATGACACGGCCTCTCTTGGGCTTCGTGTTGGCCCCTCCATTGGGTTCTCATGCGGCCCCAATCTTCCTTCTCATGTACTTGTACTTAGATCAAGAAATATATGTAACATTTAGGTCACTTCTTGCCACAATTTTTGGACACTTCTTCCTTGATAATCATCTTCTTGATTTTTTATTGAACCCTTCAACTTTAATGGAGGTGCGCCACCGCGGATGCTATCAGATTATGTTGTCTCCACCAAGAGAAAGAACATTTTCATCTTTTGTTGAGTTGAGTTTGTGGTACTTGTATTGTGTTATTCAAGCTAAATTTGTTGGTTATTCAGTCCCCTCACTTTGATAAATTTCTTCACCCAGTAGTTTCATCTGTCGCGTGAAGTGATCTGACTGCAGCAACTGCTTTAGCTTCCTTAAAGGCATGGCTGAAGAAAGAGTGAAAAGTGGTATTCCCTGTGTGCTCGTTTATACATATCCAATGTGTACTCCATTATGCAAAGACCTTAATCACTTCATTTATATGCTAGTGATACTACTTTGTGTCTACGATCTATTAGGAATACTTAAGCATCTTGATTAGCGCTTAGTACCTACCTTTAAACAACCATTTTGTCCAAGATTCCATTTTTATGTTTTACAATATTCAAAGAGAGTAGAATGGTGTGATACAAGGGGTTATCACTTCATGTGCCATGCGTGAACAATGTGCATTACAGAAGTCAGAAGTGGTAATGAGATGCAAAATTCTACGGGGAGAAGCGATTAGTTTCTTTCTACGAGATGAAAAAGAGATTAAGAAAAAATGGACATTTTTCTGTTTGAGCAATAGAGCTTGTCTCCATGTACTGTTATGTTTTCTTTGTAAACATTAACTTCTGCTCGAGTTTGTAATGCTTTATACTATGTTCCTTTTTTTCTTTCTTCTTCAAACACAAACTTTTTCTCTTTCTTCTAGGCGCAAGTGTCTCCTCTGCCATTTCTTTTTCTGAGCTTCTCTTTTGCTTCTTTCTCTTTTATGATTCTGTCTCAGTACTTCACAACGACAATCAAATCTTTTATGATGTAAATGTATACTTTTATATGGTAAAATGGAAGTTTATTTTTGCGATTGAAGTTATTATCCCATGGATATTGAAATTTATATGTTCATGATGCTTACATTTACTTGTTTGACTATTACTATCATCATTATATGTTGATATGTTGGATTCGGAAGTTAGTTGCTTGAAGTTTTAAGCACAAAAAATTGTACTTCCTCCGTCCCAATGTTGATTTCCCATTTTTTTCGTTATTATCTTAAACCTTATTATTCTTTTTTCTTTTGAGGTTGGGGTGGTTTAGAGGGAAAATCTAGACCTTCCTTTTTCTCTTCTTTTGGGGTTTGGGGAGATGGTTTAAATGTTGTTTGTTGTTTTTATCGTTATTTTTTATGTATATAGTTATCACATTCATCTTTAACCATGTTTTTTTCCCTTTTGGTTGGGTGTTGTTTAGAGGAAAAATGAGGAGTTAGTTGAAAATGTTTAATTTACCTTTCTTTTGGAGATTCCTAATTCACTTAGGCAATTTAATTATGTACTCTTTTACTCTATTTAGTGGCTTCTAGATAATAAATTGGTGATGTAATCGTACCTTTTCATTTTGTGTTCATTTAGTGGTTTAACTTAAAGGGATCCATCACCCTTACTCATTGTTTGTCTTGAATGAAGATTTTGGGATAGGAATGTTTCAAGAGATTTCTCAAACCGGGGGGGGGGGGTTGTTTTGTGACTTTGTCTTTCAGTCTTCTGTGGTCAACCCCAAAATTTTGAAGTGTAATTAAGGTGCAGATTGGGTAGTGCTAACTTGCTTATGTCAACAGTTTCAGTGCAAGCACTTTATCCCTAAGAGTTTCTCCAAGCCGCTGGTTAGGAAAAAAAACTTCTGATTTTCGTAGTATGTCTGATTATATTACTGTTAGCACTTACTATAAATAAACAGGTCAAAATATTAAGATGACATTAGGACAGTTTTTCGGTAAAGAGTTCCTTTTCTTTTTTCAAAAAATTTGTTGAAAAAAGTTTTCTGAAAAATAATGTGTTTTGATGACCCTTTGAATGAATATCTTAGAGAACAATGGGTTTGATTGGATGTTCTCTCGAGAAACAAAACTATGTTTGACAACCTTTTCCTTCACAAAGCTCTTCATCAAACCTTCACATCAATAATTCCATCAATGTTATGCAAATATCAGGATTGAACTTTTTAAAAGGACATGTGTTAGCCTAATATTAACTTCTCTTTTGAGCCGAGGGTCCATCGAAGACAACCTCTCTATCCCGTAAAGATAGGGGTAAGGTTTGCATAGATCTTAACCCCCCCCCCCCCCCCGACCTCATTTGTGTACACTGTGTAGGTTGTTATTGCATTAGCCTAACATTAACTGTCCATTTGGCCGGAGATTGTTTTCACTTTTTCGTGGAAAAATTGTTTGGACATATTATTATTACAATTTTTGAAATTCAAAAGGTTGTTTTCACAATTTTCACTCCAAATCTCTCACGAAATCCAAAAACAACTCTAGTTTGAATCCATGTCCAATCACAACTCCAACTACCATTTGCAACTTGAAAATAAATATCGTTCTCTTAGAATTTTGCAATGCTTCTGTCCAAATGCCCTCTAGCTTACAACAACATACCTAGTGTTATCCCACAAGTGGGGTTTGGGAAGGGTAACGTGTACACAAACCTTACCGCAGGGACTTGGAAGGTAGAGAGACTATTTTTGATAAATCCTCTTCTCAAGAAGAAGCACATCAAAGTAGTTGGGGAAAACGATAATGGCATGTGAAGACAACATTGAACCACTTGCTAAAGAAATACTAAAGACAAAATTACATGACATTCTAGGAGAAAAAGGAACAACAACTACAAAATAATACTATAATCTAAGTATAAGAAACAACATAGTGTAATAGAGATCGAAGACCAATAAACTACAAGAGTAGTACTAAGATTAGTAGTAGAGAAAGGTACGTGAGACAATTTCAACTTACCTACTACCCATCTATCCTGATTCGTGTGCTCCATAACCTTAATCTAAGGTCATGTCCTTGGTAAGTTGAAGATGTGTCATGTCTGGTGTAATCGCCTCTCCCTTATACTCCCTCTGTTTAAAAAAGAATGACCCTATTTCCTTTTTAGTGTGTTTCAAAAAGAATGACCCCTTTCCTTTTTTGGCAACATTTTAACTTTTCACATGACATGTTTATAACCATAAGATTATAGGGCATTTTCGTACATTTGACATAACTTTAATTTAGAACCACTAGATTTAAAAGTCTTCTTTATTTTCTTAAACTTCGTTCCAAGTCAAACTAGGTCATCCTTTTTGTATCGGAGGGAGTACTTCTTTGGCACACCTTTATCTCTCCATAAATCATCCATAGTCAACCTCTTACATCTTCGCACTTACGACATCTGTGTATCTTTTGTTCACATGCTCGAACCACCTCAGCCCTGCTTCCCGCATCGTATCCTTCACCGAAGCGACTCCCATCTTGTCTCGGATATCTACATTTCTAATCCTATCTCACGTAGAAAGTCCACAGATTCATCTTAGCATCCTCATTTCTGCAACTTGCGTCTTCGAACGTGAGAGTTCTTGATCGACTAATACTTTGGCTCCATACAACACATTATGTTTAACCACCACTATGTAGAGCTTGCCTTTTAAGTTTTGGTGGCACCTTTTTATCACACAAGACTCCTGATGCGAGCCTCCATTTCATCCACCCTGCACCAATATGATCTGTGATATCATTGTCATTCTTCCCACTACCTTGGATAATAGCCCAAGATACTTGAAACTTTCGGTCTATTGGATAAATGCCCACTAAGTTTGTAACATAAAAAATATAAAGTAAAAAAATGTTAAATGGTAAGTTTAAAATTAGCTTAATGTTAGAGGAATTTTAATGGAGCTTGTTGAACATAATAGTAATGTATAAATATAGATGAAACATTAAAAGAGAAAAATGACTTGGTAAGAAATTAGGGTGATAATGTTGAAAATTTTAGGCTATTGTGGAAGCAATTTTGGTTTGGATTTTGCTTTTGCTTTATCTTCTTTTAAAAAAAATGCTTTTAATAGAAAAAGTTCTATTCAGAACAAGACAAACTCCGAACATGGCCAAAGGATAATGTGTCTTACAGAAGACTTAATGAATCAGTTATGTATCAACTCCGAGAAGTATGTCACTAGATGTAAGTGTTTTCTTTAGATTTTTTTCTTCTCCCCCCCACACACAAAAAAAAAATCCCATCAGGAGGATCAATAATGTTTCTACTTACCCTCCATCGACTCAAACCCTCAACCTACCGGTTGATGGTGAAGGTATTCAACCATTCGAGCAACCCTCACTTGTACAACTAGATGGAAGTTTTACTGCTTTAAACGTTGCATTATGATATTAAATGTAGCACTGTAGAACTTTAATTTCTTTCAGATAAGCAGAAAAGAGTAGGGCTCACTTAAATCAGTTGCTTCAATGGACTAAACATGTCCTTTGAGCAACTGTGATTGTACTGATCATTTAGCAACTCAAATAAATAGGTCTTTATGTTCTTATATTCATATCATCAAATCCTAAACTTAGGTGTTGACAAATCCTACTTTTTTTTATTGGTACATGATTATTAGATAGCGGCACTTGTTTCCATATAGCATAGCTCATTTTGTTCTTCGCTGGCACGTGAAAACTAGAGAACAAATTGAATGATCGTTGTTTGATGAGGCATTAAATGTGATTGTAGAGTGCTTTCTCACAGTTGTCTTTGTATATGTGTTAATGATTTGCTGCTTGCAGAAAATTTTCAATTCATGATCATCTAATGCTTTGCAGTTGTATTGTGGTTTTTACTCGGATTGTGACCGCTATATACTATGTTGGCATAATTTAAACATATTCTTTACATACTTGGAAATCAGAATAGATGATCTCTAAGTTGCCAGTTGCTATGTAAACAAATTTCAGTTCTCCATAATTTTTGAACAGCTAAAACTTTGATTATGTTGTAACCTTTTTGCGATCTCAACTTCTCTTAATGTGGATTTTTCAGGGGATCCTTCACCGGTGCTCTTAAGGTCCCTGTGTTCCTCAAAATGACCCACATGCAAGGGGACAGAAGTGTTTTGGACTCCTTTCCAGAAAACATTGATCTTAATCAGGGATCTGTTTCAAATAATGCTTCCATGGATGCGACAGCTCCCTGGGATAACTTTCGGAATCCAGTAGATAATCGATTGTCAAATCCCATGCTTTCTCCTTCTGGAAGAAATCCTAGTTATGTTAATGGTGTTAATTATAATGCTCAAAGCTTTAGTGGCTGGGATCAAGGTGAATCCAGCTCCACTGCTAATTTGCATGACCGAACACGTGGCAGTGACTTGAAAATCGGACAAGGTTGGACTTCTTCATCAAATGATTATGTTATGATTAATCCAAGGTCAGAACGCCGATTTGAACCTTCTAATGTCTTTTCTACAAGCGGTTATGGTGGCAATCATGTAATTGGCAGGCCTCCAAGTGTATCATCAAGCCTTACCTTGGATCATAGTCCAGTAAATTCTAATTTGAGTGGTGGATACAATAATGATGATGGTCGTCTGGTCATGCGAACAAGTGTACCTCCACTTCACAAATCTGATAGGTCGGAAGTGGTGCGTCCTCCGGCTTTCAGTCCATCTGGCAGTGGAACCTTTACAGGTAGTTCTGGTTATTTGACAGGGACAAGTAATGTATCAAGTTCTTCTATGGATAATTGGGGTTCATCTTGCAAGCGCAAAGCCATTGAAGGCAATTCTGGACATTCTTTTGCAGGTGGAAGTTCAAGCTCCAATGCAGGACCTGAGAACACTGTACAGCATAACTATCCAAGTTGTAATAATGCTTCGAGCAGCATAAACAGACTACCCCGCTCTGCAAATATGCAGAATGTTGGTTATCTGGAGAATACTTATCCAAGAAATGGGGTTGGTACAAGTATGTCTGCTTCTGATATATTTCCTCCATTAAGTGCTGGTGGAATTGCAGAAAGCTCTGCAAGAAATTTTGGTGCTATAGCAAATCTTGTGAATCAGGATCTCATTACATCTGGTTTACTACCGATTGGCGCTACTGTAGGGCATTCTAGTGTCAGCCCTGCCCATGTGCCGCCTGGATCTGCCTCAGTAACAAGCTCTTTGGACTCGAGACAACCATTTTCACAGCCAATGAATTCAGGTAACCTTGGAGGCCAGTCTCACATGATGCAAGTTCCTGGTTTTTCTAGAGGTTTTCACTCGCTTCCCTGGGAAGCATCTCCTAGTTCACGAGGCGGTAGTTCATCAATGATTTCTGGAGATAGAGGTGCTTCATTGGGAGATGAATCTAACTTCAGTACTGTCAGAAATAATGGGGAGTCCCATCCATTTGTTCCTGAGACAAGAAATATGGTACTTGACCCCACAAATTGGAGCTTAGCTACTGCAAATGCAAGCTCTTCTAGAAATATTCCTAGTTCTGCAATGGGTCCTGGTTCAAGAGCACGTAATTCTCCTACTGCATGGGCTAATCAGAATTCAGCAACTACTAGCTATGATGGATTACCAGAATTTGCTCCTTGGGTTCTCTTCCCATCAGGTGAGCCCGAGTCTGGAAGTCAGAGAGGTCGTTCTTCTCTGCTACCTTCAGCTGCTTCTTCCTCAGAGGATCCAGTGATGTCTTCCCGATATGGTAGCCGGGGTAACCGTCAACCACATCTTAGATCGAGTTTGATGGTTGATCCAGGGGATGATGTAGATGGTTGGCGTGCTTTAGCTGCTGATGTTGAGGGTCGACACAGACTGGTATGAGGGTTGCTTTCCATAATGATTTCTAAAGCTGTTGTGTTTGGTATATAGAGGTTTCATAACTTGGTTGTCTTGTATCTGGCATGATTGATGTAAAGATATTTGATCCCATTGGTATTTTATCCTCCCGGAGACTTCTTTTAATTTATTGCCTTTTTTAAATAGATTTATATCCAGTTGGATTCGTTTGGTCAATGAATTTAAAGTGGCTTGTTAACACTCATCAGTGATCTCTTTAGGCTAAACAGCAACCAATATGTTATGGTTTTACCAATAACCGTGTTTGCCATGCTATTTGGTTTGCCCAATCTATGAATTAGATTTGTAATGGTTCACCACTTATGCAGCTATCCTTGTTAATTCTACATGTCTTGATTTTGAGTTGCTCTAGATCTGCCAATAATTTCCACTTCCCTTGCCGAATCGGAGACTTTGTCAGTGCTGATTAATCTTTTCTCCACTTATGTTCAACAGATTCGTCAAGTCCTGAATGCCATGCGGAGAGTCGAGAACTTGAGATCAGAGGTTTCATCTCAATCCTTATAATAAATAATCCAATGAATATATATTTAGCAGAAATGATTTGCAGCTTGTTATCTAATTGTGTACATACATAGACTGTTAATTCTTTTCGAAACGCTGAAAGTTTGAAAACAATACTAACACTTTTAAGCTGTGCTATGTTAGCTTTGGTGAGAAAGGTAAGGATTATATGGCCTGCATAAAGAAATGGATCTTGGGCTTTACTCAACCCCAAATTCTAGCTCAAGAGGTGAGCATTGCCCAAGATCATGTAAGGATATAGATTTGCCTCCCACCCAGGGATGTGGGACTTAACAGCCTTCATGGTAACATTATTGCCTGGATGAGGAAAAAAGACTTGTCATTATTTCTGATCGAGTCAGTTGGAGTTTCCTAATGATCAAAAGAAGAAAGAGCGAGTTTGAATTTTCTGGTTGCAATTTGGATGGATAAGAGGTTTTAAGTTTTCGGAGCCATTTTTTTAACTAGTCTCGATGACAAGATCAAATTGCATCTGATTTTTCATTATAAAGGTTCTAATTCTTGATTCGCTGTTAGAAGAGAGCTCTCTTGGTGCAGTCTTCCTCTTTGGACAGGGTCCTTTTTCAACCCTTCATCCTCTATTAAAAATGCTCATTACCTGATCCAAGTGCTAAATTATGAACTTGTTACTGCTAGCCAATTAGAATAGCTCAATTTTGCTTGGCTACTTTATTTGCTGCTTCTTACTGATGAAGAATTTATGGTGACTTTTGTGGGCACTTTCTCAGGATTATATGTTGGTTGATCCATTTATCAATGGAGTTGCTGAGTTCCATGATAGGCATAGGGCCATGAGGCTCGACGTTGATAATATGTCCTATGAGGTAATGTAGTTAAATTTTGTTTTGACTAAATTTCTAGATGCTGGTCTCACTGATTGCTTCGTCCGTTAGGAACTATTGGCTTTGGAAGAACGTATAGGAAATGTAAACACAGGCTTGAGTGAAGAAACCATTTCAGTCAATATGAAACAGCGGAAGCATGGGTCTTTACGTGGACAGTCCTCATCCAACTTGGAACCTTGCTGTATATGTCAGGTAAGAATCTTATCTGATGTTTTTATACATTACTAGATAATAGTTGTCCCAGAACAACCTTTTTGGCTGATTTGTTAGCTAAAGTTTGTCCTATTTCGTGTACTAAAATCAGGAGGAATACACATCTGGAGATATCATGGGCATTTTGGATTGTGGGCATGAATTCCATACTAATTGCATTAAGCAGTGGTTGATCCTGAAGAATACCTGTCCCATATGTAAGATGACTGCCTTGAAAACTTGAAAGAATTACCTGCAACAGCTATTTTTTTCGTCTTCTATTTCCTCCCCGTTCTAGTTAAGAAGACGGTGAACGAACACACAAATAAGGGAGGTTCTTGAGTCAACTTAGTAATACTATACTATGGCTCCTGGAAAATCTTACTCATGATGGAACCAAAGGAGTTGTAAGTAAAAATATTTGACATTGTGTTGAGGGAATTATTTAAACCTTTTACCTTTTTCTGTGTTGCATAGAGTAATACATCACTAGACCAAAGACCAATTTTGGAGGTTATATTGTCCCTTTCTTTGTTTGTTTTGAGAGTCTTAACGTGACACAAATATCACAGATATTCGAACCATAGCTTCAACATATAGATCACATGATCATACCCAACAACACACAAATAGGCGCTTACCACCACATAATCACAAAATCGCGAATAGCACCAAAAGCAGTTCATATATCACATTTTTGCTATCGTACAAGAATAACCCTTTCTCCGTGGTTCTCAAACAATACCAGACTGTTCCGAAATCAGAGTTTCTACAGAGTCACGATTCATTCTTTTCCCTTATCATCTTTACCTATGTCAATTTAAACACAAACACTTCCAACAATTTATCATCAACCCATCTTACATAACCAAGTTATTCCCCTTCTTTTGTCGACACTTCTACGAAATCCAACAAATTACAGTTCACACATAGGCAGCTACTCAAGCAATGCAATATATATGATAGCAATTATCAAACTTTATCATTAAATTAAATCAGGTGCATTATATTTATTTGCATCATCTATTTTTACATTCATATGACCCTTAATGCAATATGTTAACTTTTCAGAATGCTTCATTGTTCCCTAAAGATGAAATGTAGACGTCAATGCATCAATTCATAAGACTCTATTTGACATTTGCTCTTGTATTGGGAGATTGGTAATCTGAGCTTTGATATTCAATTGTCACGATCTGATTCATTGTGTCATGCATGCACCTACTCCATCACCTAAGAGAACCCTTTTCACCAAATTTAAATTGGAAATGCAGAAGTAAAACAAGCATGATATATTGCCTTAATAAAATGAAAAAGCTAGTCTCAATTTCAATAGAGAACTTTTGAAGAATACACGAAAATCCTCCCAGGGAACTAGTCTAAAAAGAAAATTTTTACTGTAGGAGAGGTACAACTTGTATTAGTTATGTGAGGCTCAACTAATTCTTTGACACTTTGATATAGTGGAACTATTCTTTGACTTTAAAGCTTCAAAAAGGCGAAATGGTCTAGCGGACCTTTCTACTTGTACCTATTTGTATTGTTAATACCTTTATTTATCCTTTTGTTATCTGAACCCCTGAACTCATTTAAACTCTAATATGTTTCCCTTTCAACTCATCGTGACTCTCAATCACGATGACGTCACATTTCACATCATTTTTTATTCTTATAATAATTTCTTTTTGGACGAAAAATCATAAAGTTTTGATGCACATTTTAGAAAATAAAATTTAAATTTGTTCTTTTAAATTAAATTTTGGGTCTCATTATATTATTTGTCATTTTCACCGGTGAAATGGCTCAATCGCCGGAAAAAGTTGCCGCTGCCACCACTCACCGCGAGACCAAAAATACTCTCTCCCTCATCTGTCTTCATCTTTGCGCATACTTTCACCATTTTCTTACTTCCTCCTCTAACCTCCACAAATTCAAAAATCATATGCCGCTGCATCAGCCTCGTCCCCTTTCCACTGTCTTCCTTTTTCTATACCATTGACGACTCATATGAACCATCAGGGATCCCCTATGCTCTCCCTCCTCTCCGGCGCACTAGAAGGCCGGAAAGTTTGTCGCTGCCTCCGGTGTACCTCGCCGCCTCTGGTGTACCAGACCACCTAAAGAGATGAAAGAAAGAACAAAAGAGGGTTGGACAAAAATGAAAATGGCTGAAAAATATAATAACTAGTACTACAAGTACAAACGCAGCCTCTCTCTTCCTTTTTCCCCCTTTCCCCTTCTCTCAGTTTCACAGGTTTTTGGATAATCAAGAATGGTGACTACTGGGAAGTAATCGAAGAGGACCCATGAGAGCATCACCAGTAAATTGACTCTCGTAATGAAGAGTGGAAAGTACAATCTAGCCAAATATATTATGATTTAATCATAGATCAATTTCCCTCGATAAATTTGCATAAAAAAGTGACGGCGGAAAAAAAAGTAGGTTGTTGGGTCAAGAAAAAGGTTTTTCTTTTCTTTTTAAGTTTTTTACTTTACTCTTTATTTTTAAATATTTTTAAAATTCAAATATGATATTCCTCTTACTTTAATAGGTGTTTGGTCTCACTGTCTTGCCAACTCAACCATATTAATGTCACATAAGTATGGTCAATGGTTAGAGATGTTTGATATATTGTGTTTTATTAAGTGTCAGGGTTCAATTGGTAAACTATTAAGTAAAAGAGTTCATAATACAAACTCATACAAATATAGGGGTACACCGGACCATTTTGCCCTTCAAAAATTAGGAAGAAAGAGAAAATATAATTTAAAATTAACATGACCCAATAAAAAAAAGTGTAAATTTTGCATATAACATTTTTTGTAGTAATATTTTCAAGCTATAGAATTAGATTTTGAGTTTCAATATATGATATTTAATATCTCAAGTTATAACATATTATTTGAAAAAAAGGGTTGATTCAAAATAATTTTAAACATTTGTTTTTTAAATAAAATAAAAAAGAAAAAAAAAACGTTTATGTATTAATTTGTAAGTAGCACGACTTGTGGAATTTAAAATAATTTGAATTAATAATGAATAATTAACAAATTATCATTTATTAAGGAATTCAAAAAAGATTAAAATTATTCCGTTTTTCTTAAAACACTCAAATTAGTTGTAGTTAAATCAAAATTTGATTTTCCCCCTTTTTTCTCTCTATTGCGTTTCTCATTCTCCATTTTTTTACAGTACGTAATCCCTTTTTTTTACTAATTAAAGTATTTTTTTTGCAGTTACAAAAATTGTGATTTGTTGTGATGGACAACAATTTATCAATATTAATTAAACATGGTGGATAATGGGATCCGTCATGTTGATATTTTATGTGTAAATTAGCTATATAGCATATTATGTAGTCATATTCTCAAGTTATGGCATAAGAGTTTGATTTTCATTCTATAACATTTAATATATCAACTTATAGCATTTCTTTAAATTAAAATATTGTAAATATTTATTCTAAATAGGATGAAAAATAAAATTAAAAAATGAATAATTAAAATTGGATAATTTCCTTGAATGTAGTTACTGTTATTAACTGATAACAAAATGTGAACCTTTTAAGAGATTTTAAAATATATTAATTATAAATATGCACCTTAATTATCTCAATCCGTTTTTAATGGTAATTATTTTTGATTTTTTATCCTTAAAAAATTGTATTCTGTTATCTTTCTTCCCATAAACGTGTATCTTTTTTTTCAGAAATTGAACTATATTCATATATTCGAATTCTGTCATATTTTATCATATTTTTTTTTTGGAAAAACAATTAAAATTGAAGGTTGAAAAAGTTTAGATTTGATTTGATGGAGAAAATTGTGTCAATTTTAATTAAACATGGTGGCAAATGGAATTCACCGGGTTAATTTTTTTAATATTTTATTAATGTGTCGTATTTTTTTCCCATGTTATATTGCATATGTTATATTGCATGTTATATTGCATATGTTAAATTCCCATGTTATATTGCATATGTTCTGCTTTTTATAGCCTCAAGAATTTCAAAGATGCTTAGCCATTCCTGTCGAGCGTACATGAGATATACCAAGTTATATTTCAAATCCTAAATTGATGCCGCCTGGTCCAAAAAGAGCAACAGAAAGACCCAAACTTGAACGGCGGAAGGGGTTCGCAGATATGAAATTCAAGAAGACAAAAAGCACATGCAGTAGATGTCATCAGGTTGGACACAATAGGAAGACTTGTTCAAATTATCCTGTACAAAAACAATGATGTTGTAATGTTAAATCTGTGTTTTTGAGGCATTACATTGTTATAAAATATTTTTTTATTGAATAATATTACTTTTCATATAAATGTCATACATTGTATATACAACTGTTCATATATTGACATATGTTAACAATAATAATTCATATAATCATGTAACATTTATTCAGTTATTGCATTCATAATGGGGACTACATACAAAATTTATACATTTATACAAATTCAATACTTGCATATAAAAAATAATGTATGTTTATGTTATACATATTAAATTATAATATGTTATAATTCATACAGTTTTCATACATTATTCATACCAGTAATATACATACAATTTGTTTCTGTTTGTATTGTGAAAAATATATTTTATAATTTGTAATAATTCATACATTTTTCATACAGTATTCATACCAGTAATATAATTAATATTTGTTTCTGTTTGTATTTGAAAGTGTATAGTATTCATGCAAAACAAATTTATGGAATAATTTAACATTACTATGTACTATATATCAAATTTTAATATGACATTCATAATTCATATGATTTTCATACATGATTCATACAATGTTCATATATGTTAAAGTGAGACACATTTAGTAATAATCAGTAATAATTTATATAAAACCATCAGTAGTCATAATAAAAATACAAACAGAAATAAATTGTATGTATATTACTGGTATGAATAATGTATGCAAGATGGTGATACACATTTATTAATGTATAATTGTATGATATAATTCATACAGTATTCATACCAGTAATATAATTAATATCCCTTTCTGTTTGTATTTGAAAGCGTATAGTATTCATGCAAAACAAATTTATGGAATAATTTAACATTACTATGTACTATATATCAAATTTTAATATGACATTCATAATTCATATGATTTTCATACATGATTCGTACAGTGTTCATATATGTTAAAGTGAGACACATTTAGTAATAATCAGTAGTAATTTACATAAAACCATCAGAGTAGTCATAATAAAAAAAACTGGAAAAATACATAAATTGTTCATAAGTTAAAAAAAACACAAGTCATTCAAATAAATGTACATTGTGCCATGAAGATTTCTACTTCCTGATACGGAATTTTGGAGTAGGATAATTGGTGGTGTCCATAACTTGTTCTTTATGAGTTCGAGGTCCACCCTTCTTGCTAGCAATTGTTCCTGTAACTTCACTTTCACTGATTGCGCCTTCATCATTCTTTGATTTTCCATAATGCCAAAGTCATCCCTAACATTTTCATTCCCCATTATAAATAAGTGTCTCAACAATTGACATTGAATTTTAATGTGATGCGAATTATAAAAAAATTCAAAAGGTGTTTCATCTAGGAATTATTGAAACTTATCTTGACCTAAAAAGGTCAACAAATCCGCAAACACATTCATGTTAATACATGAAGACAAATGTGTTTGTGTCTTCTTCTCCTAAAAATTGTAAACATTAAATACATTAATCATACACATGTAATACAAAACTAATACAGTGAATCATACACAATTCAAACAAACTTACAACATAATATTGAAAAATACATAATTCATACACATAGTATACAAAACATAATGCAGTAAATCATACACAATTCAAACAAACTTACAACATAATATTGAAAAATACATAATTCATACACATAGTATACAAAACATAATACAATATAATCATACATATTTCAAACAAACTTACAACATTCTTTCATACACAATATATTCAACACCAAAATATACAAATCAAAACATAAAGTATAACTAATTATGGATATTACTATTCAACAGTATCAAAAAACTTGATACAAAAAAATTTATACACAATTCATACACATTTTATATACACCGTGAATCATACAGTGAATCATATAAAATTTATACAGTGAGTCATACACAATTCATACAGTTAATCATACACAATTCAAACAGTGAATCATACATAAAAAATACATGTTTCAGCAATTGATATTGTAATATGAAGAGATCTGTAATTTCATACAATGAATCATACACAATTCATACATTATTTATTTACACAAAATTTATATTTTAGCTATTTTATACCCAAATAACTGAAAATAAAAATAACAGAACATAATTTTTTTTAAAAAAATTAACTTTTACTAACCTTTGAACTTTTTTGGGGTTTAACTGTTTCTTCTTCTTCTTGTAAATGTGAAGTATCGATTTCAGATGCTCTTGGTTTTTTGGATTTTGATTTTATCAACTCTTCCACAAAATCAGATTCAGAATCTGATGATTCCTCAATTTCTTTTCCTTTCCTCTTATTTTCTCTTTCTTTCGTCCTTTTCTCAGATTCATCTACATTTTTCTTTTCTTTCCCTTTTCTCTTCTTCTCGTTTTCCTTTGGAGGTTTTTTTTTTTCTATTGTTGATTTCCCTGATCTAGATTTAACTTTAACAGATAAAGGTTGAGATTGTTTTTGTGATAAAATTTTGAAAGATGGAGCATGAAAATCGTCTGAGTTTACTTCTTCATTCAATCTTCTACTTTTTCTCGGGGTTTCGTTGCCTCTTTTCGACATTGTACGATTTGTTTATCGCAAGAGTTGAAGATTTGAGTGCTAAAAATGAAGATTTGAATGCAAATATTTGAGAATTCTTGAAGAAGACTGTTAAGAGAGGAATGATTTTCAGAGAAAATTTGGTGAAAATAAATTAGGCGTGCGAATTATGGTGAATAGTTTTGATAGGCGTGCAGAGGTAATGATTTTGAAAAAGAGTTGGGAAGAACAAAAATTTGGAGAATATATTTTTTTTAGATAACGTTTTACAGTTTTAAAAATAAAAATGTAACTGTTTTAGAGATAAAATCCCTATTATTTTGTAGTTATCTTTAAAAAGGTAATTATATAACATTTAATTTAAATTACATTAATTAAGAGTTTGTTTAAAAAAGGTAACTGAAAATAATAAATTTAATTAACTACATTGGTTTAAATAAGGTAATTGAATTATTTAAATAAGTTAATTATTATTTTAAAAAATTAATGAGAATAATATATTATTTTTTGATATGCTATAACTTGATAATAATATGCTATAAGTAGTTTATTATTAAAAAATTTGTTTATAACTTGATATTTAACATCTTAAATGTGTGTGTAGTGTTATTTTTATATATTTTATTATAGTTTTCTGATTTGTTTTTAGTAATCTCTGTTAATAATATAGTTTTTGATGTTTTTGTTTCATAACACACATTGTTGATTTAAATTCAGGGGTACCATAAATTAGAATATAATTGCAATAAAAGATACCCTCACACTACTAATACAAGTTGTACCTCTCCTAGAGTAGAATTTTTTTGTCTAAAACAAATATAAGAGCTACTAAGAGAGTATAAAATAAAGAAACTAGACACAACTTCCACCACAAGGAAAAGAGGAGAAAAAGTTGTCGAAGATTACTATCATCTTCATCTATATATGTAACATCATTGCCCTGTAACAAGGGTGATTCATGGTTATGGTTAAGAAAACAAATTATATCGAATTAACCAACCAATTTTTTAAAAAAAATATTATTTTATTTGGTTTTAAATTTTAAAAATTGATACTATTTGTTTGGTTTTAGTTTTACTAAAATACAGTAGCAAAATAACCAAATCAAAATGATAAATTAAATATATAAATTTTATAATTATTTATATATTATTCATAAATAAAATATAAATATTTTGTTAAATTTTAATTAACTTAAGTTTTAAATATACCATTTCCTCAAGCCAACACTAAAATTTTAGCCCAACTATTACAATCCTAAGTCCAGGTCCATCAAAATTTATTACTTTAATCTTTTGGGGAAATTAGAAATTAAGTCATAGTACATAACATATTTAGTCAAAATAACAACATTTTAAAATATTTATTTAAAATGTTAGAATGACAATATTTTAACGAATAAAATGTATCCTTGTTCAATTCATTTACTTTCTTTTATTTCTCAAATTAGGCCCACTTTTTGACTAAAAATAGTAGACCCCATTAACACTTTTCATTCTCTAAATATTTTTAACCAAATTCTATCATTTCTCTTTTTCTCTCTAAAGATTTTATTCATTATTTCATATCCTCATATAACTTTAAATCTTATCTTTTTTCTTAAATCAAAATTCTCCACTTTTCTAAGAAATCTTAGAAATCATTTAATGGATTTTCAACATTTGTCGAAGTATTGAGATACAAAAATATTTTATATGTTTCATATGTCGAATCTGAATTTGGATTTGGAAGAAGTGTCTGGTGAAGAAGTGTCATTTTTAGGATAACTCGCTGTAACGACCCGTTTAGTCGTTTTGAGCAACAGACTTCAATTCTGGAAAAACTGGCAGAAGCGATGGACCCCACGACGGAACGTCATGGGCACGACAGACCGTCGCAGGGTCTCGTTTCAAAACACTTAGAAAATCTGAAATTGGGTACTGAAAATCGACTCTCTGAACTTTGTGACGGAATGGCAGGACGGACCGTCACAGACCCTTGGTGGAAATTTGGGTCTCTGAACTCTGCGATGACCTGCAGGACGGACCGTCGCAGGCACGACGGCCCGTCACAGGTTGCGCAATCCCAGTCCGGGTTGGATTTCTTGATACGTTTTAAGGGACGTTTTTGACTATTCTTGCCTTAGTTATAAAGATAGTGGGTTAGTGTTAATAAGTCTAATTACTTGGGGGTTAAAAGAGGTAACCTTAAGTTAATTAGTGGGGCATTATTGCCATCTTTTATCCTTAATTATACACTAATTAGGGTAAAAGAAAGAGGGTTTGAAATAAGAAGATAGAAAGAACAAGAAGGGAGAGAGAGAAACGATCGAGAGAAGGGGAAAGCACCAAGCTTTGAGGATTAACTTGCTTGATTTCAATTCTTCGGTGGAGGTAGGTTATGGTTATTTCATGCTATTCATAGTAAACTCTTAATAGCGAATGATATGTGTTAGTAGTATTGTAAACCTTCTATATGCTTAATTGTATGCTTGCATGAATGCTGTGATTATGTAATTGTGAATAAATAAGCATGATGAAGCTATTGAATTCGAAATCTTGAAAAGAAACCCTAATCTACTTTATTAATGATGATGCCTTGGTATAAAAGAAGGCTTGATGAACGAAAGTGGTGAGATTAGGGGATCGGGTGCCACGTTCCGGTACCAGGATAGAATATGGATCGGGTGTCACGTTCCGACACCAGGATAGAATATGGATCGGGTGCCACGTTCCGGTACCAGGATAGAATATATGGATCGGGTGTCACGTTCCGACACCAGGATAGAATATGGATCGGGTGCCACGTTCCGGTACCAGGATAGTATATGAGGATCGGAGTGTCACGTTCCGACACCAGGATAAAATATGGATCGGGTGCCACGTTCCGGTACCAGGATAGAATATATGGATCAGGTGTCACGTTCCGACACCAGGATAGAATATGGATCGGGTGCCACGTTCCGGTACCAGGATAGTATATGAGGATCGGAGTGTCACGTTCCGACACCAGGATAGAATATGGATCGGGTGCCACGTTCCTGTACCAGGATAGAATATGGATCGGAGTGTCACGTTCCGACACCAGGATAGTATATTGAGGAGCGGAGTGTCACGTACCGACACGAGGGGAATAAAGATAATGAATCTTGAAATATGATAATATATCCAATCTAATGAACTAAATTCCCAAATGAGTATGATGAGGAGGTGTGAGTCCTCATTGATGTGCTTGGTGTTGTAACCAAGGGTTATGGTAACTATAAATGCTGCATGCTAAGGATATTAGTTGATTTTATGATATTGCCTAATACATACTGTTTTCTATTTTGAGTTGGCCGATGATATCTACTCAGTACCCGTGTTTTGTACTGACCCCTACTTTTATGTTTTTCTTCTTGTTATTTGTGGAGTGCAGCAAACGTGCTGTCATCTTCGACTCAACAGTAACTCAAGCCAGTCTTCGTCACACCGGATCTTCAGGGTGAGCTAACGCTTCTAGCTTGGACTGGATCTTCTCCTTCATGTCTTGATGCCTTGAACTTCCGGCATGGACTAGCTTCTTATGTATTTTTAGCTTCCTAGAAACTCTTAGAATTAGTAGTTTAAAGTAGATGTTCTTGTGATGATGACTTCCAGGTTTTGGGAATAATAGATGTTGAATATTCATAGTTATTGAATTGGTTTTATTAATAAGTTTAAGTCTTCCGCATTATTTTCTGTTGCTATTACATTGAAATGTTAAGGTTTAGATTGGTTGGTTCGCTCACATAGGAGGGTAAGTGTGGGTGCCAGTCGCGGCCCGGATTTGGGTCGTGACAAACTTGGTATCAGAGCATTAGGTTCGTTGGTCTCATCACACAAGAACAGGTCTAGTAGAGTCTTAAGGAACGGTAGGGGGACGCCTTTACTTTTCCTTGAGAGGCTATAAGACTTTAGGAAAATTTCACTCTTTCATTCTTTCTTTCGTGCTACTACTTGAGTCCAATTGGTATCTAGGCGATACGAATTGGTATCTGACCATCTCCACTCTGTTTCGCAGATGGTTAGAACTAGAGCAACGACTACGCCAACACCAACATCGGCAAGACAAGAAGCGTCTGAGCCAGCCACTGGGGCTGTAGCTCGAGGAAGAACAGCGACAAGGGCCGTGGTAGAGGTCGTGGGAGGACGTCCTCTAGGGGAAGAGGACGAGCACCTAGCCCATCTGATACTAGGGCAGTGACTCCTCCACCGACTGAGGAGGTAATAAGAGAAGGGGAGGATGGGGAAACTGAACAAGTGCAAAATGAGGAAATGCCACCCCAACCTACCCCAGAGATGATCAATCAGGTTCTCGCCTATCTCAGTGGGTTGTTTGATCAAGGTCTGGCACCTCCAGTGTTTTCTGCGCCAAAACCTCCGATTTCAGAAGTACAACATGCAGCCACTAGGGCTCCTCGTATGGATGCCTCATTGGACATAGGCACATTTCCACGTCTGACTACTGGGCCTATAATGACAAATGATCAGCATGAACTTTTCAGTAAGTTCTTGAAATTGAAACCTCCGGTCTTCAAGGGTGCTGAATCGGAGGATGCTTATGATTTTCTGATTGACTGTCATGAGCTACTACTCAAGATGGGTATAGTAGAACGGTTTGGTGTTGAGTTCGTGAGTTATCAGTTTCAAGGGAACGCCAAAATGTGGTGGCGGTCACATATTGAGTGTCAACCAACAGAGGCACCACCTATGACTTGGGCCTCATTCTCTAGCTTGTTTATGGAGAAGTATATCCCCCGAACTTTGAGGAATAGGAAAAGGGATGAGTTCTTGAGCCTAGAGCAAGGTAGGATGTTGGTAAATGCTTACGAGGCTAGGTTTCGCGCACTATCCAGATATGCTACTCAATTATGTTTCAGTCCCCAAGAGCGAATTCGCCGGTTTGTGAAGGAGTTGAGGTCAGAATTGCGGATTTCGGCCTTACAGATAGCGGCAACGGCAAAATCCTTCCAAGAGGTGGTAGACTTTGTGATAGAAGTGGAAGGAGTGAAGCCAGACGACTTCACTATGACATCGACATCAAAAAGGTTTCGAAGGGGAGGTGACTTTAATGGTACTTACACTAGAGGACAGGGTTCGGGAAGTTACTCAGTCCGACCAATTCAGTCTTCACTACAGACTGTAGTTGGGGGTCCACCTCCGACCGGTCAACACTTCTCTGAGAGACCTATGCATGAACCCAGAGAGTGCTATGGATGTGGGGAGATTGTACATATTAAGAGATATTGTCCAAAACAGAGTTACAGACCTCCAAATGTTAGAGGTAGAGGTGGTCATGGCAGAGGCCGTTATTCTGGAGGACGTGGTGGTCGAGGAAATGGTGGTCACCAAAACGGCCGAGGTAATGGGCAAACTGGGGCCACCACATCACAACATGGTAGGGGCAACGGACAGACGAACGATAGGGCCCATTGTTACGCTTTCCCTGGGCGGTCTGAAGCGGAGGCATCTGATGTTGTCATCACAGGTAATCTTCTGGTTTGTGATTGCATGACTTCCGTATTGTTTGATCCTGGATCCACGTTTTCTTATGTATCTTCCTCATTTGCTAATGGTCTAAATTTACATTGTGAATTTCTTGATATGCCTATTCGTGTTTCTACTCCGGTGGGTGAATCTGTGGTAGTTGAAAAGGTGTATAGGTCTTGTTTGGTGAACTTTGTGGGGAGCAACACTTATGTAGATTTGGTTATCTTGGAAATGGATGATTTCGATGTAATTCTGGGTATGACTTGGCTTTCTCCGCAATTTGCAATCTTGGATTGTAATGCTAAAACGGTGACGTTAGCCAAGCCTGGGACAGACCCGTTAGTGTGGGAAGGTGACTACACTTCCAATCCGGTCCGAATCGTCTCCTTTCTTCGTGCTAAGAAAATGATTAGTAAAGGGTGTTTAGCTTTCTTGGCACATCTCAAGGATGACACTACCCAAGTACCTTCGATTGAGTCGGTTTCAGTAGTTCGTGAGTTTCTGGATGTGTTCCCTGCAGATCTTCCTGGTATGCCACCGGATAGGGATATTGACTTCTGTATTGATCTCGAACCGGGCACACGCCCTATTTCTATACCCCCTTATAGAATGGCTCCCGCGGAGTTAAGAGAGTTAAAGGCACAACTTCAAGAGTTATTGAACAAAGGCTTTATTAGACCAAGTGCATCTCCTTGGGGTGCTCCGGTTTTATTTGTAAAGAAGAAGGATGGGAGTTTTCGAATGTGTATAGACTACAGACAACTAAACAAGGTAACCATAAAGAACAAGTATCCTCTTCCCCGCATTGATGACTTGTTCGATCAGTTACAAGGTGCTTGTGTCTTCTCTAAGATTGATTTGAGATCCGGTTATCATCAATTGAAAATACGGGCAACGGATGTGCCAAAGACTGCTTTTCGAACGAGGTATGGGCATTACGAATTTGTAGTGATGTCTTTTGGTCTTACGAATGCCCCTGCTGCGTTCATGAGCTTGATGAACGGGATTTTTAAGCCATATTTAGACCTCTTCGTGATCGTATTTATTGATGATATATTGGTATACTCAAAGAGCAAGAAGGAACATGAAGAGCATTTGAGAATGGTATTGGAAATGTTGAGGGAGAAAAAGCTTTATGCCAAGTTCTCTAAGTGTGAGTTTTGGCTAGATGCAGTGTCCTTGGGGCACGTGGTTTCTAAGGATGGAGTGATGGTGGATCCTTCTAAGATTGAGACAGTGAAGAATTGGGTAAGACCTACTAATGTGTCAGAAATAAGGAGCTTTGTTGGGTTAGCTAGCTACTACCGCCGATTTGTCAAGGGATTCTCTTCTATTGCTTCCCAATTGACGAACTTGACTAAGTAGAATGCTCCATTTGTATGGTCGGACGAATGTGAGGAAAGCTTTCAGAAGCTCAAGACTTTGTTGACTACCGCACCTATCCTTACCTTGCCAGTAGAGGGTAAGAACTTCATTGTTTATTGTGATGCATCCTATTCTGGTTTGGGTGTAGTACTAATGCAAGAGAAGAGTGTGATTGCTTATGCTTCAAGGCAACTAAAAGTGCATGAACGTAACTATCCAACTCATGATTTGGAATTGGCTGCGGTAGTGTTTGCATTAAAGCAATGGAGACACTACTTATATGGGATTAAGTGTGAGGTCTACACGGATCATCGTAGCCTTCAGTATGTCTTTACTCAGAAAGATTTGAACTTGAGGCAGAGGAGATGGATGGAACTACTGAAGGACTATGACATCACTATTTTGTATCATCCGGGGAAGGCGAATGTTGTGGCGGATGCTTTAAGTAGAAAAGCGGAAAGCATGGGAAGTCTAGCTCACTTGCAAGCCTCTAGACGCCCATTAGCTAGAGAGGTTCAGACTCTAGCTAACGACTTGATGAGATTAGAAGTAAATGAGAAGGGAGGATTGTTGGCTTGTGTGGAGTCAAGATCTTCTTTTCTTGAGAAAATTAAGGGAAAACAGTTTGATGATGATAAAATAAGAAGAATTCAAGATAAAGTATTGCGAGGGGAGGCTAAGAAAGCACAAATCAATGAGGAAGGTGTTTTGAGGATCAAGGGCAGGGTATGTGTACCCCGCGTCGATGGTTTGATCAACACTATTCTGACAGAGGCTCATAGTTCAAGGTATTCTATACATCCGGGCGCAACCAAGATGTATCGTGACCTAAAGCAACACTTTTGGTGGAGTAGAATGAAGCGTGATATTATTGACTTTATTGCCAAGTGTCCAAACTGTCAACAAGTAAAGTATGAACACCAGAGGCCCGGAGGAACACTTCAGAGAATGCTCATTCCTGAATGGAAGTGGGAAAGAATTGCAATGGACTTTGTGGTTGGCCTTCCGAAGACAATGGGTAAGTATGACTCCATTTGGGTGATTGTTGATAGGCTAACTAAATCTGCTCATTTCATTCCGGTCAAGGTGACTTACAATGTAGAAAAGTTAGCCAAACTTTACATCTCGGAAGTGGTGCGATTGCATGGGGTTCCACTATCCATCATATCAGATAGAGGTACGCAGTTTACTTCTATGTTTTGGAAAACATTGCATGCGGAATTGGGTACTAGGTTGGACCTTAGTACTGCGTTCCATCCTCAGACCGATGGTCAGTCTGAAAGGACGATTCAAGTGTTGGAGGATATGCTTCGTGCGTGTGTGATAGAGTTTGGTGGTCATTGGGATAGCTTCCTACCCTTAGCGGAGTTTTCATACAATAATAGCTATCACTCAAGTATTGATATGGCTCCATTCGAAGCATTGTATGGTAGGAGATGTAGGTCTCCCATTGGTTGGTTTGATGCATTTGAGGTTAGGCCTTGGGGTACTGACCTTTTGAGGGATTCGATGGAAAAAGTGAAGTCTATTCAAGAAAAGCTTCTAGCGGCGCAAAGTAGACAAAAAGAATATGCAGATCGAAAGGTTAGAGACTTAGAGTTCATGGAAGGTGAACAAGTCTTGTTGAAAGTTTCGCCCATGAAAGGGGTGATGCGGTTTGGAAAAAGGGGTAAACTAAGTCCAAGGTACATTGGACCATTTGAAGTACTTAAGCGAGTAGGGGAGGTGGCTTATGAGTTAGCCTTGCCTCCAGGGCTGTCCGGAGTACACCCGATATTCCATGTGTCGATGTTGAAAAGATACCATGGGGATGGGAATTACATTATCCGTTGGGATTCAGTTTTGCTTGATGAGAACTTGTCTTATGAGGAGGAGCCTGTTGCTATTTTAGATAGAGAAGTTCGCAAGTTGAGGTCAAGAGAGATTGCATCCATCAAGGTGCAATGGAAGAATCGACCGGTTGAAGAAGCCACTTGGGAGAAGGAGGCGGATATGCGAGAAAAATACCCACATCTGTTTACAGATTCAGGTACTCCTTTTCGCCCTTGTTTTCCTTCTTTTGATCGTTCGGGGACGAACGATGGGTAAATTGGTATCTAATGTAACGACCCGTTTAGTCGTTTTGAGCAACAGACTTCAATTCTGGAAAAACTGGCAGAAGCGACGGACCCCACGACGGAACGTCATGGACACGACGGACCGTCGCAGGGTCTCATTTCAAAACACTTAGAAAATCTGAAATTGGGTACTGAAAATCGACTCTCTGAACTTTGTGACAGAATGGCAGGACGGACCGTCACAGGTGTGACGGACCGTCACAGACCCTTGGTGGAAATTTGGGTCTCTGAACTCTGCGATGACCTGCAGGACGGACCGTCGCAGGCACGACGGCCCGTCACAGGTTGCGCAATCCCAGTCCGGGTTGGATTTCTTGATACGTTTTAAGGGACGTTTTTGACTATTCTTGCCTTAATTATAAAGATAGTGGATTAATGTTAATAAGTCTAATTACTTGGGGGTTAAAAGAGGTAACCTTAAGTTAATTAGTGGGGCATTATTGCCATCTTTTATCCTTAATTATACACTAATTAGGGTAAAAGAAAGAGGGTTTGAAATAAGAAAATAGAAAGAACAAGAAGGGAGAGAGAGAAACGATCGAGAGAAGGGGAAAGCACCAAGCTTTGAGGATTAACTTGCTTGATTTCAATTCTTCGGTGGAGGTAGGTTATGGTTATTTCATGTTATTCGTAGTAAACTCTTAATAGCGAATGATATGTGTTAGTAGTATTGTAAACCTTCTATATGCTTAATTGTATGCTTGCATGAATGCTGTGATTATGTAATTGTGAATAAATAAGCATGATGAAGCTATTGAATCCCAAATCTTGAAAAGAAACCCTAATCTACTTTGTTAATGATGATGCCTTGGTATAAAAGAAGGCTTGATGAATGAAAGTGGTGAGATTAGGGGATCGGGTGCCACGTTCCGGTACCAGGATAGAATATGGATCGGGTGTCACGTTCCGACACCAGGATAGAATATGGATCGGGTGCCACGTTCCGGTACCAGGATAGAATATATGGATCGGGTGTCACGTTTCGACACCAGGATAGAATATGGATCGGGTGTCACGTTCCGGTACCAGGATAGTATATGAGGATCGGAGTGTCACGTTCCGACACCAGGATAGAATATGGATCGGGTACCACGTTCCGGTACCAGCATAGAATATATGGATCAGGTGTCACGTTCCGACACCAGGATAGAATATGGATCGGGTGCCACGTTCCGGTACCAGGATAGTATATGAGGATCGGAGTGTCACGTTCCGACACCAGGATAGAATATGGATCGGGTGCCACGTTCTTGTACCAGGATAGAATATGGATCGGAGTGTCACGTTCCGACACCAGGATAGTATATTGAGGAGCGGAGTGTCACGTACCGACACGAGGGGAATAAAGATAATGAATCTTGAAATATGATAATATATCCAATCTAATGAACTAAATTCCCAAATGAGTATGATGAGGAGGTGTGAGTCCTCATTGATGTGCTTGGTGTTGTAACCAAGGGTTATGGTAACTATAAATGCTGCATGCTAAGGATATTAGTTGATTTTATGATATTGCTTAATACATACTGTTTTCTATTTTGAGTTGGCCGATGATATCTACTCAGTACCCGTGTTTTGTACTGACCCCTACTTTTATGTTTTTCTTCTTGTTATTTGTGGAGTGCAGAAAACGTGCCGTCATCTTCGACTCAACAGTAAATCAAGCCAGTCTTCGTCACACCGGATCTTCAGGGTGAGCTAACGCTTCTAGCTTGGACTGGATCTTCTCCTTCATGTCTTGATGCCTTGAACTTCCGGCATGGACTAGCTTCTTATGTATTTTTAGCTTCTTAGAAACTCTTAGAATTAGTAGTTTAAAGTAGATGTTCTTGTGATGATGACTTCCAGGTTTTGGGAATAATAGATGTTGAATATTGATAGTTATTGAATTGGTTTTATTAATAAGTTTAAGTCTTCCGCATTATTTTCTGTTGCTATTACATTGAAATGTTAAGGTTTAGATTGGTTGGTTCGCTCACATAGGAGGGTAAGTGTGGGTGCCAGTCGCGGCCCGGATTTGGGTCGTGACACTCGCTCAAAAGTATTGAATGTGATCTGGAAGATGTGTCATGTGAAGAAGTGTCATTTTCGAATGTCAACATATGAAAAATTGATAAAATTTTTGAAGATCAGGTTGATAAAAAAAAGTAACTTTATGGCCTGTTGCATTTTGTATCTTAACTATCAAATTGTATTCTTTTCTGTTTTTATTAATCGTCGCATTTTGTATTCATTACAAAATTCATGTGTATCTGGCTAAAATTTGAATTTTTTTAGGTGTAACTTGTATTTATTTTGTAGGTGAGATTCATTTCAAATTATGTGTACGTTTAATTTTGTATTAGATAAGTAGTTTTACAGAATTTTGTATGCTATTCTAAATTAGGTTTCATACGATTTTTTTGGTATATATTCTGACTATGTGATGCCAAACAAGTGTTATAATTCTTTTTTATTTTGTATTAATTCTACGTGTATGCGAACAAGTTTTAAATTTTTTTGTGCTCACTTAGTATTTCAATATCATTTTCTCTTTGAATCTCACTTTGCAGTGGCGGAGGTAGAATTTTATCTAAGGGGTGTCAAAATATTAAGAAATAAAATCGTGTAAAAGCCAAGGAGTGTCAATATGCAATATATATACATAAAAAATAACTAATTGTATTTTTTTTCAAATTAAACAAATGACAAAAATACATAAATCAACCATATAACAAGCTAAAACATTTACATTTTTGATAAATATTAAAAGTTATGTAGGCTCATTAAATGTTAAAATATTGTTATTCAAAAATTTTCCCAAAAAATCATTCATACTAACGTCATGATTAATAAATTAAAGGAACTATATATCAAAATATTGATTCTATTTTTTTCCTTTTGGTCATGTTTACATATATACTATATCAATTATAATACGTATGACTAAAAATAAAAAATTAAAGTTTGAAAAAATTATGAGTTACGACACTTGCAAATTAACAAAATATACGTGTACATTATTAATTAAGAAGATAAAACTTTCTTTGTATATTCTTTTTTTTTTAGAATTATTAAGAACAAAGGAGCAAAAAAAAAAACGCTTTAACACAAATCATGACAACATTTCACCTTTTAAAAATGTAACTGAAGAATTATTGGTGTTGTTTTTACCCTTTTTGATGTTTCAAGTTCTATGTTTTACTCTAGTTTTATTATTAAGTATATATATTCACTCAAATTTAAAAAAAATACATAACTCATGTTAACAATTTAAAACAAATGTTGTTATGGAGTTACTCTAAAGACTAAAATATTGTTATTTTGATAAATTTTCTGTGTCTTTACCTACTCGATCTCACATAAAATTATCACATTTTCTCTTATTTGAATAATTTTGTTCGTGTAATAATAATTCTACTATTGTATAAGTGCTTCATTGAACCGACAGTAACTTTCTGTAGATTGTTCATGTACTAGGTGTTTCTGTCTATTGAGATACTTATGTCGTAATAAAATTTATTACTTTCAAAGTGAAAAAATTGAACCAAACCAACAATAACCAAACCAGCGATTATTTTTTTTCATTTGGTTTGGTTTGATTTGAAAATTTAAAAAATCGGTTAGATTGATTTCGTTTTGATTATCACCAATAATCAATATATCCAAATCAAACCATGAACACTCCTATTGTAACCTAACTACACTAAGTGGCATATCAAGAGTAGAATCAGTACAAACAAAACGTACTGGTACGGGATATCGATCCACCCAAATTCACGACCGAATATAAAGTAGATATTCAAAAGATGCGAATGATATACCACCCTAAGTATTTATCTACACACTTTTACCATTTTAAGTTTAGAGTGTGTTTGGTATGAGGGAAAACATTTTCCAGAAAATGTTTTTCAATTTTCCCAGGTTTGGTTGGGACAAAAGTTTTTGGAAAATGTTTTTCAAATCAACTCATTTTCCTCAAAACTAAGGAAAATGACTTCCCTTCAAAAATTAAGGAAAACATTTTCCAAAACTCTCATCCAAGTTACATTTTTTTTTTGGGAAAAACATCAATTTTAAAAAATATTCTCAATTTCAAAATTTTATTTTTTCACCCGATCTTGACTCCACCCTCCACCGGCCAGCCCCCACCCCAAGAAAGTAATTTTGCTTTTAAAAAAATATTTTCAACTTCAAATTTTTATTTTTGAACTCCTACCCCTCCAGCCCCCACCCACCCCTAACCCCCAAAAAAATTAATTTTGTTTTTGAAAAATACTATCAACTTCAAATTTTTATTTTTTCACTCCTATCCTCTCTCCCTCCCCCCCTCTCCCAACCCATTACCCCCCACCCCAAAAAAATAATAATTTTGAATTTAAAAAATATTTTTAATTTCATTAATTATTTTTTACTCTAGTAAAATAAAAGATATTTCTCAAAAACAATTTTCATTCATAAATCAAACACTAAAGATTATTTCCGAAAAATATTTTCTACTCACCAACCAAACATGAAAAAATAAGTCCAAAATCTACTTATTTTCCAGGAAAACATTTTCCATGGAAAACATTTTCCTCCGTATCAAACACACCCATAATGTCGTTAAACTAGTACATTTTGATCTAGTATTTTATCTCATTCTATTTCCAACTTCACCATTTAACATTGGGTCCTCTTACCACTCTAACGCTTTCCAAATCTGCCTTTTTTTTTTTTAATCATTCTAAGAATTTTCAAACCTACCTTGATTAGATATATCCTCGACCCCCTTCACAAACATACAATTCACATAAATCAATTTATAAGACCAACAATCCTAGTCATCAACCTTATCTAACCAAACATGAAATATCTTTCACATCATTACATACAAAATTCATACATGAGCCTAACTCACCTTTTAAGTAACTTGGACCACCCAAAGATCCTCTAAGACATAGTCACTCGTATTTAATATGCAATCCAGTTCTGCATGAGAACCATAGATCCCATCATTTAAGTACACCAATTGTCCTCTCAGGGATCAACATGCAATAAACATAACATACTAAAGAGATCTAGTCTACTTATGGGACCAAACAAGTAACATAACGTCACAAAGAAGTAAACTTGATTCTCTTATGAAATCTACACAAATTGTTCGTATATCGGTGTGGTATCCGAGTTAATTATTACTGATACAT
The DNA here is from genome assembly GCF_036512215.1 of Solanum lycopersicum. NCBI lineage: Eukaryota > Viridiplantae > Streptophyta > Magnoliopsida > Solanales > Solanaceae > Solanum > Solanum lycopersicum. Next base: position 46,581,104 of record NC_090809.1, on the reverse strand, counting down.
ATCATGTGTGGTATCTGAGTCAACTATTACTACTTAATTTTTAATGTGGTATCCAATTAATCATTACTATTTCATATATCGATGTGGTACCCGAGCCAACCATCAATCACAAGTAACATGCACAATCACAATGAACACCAACATGAAATCACAAGTAAATAAACATGTTCATTATATGATATTATCAACATGGAATATTTTTCATTAGCCTTGTAGTTTTTCCACATGCATAGCACAAATAATATTACAAAGTAGTTAACATGCACACGTTAGATTTCTTTAAAAAAAGAGACGCCTAATGTGTGTGTGTGTGATATATATATATATATATATATATATATATATATATATATATATATATATCAATAATGCATCTACCCGTAAAGAGATAGATAAATTTGTTTGTGGCATCAATATTGACCTAGTCATGCTCATCATGCTATATATATATAGCATGATGAGCATGACTAGGTCAATATTGATGCCACAAACAAATTTATCTATCTCTTTACGGGTAGATGCATTATTGATTACGGTCTACATACTGAATAAAATGAATCAGTATCATCCACTCCTTATTGACTGGTCGTAAACAAACTTGAATGATCTATGACTTTGGGTTGTGCGGCATATACTAAAGATCGTTTCGATGAATTTGATAAACTAAATCTAAAAGGAAAAAAATATATCTTTATAAGATACTCTGAACACTTCAAAGGGTATGAATTCATTAAAAGAACTTGAGGATGAAAGTATTATTGAAATAGTATCATGAGATGTAAGATTCTTGAAAAATAATTTTTTCAAAAAAGAGTGAAATCGATGAATTTGAGCCTTCAATTATGTCAGAGTGCAAGAAAATGTGTACCTAAACAATCTTATAAGATTGGGGATTATGTTTTCTTAATATCCTCCACATAACTAGATGAACCTAAGTATGTGAGTGAGGCTTTATCGAGCACTAAAAAGAATGAATTTTTAAGAGTGATGAAGAAAGAATTAGAGTCTATAAAACCTGGTCATGATAAATCAAAAATCAAGTTTTACAAATTTAAAAGTACATGAGATTTTTTTTTAAAAAAATAATAGATATAGAGAATACATATTTTTAAAAAAATGAAGAAAACTTAGACCCAAACCATTAGTTTAATTACCTTTAATGTGATGGCAAAATATAAATTCAAAATAATTTGCTTAAATTATCTGGATAAATTTGTTTATGGTCAAATATTTATGTCTATTTAACTTAAATTAAAATAGGATGACATCAATTTTTAGTTAAAAAAATAAAAATTATAAAACAAATTGACATAAAAAAGAATATGATAATAACTACTACCGACCAAACTTACGTAGACAAACAAATGTCTAAAATAAATCAACAAAAAAGATTTTCTCTAACATGTCTATTTATGATTTAATCTATTTACTCAAAATGATATGAAATAATAAATTATTAATTTCAATTAAATATTATAATCATAATTTTTTTATTTGTAACTCACAACAAATATTCCAGGTCTTTTATTATATGGCAGGACCCATTCGGTATACATATGTGTTTTATATATCTTGTAATTTTATTTATATACAATTACTATGTTTTAGTTTATATACCGACAAATACAATTTTCTGCGGGACCATTCGATATACATATGTGTTGTACATATATAGTAATTTTGTTTATATACAGTTACTATATGCTTAAGTTTGAATATCGAAATATACAAATATAAATTTTTACGTATATGTATATCAAAATATACAAATAAATTTTTTTACATATATATATATATCGAATTATACAAATTAATAATTACAACAAACATAAAATTTGCTATTGAACATAATACATACAAAAAAATAACGTATAAATATAATTTTTATGTTTGATAAATCTAAAATTTACTCTTTCAGATTTAATTAGCAAGTATTTAGGCATAAAAATATAATACTTAAAAATAACAATTAAGTAATTCCTTTAAAATGAATATTTTAAAAATTAAAAAACATATATTTTAGACATTATTTTCAAAATAAATTAATCTTATTATGTCCCGCCACAACACAAGCTTTATAAATTAGTCTTTAGATAAATACTGCTTAAAGTCAAATATTCCAAACGCAGCGTAAATGATATCGAAAAAGACAAACATTTGGATAGCAAACAAAATAACAACAAGAAGAAAGAGACAAACACACCTTATCATATCTACTTTGTAGAAATCGTATATTTGGTGACATTTTCCTAACTTTGTATTATAAATTTCTATCAATGAAAATTTATGGACACCAATATTTTGAGCTAACTCATAAATCAAAAGTCATAATTAGAACATTTTAGACACAATAATATAAGAAAGTTATATATATGTTTTTTTCTAAATCGTACGATCTTACCTTTTATATATATATATATATATACACACACTTTTCTAAGCTTGTAATCTTAAATAAAATGTCACACATTCACATAAGAAATTACTACTTACTCAATATAAGAAATAATATTCTTTTATACGTACATAAAAGAAAATTTATAATTAAGTCATATAAATTAGAACAAAAAAATATTTATTATCAAGGATTATATCAATTTAAGCCTTTTCTTTAAGGAATAATTAATTCGGAGACAAAAACATTTTAGGTATAGATAGATGTCTTTGAGTTTTGACTCCAAAAAAAATTAAAACAAATAAAAAAGATAAAACAAAAAAGTCGAGTCCTTCTCCATTAAGATTTCCATCATAGAGAAAACATGAATAAAAGAAAGAGGAAGATAACCATTTTATCAACTAATAGGCATGTTAATTAATTTATTTGTTTCCAAAGAAAAGAAAAGGTTCCTTTTTTGTTTATTCAATTATTATTAACAAAAAAAAAAAAAAAAAACAGATGTGGGAGCCAAATTCTTTGCACCAACCTCTCACCAACTTTGACAATGATCAACCATCCTACCCACAAACTTTCTTTTTGGGTGCACCTCCTACTTTAATATTATTGCTTTGCCCCCACTCACCAAACATGATCTTGAGGTGTTAATTAGATATATTATTTTCTCACCATTTTATTTTATGTGATGAAATATAATTTTATATGAAATTTAATTTTTTTTAAATTTATGGTCGGAATAAGTAATAGGTAATTTATGTAAATATAAATTATTTCATTAAAAATATAATGAATCTTTTTTGAGTTGAATCATTACTAATAGAAATGTGTTATTAGGCTGACTAAACATAAAATGAGTAGTATAAATTAGAAAAAAGAAAGTAATACTCCATCTGTCTTATGTGAAATTTTTGTTTTTCGAAAATTAAACAATATAAATTTTATAGGAAATTTTACATATGGAATATTTAATTTTTTTGAAATGAAATTTTGTATATTTGAAAACTACATGAAAAGGAATATAATTGACAATTTCAAATAGTTAAAAGATATATGAAAAATTATAATCAAAGATCGACTTATTTGAATATCAACAAGAATATATCAAAATGTGTTACTTGTTACATTTTAAATATATAATAGGACCTCTGCAAAGTTTAAATATCTTCTAGTAAATTAATCGTATATTTTTTTTTCTTAAATACTGTGTCAAGGTAAATTAGGTTATAAAATATTAGAATATCGACCACACTTATACACGAAAGTATTTCTAAATGAAGATCCTTTGCTGGTTTCTTTTACCGAGTCTCTGAAACAATTCAAGCCGTTGAATGAATTCATCTAACGGTTGAGATTCATCCTTAACTACTCAGTGGGACCCATACAAGCATTGACAAAACTCTGCCAACCATGAACCCGGTTCACACCCGGTCCATGCATACACGATAATCACAAGGTCCGAATCGAACCGGACTCATTTTGTTCTTATATATAGAGGTTCATATAGTCTATAGTTTCTTAACTCAAAATACACATTAGAAAATCCTTTCACAATAAACCAAAAAAACAAATCAAAGTAATGGCTGAGAAGAATGGTGAAGTTCAAGAAATCAAACACCAAGAGGTTGGCCACAAAAGCCTTTTGCAAAGTGATGCTCTTTATCAGGTATAAATTAATTGTCAGATCGAAGAATAATTAGTTGAATAATTTTTAGCAAAAAAGTTATACAATGTATTGAATTTTGTTCATATTGTTAACCAAAGTCTTAACTATAACGAAAAGCTGTTTAAGTTCTTATATTTACACTTCTTTTGTCTCAATTTATATATTATTTTCTTTTTTTGGATGATTCTAATTATATATCTAAATTTTGATCGCTACTTTAAAATGGATTTTCCATAATATTTATTGACATAAGAGAATTTGCATCTTATAATATTTTTAAATATATAAATTTTGATTTCAAATTTAGTTTCAGATGTAATCAGTTAAATCAAACGGGTGATTTTCTCATTGATTACTGATATATTAATTACTGCCATAAACTGAAAATTGATAAATTGAATTGCTAATTAACTTTCAGACGATAAGTAGTGAAAATTATCACGTAAAGTAAGCCGAACAGATTATTAAGTTTGGGTATTACAAAAGAATAATAGCATATACACCAATATATACAGTTTGGTTATTACAAAAGAATAATAGTATATACGCTAATATATAGTTTCTATCGAAACATGAAATCTTAAATTCACCTCCGACTAATGATCGCTCCGTTTGTATTATTTTTATAGTATATACTTGAGACCAGCGTATATCCTAGAGAGCCAGAATCCATGAAAGAACTTAGGGAGGTGACTGCTAAACATCCATGGTGAGTAATTAATTAAATTTCATACCTAATTATGATACAATTATACATTGTTAATTGAATTAATTAATTAATAATCTATATATGTTTGAAATTAACAGGAATCTAATGACAACATCAGCAGATGAAGGTCAGTTTTTGAACATGTTGTTGAAATTGATAAATGCAAAAAATACAATGGAGATTGGAGTATATACTGGCTACTCCCTCCTTGCTACAGCCCTTGCTATCCCCGAAGATGGAAAGGTATTTAACAATTTAACTTTAAAATATATATATATATATATATATATATATATATATATATATATATATTTTTTTTTTTTTAAAAATAGTTTTTTGAATTAAATTTCATATTAAATCAACTAACTATATAAAATGAAATAAGTATATTTTTATTTTAATAAATAATTTTTTGAATTAAATTTAATATTAAGTCAACTACATATATAAAATGATAGTATTTCATGATAGATGTATCAGTTTTTTTCCACTAGTAGATTAGATAAATCCACCATAATTGTCCCAAATAAGAATAAAAGAAGAAAGAAACAAAAGAAAGTTTCTTCTTAGGAATATTGTAGTTGTTATCTTTTGAGAAATATTTTTTTGTTTATAACCTTATTAGGTGGGAGTAGGGTCAGAATATTATATTAGAGTTAGATATCGTATAAGATTTATAATATGAATACTTAACTACTAATAAGTTACTACATAAATTAAATTATTTTTTAAAACAGAGACATATGCCACTTAATGATAATACAAGTTACAACCACAATATATATAATATACCCTAACGGAAAAAGAATAAAAATATCCTTTTACCATTTGAATTAATATAAAAGTATCTTTTGTTCACCTTTCGATTTTTAAATATCCCAACATTAATCTTTTAACTTTAAATACCCTTATTTCTAACGTTCTACACTCATAAGGTAGATAAATGACAATATTATACCTAATCAAATAGTTTAAGAGTATTTTAGATTCTTCTTCGCTAACATAATTTCAATTACTTAATATATGATTTCATATAATATTTGGAGGTCGAAAGATAAATAGAAGATACTTGTATATCAATTTGAATAGCTAAAGGGGCATTTTAGGTCCTCCTAAAAAAATAGTTTTTTTTCTTTTTCCTTGGTTTTGTTTCTTCAATAGTTCTATTTACTACTATTTAATTAGTCTCTCCAAGGCATATAACACCATGAACCATTTATTTATATATATTTTTGCAGATATTGGCAATGGATATTAACAGAGAAAATTACGAAATTGGCCTTCCCATAATTGAAAAAGCTGGTGTATCACACAAGATTGATTTTAGAGAAGGCCCTGCTTTGCCCCTTCTTGATCAATTACTTGAAGATGTGAGTTTCATTTCTATCTCATTCAAACTTTAAACTTTTTTTTAAAAATAATCAAATTATAATTAGCTTTAAAATTTATCGTTAATTTATTTTTAGAAAAACAATCATGGCACATATGATTTCATATTTGTGGATGCTGACAAGGACAACTACATCAACTATCACAAAAGGATTATAGAATTAGTGAAAGTAGGTGGTGTGATTGGGTACGACAACACCCTATGGAATGGGTCTGTGGCTGCACCAGCTGATGCACCAATGAGAAAATACGTAAGGTACTATAGAGACTTTGTATTGGAACTTAACAAAGCCTTAGCAGAAGATCAGAGGGTCGAGATTTGTATGCTTCCTATTGGTGATGGCATTACCCTGTGCCGCCGTATCATCTGATCATTTTACATATTTTTCTGCTTTTTTTTCTTTTATTTTAATTCAACTATCAAAAAAAAAAGTGTCTTTCTTTGTATTTTTTTTTTCTGGTTATTATTATTGAACGGGAGAAAGTTACCCTTTTGATTTATGAGTTTATTTTCACTATTTGTAATGATAAAAGAAATTGTATCTCAATGTACTTTTTATAATTACAAGCATTATTGAACATTAAGTTTCTTTTTGTATTATTTCTAATTAGATATTTAGTTCTAAAAATGTATATTTGACTATTTTTTTTTATAATAAAATGAAAGAAGCATAATTATCCTTCCTTTTTATATAAGTTGTTATAGTTTAACTATAATTCACTTAAATAAAATTTGCAAGTATTATAATGAAAAACTTCCATAAGTTTTTGCGCGAAACCAAAATTAGAAAAGAAGAAAGAAATGTTAAATTTATACATTAGGGTCATGATTTAATAGTTGATTCATATATTTTATTCCAATAGGATCATGATTGGGAAGTGCTATACCCTTTCATGAATTTCACTTAAATGATTTTTAATCAATCAAATCAGTACATTTTAAATATGGTATGATGAAAAATAATTTTTGTTTCATTGCTTTCATATAAACGTTAGAAGAATATTTTTTTTAAAAAATAACTCCATGGGTTTGAATGTTAAAGGTTAATTCATACATAACTTTGTTAGATTACATAGTGCACATAAATATCCACATAGCTTGCTTGATCAAATTTGTTGAATGTTAATCTTCCAACTGTGTTAGAGTTATTGAAGCAGACTAAGGAGAAAATTGAATGTAACAGTGAAAGGGAATATCCAATCTACTTCTCATTATCTCCAAGGTTCTATTTATACACTAACTATTAGAGAAGTAATTACTTTGATAACTAACTCACTAACCAACTTATTAACAAACTATAACTAACTCACTAACAAACTTATCAACAAACTAACTACATCAGCTAATCATATACAATATTCATTTTATCACTCCCCCTCAAGTTGGGTGGTGGAAGATGTCCAACATTCCCAACTTGAACAACATATCACTATGCAACTGTTTTCCCAAAGCTTTGGTGAAGACATCTGCCATTTGTTCTCTGCTTACTATGTAAGCACTTTTGATAGTTCTCTCCTGTAGCTTTTCTCTAATGAAATGACAATCTATTTCTATATGTTTTGTTCGTTCATGATACATTGGATTTGAAGCAATCTGCATAGCTGCTTTGTTGTCACAATGGAGCTCCATAGGCAAGTCAATCTCAGCAACAAGTTCCTTTAATAACCCCTGCAACCATACCAATTCTGTCTCTGTTGTTGCCATATTTCTGTACTCAGCTTCGGCTGAACTCCTTGAGACTGTGTTTTGTTTCTTGGACTTACATGATACCAAAGATTCACCAATTTTAATATCAAAACCTGTGACAGATTTTATGGACAGTACACACGATGCCCAGTTTGCATCACAAAAAGCATTGATTCTGTGTGATCTTGTACTGCTCATAAGAAGCCCCAAGCCAGGTTGCCCTTTGATGTATCTTACTACATGTAATGCTGCATCAAAATGCGACTTCTTTGGGGCATGCATAAACTGGCTCAAATGAAATATCAGTCCTTGTCATTGCTAAATATAGGAGTCTACCAATCAGTCTTTGATATATTCTTCTATCCTCTAATTTAGCATCACCATTGTTATTAAATTGAGTGTCATACTCAAGGCTAGTCAACTTCTGATTCTGTTCAAGAGGAGTTGTAGTTGGTTTTGCTCCTGCTAATCCACACCCTGACACTAGATCTAAAGCATACATTCGTTGATTCATTATTCCACCTTTTGACCTTGCAAATTCAATGCCAAGGAAATACCTCAACTCCCCGAGATCTTTCATTTTGAAGTTATGATGCAAAATTTCTTTTGCTTCTTGAATTAACTTCACATTATTTCCAGTAATCAAGAGATCATCTACATACACCAAAATGATTACTATACCACCAGTAGCATTTGTTTTAGTAAACAACGAGTAGCAACCCTGAGTGTGTGAGAGCATTTGTAAGTTTCAAATTCCACTGCCTCCTAGCCTGTTTTAAACCATATAAAGATTTGAGCAGCCTGCGAACTTTATTCTCCCCTGGTTGTTAAATCCGAGAGGCAGTGTCATATACACTTCTTCAAAAAGATCCCCTTGAAGAAAGGTATTGTAGACATCCATTTGAAAAAGAGAACCCAACTGAACTGAGCAGCAAGAGCTACAACACAACGTACAGTGACTATTTTAACAACAGGAGAAAAAGTGTCATGATAATCCAAGTCTTCCTGTTGAGTGAAACCTTTTGCAACCAACCTGACTTTATATCTTTCAACACTACCATCAGCCTTGTACTTAATTTTATATATCCATTTACATCCGATAGGTACTTTTCCCAAAGGTAAATCAACAATTTCCCAAATGTTGTTATCACTAAGAGCTTGTATCTCTTGGTTCATAGCAAGGATCCATTCACTGTCCTTTGCAGCTTGTGTAAAAGAAGAAGGTTCAGTCATGGAAGAAGATAAGGTGGAAAGATAGGACTTGTAAGAAGGAGTAAGATGAGAATATGATAAAGGAAGTAGAAATAGAAAGTGGGGTCTTGGAAGAAGTAATATAGTCAATGTGCCAAATAGGAGGCTTGATAGATCTAGTAGATCTTCTAGGAGATGTAATAGTTTCAGGAGCAGAAGATGAAGTGATAGGATGAGGATCAACTGAAGGTAAGGGAAAACAATCATATGTACGATGAGAAAATGGAGTAGGGAAACAAGAAGGATGAGATGGAGGAAGAGAATCAAGAAAAGTGTGTTTAGGATGTTTGAAAGGAAAAATATTTTCTCGAAATGCAACATCTCTACTAACAAAAAAGGAACCAAAAGCAATGTCATAAAGTTTGTAACCTTTTTGAGTATCTGAATAACCCATGAAAACTGAAGGAATAACTTTAGAGGAGAATTTGTCAGTGACATTTGGTTTGGTGGCATAACATAAACATCCAAAAACTCTAAGAAAATGCAGGTGAGGAATAGTATTATGAAAGACTTCATATGGAGATTTTCCTACTAAAATAGAAGATGGAAGTCTATTGATTAAGAAAGCAGCAGTAAGAATACATTCCCCCCAGAATTTTCAAGGAACATGAGCTTGAAACCTAAGTGCCCTTGCCATTTCAAGTAGATGTCTGTGCTTCCTCTCAGCAATGCCATTTTGTTGAGGAGTATGCACACATGTAGTTTGATGTATAATGCCTAAGGAAGAAAAAAGTGTATGACATTGGCTGTTCAAGAATTTCAAGCCATTATCTGACCTAACAGCTTTAACAGTTGCTGAAAATTGAGTCTTGATAAGAGAAATAATAGCTGAAATGGAAGTCACAACCTCACTTTTATACCTCAACAAAAAAATCCAAGTCATTTGTGTATAGTTATTAACAATAGTAAGAATGTATCGATGACCATTGTAAGTACATTGCTTATAAGGACCCCAAACATCCATATGAAGAAGTTCAAAAGAAGCTATAGTTTTCTTAGTACTAGAATGAAATGATAATTGAGTTTGCTTTGCAAGTGGACAAAAAGGACAAGAAGAAAAAACTTGATGCTGTAAACTAGGCTTCAGGTAGGCAATCTTTTGAATAACAACAACAGGAGCATGTCCAAGTCTCAATTTCCAAACACAAAGATCAAGAGATGCTGATAGGTTTGAATTGAATGTAGAACTGGAATGAAGTGCAGAAGAAAGAGATGATGGCTTGGTAAATGATGAGAGCATGTAAAGACCTCCTTTCTCCTTACCAATCCCCTTCACCTTGCCAGTGTAAAGGTCCTGAAAAAGGCAAAAGTGGGGATAAAAAGATACAAACCGATTCAGTTCTTTAGTTAGTTTGGAAATGGATAAAAGGTTGTATGAGAATTGATGAATGTAAAGAACATTATGGATTTCATGTTTATCAAAAAAATGGACAGATCCAGTGTGAGTAACTTCCGTTTTATGACCATTAGGTAAATGTACTGTTAGAAGCATAATTTGCAGGAATAGGATTGAGTATCCTTGCTAGAAATCATGTGATGTGTAGCCCCAGAGTCCACAATCCAGGGAATTGTATTATTACTGCAGCAAAACAAGTATTGGATGTACTGAATGTCAAAGAAGCATTATGGGGAATACCTGCCATGTTGGAAAAAAACCTCCTAAGAAGTAGTATCCTTGTCAATAATTTTCAGCAAATGATTATATTGATCAGCAGTAAATGTTGGCACATTTTGGCCAAAAAACTATTCTCAAGAGTATGATCCTTAGTAGTGAACTGATCCTCAGTATAAGCCACATTATTTACATGAGGTCTTCTATTTCCTCCAGAAATCTATGGTCTGTTATTGCCAGAATCCTGATCCCTAAAATTTCTGTTATCAACCCCTTTCTTCTTAGCGAACTTGTAGTTTTCAAGATACCCAATTAATCTTTAACAATTTGCTCGTGTGTGATTTCTCAGGTGACAATGATCACAATATAATCTTGTGATCTGGTTAGATTTGTTGCTGTGAACTGAGGCTAGTGCAGTAGGATCATGAATTTCTAACTTTTGTAGAGGTAACACACAGTTTGATATCAAACTAGACTGCATTCTCACAGTTTGATATCAAACTAGACTGCATTCTCTTACTTTCATCCTGCATAATCATGTTATATGCTAGATTGAGGCTAGGACTAGGAACTGTGAGGAGTATCTGACTTCTCGATTGAGCAAAACTATCATTTAACCCCATCAGAAATTGCATAAGATTTTGCCTCTCCATGTGTTCTGCATAAACTCTATATTTATTACACTCACATGCTGGTAATGGTACCAATGATATGTATTCATCCCATAGATTTCTCAATTTAGAATAATACTCAGAAACAGTGAATGTTCCTTGACTCATGGTGCTAATTTCTCGATGAATCTGATAAATCCTAGTTAGATTTCGTTTGTCGAACCTCTCTTTCAAATCCTTCCAAACATTATGCGCATTATATGAAAACATTAGGCCATTGGCCAATTCTTTCAAAACTGAGTTCGTGATCCAGGATAATACAAACACATTACATCTCTCCCATTCATGTTCTAGATCTCCTTTATAGTGTTCCTTTCGAAAATTTCCATCAATGAAACCTATTTTATTCTTTGCTAACAGTCCAACTCTCATGGAATTGCTCCACCCAGTATAATTCACAATACCGATTAATTGTTGAGGGATTAAGATGCTACCTGGAGTATTGGATGGATGTAGATACAAGGGATTCCTTGGATGAATGTCTGTAAGCTTCTCGATCTGCTCTGGATTTGATGTACTCCTCTCTCGATTTGAGGATTCAGATAACCCAGCTGCATTCACCATTTTTTCTAAAGTTTTCTGGTTTCTGGTGATAGATTGAAGGCCGGTTCTTAACTGTTCTTCCAATTCTCAATTGTGCGGAAAATAAATAGCTTCAAAAAACTCTCTTCATCAGCTAGATCTCCATTAGAACCTAAGCTCCGATACCATGTTGAATGTTAATCTTCCAACTGTGTTAGAGTTATTGAAGCAGAGTAAGGAGAAAATTGAATGTAACAGTGAAAGGGAATATCCAATCTACTTCTCATTATCTCCAAGGTTCTATTTATACACTAACTATTAGAGAAGTAATTACTTTGATAACTAACTCACTAACCAACTTATTAACAAACTATAACTAACTCACTAACAAACTTATCAACAAACTAACTACATCAGCTAATCATATACAATATTCATTTTATCAAATTTTTTAGGAAATAAAAAATGCTATTGTTTTTTTTTGTTAAAGGTCTGAAATATATTTGATTTTTGATCGAAATTGTTGTAACAATACCAAACTTTGAAAAATATCTTTTACCTCATGCACTATTTAATATTGTATTTTAAAGGTATATATATGTGGTTCACATGAACATAAAAAATATTACATAAATATATATAGATATGTGTCCACGTGGACATATATATACCTTTAAATTATACTATTAATTAGTACAGGAGGGTAACATGTCCTTTATAAAGTTTGGTATCGTAACAAAAATTTCGACCAAAGTTAAAGTATTTTTGAGAACTTTTTTTTAAAAATAGTACTTGTAAAAGAGAATGAATGTGTTTGGTCAAAATTTTAAATAAATAGATGATATCTTTATTTTAATAATAATAGCAGTAGTCTTTTTCCAGTTTTTAAGTCAAAGAAGCAAAAGTGCTTCAATTACTACCTAGTGATAAACGTAATATGCGTTCAATTTTTTTTGCTATTCACTTGGCTTTAAGAATGAAACAAACCTAGCGCCGCCGTTAGCAACCATGACAGTGATGATGGCTGGCCAACAGACTTATGCTAGTTTATTGCACCCTACAACAGGATCTGTGGAATCTTTGCCTCTCAAGCCTGTTTCATACTCTCATGGAGAACCTCGTTTAGTTTGGGATCAATTAAAAAATGATAGTCAATGAAAATCTCCAATATGCTATGGTAAGAAGATCTTCATAATTGGTGGCATGAGATACAAGAACTACGCAGACTAATCCCAAAACAATGTAGCCTGAAAGGTGAATGCAATATAGGGTTATTGACGAATAGTTATGTGCTGATTAAGGCGACCTTATTGGAGGATTTGTTAACTTGTTTTCGAAGTCGATTTTCTACATTAGCCAAAAACAAATGGGACAATAAAGTGGGATACTGCAATAACATGGATCTCATTCCCATCATTACCCCCTATTTTATTTGGGAAAGAAATGCTTTTTTCCTTGGATGTTGCAGTAGGTAAACCACTACAGGTGGATATGGCGACAAAAATCAAACAAGATCAAGTTGTGCTAGAATAAAGGTGGAAGTCGATCTGTTCAAGGAATTTCCAAAGAGAATAAATATAGGGATCTAATCAAATGGGGTAGTGCAGGAGAAGTGGATCGAGATAAAATATGATTATATTCCCAAGTATTGTAAGACTTGTATGATACAAGGACATGATAAACAACAACGCTATGTGGAACATCCATAACTTCATCCATATAGACAGAAGAACATGGAGAGTGCAAGAGAAGGAGAGATGCAAAGAGAACATCTAACCAAACTGAGTCGAAGCAACAAAAAGAATTAAGAATCAATACAATCATGCAGGGGAACATGGCGAAAGATTATGAAAGGAGAAGGGAAGAGGTGAGCAGTGTAGAGAAAGTTTAAGAAGAGAGGGCTAAGCAAAAAGACAAATCAGGTTTGGACAAGCTGGGGGTTCGTACCACAAATAAATTTGAGGCACTCAATGCGGAGGAGGGGAAAGACAACACTAATCAGGGGAAATTAGAGGAGAAAGGGGGCAATAACTACTCCACAAAACAATGGGGGAGAGTACCTTTACGCCTCCAGCCAAGTCAACTAGTTGCTAGAAAACTATGGACAAAGGGGGAAATATAATGGGAAGTATGAGATTAAAAGAAGCAAATGAAATTAGCAGGAACACTTCAGTGGACCAAATTGAAGGAACGACAGATACAATTCATAATAAGGAATCAGACGAAGGAGTGGATACTCCTATGGGATTACAATTAGTAGTTGTAGGTACTCCAACTTATCTTTTCACAAATGAATACTCGGAGGAGTATGCAAAGAGCAGACAAGAGTTGGACGAGGATGAGAAGATGGAAGAAAATATTCAACAGATCAGCAGGGCTGGGCATTTATCACTAAGGCACGTTAATAGTCTAAGAAGGGTTTAAAGTAAGGCAAATCGATTATACCACTACAAGTTAGAACAAGTAGCAATAAGGAAAGGAGTATACAAATTGATCAATGATTGACAAAATCATATTTTGGAACTTAGTCAACACTCAAAAATCATTTGAGCGTTTGCATGACAGAAGACACCATTACAAATATTTGGCGATCTTGGAACCCTTCAGGCAGACAAGTGAGCAGGAAAAATCTAGATTTTTTTGGGATGAGGAATGTGATAGGAAAATAGTGTTGGACACTAGTTAGCAACTGACTATAAAATTATCCAAGTATAACACTAGTGTATTAGAGATAACAGTTTATGCTAAGTGTAGCAGTGAGGAGATAAATGCCCTATGGAATGATCCTTTACATTTAACTGAAGATAATGAACATCCGTGGATAGTAGGAGGTGATTTCAATGTGATTTTAAAGGAAGAAGATAATTTGAGAGGGGCTTGCATTTACACAGGCAGAAGCGATAGACTTTGCTCAATTTCCTCAACAACTGTGCAATTGTTGAACTAAAATTTTCAGGGAGCATTTTCACATGGTGGAATGGTAGAGTAGAGGAGGAGTGTATTTTCAAGAGGTTAGATAGGGTCTTGGTTAATCATGAATTTTAGATCTATACCCTACCAGAGAATTTCATCATTTAGTGAATTGAGGTCTGGATCATTCTCATTTACATGTAGTTTGCAATACTATTGAGCAACCTATTGTCAAACCCTTCATGTTCCTCAACTTCTGGAAAAAACATAAATAATTTAAGGAGGTGGTTCAACAATATTAGAAATCGGACAGACATGGAAGCCCATTTATAATGTTTCTAGATGAGCAAAAGAATACTAATAAAAAGCCTTGCAAGATGGAGCAAAGAGACTTTTAGTGATGTTTTACAGAGAATTGCCACTTTGGAGGATATAATCAAGGTAAAAGAACTCCAAGTTCAAGACCAACCATCTCATAACAACAGAGAAGGATTGAATAAGGTGGAAGCAACGTTGAGGAGGTTTCTAGCTATTGAAGAGGAATACAGGAGACAAAAAGCTGGGATGAAATGGTTTAAAGAAAGGGATAAAAATACAAATTTGTTTCATTCATATGCCCGGGGCAGGTGAAAAAAGCTTCACATAGAAAGTATTAAGGATATAAGAAGAGTTGAAGTACATGCTAATGATCAGAAGGGAGATGCAGCAACAATGGGATATTTTCAAAATCAATTCTCAGAGGAGGAATACTATCGGGATTATGGTTCGCTACAACATATTCCGAGATTGACATTGAAGAACAGAATGAAGAGATGTTCTAGCTCTCGAGCAAAAAGGAAGTAAGGAAAGTGGTATTCAAACTAAATAGAGAAAATTCCTTTGGACCAAATGGCATTTCAGGAGTTTTTCTCAACATTGTTAGGAAATCATTGGGGAAGACCTTAAAAGATTAGTCAA
Source organism: Solanum lycopersicum (assembly GCF_036512215.1). Classification (NCBI taxonomy): domain Eukaryota; kingdom Viridiplantae; phylum Streptophyta; class Magnoliopsida; order Solanales; family Solanaceae; genus Solanum; species Solanum lycopersicum. The sequence goes on along the minus strand of NC_090809.1, from coordinate 46,565,338 downwards.
GGCATTTTTCTGTGGGCAGAAGTTGCCCAAATTTATTACACATACTAATCTAGTATTGATTCCAAAAAAGGAGAAGGTGCAAGAGTTCAAAGATCTGAGGCTTATCAGTCTAAACAACTTCACAAATAAGGTGATCTCAAGAATGTTTCATGAAAGGATAGTGGGTGCATTACCAAATATTATTTCTCAGAATCAAAGTGATTTTTTAAAGGGAGAAGTATAACAGAAAAGGTGTTATTGGCTCAGGAAATAATAAGGGACATGCATTTAGGAACAAAAAAGCCAATGTAGTGGTAAAACTAGATATGACTTCTGGAAAAAGGTTCTAGAAGGGGTCATAGATATGATCTGGAGGTCAGCTTCGGGGAATTGGTATTCAATAATGATTAATGGACAGACACATGCCTTTTGCCACTCCACTATATGGCTAAAACAAGGAGACCCACCTTCCCCAACATTATTTGTTATAGCAGCTGAGGTTCTTTCCAGAAGCCTCAACAATCTTAATGGACATGAGAAATTCAAAGGTTTTTGTATGCCGAAGTAGAGCCTTAAGATTAATCACCTAGCTTATACAGATGACACCATCTTATTTGGGTTAGCAGAGAGACAATCATTGATAAAGACGATGAATGTCTTAAGAGAGTATGAGAGAATTTCGGGACAATGGTCAATAAAGATACAACTTCTTTATGTTCATGAAAAAACTCCTTCGGTGTTGACTATACAGAAGAGGAAGTTGATTGGAATACGGCCTGGAAATTTACCATTTATGTATTTAGTTGTCCAATATATTATGGAAGGAAGAGTAAAAGTTATTTTGAAGGGCTATTATGAAAGGTTGTTGCAAAAAATTTTCGTGGCACAATAGATTCTTGAGTTTTGGAGGAAAAATCATACTGATAAATCATGTGCTACAGTCCATGCCAATATACATGTTATCTACTATGATAGCAAATTCATCAGATCTTTGCAAAGTTTTTATGTGGAAATTATTCTGGAATTAGAGGAAAACATTGGGTCGCATGGTATAAAATGTGTTATCCCAAGAGAGAAGGGGGGATAGGTTCAGATCGCTGGCAGATATATCAGATGTCCTATTTACAAGGCCAACTATTATAATGTAGGAGCTATGGAAGAGGAGGAATGCTAGAAGACATAGAAGGGAAGTATCATATATGCAGATGCATAATCAATGTCAACAAACTGTTTAGATGCTATTGAAAGTGAGGTATCCATGAAATAAAGGAGGTGATTAGAATTGGAAAGAGTTGATTACCAGTTTAGATAAGTACAAGCCTACAGTACATTATAAATATATTGGGAGTTACCAAAAAACAGATTGGGTCACATGTAATAATGATGGGGCTTGTAGGGGAAATCCGGGTCAGAGTTTCTATGGATTCAGCATACGGGATAAGAATGGTGATCTGATTTATGCAAAAGCACAATGCATTGGGGAGGCGACTGATATGGAGATTAAGATAATGGGGGTTTGTAAGACATTACAATACTGTGAGATAAAAGAATATTCATAACATCATCTTGGAAATGGATTCGTTGGTATTCTAAAACATGATAACAAATTAGTGAAGGATCCCTTAGGCATATGTAGAGAAATGGAAAACATACAAAGGAGCATAACTAGTAGGCAAGTGCATGTCAAACATATTTTTAGGGAAGAAAATAATTTGGCAGATTATTTAGCAAATGCAACACTAGATCAAACAGAAACGGTGCAAGCATACGGTTTCTATGATTTATCTAGCAAAGGAAGAAGAATCATCAACACAGAGAGTTTTGAGAATAAAAACACGAAGGATTGGCCCAACATACTAATACAGAGCAAGAATCTACAGATACACATAGGTTTAGATAGTTACAGATTCATTGTGCATTCTACGAAGATAAGATCTAGTTGTGGACAGGACTAAACTACTTCAGCATACAAAAATGACTAAATTAAGGGATGATGTCGAACCGTATATTTCGATACGACACTATCTTGATTCAGCAGGAGATGTAGCTGAAGCCTTTAGAAGGAGCTCATTGGTTCATGCCAGCAAAAATTCAGTCATGCTTATAAACACCTTCGCTGGAATCACAACCAAAAAATGAAAAAGGGAGTCAACATAAGAAGGAAATGGGTAAAAGTAGTATGGTCTTACCTTTGTAAGCTAATCGAGTTTCCCTACTTCAAGGATGTTGAATATTCCAGAACTGAAGCACGAGCAATAAAAGGGAGATAGAAGCTGGGAACATGAAGGAGGCAGAGCTCAATTACGAAGAATAGAAGGATAACCTCATTTTGGGGGAAAACGTCTAATTTTGTCTAATACATTGTGGCTTTTATTTCCAAACTAGTCCTAGAAACGTGTGTTGCACGTTTGTCCCTTATTACTATATAAAATTTGTTGCTTATATAAAATCTTCACTAGTAAATTTAAAATTAATGTCCCAATAGTTTAGACATAAAAAAATCTGAATAGTAGGTAATAAAAAAATGCAATAACAATTAATTTTTAATTATGAAATATTATATGAATGTCCCCGAATATTCTCTATAATGTATATATAGTTAATCCTTCACTACATACATCATAATGAATATAACTTTAACACTCTAACTTATCCCATAGTCAATCTCCCATGTTAATGCAATTATGTTATAACAAACTTTTGTATGCCTCAATCAATACTATATGTGGAGGCATAGGAACTCTTATTGTGCGTACTTGAACATACTTATTGAAAGAATAAGAAATAACTCTTCTTTTGTCACTGTGTTTCTAATGCTTTCATAATTAAAAGTATAAGACATTATGTTTGATGGTAAAGAAAGAAAGTGTTGAGATGAAAATGATTATCAGAATGTTTTTTTTCATCCGTTAATTCATAGTGAAATTCTTGATTATCAATCACACTAACGGAAATACTAAGTTTACTTGAAAATGGAGTTAAAGTAGAAGAAAGAACACTGAAGCAAATTTAAATAGACGGATCTAAAAGGAATTTCATTTTAAGCTAATATTAACTGCATGACACACAACAATTCAGGGAAAAAGTTAGGTTGTTGATTGAAAAAGTGAATTCTCTACAAGAAATCATTGAGTTCAACAATGGCAACCATCATTTTCTTATGTCATCACTAATCAGATCACTTCTGTAGCACCATATGCAACAAAGCCTCATTAGGAAAGTACAATTATCCTCTAGGCATCGTAGTCACACAGGAGGAAAAAAGACTCAATTTTTTTCAATATATTTGCTCAGGAACTTAAAAAAAAAGAAGAGAACTATGTACCTATCCTTACAACTTTGTTTCCAAATAACAAATTATTTGGACGCATCCTTCATCTGGTTAGCAATTCACGCTTCGTTTGCTCATCCATTTTAAAATCCTCGAGACAAATATTTGGAAACCTCTTGAAGCCATTTAAAAGTACTTCAAGCACACTTTTTGACAGTAATAGTAACATGAGAGAAAATTAAAAATAAGTTAACGTGATATAGTCCGAAAAAGGAAAAATAAATTAAGAAACCATAGAAAAGAAAATGGGATAAATATATACTACTTCTTGAAGTGAACCGTTTCCACAAGTAGAAGAAGTTGCATTTGAACCAGTATATGAATCCTAATTGCTAAGAAGATCTATTTCATACTTTCGATTTCTAAATAGATGTGTAATCGCATAGGAGATTGAAAGGTCATAACTTCAGGGAATTTGAAAGATGGACGCTAATTAACTATTGATGATTATTAGAATTAGTATAATGATTTATTAATATGGTAGAATTATTATTTAATAACTAATTAGTTAATATTTTCATCTTTTTTAGTTGAAGGGTGATGGTATTTCAACTTTTGACTCAGATTATTCCTCTTTTAATAATATACTAGTTTTTGTATGGACAATTGGACAAAGCTGGGAGCTTTGTAATTTATCGAACCACGAAGATTGAATGAAAAGGTCGAAGTGAAGGAAATGAGAAATATACCCAGACTTTGGCAAATAATTTCTGAGGACATGGTGGAATATATCATGGGAAACATTAATCATGTGATGGAAGGGGTAGGTAAAGCTTGATGGATGGGTAACTCATAGGGTGAGTTTAGTGTTAAGTCAACATTTCAAGTATTGAGAAGGAAAAGGAGGAGCGGGAAAGGATGAGCTACATTTGGATAAAGGGTCTCTCCTTTAAGATCTCATTCTTTCTGTGGAGTGTATGAAGAAAAAGAATACCTACAGATGATGTACGAAAGAAGATGAAAGTAAAAATGGTGTCCAAATGCTAGTGCTGTGATGTGAGGGAAGAGGAAACAATTCATCATATTTTTATAACGGCTCCAATAGCTCAACAACATGGAACCATTTTGCTTCTTGTGCAAGCATTACTCTTACAATAGCTGATAACTACCTAGTGGGAATGGCCAACAAAGCATAAATTGAAAAAAAAACTCATTGTAGTGCCAACTATTATAATGTGGGAGCTATGGAAGAGGAGGAATGCTACAAGACATAGAAGGGAAGTATCATATATATGCAGATGCATAATCAATGTCAACAAACTGTTTAGATGCTATTGAAAGTGAGGTATCCATGAATTAAAGGAGGTGATTAGAATTGGAAAGAGTTGATTACCAGTTTAGATAAGTACAAGCCTACAATACATTATATATATATTGGGAGATACTGAAAAACAGATTGGGTCACATGTAATTATGATGGGGCTTGTAGGGGAATCCGGGTCAGAGTTCCTATGGATTCATCATACGGGATAAGAATGATGATCTGATTTATGCAAAAACACAATGCATTGGGGAGGCGATTGATATAGAGGTTTAGGTAATTGGGGTTTGTAAGGCATTGCAATACTGTGAGATAAAAGAATATTCATAACATCATCTTGGAAATGGATTCGTTGGTACTCTAAAACATGAAAACAAATTAGTGAAGGATCCCTTGGGCATATGCAGAAAAAATGGAAAACATACAAAGGAGCATAACTAGTAGGCAAGTGCATGTCAAACATATTTTTAGAGAAGAAAATAATTTGGTAGATTATTTAGCAAATGCAACACGAGATCAAACAAAAACTGTGCAAGCGTACGATTTCTATTATTTATCAAGCAAAGGAAGAAGAATCATCAACACAGAGAGAATAAAATACCATCATTGAAAATAAAAACACGAAGGATTGGCCAACATACTAATACAGAGCAAGAATCTACAGATACACATAGGTTTAGATAGGTACAGATTCATTGTTCATTCTACGAAGATAAGATGTAGCTGTGGAAAGGACTAAACTACTTCAGTATAAAAAAATGACCAAATTAAGGGGTGATGTCGAATCGTATATTTCGATACGACACTGTCTTGATTCAGCAGGTGATGTGCCTCAAGTCTTTAGAAGGAGCTCATTGGTTCATCCCAGCAAAAATTCAGTCATGCTTATCAAACACCTTCACTGGAATCACAACTAAAAAATGGAAAAGGGAGTCAACATAAGAAGGAAATGGGTAAAAGTAGTATGGTCTTACCTTTGTAAGCTAATCGAATTTCCCTATTTCAAGGATGTCGAATATTCCAGAACTGAAGCACGAGCAATAAAAGGGAGATAGAAGCTGGAAACATGAAGGAGGCATAGTTCAATTACGAAGAATAGAAGGATAACCTTATTTTGGGGGAAAACGTTTAATTTTGTCTTAGACATAGTGGCTTTTATTTCCTAATTTGGGTTATCAAATTAGTAATATATTTTGGGATTCTAAGCCTCTCATATTTTACTTGAAGTGAAGTAAAAGGACCACTTTTCCAAGATTCAAATTAAAAAACAAAGAGTGAAACAAACCCGAATTCTCGCGCACAAACTCTCAAACATTCTATAATCGTTGATAGCCAAATCATAAGAATAACACTTGAATTACAAAGAGAAGTACTGAAATAACAAGTAATTAAAGATAGAGATAAGAATGGGGAAGAAAAGTTAAGACTCTAAAAAGAAGATGAGAGGAAAAAAACAGTTTCTTCACTATACACATAACTCTTCTGTCTAACTCCTATTTTTATTTAACTGATTGATAATTGATTCTGGATTCCATATAAAATGCTCTAGTATTTTACTCGGTCCAATAATCCCATCTAGATTCCCCACAGTGAATAAGAACCTTGTCCTCGAGGTTTTGATAAAACAGAACAATATGGTATGCGACCACCAAAGCACGTAGAACACTAAAATTGATGGTATGTTTGGAACATAGATTGTAATATCCTTGAAAATGTTGACAATAATTGCACGAAATAGTTATAAGAATCCCAAGAGCACGTTCTTCTATGTCCACATTATGATATACAACTTGAAGCTGAAACCATACACATGTAACATAGTCCCAAAGAAAGGCATTAGAACTTTCCATTAGTTTTCCACATTTGGTTGGATAAAAACAATAATATCTTTCAAGCTCAAGTTTTTTCACATGTCAGATAAAACCATGAAACACGATTATAAACATTTCTCACTCCATGAAATTCTTGATGGACAACTATATGAAACATCTGTGTTTTAAAAAGCAAGGGCGTGAGGTGAGATGTTTTATACAAGGCAAGGCGTAAACCCCAAGATACGGGGCGTAAGTCTCATGGTCTAGGACATAGTCTCATGTATATTCAATTTTATAGTTTTATTACTAATGAAATAAATAAAAGTAAACCTTTCAATGGTTTTACAATTAATTTTGTATCAATATAATATATTGAAATTATATTATAATTTTCATTTGAGATAAAATAAACACATGCTCCATAGTATCTCTAAGAAAGTCTATATCTAAAGAGTCCATCTAAGCTGAATCAAATCAACCAAATGGATCATCTAAACTGTTTCCCATACAACAACTCAAATGGGTACATCTAAATACTTTAGTGATAAGTGTTGTTGTAGAAAAATTCTACCACAGGAAGTTTCTGATTCTGTCTAGCACCAAAATCAAGATCACAAGCTCGGAGCATATCCTCCAACACTTAAATTATCCACTCGTCCTGCCCATCTATCTTAGGTTTAAAAGCTGTGTTTATATATAAACGAGTACCAAAACCATATTGTAAGGCCTTTCGAAAATGTAAAGTGAACAAAAAACCTCAATTCTATACACTAGAAGTAGGGACTCCATGGAATCGCACAATCTGACAGATATAATGTTAGTCTAACCTCTCCACTACTTCACCCGAACTGGGATAAAATAGGTTGACTTGGTAAGCCTATATACAACCACCCAAACATCGTCATAACTGCATATGGTGGAAGGAAAACCCACAGTAAAATCCATTTATCCGCTCCCACTTCCAAGTACAAATAGGAATCATCTAAGATATACCTTTAGGTCATTGCTGCTCACAATTGACCTGTTGGAAAGTCAAGCATCTAGACACAAAATCTGCAATATCCTTCTTCATGCTATACCAACTATATTATTGACAAAGATCATGAAATATCTTCTTTACTCTTGGGTAATTGGAATATCGTGAATAATGGGACTCCTTAAGAAGTAAAATAATCAACAAACCAATCATGGGCATACAAATCTATTACGACCTGTAAAATGAATAGGTGAAACTAGAGCCTAACTAGTGTGCATTTAATTTGTTGTGCGATTTCATGTGGTAAAATGTTGTTCTGAGCTATGGTTGAGTAGTTTAAGGGTTATATTTCAAGGTACGAATCCCTAAGGACTACCCTAGGGGTCCTTGAGGAGGACCCAAACGCCTAACCCCCAAGACCCAAAGAAATCAAAACTGTCCAAAATTAAGTGACCTACGGATGGGGACCTTGGGACCGTGGATGGCCACCGTAGGTCAAGTCTCCCCAAAACATGTTGCAGACACGAATCACGGCTTGCCAGCACGGCCCGTGATCCTACCCACTGTACGTGGGTAGGTTCATGTTGTCACTATTGGTTTTTTTGTTCGACTAGGCTAACGTAAGGGATTTTTTGGTAAAAAGTTTGTATGATTTATCAAGTTGAGGTACAATTATTATTATTTATTTAATGTTTTAAGAGTTTTAAAATATTAAATTCTATTTTAGAATTCATTATTTCAAATAAAAAATTATAAGCCTCCTCTCCCCTCCACAAGTTTTCTCTCTAAAAACCTCCATTGGAGTTGAAGATTCAAGCTTCCAATCTCAAGATATCAACTTTCTCAAGTGATTTTTATGTAGTTCTTCCCTAAGAGGTAGTGTTCATCCTTGACTTAGTTTCTTTCAAGGAGCCAATTTCAAAAATGACTTCAAGTCTCCAAAGTTCCCCAAACCCCTAGTTTTCAATCAATTGCATGGTTTTAATTCCAAAATGAATTTAAAGGCTTTTATATGATGAATTATGGACAGCATGTTGAAATAACTATGAATTAAGAGGATTTATCCTATGAATTTATGTTTTCCCCTATTTTTCAAAAGTGATTGAATGTGAATTTGGGTTTGACTGATCATGAAGTATATTGAATTGTTTAAAGCTTGTAATGATATGATTGATTGGATCGTTTCACTATTTATGCCTGATTGAAGTATTTTAGGGTTTGTTAGTGACTTGAGATCATGTCCTTGAAAGTCAAAGTATGAAAGTTTCATGTATGATTATGATGAGAAGTATATGTATATGAATTCAGTGAAGTCTTATGATCTTGTTTCAAATGTAACAATGTTGTGATTGGGTATTATTATTAGTTAAATTTTATGAATGGTGATAATATGTGGAAGGTTATTGTCACACACACACACACTCATGAATAAAGATTCAATGATCAAGTTAATGATGACATATTCTCAATTGTAGTCTAATGAATGATAATGACATGTTGTCGAAGGACTTTCTCACAATAGGGGGATTCTTAGTTGAAAGACTGTTCTCATATTTGAATCTATGAGCTATCTAATATATGAATGTTGGGGGTGGAGATGGGTGCTCATCCATGAGTTGAGGCAGAGTATCTAGTAATAATCTAAATATCCCTTTCTAATGAATGTTGGGCTTGAGATGGATCTTCATCCACGAGTTGAGGCGGAGTATCTAGTAACAATATCTTATCCCATAATAATAACTAATGTAATGAATGACAAGTACTTTGTGAGGAATAATACTAAGCATCGAGTGGAAATCGATTGGGATGGATGCTCATCTATGAGTTGAGGTGGGGTATCTAGGAATCAATCCATTGAGATGGATGCTCATCTGTGAGTCGAGGCGGGGTATCCAGTAGCAATATCCGTATCCTTTAACTATGTGTCCACATAGGATACTAGCTAGTGGATCCACCTAAAATATAATGGTCCTACCTTAGGCAAGTAGAAATCCCTTATCTGGTGAGGGTTACACTAGGATTCCATAAATTGATCACATGGTCTATGTCGCTTAAGGCTTACCTCCACAAAGAATGTTATGAACTATGACTTCTAAATAATGCACTACTTAGTGTGGGTGGTCGTATGGGATGCCATCTATGCATTGGACAAGTAGGATTTGAGAGTAGTCATAGTGTGTTCCTTTATGTTCCAATGTTAAATGAAATGAATGTGCTTTTAATGAATCTAATAATTAATGTTGACTTATGTGCTTAATGAGATGATGTATGCTTTACTTGGATTGTAATATGAGTTACTTCCTTTTCATGACTTATTGAATATGAATTTTCCTTGTCCATGGTGGCTCCAAAGGAGTACTTAGTGTGAGTAGTATATGAGATGCAACTCATACATTAGACGACTTAGGGTATCCTTAGGTGATGGTCCTAATGTGATGTTATGACTTATGAAATTTTTGTGTCTCTTAGATATGCTACTTAGTACGGATGGTGGTATGAGATGCTATTCATACATTGCACTAATTATAGCTTGAGGGTTACTTGTGGTGAAGGCTTAATGTGAAGAATTGGTTTATATGTTGATTATGTCCAAATTTGAATAAATCACTTGTATGTTGGTTAAGTTTGTATATTATGCCTCTTATTCTTATGTTCATAATATTTCTCAAGAATTGGCATATTCATGAATTTCAAAATAAAATGTCAATTTTAAGCATGTTTTTGCATGGTTATCATACTTAGTACTTAATTGTGCTAACCCATATTTCTCTTATTTTACTATATAATGTAAGTCTTAGCAAGTAATTGAGTCTTCCTATTCCAATCTTGTATTGGGATCCTTCCAGGATAGTGGTATGTTCTCATGGATTCAAGGACAAAGTATTTTCATGTTTTCATATCTTTTATTGTAATAGACTATTTCTAGACTTTTGTCAAGACTATAGATTGTAAAGGGCCATGACACTATATTCATTTCAAAGACTTGTTTTAGATGGCTATATGAGATGGTAGACTTCCGTTATGTTTTTAAAAAAAGTTTTTCGATTGTATGGTTTTAATAAAGCTTTAAATTATGCACTATATTGATTATTTTGTGTTATGAATGCTACGAGGGTTGTATGAGGATCTACATAGTCTAGTACCTCGTGTTACGTCTGTGTGTAGGCTCGAGGCATAAAAAATCCCATCTCTAATCCTCTAGACCCTATCATATAAGGACAACCTCCTTAGCTTCCCTTTTTAACATTTCAAATGCGACACAAATTCTTATCTTAACTGGTTCCAATGGTCTTCTCAACTAAGGAAGAACTGACATCTACTAAAGTAATTAATCCACTACTCTCTTCAAAAAATTATTTTGGACGAAACTATTGGCGAGCCTCTGAACAACCCTAGCCAATGGTCTCTTTTGAACATTAATAGCAACAAGACTCCTCATACTAGAATTTTTCATATTTAAAGCATCGACCATCACATTGGCCTTTCCTAAATGATACAAAATGGTGATATCATAGTCCTTCTGTAGCTCAAGCCATTTGTGCTTCCTCAAGTTTAGATCCCTCCAGCTGAATATGTACTTAAGATTCTAATGGTCAATGATGTTCTCAAAATGTACCACATACACATAATGCCACCACAACTTAAGCACAAAACTACATCAGCCAACTCTAAATCATGGGTATGGTAGTTCTTCTTATGAATCTTCAAGTATGTAGAGACATAGGAGATCAACTTCCATTCTGCATCATAAATCCCCCAACCAGACTCCAGAAGAATCAGAATAAATAGTTAAGTACACACCCTCCTCATGAAAGTCACTACAGGGGCCGAAGTCAAAAAGGTATTGAGCTTTTAGAAGCACTCGTCACACTTATAATACCACTAGAGCTCACACTTTATTGAGTTAATCTGGTAAAAAAAGATGCAATAGTTGAAAAGTTCTGAACAAATTGTTTGTAGTAGCCTGCAAGTTCCACAAAACCCTAAATCTCATTAATTGATAATAGGAATGGTCCAACCTATAACTATATAAATTTTGGTTAGATCCACCTAAATACCCTTCTTGGACATCATGTGTTCCAAGAAAACATTAGAATCAAACCAAAACTCTCACTTAGAGAACTTGGCATATGGTTTCTCTTCCCTCAGTATATGGATCACAATCTTCAAGTATAAAACTTGGTCCTCCTCTTGCGTGGAGTACACCAAGATGACATCAATGAAAACTATCGTACAATGATACAAATACAGTCAAAACACCCTATTCATCAACTCTATGAATGTTGTTAGGAGTTAGTCAAACCTAATGACATCATAAGAAAGTCATAATGCCCATATCGAGTCTTGAAACCCGTCTTAGGGATATCTGATGCCCTAATCTTTAGCTGATGATAGCCAGACCTAATCAATCCTAGAAAACAAATATGCTTCTAAAAGTTGATCAAATAAGTCATCAATACGAGAAGGAGGATACTTGCTCTTTACTATGACTTAGCTAAAAATAGTTAGTTAATACATATCCTCATCGTTTCATCTTTCTTTCTCACAAATAGAACATGAAAACCACATAACGACATACTAGGATGAATGAACCTCTTACTCAACAAGTCCTATGACTGATCCTTCAATTTCATTAACTCTATTGAAGCTATGTGATAAAAAGAATAAAGATGTGTTCAGTTCTTAGCTTCAAGTCAATATCAAATTTAATGTCCCTATCCGGAGGAACACCAGGAAGTTCAATAGGAAACACATTATAATCTCTCGAACCACGGGCACACATTCCATAGGAGTTGACTCAACAATACTATCCACGAATAAAGCTTAAATAGGAAAAACACCATCTATCGATCAATCCTTGAACTCGAATGAAGGAGATAACTTTGCTAATGTAAGTGCCACTGGCACCTATCTACTCATCTCTTGGAACACCCAACAGCACTAAGGTTACAGTCTTAGGATAATAATCAAGAGTAACATAACTCAGGGAGAGGCAATATATACCCAAAATTATATCAAACTCTACTATCGCAAAATGACCAAGTGAACCTAAGTAACATACACCAACCAAATAAACAAGTTAGGAATGATACACTCAATCAACCACTAATGAATTAATTGATGGTTTAGAAATATATATAAGCACATGGATATACAATCAGGATTATATCAAATGCAGTTGTAAAATAGGTGGACGCATACAAGAAAGTAGACCCTGGATCAAACAATACCACACGTTGACGATAAACTAAGATGATACCTATAATCACAACATCTGATTTCTCGACATCAGCTTTCTTGGAAAATTATAAAACTCTCCCTTTCGACCATCACCATCAAAGTAGTACCCCGACCTCCACGTGGATGAGCTGTAGCACTCCAAATAGAAGCTATTTCACCTTTATCAGACTAACCTCTACCTCGAATCTTAATCTGAGGTGTTGAATCTTTAGATGGAACAACAGAATATGTACTTTGGGGTCCTGAGTGAGTCTATAAAAACACAACTTGATTATATAACATGGATACCTAGATCCATAGCAAGACCTCAACACATATAACTACTATTAGATTAGAAAACTACTATATCCACCTCGTCTAGAACCATAGGATCCTCACGATGTTTGTCCACTCTCAACTACTAGTATGGATTCATGAATATTGCCACGACGCTAGAAGAATCTATTACATATATACTACCTCTACCTCTAAATGGAGGCAACAAAACTTGACTAGAAGAATTGTCCCTCTAAGGATCCCTAAACTCTTATATAACCATCAACGCTGCTTCCTTTGTGGTACTCACAATAGACTAGAAGGAAGTGCTCTCTTTTGATGCTGGAACACGTAAGATCTAGTGGAGAAAGTCAACCATCTTGCAAACTTGTGGACTCCCTCTGCCTCATATAAAATAATAGTCATAGAATGCATGGAAACCTCATACAATCGGGCCTCATACTCAGCCACAGACAAGCTGCCACGTCTTATGTATCCAAACATCAATCAAATCTTCTCCCTTACACTTCAATGGGTAAATTTGTCTTGGAAAGCACTAGAGAACGTATCCCAATATATCGGAGGATATCAAATTGGTCTAGACCTTATATAAGTCCTCCACCACTCCCACGCAGGTCCATAGAGTTGGAGCGAAACGAAAAAAAACACTATGTGCATCAAATATACACACTACCTTTAAGATCTAATGGCAGAAATTCAAGAACACATGAACATCCTTACTCTTACTACTCTGAAATTGAACACCATTAACAAAATAAACTCGGGAATAATATGTTCCCAAACGCATGGTGTAGAAACCACTAGTGGCTGACCCACCTGATCAAGGATAATCGAAGCCTCATGAAGCACAATTGGGGTCTATGTCTCTTCCCTCATCTGAGAACCCTAGAGAAGTTCTCTAACACACTTTCTATCCACAAAAAAGTACATAGAAACAAAGGAGCTATAAGATCATGAGGAACTTGTTCCTTAACAATTTCAACATGTGGCTTTGGATAGAACTCTAAACTCGACCCCTAGCTAGTGTCGCACCATGAGCATGACCTGTGCTACTCCGTGAGCATCACCTTTAGATCTACCTCTACCCCTTGCTAGGGTCTTAGAAACATCCTCGGGGACTGCCTCTCCTGTACCACTGGAAACATAAGCTCTATCCTTGGCATCTGTCAAAATAATACACGACAACTCAACAATAGCAAAGGTAACCATGTATGACAAGAAAAGATAAATAAAAGGAAATTTCTTAATAGTATTCATAGCCTCTCGATGATAATCATTGTACATACGTGAGACCATGGACCAGAGGCTCTAATACCATTTGTCAAGACCAAAAAGTATATATGATGACACTTATCTATCCATACCATGACAAGTCAGCTTCAACCCAACAATACAAAGGAAATGCCGAAAGTTAAAACAAGAATAATACAAATAAGGATAACTTATTAAATTCATTCAAAAAGTCAATTAAAGTCATGAACCTTACCTTCCCCAACAATGTCGAGGTCCACACAATCTTATTTAGTCAAGCATTCACAATAAGATTCTAGAAATAACAATGCCCATATCATACACTTTGAAAAATGGGTCAATCAACTCAAAAATCAATTTTGAAAATGAGGTTTGAATGTGAAAATATTTACTTGAAAATGTTACCCAAGAAAATTGGATATCATTGGTGAAAACCATTTCAAAAAAAAGAGTTCAAATCAGTATGGGAGTCCTCCAGCTAGAGCGTGACAGGGTAAGACAGAATCTCAACTCTGTCTCCCCTTTTTTCCTAGTAACAAATTCAAACCTGGAATGGTATCCGAACTAACCCTACAGGTCTATCAGTGTTCTACAATCGAGAATAGGTTATAAAAAACTTAGTAATTAACCATTTACTGTGAAAAAAAACTAGAAATAAAAACTGGCATCTATGTGATTACAAAATTAAGAAAGTCAAAAAGATAAAAATAAGTTGTCCGAAATTCACAAGCCCAAAGGGACAAAGAGACAACTTAAGAACCTTGGGACCAAGAAGTGTCATTATAAGAATCTAGCTCCTCTAGGGGCACCAGGCCTGTCATAGCCTCCTCCAAACTAGATAATTCATAGAAATCCCCCTTCTACACTATGTGAATCTCCTTCCAGGGGCGACATATGTGAACATGATCTTTATCACCTTCCAGATCTGAACCAGCAAATGGTCCCTCTCCACACCCATCCTCTCTCCCAATGCAACTCGCAATGAAGCATCTCAAGCTCTAGGGCGGTGCTGGGGGAATCATGTAGTGGGAGTGATAGGAAACCCTTTTTTCTTTTGTACAGACGCCAAGTCCTCTTCCACCTACATTGTGAAAAATGGGGGCGGAGACCCAATAGGACGAGTGTCGTGTCGCACTCTTCGTCTGACTTGTGGCCATCTGACTAGTGCTAAACCTGTCCATTCAATTCTTTTTTCTCCAAGAATTATAAGCCTATCTAACCAAAAGAGGGTGAAGGAGAGGGGGGGGGGGTTCCATGGGAAGTACCTCATTAGTGTCGAGAAGCGGCACTCCCGCCCGCTTGCATACCTTAGTGATAAGACCAGAGAGGAAGAACACCTTCTTGTTACCCTGGTAAAACAACTTCCAGTATGAAATATTCTGTGGTCCTATATTCAATTAAATTCCCTGCACCACGCACACCACCGTCAAGGCCCGATGAGCGTCATGTCGGTACGGTTGCCCGATGGAAGACTCTTCCAAGTGAACAAGTGAAACCACATTTTAATATTCGGTGAGAAGTTTATGCTGGTAATAACATTAGTAGTAGGCCAATAGACTCTGTCCCGAAAGGTAGGCTCTACCAGTTTGTCCTTCGGCTATTCTAGATTCATCTTCCTTAGCTTGGCCTCGTACTCAACGTTTGAGACCTATGGCACCTGTAGAGCCTCATTAATGGTGGTGGCGTTCAGGGGGATGTCGAGAACTTAGATGTGGATGATGGGGCAATGTTCGTCCCACTGGATGGGGGCAAGATAGCGTATAACTCTTTCACCCATTTAGTACGTGCGATGGGAGAAGCCTCATTCAGTGGAGCTCACCCGAACTCCATCAGACGAGCATTAAAAGTTGTCTCTTTCTCTTACAACTAGAGTAAGACAAAACCCTCTCACAGTAGGATTTATTGTTCCAAAAATTGTGATCCTTCTTCGACTGGAAGCATCGAAAAACCATACAAAATTTATATTATCCTCGTTAGCACCAACCATTAGAAAGCATGCAGGAACTCAAAATATAATTTAGATCCCAATAATATAGAGAATGTAAGTTTTGAAGCGGAAGAGGGAAAAATGTTTAGTTAAGGGGTCAGTCTACTGGTTCCTTCAATCCCTCCACAATGATCCAAATCCCGCTGGAGCGGGATGAAGGCCGCCAGAGCGGGATGGAGGCCGCCAGAGCAACCTTTATTTGGGATGAACACTAGGCGTGAACATGGTAGCCTTCATCGTATAACCCCCATTCAAGAAAAAATTTGAGTAGATCAGAGTATAATAACTAAACTAGGACCTAAATATACAACCATATTAGCAAATAAACCCCTCGACAGTGCCCAAATTTGAGTTTACGTTAAAAAGACCTTTCTACTTCCCCATCCATCTTTGTGCTGATTTAACCATATTTTTATGAAATCCTTATGCCTTGGATATTCTAGAGACTTTGGGGGACGTAAGGGAAGTAATTCCCATGTTACATTTTTCTATCAAACTAGCAACCTATCTTCATTTCCGAAAACTACCCCAAGAACCTATTCCAAATCAATCGTTCAATGTAACACAAACATAGTTAAGTCAATTACAAAGTAAATAGAGTAAAGAGCGAGAATTGTGCCTTGTATTTGACGTTCGAAATAGAGTTATCAAGAGGATTTAGGAGAGTTTTTTGGCGTTTTAGGGAGAAACTGCAATTTTTTTCCCTTTTCCCCCTTTACCATTGCACAAAATTCCTCCTCAGCGAGAGAATTCTTTCCATAACGGTCTCGCCTCAAGGAGAGGTTTGCCGCGCGGGTGGGGTCAAGGTGTGAAAAATTAGATATGTTTTATCATCATAAATTGCCTCAATTTTCTTGTAGTCGTTGGGTATAGTACTTTTCCGATGTCAAGTATTTGAAAGTCTTTATTTTTTATCGTTTCATGCTGGACCTATTCGTTAGCTTCAAAGTACTATGAATTAAGGTGTGATTATCCATGCACGAGTTGTTTGAGGTTGAATGAGAGTAAATTGGCATGGTTATGACCCGAACCTTTCCTAATTAGGAAAAGCAAAAATTTGAAAATTTCTGGGCCACTATCCCACCAGGGCGGGACATATGCCGTTAGGGTGGCGTCGCCAGGATGGGGTAAGTTAGCGCTATAGTGGTATAGGTGAGGTAGAATGTATATACCACATATTCTTATTCCCTTTTTTTTCCCTAAAATATCTAAATTAATCATAAAACACCTTAGAAACCCTCTAAGAACTGCTATAAAATTAGGAATGAATGAGAAAGAGAATTCTGCATGGGTATTATGGTAGCTTGCAAATTTTTAGTCAAATCTATAGTCCCATCATCCGAAAACAAAATTCTTTTTGCAAACTTTCTATTAAAGCTTGGATCCCTGGTAGGCTAGGTTTTTATCAATTAAGTAGTGATCAAACTGCATTTACTGCACAATATTTGTAAATCATCATTAGGAATTTTGCGTAGGTCTTCGTACACCAAATGAAACATGATTAAATCCTAGGAAGAAACCTTAGATGATGAACTAGGGTTAGGTATGGTTGAATCAATGCTTACCTGCTACATGTGGATGGAGTAGTTCATTGGTGATGGTCGACATTCTTTGATTTTGGGTGGTATATTTGTTATTGCTTCATTTTAAATCGTGCATGTATGTGAATGAAGTCTGTTGATCACACCTAATACTACGTAAAAATGAAGAATTATATGATATGAATCACCTCTTGTTGTATGATTGTGATAATATACATTGTGGTTGTGATTATGGATCGGGTGATTCATTTCGAAACACTAACTTGGATTGGTTTCCAAATAATTCATAATTATTGGATTGGTTGTCACGTTCTGACATAATTATGTGATCGGTTTCCACGTTCTGCCATAACCTTGGATCGGGTACAACGTTTCGATATGTTAACAATTTGGGTTTGGGTTCAATGAGAGGACCTACAACTTGACCTAATAACATATGTTGTTTTGTGATAAGGCACATTTTTCATAATTTATAATTGATGTTGTTTCTCTGGAATTGTTAAATAATTATGATGAACTATATCTTATCGTTCTACTTTGTGATACCGTATGTGAAGGCCACGGGTTCGAGGGTCTTAAGCAAGGGTTGTCTTAATGTGGTAAGGGTGAGAAGATGGATAGTGTAAGCGATGTAGTTACTCAGGTGGATTTCACTTTTTGGAGGAAGGAATGTGTGGATAGTAACTAGGAAAGCTTTGAATAATGTAACATGTCGTGTGGTCCGGGTAGGGTAACATAGAAGAGAAAGTAAGGGTATGTTGTGGGTAGTTAGTTGTAATTTTTGTAGTGGTATTTGTGGATTCTTCGATGTGTTAGAATGATTAAACTATGATTAAGAACCTAGTAAGTAGGTCGACCAAGAAGGCGGTTGCTAGTAAGGGTATTAGTGTAATCCCGAGGTATTCAAGCAATGGTAAAGGTGGAGAAGTGAGTGATTTTTTCATAACCTTGTTAGTTGATCAATACTCTTTCTATGTATTTTTGACATAGTCTGGATGCAAGGTCGGTGATGTCTCATTAGGTGAAGACTAAGAAATCTCTAGCAACTTTTATTTTTCCTTCCGTATGGAAGAAGCTGTTTCTTTCCATTATCATGCCTGGTTTTGTATTCTTAGTAGCTCTTGTACATGTTAGATCCTTGGGGGTGTTAATTAATTTATAAGTCTTAACTAAATTGCGTTAAAAGTTCTTATTTATTTAGTGTAATTCCGAGGTATTCAAGCAAAGGTAAAAGTGGAGAAGTGAGTGATTTTTGCATACCCTTGTTAGTTGACTACTCTTGCTATGTCTTTTTGACATAGTCTGGATGCAGGGTCAGTGATGTCTCATTAGGTGGAGACGAAGAAATCTCCATCAACTTTTATTTTTCATTCCATGTGGAAATTTCGTTAATATATTAATTTCTGAATATCAACTTTCTGCATGTTTGACTATTGGGATATGAGGATTCTCCTACTTAGTTGTTAGAGTAGGTGCCTGCACGGCACGGTGGATTGGGTCATGAATATTTTAGGGTTACAAATTACTGGCATAGGCTTTGGATTACTCATAGCATAAAAAAATCCATACTTCTTAGGTTTTATGGTTTAATTATGCTTTATCAAAAGACTAGGTAATTTACCCATACTTCGCGCGGACGTAAATAATGAATCTAAGCTTTTGAATAACTTTTTCAAATAATAGAATGATATAAGAAAAAACAAGTAAATTTTAGTAGGTTTTAGAACATTTCAATAGAAATAAATATTTGACATTATCACATATCTCAAGAATTGTAAATATATAATTAATGATTAAAAATATCTTGATATCTAATCATTTTTATCTTTTACATAATTTATCATAAAATATATTTGATGATATAATTGTCTAATTAAAATTGAGTGATGTTCAAATGTAGCGATTAAACATCACTTTTCTATTTTTTTGTATATGAAAATATAGAATTTGATAATTATATGGTTAGAATAACTCTCTGTGAAAACATTATTTGAATTTTTTGATAATCAATATTATTTATAAATTAGCTAAGTCCGTTAAAAAATGTACACCAGAACTGAAGTCAAACGTTCACAGCTTTTGGTTATTGTTACTTTGTTAATATAAAAAAATTTATAAAGGAGAAATATATATTTAAAACAACAACAAATAATATTGTTTACCTTTTTAGAAATTCATTATTCAATAAACTACTGCCCTGAAGGCCCTTCTAGATGTTTCATCAATGCTTTACAACTTATTCAGAAATATGTATGTATAATTGTTGCATTATGAAAGTACAAGTAGATAAAAATGTTAAATTCTAAACTCATGTTAAGGAAATATTCTTGAACATTAAAAAATTAAAAATTAATCTAACCTAGATAACTCAAACGCTCAACAATGACTTGGAACATGAAAGACAACAAATCTATGTTAATAGACATGTCTTTTGTAGTTTAAGATATTACTTTTATTTGGAGTAGGTTTGTTTCATATTCTTCAAATTAAGTTTGCCGAAAATAGTCATAACTCACACCAAAAATACTTAGAAGAGACGAATGAGAAGGAATAAAAGAAAAAATTAAATGAATGATTTTTTTTGTCCAAGTAAGATAATATACATACCAACCAAAAATAAATAATAAAACTTTAAGGAAACAATAAAACAACGAGAAAAAACACATATTAAAGGGAGTAAACTATGAGATATCCAATGATGATAACAAATCATTGTAACTAGAAAAGTTCTTATGTTTTGGAATAACATACCAAAAAAGATTGACTAACACTTCAATCAACTTTCAATCCGTAATGTACTCATAATATCCACCGATGAAATTTAGTAAAAATAGATAACAACAACATAAATCAAAAAAATATGTGCATGCAATGTTTTTAACTCTCAAACAATTTTTTAAAGAACACAAAATTACATCCTTGTATGTGAAGGAATGGCGTATTGATGATTAAATTATAGATTTGTAAGAGCTTTTGTTTACTGTACCTTTAACAATTTCAATAGAGAAAACTTGCTTAAATATCCAATTCATGTTTGTTATTTAATCTTTACTAATAAATAC
This sequence comes from Solanum lycopersicum, assembly GCF_036512215.1. Lineage (NCBI taxonomy): Eukaryota > Viridiplantae > Streptophyta > Magnoliopsida > Solanales > Solanaceae > Solanum > Solanum lycopersicum. The sequence goes on along the minus strand of NC_090809.1, from coordinate 46,544,619 downwards.
TTATAACAATAACTTTGCATAATCATAAACAACAAAGTTTAAAGCATGTACTCAAAAAATAATAATTAATAATATAAGCATAAATTAATGGCAGTAATAAACATACTAGGATCTTTAAAAAGAGAATAAAACATAATGGAAAAATTCGTGTCCATTGAATGTGCCGTGTCTCCTTAAGAAAATTATTTCCTCCAGTAAACGATGTTTAAAGGAATAGATCCTCTCAAAATAAAACGAATATATTCAATAGTGTATTAATACAAAATCGTATTAATACAAAATCAATGGTGTTAGTGGTTTATTCAACAAGAGAAAAGTACACAAATATTAAATTGTCCAGAAAAATCAGAAGAAAACGTTGTTATAAAATGAGAGAAAATCCTCTATTTATAGGAAACAAAGGGTATTGGGAACAAATGAATATTGTCTCTTATAGGAAAAGTTACAATCTTCGGAAATGTCACAACCTTTCATAAAAACCACAACTTTTCATAAAAGTCACAACTCTTCATAAAAATCAAAACTTTTCATAAAAGTCACAAATTTCCAAAAAGGTTATAAATCTTTAAAAAAGTGTTAAATCTTCGGAAATATCACAACTTTTCATAAAAGACAAAACTTTTCATAAAAGAGAAAACTCTTCATAAAAGTCACAATTTTTCATAAAAATCATAATTTTTCATAAAAGCCACAACTTTCATGAAAGGGGAAGGGCCAATTTTGGAAATAAAATAAATTAAAAGGGAATCTATATCACGAACAAGACTCTCTCTCAAGAGTCGCATTCATCAAAAATGTTGTTTACTTTCCTATACAATAATGTTCTGTAGCAGTTTAAATTATGAATATTATTGGTAGACCTAGTTATGAGCAGCTAAAATCATAACTAGGGTTATGAAACTTAAAGTAGGACTAATGAAAATAGATTTTTTGCATTAAAATCTTCTCATAAAGCAATTATCATTGTGAATTAAGGTTATTTCATATATATTGTTTTTAAATTGTTGCAAACATTATGAACTAACCCGTACTCTGACTTCGGAAAAAGGATCATTAACATGTATATGGGACTTCAAACCTTCATCTAATAACTTGAGCTCGAGAGACTATACCTAAATGAGCCTTTGATGAATAAAAAAATTAATTCAACACCTAAGTGTCGGCAAGAAGTTAGGGTGACATTTTATTAATTAGGTTGAGAGGCTTTAGGTGACTTATAAATTCGTCAATATTTCATAATGAACACACTTGAATGATTTAATAGTAAATTATCTTTTTGAGTTCTGATATCCAAGAATTATAACCCTAGATTGTCTCTTATTATGTATCATAATACAACAAGTTAAAATAGTTAGGAGTTCTCCTAATTTTCAATAATAGTTGCCAATTAATATCTCATGAGCAAGTAATAAAGACTAACAAACGACCTCTATAATCTGATTTAAGGGTGTGGTTTGGTGATAGTTAACTATTTATACAAAAATAATTTTAGCTTTTTAGTGGTACTTTTCTTTAAAACATACAAAAATTCAAAAATGGAAAAACATTTATCTAACCGTGAGTAAATTGTGTGGTATAGGAAGAAAAAAGAATCAATAATTTTCAGGTTTTGATTGTAGAGTTGTCATAGTTAAATATTATTTAGACATAGGTTTCACTATTTATCCAGAAATTATTTTAGCGTCTTTAGTGCTAATTTTCTATCAAAAACCAAAATTCAAAAGAATAAAAACATTTATCTCATCGTGTTTTAGAAAAAATAGTACAAGTTAACTAATTTATATATATTGAATAGTATCACTGAAAAGGAAAAAACATCAATAATTTCTTGTTGATTGCATTTTATCACAATTAAGCATTATATAAACATATGTTTAACTATTTAACCAAAAATGATTTTAGATTTTAGTGCTAATTTTCTTTTTAAAAAATAAAAAATCAAAAGAGGAAAATCATTTATCTCATCGTGTTTAGAAAAAATTATACAAATTAACTATATATATATATGTGTGTGTGTGTGAAAGAAAATAAATTAATTTTCAGGTTTTGGTTGTAGAACTGTCATAGTTAAATATTATACAGACATATATATCACTATTTATCCAGAAATGATTTTAGTATTCTTAGTGCTAATTTTCTTTCAAAAACAAAAATTCAAAAGAGGAAAAACATTTATTCCATCTTAGAAAAAAAATTATACAAGTTAAGTAATTTATAGATATTGAAAAATATGTCTAAAAAGGAAAAACCATCAATAATTTTCCTGTTTTGACTGTCGAGATTCTACAAGCCTTAAAGTGCACAAGTGCATTGGCCTATATAAATTGTTCATACATTCTCTAGATTTAAAAGGCATAATCCAGTCTCAATCTCTTTGTTCAGAACAAGTCATATAGGTGAACTTGACCTCTTTTTAGGAAAAACACTTTATGTTGCTTGAGCTCAGATATTAATATTTTTGACGTTGCATATTTTTCTATTTTGTTCTTTAGAATGTCAAATTATATGAAGTTGCTCCATTGTTCTTTTTGTGACAAAATAGTTTGTGGTTATCAAGAACTATTGAATCATGTTCAATCTCATCAAATACACCAATCAAAGGAGATGTACGTTGTAGAAGGTTCAAACATACCTAGTGTCGAATTAACAAAACCTTCATCAGTCAAACATGTACGAACCAAGAGAAGCAAAAGAGTTGATTTACAATCAACACCATCACCACTGCTAGTTCATCCAAGCTTTGTTAGAGGTAATGATAGTGATAAAGATTTACATGTAAATCAACAACTGCCACTGTCGCTACGGCCACCACCATCCTCATTAGATAGGTGAAGTTCTCCTCTTTTATAGGTATTTTTTTTATGTTATTTAACCTCAAATATTAACATTTTTTTTTATCTTGTTTCATTTTCTATATATATTTTTTCAGAATGTCGACTCATATGTCGTTGGTCCATTGTCCTAAATGTGACAAAAGTAATCACGGCTATCAAGTATTGATGGATCATGTTCTATCTCATCCTTTTAATAATGAAATGGAGATGAACATAGTACAAGGTTCAAACAACCTAAGTGAACTATTACCAATACCTTCAGAATCAGTCCAACATCCAAGAATCATGTTGATGTCTCCACCACCATCCTCATATGATGACCACTTGATTAGAGGTAACGATGATGGAAAAATCGTGCATGCAAATCTTAAACTACCACCACCACCACCCTCATATCACGCCAGCTCAATGAGAGGTAACATTTATGGCAGAGATGTGAATAAAAACCAACAACTACTACCACCACAATCATATCATTCTCTCTCACTTAGAGTAAATGATAATAACATTGGCATTGAAAATCAGTTACAACAAAATGCTTCAACCTGCAAGAAGGACATGTGTGCAAGGTTTCAATTCAATAGTCATTGCCCAAAATGGAACCCCTCTAGTGTATTTGAAGGACACCATATAAAGGAGATAAATTTTCCTATTTTGGATAAATCTGATCTATGCCAATGGAAATCCAAACCTCAACCCATTTGTGATAATGAAACTAGTGAGGTGGATCTAAGCTTAAAGCTTTAAGGCCAACAGTATCCATGTCTAAGAGATTTGTGTATTTTTATTTATCTATACATTGTTTGAACGACTAGTTGTTTGGATGTTCTTATTTATGTTTTCTCCCTACTTACAAACATAGATATGTTTGTTATCACCATAAACAAAAATCTAATGCCCTATATATTGGTACCATTTACTCCAGAATTGTACACATCACATACTATATTGTTCTAAAATAGAAAAAATATTGTTTAATGAAAAAGATTTCACTGAAAATATTTGTTTGTGGTACTTTATATAATCATAACAAAAATAAAATATGTAATTGGACTGCACGGGATTGAGTTATGATTTTTTATGGCATGGATATTAATGATATTGTTTTAAAATAAAATATCTCATTGTTTTAGGAAGGAAATAACTTTCCCTAAGCATTGATCTAATGTATTAACTTAAACAAAATTATTAAACAACAACTAGCATTACAAAAAATACATGAATTTTCAGTTGAATTTTGACGGAATGCATAAGGCATTGACTCGTCGGAAACTTCTTTGACGGACTTCTCATAAATAATTACTATATATATCTTATGACATTTCAATGAAAACTTCAACTGAAATTTTTTTAGTAGTGAATTATATTATACAATAAGTGATGAGTGTCTTATATTTTAGTTGTTCAAAATTCACATTTTAAGGATTATGTCACAACTCGAAAAAGTATGTGATGTCTCTTGTCTATTCTCACCAAGACAACATTGCCTCAATCCGACGAAACGAAAGAACTACGGAAAGATAAAATAAGAACACGACAAAATCTAAAAACTTATTCATTTTGTTAACACCTCAAAACTTGGTTGTCAGGTGTACAAACCAATACAAAAGTGCGGAATTGTATTAATCACATGATCTCAATGTCTTTGTTTCTCAAGTAGAATAAGGCATAGCATAAAGGAACAGAGGGTCCACGGGATGACAAACAACTACCTTTCAATACCCTTTGACAATCCTCAAAAAGTGGGAGAATAAGGAAGATCACACAATACCGAGCTCGGAACCTACAAAATTGTAGAAGGAGTGAGTACCAACAATATCGTAACCAACAAAAAACCGAATAAACAAGGCAACCTAGCTATAAATCAAATACTCTTTTTATCCCAATTGGACCTCCTCAAACTACTACCTGCATAGCAATCAACTCAACCTAAAAGTTCTATAATATGTGTCTCACAAGGCCCAATATCCGTAGTTCAACAACCAACATGAATTAGGTAAATCAATCTCAAATGACAAGTAAATAAATCACAATGATCAATCACAATTAGCAATTAGATCAATCACAAGTATCAAATGCATTAAGTCACATATGAATTCTTGCAAGAACAATTTCCCTTCGGCACATTTGTCAATAGTCAGAATCATTTTCCATCGGCTTTTTAAAATTAGTTCACAATCTACATTTTAGTTTAGTACTTAAGTTCTTGAAAAACAAAGTCATTTGCCAGTGAAAATCCAAATTTTGATGTTAGCATCCATAAATAATCAAAGAAAATTGAGTTTGAGGATAACAAAAGCTTACCCAAAATATTTAGCACAAGACACATCTTCAATAATTGCCTCCAAGGGTTTCCCAAGCTCAAAAATGGAAAATGGGCGTAAGACACAAAATTTCAGGTCCAAAATCCCTCTCTGATGTCATAAAAGGTTCCATGGGTCTGCAAAAAACTCGCTCCCTCCCATTGTGATTGCAAGCCGACCTTCGCTTCCACGAAGGTCGTGATCACGACACACGACTTTGCGGTTGTGAAGGTTAGGGGATTGACTTCTCATAAATGTGACCCAATATCGCTAACGCGAAGCGCACACCCACCAGAAAATTAACAAACTCTTGAACATCAAAAGGACCCCCGGGATTCGTTCGAAACCCCATAAACACAAACCATATACATTATTCGGTTATACTCATTCTAAACTCAAACAAACTTGTTGAAACCCGAATTTAAGGTCTTTTTGTCCCAAAATCCGTTATAACCATAAGAAACTAAAAATAACACCTAAAAGGCTAACTTAAGCTCGGGACCTCTCAAAAATCAACCAAGACCATTCCTTGGCCTACAATCATCTGTTAAATCCAACATAATTCTTGAAATATTGATACATGCATGTGAATCCTCAATGTTGACCAAAGTCAATCCAAAGACTAAAATCTCAATCAATTCCAACGTAGGACTTCAAATCCTCAAAAACAATCCAAATTTGAAACTAATAACTTTTCTAGACCGAAATTCCACACTTTGTGACCGATGTAATAACACAATTCTAATCTGACAAACGAAAAAGCTAAGTCTCTGAAAAGCACTTTTAAAAAACTTTATCCTTTACAAAACCAAACTTATAAAGTTCTCAATTTTTCACTCAAAGCTTGGACACTAACTTCCAAAACTTGGTCATAAAAGACTCAAGGTTAATATCCAGAGGGTAAAAAAAATACTAATGTAACATATATATACAAAAATGTCTATTTGGCATGCATATAAGACTCCGTCTCCCAGTCGCATCCCTATCCCTAACTAAATGATGCTTTCACTTAACCTTCACTAAAGCCATGTATTTTTTCCTAAGCCATCATTCTTTCAGGGTACCCCTTGACGCAACACAAGACTTAGGATCACGAATGACCCCAAGCTAATCCCTTACTGGCATATCATAAGAATACTATAAAAGTTACTGAATAAATCAGGGACAATGAGGAAGATAAATTAATGGATAAATTTTGTGGGATAAACTCAACTAGTTTGAATATGTATAACATACTAAGAGTTTAGTGATGATTGAAACAATCACTTAATAACTCAAAATGATTCTTCTACTATGTTCGAAAATCCTCTATTCGAGTTGAGTTGCTGGGACATGCTCCAAGATAACTCTAAAAAAACTAAAAACTTAAAAAAAAAGACTAAAATGAACGCATGTCTGTTGTCTTCAATATATAAGGATTCACCAATGAAGCTACTGAATGCATACCGAGAATCAATCTATGCGTGATCTGGATGCTGAGTACTTGATTCTATATCATGAAAGGATGTAGCGCAGAGTATGCTTGCGCTACTATTTGGAATGTACTAAACAAAAATGATACATATACTAAGGTCAACAAATATATTTGAGCTAAAGAAAGTATAACTTAGAAATGATATAATATGAAACAAGATATAAAAATATGTACCAAAGTTCAACTGTGAAGAACTGAATTGAATGCAATGACCAAGTGTTTATCATGAAGATAACATTCTGAACAATAAAACTAATATTAATTTATAAAACCTGGTAAAATGCACTAAGATTCTGACTATAGGAGGTACTATTAGTCGATATAAACCACGTGAGCTAAACGTAGCGTATGATTTCTACGCCCCATCGAGAGGACCCAATATACCTTGCCAAGGTTATAAAGAAATGGATGACGTGATCACTAAATCTAATGCCCAACAGAGAAACTCATAATCCTACGGGGGCACGTAATTTCGGTACTAAGAGGGTACGCTGAACTTTAGTCCAACTCACACTTAAGTCTACTCCTAATTGAATATGTATATGACTGAAATTAACTTAAATACCTAATAGCTCAAGGTGTCGACAAGTAGAATGCAACATTTATATACTAATAATGTGAAATTCAAAATCTGAAGCATGATTATCAATTTAACTAACCTAGCAAGTGTAATTTATGAACTAAGAGAATCTACACAAACTAGGGTTCTGAGTACTATGCATGGAATTACACTAAATAATCAAGAAACAAGTTATTCAGATTAAGGAAATCATATTCACAATGAATCTTGAAAATCTAGAAACCCTAGGTCTAAACAGTTTATGAGAATCTGAAGAGATAAATTAATTTTAGGGACCTAATGGGTGAAAGTGAATCACCAATGAAAACCCACATGCCTAGTGACAAAATATAAAGACAAGTCCTTTAGATTTCGGGGCTGAATTCTAAAGAATACTGCTGCTTGTTATGGGGAAATTGACGTCTATTTCTTTTCTTTCCGCTCTAAGTTTTGGTTAATGAGGGTTCTCGGTAATGTCAGACTAGATTATTAGGCTTAAACTAAATAAAATGGCATAGTTTAAATGTCCAAAATTACCTTGACTTAAAAGATGGCGAGGTCCAACCATGAGGGGACTGACAGACTGTCACTAGGACCACGACCCGTCAACTGGCCCTGTCTTGCCTTAAGGTTTATAACTCTTCAGCTATAGTCCACTTTAGGGAGGCCACAATGGTTTCACATAGTGTCTTGGGGTCTACGGGGTTAGGATGACAGGCCGATTCACGAAATGTCATTGGGACCATTGCCCGAGGAGGGCTTCATGGACTACCATGCATGGTGGCTAGGTGAGAACCCCGAGTATGCCGAGGGACCGTGGATCCTTTCATGGTCCTTGAACTCCTTTGCGGTTCACCTAATTTCCAATTATTTAACTTATTAGGTTTTTGAGGTATTATAATATCTCCCCATTGGAACATTCGTCCTCGAATGAAGTCTAAATGAGTTGAGTATAGATGAAAGGGATGAAATCCTTATTAGCTGACTTATATAGCAGATATCTAACTGAACTGAATTCCATGAACATGCAAATATGCTAAAATCCAAGAATAATTAAGGGAACAAGATACTGGGACTGAATTACACAAGAGTAACTTTGATTTCGAAGAGGAATAATTATGTCTAGCTGAAACGGAATTGGAAGGGAAGAAGTGAGAATACTTGGCCATCATGGATGCATGTATTCCAAAGCAACTCTATTTACGGATTGACTTTTGCACAAAATTTCACTGAAATGACTTCCTTATTTCTTAACCTACGAACGTGACGGTCATGAATCTCAACTGGCACCTCTTCAAAAGTGAAACTATCACGCACAACCACATTCTCTAATGGTAATATTGATGCCCGATCACCCACACACTTCTTCAACAAGAAAATGTGAAATACTGGACGAATCGCTTCTAGTTCTGCAAGAATCTCTAACTAATAATCCACATTACCAATCCTTCTCAAGATTGTTTAAGGACCTACATATCTAGGACTGACCTTCCCTTTCTTACCAAATCTCATTTACCCCCTTGGGTGATGCTTTTAAGAAAACCATTCATTGATTTGAAACTATAAGTCCCTTTTGCCTCACATTTGCATAGGATTTCTAACGAATCTGAGTTGTCTTTAGTCTATATATCTGATGATTTGAACTTTCTCCATCGCCTCATGAACTGATCTTGCCCATCAAGGCTGCTTCACTTAATTAAAACTAACAAATTAGGGACCTGCATCTACGCCCATATAGTTTCTCTTACGGGGCCATCTGAATATTGGAATAGAAGCTATTATTATTGGCAAATTCTATGAGAGGTTTGTGAGAATCCTAAATACCCTTGAAATCGATCACGTAATCTCTTAACATGTCATGTAAGGTATTGATGGTATGCTCTGCCTGACTATCCATCTACAAATGGAATGTTGTACTGAGATTTACTTGTGTACCAATACCTTCTAAAATGATTTCCAGAATTGAGAGGTAAACGAAGGACCTCTATCTGAGATGATAAACAATAGAACCCCATGCAACATGATTATCTCATTGATGTAGAGTTTAGTGTAGCCTTCCGCTGAATCTGTAGTCCTGACAACTAAGAAGTGAGCGGATGTAGTAACTCTATCTACTATCACCTAAATGGAGTCACATTATAGGCATGTAATGAAGTCCATGTTTATCACTTCCCACTTTCATTTAGGAATGATAATCTGTTGAGTAATACTTCTTGTTTTGTGATGTTCTACCATAACCAGTTGACAATTAGGACACTTAGCCCCAAAATCTTCGATGCTTGTGTTCATGTTCTTCCACCAATAAACTTCCCGCATATAAGTACATCTTAGTGGCACCTGGATAAATCAAATATCTGGAGTGATGGGCTTTTGTAAGGATCTTTTCTTGAACTCACCCACGTTTGAAACACATAAGTGAACCTTGTAACGAAGAACACCATATCCCCCTTGGGAGATAACCTCAACTTTCTACGGATGAACTACACTTTTAACTGAAGCAATATAGGATCACTATCGTGTTTTTCCTTAACCTCTGCACTAATGAAGATTTTGACAGATTCTAGACTATTGCACCCTCATATGATGTATATGCAAGGCAAATTCCTAAGCGAGCAAGCTAGTGAACAAATTTGGCTAACTCTTTCTTTTCTTCCTCAACATGTGTTACACTACCCATAGACAATTTTTCTGAGAGCATCATCCACTACATTGGCCTTACTTAGATGGTAATGAAAAGCACATTCATGTCATAGTCTTTAAGGAATTCATGTCATCTTCTTTGACGAAGATTCATCTCTTTCTGGGTGAACGTATACCGAAGGCTCTTCCAATATGTGAACCCATTAACATGAACACCATAGAAGTAGTATCTTCAAACCTTTTGGGAAAATAGTATGGTTGCAAGCTCGAGTTCATGAGTTGGGTAGTTTTTCTCATGAACCTTAAGTTGTATAGAAGCTTAATCTATGAACTTAACTCGCTGCATCACCACACAATCTAAGTCGACCCTAGAGGCATCACAATAAATCATATAAATATCTGAATCATCTGATAGAGTCAAGACAGGAGTTGCACTCAAGCTAGTATTCAGTTCTAAGAAGTTTTTCTCACACTTATCGAATCACTAAAATTTGACCTTTTACTAAGTCAACTTGGTCAATGAGGAAGCTATGGATGAAAATACTTCAACAAACCGCCAATAGTAACTATCCAAACCCAAGAAAATTTTGATATCTATTGGAGAGCGGGTCTGGGTTAGTGTTTTACTGCTGAATTTTCTGAGAATCCACCTGAATCCTTTTACTAGATACCACATGACCAAGAAAAATGACCTACTATAACCCGAATTTACATTTGTTGAACTTTGCGAATAACTGGCGATCTTTGAGAGTTTGTAAAATAACTCTTAGATGAGTTGCATGCTCCTTCTCACCGCGAGAATAGATGAGCATATCATAAATAAAGATGATAAAACAAGTCCAAATACTGTTTGAACACACTATTCATTAAGTCCTTGAATGTTGGAGGAGTATTTGTTAGTTCAAAAGACATAACTTTTAATTCATAGTGACCATACCGAGTCGTGAAGGATTTCTTTGGGATGTTACTATCTCAGACTCTGAGCTGATGATAGTCGGATCTAAGGTTTATCTTAGAAAATAGTCTAGTACTCTAAAGTTGGTTAAACAAGTCGTCAATCTTGTGGATGGGAGACTTGTTCTTGATTGTGACTTTGTTCAACTAGTGATAGTCTTCCCTTTCAACACTTTGTTTAGAATGAGACAACTTCATATAATCAAACTAGTGCTTAAGAATCTGCTCAACTAAGGAAGAGCAAACCCCTATCAAAGCAATCAAACCACGTGTCTCCTAAAAAATCTACAAGCGAATGAGACTATTGTCTAACCTTTAAAATCTCTAGCCAATGGTCTTCCTCAACAATGATAGCGTTAAGACTCCCCATACTAGAACTCTTCTTACTCAAGGCATCGACCAACACATTAGCCTTTCTCAAGTGATAGAGGATGTTTATATCATTGTCCTTCAAAAGCTTAATCTATCTGTGCTGCCTCAAGTTCAGATCTCTCTAATCGAGGATGTACCGAAGAATCTAATGATCAGTGAAAACCTCAGTATGTTATGTGGGCTTGAGAATAAAAAGGGGCGTTAACTATTCTATTAGGGAAAGTAAAAGGAAAACTTGAATTTTATTATCATTTAATTTAGATGGTGGGACTTTTAAAATTAGGATTCAAAAGAATGTAAAAAGACATAAAATTAATATTTATTCTCAATTTGTTATAAATCCATTGAATAGTGGATTGTCCATTTTCTTTCTTCATGAACTTATCCTATCATGTATCTACATTTTCAAGGTGACATGAACCTTTGTAGATAACTATGTACCTATTAATTGAGGATTTATCATGGTGACCTTTGGAAGTGATATCTTAACACTATAACTAGGGATATCACTCACAATTTGATATGTACACTTGAGTAAAAGAAAATTTCTCTTCTTCATCTCTATACCTTGTCTTCTTCTCTTTATACTTATATTGCTTTGAGCTTGATTTTTATAACACGTTATCAGCATGAATATGCTCTAAAAGTTGTAGCACTTCGCAAAAGTGTTATAGTTGAAACACTTGTGAGAAGGAACAAAAAAGAATTGAAGGATAAAGAAGTAAATTTTCATATTTATTTTCTTAGTGTTAATTATGAGGAACTTATTAATATTTATAATTACTAGAGGGTAAGATGGTGGATTCAAACCCTATCGTACTTGAAAAAACAGGTCAGACATCAGGTTAAAGTCCAAATGTACCATAAAAAAAATATTTGAGGGTAAGACGGTAGATTCATGTTCTATCGCACCAAGACGGTAAGACATCAATTTGAGTTTTGATGCACCATGATTGGGTTCAAGTCCATAGAATTATGGTGTAACACGCCTTATATGGGTAAGACATTGAGTTTGAGTCAATGCATTCTAGTGACGATGAAATGATGATTAAGGCAAAATAATATATTTTGATGATAAGTCATGAAATTCGTCCATCAATTTGTTCCTTTCCTTTAAAAAAATGTGATAGGAACATATGATAACTTTGAAATCCGCATGTTTACTTGCTTCATTCTATCGTATGAATGTGGTAGTAGTAAATAATTAGTCTTAAAGATGACAAATGATTAATGATGTGAAAAAGGTTTGAAGATGGAATTATAGTAGTCATCATTGCGTTAATGATAAAAGGAAGAACACTATGGGTTCTTCAAATAGTCCTTCAAATGTGAAGGTAATTTTTATTATCAAAATGGCATGAAAGGTCATTGGACTTGTGAATGTTGTCGACCCAATAATTTCACAAGTTTATAAATCTTCCATCAAAAGACAAGAATATAAAATGATGGTACACTTGATATTTCAAATTGATGTTGAGGTGCGTCATGGAAATATGATAAATTTTAAAGACATGACAATATGCTTATAATGCAAATTTATAAAGTACATATAAATGATTAGTTCATTCGTTAAAGAGAATGTGACATGTGATGAGTATCGTGAATGCTCCACCATTCTATAAGAGAGTGGGTCAAGATGTGATAAAATCATTATGGGTTGGATATATGTCACAACTCACCTCTATGGGAGGTTTAGAGAAAAAAATGATATATGTCACAACTCATCTCTGCGTGAGATTTGAGAGCAATAAATAAATTTTATTTGGCTGAAATGGTCTATGGTCATGTATTTATGGTATGTTTGTGGTATATTTATTTGTGAACTACCAAAAGGGAAAAATGAAGAAAAAATAATTCTTGCCTATAAAGGTTGTGGTCATGGTCAAAATAACATTATTGTATGGGAATACAAATTTGTCATTGGTTGTGTACCTATGGTACAACAAAATTAAAGCAAAAAACATGTCTTGCTCGTAAAAGTTTTAACTATGAAAAGAATGATATAATTTCTCCTTGAGGAGATGTTCACCATATGAAGGGTGTCATGGGATATGTGATAGTACACAAAATTTATTGTAAGCTCTGACGAGTTATGTTATTATCAAAGGAAATAATATTGGGGTTCTAGTAAGACTCAAAAGAAACTTTATAGTTTCGGATGAATTGAAAAGAAATATTGAGAATATAAATTATGAAAAGATTTACTATCTTTAAATTACTACAATCGAAGCAGATTATAAATATTTATGTAAAAGATTATCCATTTTTTGTCTTGTTTGTTGCACACAAACATGGACACACTGATCAAAACACATGTAAAAATAACTATAAGTGTATTGAAATAAAGATCAGTTGGCATGATTGGTTAACCATTCTGATTTAAATGTGATGCAAATATAATTGAGAATTCATGTAGATTATATGATGAAGAAATAAAAGATTATTCAAGAATTCTCTTATGTAGTTTGTTCTCTGCATAAAATGATCATTGTACCATCTAAGGTTGGGATTGTAATCTCTTGAAGTTTTTGAAACATAGAAAAAGGTGAATACGAGCCCATATACCTGTCATGTGAATCCTTTGCAACTATATGATAGATGCAACTAGGCGAGGATCATATGTGCTTTGTTGTCAACTTACAAATTGGTCTTTATAAGGTTGTTTGCTCGAATTGTTAAATTAAGAGCATAGTTCCAAACTATGAAATATATTGATAATTTTGGTTGATTTAGTAGAAATTACATGCCTCCAATTATAGCTAAACCATGGTTATGAGAACAAAACTCCCAAATAAGATTTGGTATGAGATAACTTTATTTAACATGTAGCAGCATATGTATGCATCAAGACAACAAGGTTTTTCCATTAAAATTGGTTCAGGGTCAGGAACCAAATAATTTTCATCTTAAGTGTTTAATGTGTGGTTATGATTGTAATTACTCCACCACGCACGAAGATGAATTCCCAAATAAGGTTGGGATGAATGTTAGATTTTCTAACATTAGGGCGAGAGATGATGACAACTAAAAATTATGTTTGAGGTTAATTATGAATTATCTATATTCTCGTTAAATAAATATGTGAACTTAAAGTTCAAATGATAATTAATTTTACTAACGTTGCAAATCAATTGTCATATGAATGTAATGATCCTATGATATAGTTAAGGTGTAAATGCTCCAATGTGAAGTCCTTGAAGGACAAAGTCTATAATACGCCTGAACCATAATAGACCAATCGCTTCCAAATGTAAAAATTCCTTGATGAAGGATAGGAGAAAATGATCAAAATATGATCTTGATAATGAGACAAATGTTATAAAAGATCACACGACATAACACTTCATAAAACCTTGGAAAAAGTTCAGGTACCTGAAAAATGATGGAAAATGAAGAGATCTCGATAAGTTATGTCATATTGTAATCGATATCAAATAACTGTCGACGATATCTTTGATATGAGGTAACGCTCAATGATATAAATTATGACGAGGATCTTGAATTTAAATTTGTCATATAATATAATCAGATAAATGGTTGACCAAGTAAAACACATAATTCAAGCATATTATTTCACTTAGAAAAGTTAAGTTTTGGACTGATAGTCCATAAATCAAGGCATAATGTTAGTGGGGTATAATAAATTATTATGCGATGGTATAATCGTAATATATCAAATACAACTTGTACCTTGGGACATAAAGGTTTGTCTCAAAAATCCTGACATTATTGGAGATGTTTTCTCTTATGGTGAATGCAATGAGATTTGTTTTGATATGACAATATATGATAACATGAATGCATATAATGGATAATTATTATGTCTAGCTAGACAATAATGAAGGTTATACAAAAATTCTTGAAGTAATCGAGGCTTTTGAAGCATATACGAGTTCGAAAGAAACTTTTTTCAATAAAGCTTCAAGAATCCTTATATGAACTGAAATAGTCAAGGAAGAAAATGGTACAAAAGAATGACCCTAATTGTCCTTGTATTTTTATGAAAAGGTCTTGGTAAGACAGAATTTTGTCTTGACCTAGAGATTGATAATTTGACAAATGAAATATTTGTCTATTAGTGCACATACACAGAAAAGTGTTGAATCCCCCCCTTTCGATTTATATGCACTTATTTTTTTAATTTCAAAAAGAAAATAACTTCTGCATTTTAATTTTTTTATATAGAATATTTAAGATCACAAAATAAAAAAATATTGTAATACATAAAATTTAAATAAATATAAATTTAAATTTAATTTTGATTGATTCCACTTAATATTATACTTGATATATAATTATTTAGAGTTAAGCGTAATCATTATTTATTTACTTTCATATAAAGATTAATATCACAGTAACTTATAAATGAAGAAATAACAAAAATGAGGTAATACTCATAATAATAATACCTAATGATGTTTGTAGAACTATTTAATTTTCTTGTTATCATTTGTGGTAGGTCTTTGCTTGTATGAATCTACATTTTTACCTTTGATCATCAATCTTCACTTCATATATAGAAAGATATTTTTAGAATTATTTATTGTTGATAGAGTTTTGTTAGAATGAAATTACATTTTTATATTTAGTCGTCTTTAATACAAATATATCATCCTATTCATTTTTATTTGTAAAGTTACTTTTTAACATCTTTTTAATTTCAATCTAATAAATTTTATTAATTTTATCACACTTATTTATTTTCAAGTATTTTAATTAAAACTAAAATAAAGATGGAAATAATTAATTCATGATAAATTTTCATATAAAGAGTAGACATTTTTATAAGCATAATGAATAGAAAAACTATTATGAATAAAATTAAAGTAATAGAAAAATAGAGTAATAATAAAATAGGTATTACAATAACTCACAAAAGAAAGAAAGTGAGGTAATAACAAAATAAGTTAATGGTAAGAACAATAACTTAAGATGTTTCTAGAACTATTTGATTATTTTGTTATCGTTCTAGATAGATTTTTGTTAGTGTGAATTACATTTTTGCCTTTGATCATTATTCATCTAATATATAAAAGATATTTCTAGAATTATTAATTATCTTTCTAGTCGGACTTGCTCTAATCAATAGGCTTACCTGGCTTCTTTCTCTATTCAATTGATTTTGTCTATACCCTTAACCTTTCATAAGTATGGGAAAAAACAGCCACGTTGAAAGTTGAAAAACTGCCTCTTCTATATAAGAGAATATATATATATATATAGAAGAGGCAGTTTTTCAACTTTCAACGTGGCTGTTTTTTCCCATACTTATGAAAGGTTAAGGGCAATTTGGTCCAACTATTGATACTTACTCAATAAATAATATTGTACTTCACTTTTTTATTGTTGTACTTTTAAAATTTGAGACATAAAAGCCCTTTAACATTTGCTTTTCAGCTGCAAATTTATTGCCTACTTTCCATGCATGTGGGCCTTTCTCTCTCCACTTTCCTTCTATTAATTAATTAATGCATATAATATAGGTCCCAATTCTTATTTCCTTTTCTCTATTTATACCTTATAACTTCTTTCATTTTATTTTTGTGGTAAAATCATTTTTTAAAAATAATATTACTTTAATTGTTTACCAAATATGGAAAATTATGTCTTTTTTTAATTTTCTTACATCTAAGAATATAAATAACACTATAAATCAGAAAAAGTGATAACTTAAATACTTAAAAATAATATAAAAAAATTTAATTGACTCTCGAAATTCTATTGGTGTAAATTTATAAATCACAATAATAACAATTTAAAAAGTATAAAATACATATAAAAATCACTTGACTCTAAATTTTTTTATCAGTGCTGCATAAATTTGGACACTCGAAGTTACATATATGATCTGAAAATTACGTTAAATATTTAAAAGACACACAAAAATGATTATTTTTGAAATTCTTTATGTGTAAAGTAGATTGAAACAAAGAGAATAATATATATTATTTTTAAAATTATATAAAAAGTGCTAGCAATTTAAAATCTTTTTAGTTCATCCTCCCGGAAGTATTGAAGCTGCCATACCAGAACTTGCAGTTGCTAAAGATATGAATCCTTTTGTTCTTATAGCAGCCAACAAAGCTCGATATAGAAATGTTTTTCCAGTTCCACCAGGACCATCAATGAAAAAAACTCCTGATTTATTAGAATATACTCTTTCAAGAATTATGTTATATGTTCTTTTTAACATTTAATTTGCTTTATAGAAGTATATCTTCTTCTGACACTATTATATTTCTTTTGCCTCATTAGTTGTTCTAGAAGAGCTAACATTTCCAAATATATCTTTGAATTCATTTATGTTATGTCCCATTGAAAGTAGAACTTCATTGATATGATGTAAAACTAACAGTTGAATATCATTTTTTGTAACATTTGAAATTGTTTTAAAATCCTCTGACATAGAGTCTTCAAATTTTTTCCAAAGATCTATTGGGTTACCAGGATTACAATAAACTAATAATGTTGCAAATAGTCTTCTTAAACTATAAGGCATTTTATAGCTTACTGCTTCAGACATACAATCAATTAAGTTGTTATCAAAACGTAATAAGCCTCTTTTTTCTGCAGCTTCCCTTAATGTAGTGTAGCATCTTTCATTCATTGTACGAAGATCTTCTTATGATGTTGGTCCTCTTACATTCATTAGAAGAAACCTAAGATAATATCTTTCTCCTTCAGTTGGATGACATGTAAAATATGCCCGATAGTAAGTCGTTGTTTTCGACGCGACCACATTTTGTATGATGATGACCATACAAAGTGTTGCGGGAACTCTTTATACAGTAAATTCAAATTTATAGCATCGTTATTGATTTTGTTCAGAAGAAAGAATTCTGCTAACATCGTTTTTTTAATCATTGGATGTAACGACCTGTTTAGTCGTTTCGAGCAGTAGAATTATTTTTGATAAAAACTGATTGAGTTGACGGATCACACGACGGTCTGTCGTGTCATGGTCACGACGGACCGTCATGGACTCCGTCGTGCCGTACTTGTGTAATTATCCTGTTGCATCTTTCACTACCCTCGACGACAAGTAGGACGAACCGTCATGGTTACGACGGACCATCGAGTGTCTTCGTGCCAAAACACTTAAACTCTGATATTTGGGTACGGGGAATCAACTCTCTAAACTTCGCGACGAAGTGGCAGCACGGACCGTCGTAGGCACGACAGACTGTCACAGACCTCTTTAATAAATTCGACTCTCTGAACTCTGTTACGACCCTGCAGGACGGACCGTCGCAGGCATGACGGGCCGTCACGAGCGACGTAACCTCGACTGGGTCGAATTTCTGCTAAAAGTTTTTAAGGGGCATTTTGGACTATTCATGCCTATAATTATGAAATTAGTGGGGTAAGTTTAATAATTTAATTTATTGGGGGTTAAAGGAGATAACCTTGAAATAAATAGTGGATTACTTTTACCATCTTTTATACTTGATTATATGATAATTAGCGTAAAAGAAAAAGAGTTTGAATAAGGAAAAATATAAAGAACAGAGAGAAGAGGGGAGAACGAACGATAGAGGAAGAAGTGAAGAGGATAGCAAAGTCTTTGAGAAGTAGCTTGCTTGATCACGATTCTTTGGTGGAGGTAGGTTATAGTTTATGCTATTTCATAGTAAACTCTAAATAGCGATTGATATGTATTGAGTGGTATTGTAAAGTCTTCTATATGCTTAATTGTGTTGTTGCATGTTGTGATTATGTAAATGGTGATAGATTATAATGATGATACTATGGAATCGTAAAAACCTTAAATCCACTCTATTAATGATGATGTCTTGATATAAAAGAAGGCTTGATGAACTAAAAGAATGAGGTTAATGGATCGGGTGTCACGAACCGACACGTAGTATTAGGGGATCGGGTGTCACGAACTGACACGTAGTATTAGGGGATCGGGTGTCACGAACCGACACCTAGTATTAGGGGATCGGGTGTCACGAACCGACACATAGTATTAGGGGATCGGGTGTCACGAACCGACATGTAGTATTAGGGGATCGGAGCATCACGTTCCGACACAAGAGGGATAAAGAGAATGAATCTTGAATTATGGTAATATACTCAAACTTAAAGAACCTTTTTCCCAAATGAGTATGGTGTGAAGGCTTGAGTCCTCATAGGTGTGCTTGGTGTTGATACCAATGATTCTTTTACTTGTTGTTGTCACCTGTTGAGTATTGTAGTTGATTTTATATTGTTGCTCAATGTATATTGCTTTTTATTTTGAGTTGGCCGATGATACCTACTCAGTACTTGTGCCTTGTACTAACCCTACTTGTAATTTTCTTCTTTGTTATTTGTGGAGTGCAGCAAACGTGCCATCGACTTCGACTCGTCCGCAACTCTAGCCAGTCTTTTGTATACCAGAATTTAGGGTGAGCTACTGTTTCTAGCTCCGACTGGACTCTCTCCTTCACGTCTTGATGTCTTGAAGTTCGTACATGGACCATCTCTTTTATTTGTTTTAGTTGCTTGAATACTCTTAGACTTAGAAATTTGAGGATAGATGTTCTTGGTGTGATGACTTCAAGATTTTGGCAAGAATAGTTGTTAAACTTTTAGAAGCTTATTTATTGGTTGTATTAGTAAGATTTTGAGTCTTCCGCATTATTTTTTGTTCATTATGGTTGAAATGTTGGTAAATGTTGGGGTTAGAATTGTTGGTTCGCTCACATAGTAGGATAAGTGTGGGTGCCACTCGCGGCCCGTTTTGGGTCGTGACAAACTTGGTATTAGAGCATTAGGTTCGTTGGTCTCATCACACAAGAACGAGTCTAGTAGAGTCTTGAGGAACGGTAGGGGGACGCCTTTACTTTTCTTTGAGAGGCTATAAGACTTTAGGAAAATTCCATTCTTTCTTTCTTTCGTGCTATTACTTGGATCCAATTGGTATCTAGGGGATACAAATTGGTATCGGACCATCTTCACTCTATTTCACAGATTGTTAGATCTAGAGCAACAACTGCGCCGATACCAACAGCGGCAAGACAAGATGCGTCTAAGCCAGCCACTGGGGCTGTAGCTCGAAGAGGAGAATTGGCAAGTGGCCGTGGTAGAGGTCGCGGGAGGACGTCCTCTAGAGGAAGAGGACAAGCAGCTGGCCCAGCTAGTACTAGGGCAGTGACTCCTCCATCGACTGAGGAAGTAGTAAGAGAGGGTGAGGAAGGGGAGAATGAGCAAGTGCAGAATGAGGAATTACCACCCCAACCTACCCCAGAGATTATTAACAAGGTTCTTGCTTATCTTAGCGGGTTATCTGATCAGGGCCAAACACCTCCAGTGTTTTCTGCACCAGCACCTCAGGTTCCGGGAGTACAACATGCAGCTGCTGTGGCTCCCCGCATGGATGCCTCATTGGAAATAGGCACATTTCCTCGATTGACTACAGGGCCTATAATGACAAGTGATCAGCATGAAATTTTCACTAAGTTCTTGAAGTTGAAACCTCAAGTTTTCAAGGGTGCTGAATCTGAGGATGCCTATGATTTTCTGGTTGATTGTCATGAGCTGCTACATAACATGGGCATAGTGGAACGATTTGGCATTGAATTTGTGACCTATCAGTTTCAGGGGAACGCTAAAATGTGGTGGCGGTCATATGTTGAGTGTTAACCGGCATAGTCACCACCTATGACTTGGGCATCATTCTCTAGCTTATTTATGGAGAAGTATATACCCCGAACTTTGAGGGATAAGAGGAGGGATGAGTTCCTGAGCCTAGAGCAAGGCAGGATGTCGGTTATTGCTTATGAGGCTAAGTTTCGTGCATTATCCAGGTATGCCACCCAGCTTTGCTTCAGTCCACAAGAGCGGATTCGCCGTTTTATGAAGGGATTGAGGTCAGATTTTCAAATTTCAGCCTTACAGGTAGCTGCTGCAGCAAAATCCTTTCAGGAGGTGGTAGATTTTGTGATAGAAGTGGAGGGAGTGAAGCCAGACGACTTCACCATGACATCAACACCTAAGAAGTTTCGTAAGGGAGGTGAGTTTAGTGGTTCTTACTCCAGAGGACAGAGTTCAGGAGGTTACCCAGCCCAACCCATTCAGTCTTTACTGCAGGCTGTAGCTGGGGGTCCACCGCAGACCGATCAACATTTCTCTGAGTCTGGAGGTTATCCCCAGACTCCATCGTTCTCACAGAGACCTATGCTTTACTCCAGAGAGTGTTATGGGTGTGGAGATACTGGACATATTAGGAGGTTTTGTCCAAAACAGAGTTACAGACCCCCAATAGTTAGAGGAAGAGGTGGCCATGGGAGAGGCCGTCATTCTGGAGGACGTGGTGGACAAGGTAATGGTGGTCACCAAACCAACCGGGGTGGCGGGCAAGCCAGAGCTACTGCAGCACAACATGGTAGGGTCAGCCGACAAACAGGTGATAGGGCCCATTGTTATGGTTTCCCCGGGAGGTATGAAGTAGAGACATCTGATGCAGTTATCACAGGTAATCTTTTGGTTTGTGATTGCATGGCTTGTGTATTATTTGAACCTGGATCCACATTTTCATATGTATCTTCCTCATTTGCTACTGGTCTTGATTTACATTGTGATTTGCTTCACATGCCTATTCGTGTTTCTACTCCGGTGGGTGAGTCTGTGATAGTTGAGAAGGTGTATAGGTCTTGTCTTGTGACTTTTGTGGGGAACAATACTCATGTAGACTTGATTATCCTAGAAAAAGGTTGATTTCGATGTAATTGTGGGTATGACTTGGCTTTCTCCAAATTTTGCAATCTTAGATTGTAATGCAAAAACTGTAACATTGGCCAAGCCTGGGACAGATCCGTTAGTGTGGGAGGGTGACTACACTTCCACTCCAGTTCGTATCATCTCCTTTCTTCGTGCTAAGAGAATGGTTAGTAAAGGGTGTTTAGCTTTCTTGGGACACCTCAGGGATGATACTACCCAAGTACCTTCAATTGAGTCTGTTTTGATAGTTCGTGAGTTTCTGGATGTGTTTCCTTCAGACCTTCCTTGTTTGCCACCGGATAGAGATATTGATTTCTGTATTGATCTGGAGCCGGGTACTCGCCCCATTTTCAATACCCTGTTACAGAATGGCTCCGGAGGAGTTGAGGGAGTTAAAGGCCCAACTTCAGGAGTTGTTAGGTAAAGGCTTCATTAGACCAAGTGCATCCCCTTGGGGTGCTCCTATTTTATTTGTGAAGGAGAAGGATGGAATTTTTCGGATGTGCATAGACTACAGGCAACTGAATAAGGTAACTGTTAAGAACAAGTATCCTCTTCCTCGCATTGACGATTTGTTCGATCAGTTACAAGGGGCTTGTACCTTCTCAAAAATCAATTTGAGATCTGGCTATCATCAATTGAAAATACGGGCAACGAATGCGCCAAAGACTGCTTTTCAAACCAGGTATGGACATTATGAATTCTTAGTAATGTCTTTTGGACTTACGAATGCCCCTGCTGCTTTCATGAGCCTGACGGATGGGGTTTTTAGGCCATATTTGGATCTCTTTGTCATTGTATTCATTGATGATATACCGATATACTCAAAGAGCAGGAAAGAACATGAGGAGCATTTGAGAATTGTGTTGGAAGTGTCGAGGGAGAAAAAGCTTTATTCCAAATTCTCCAAGTGTGAGTTTTGGCTAGATTTAGTGTCCTTCTTGGGGCATGTGGTTTCTAATATTGGAGTGATGGTGGATCCTTCTAATATCGAAGCAGTGAAGAGTTGGGTAAGGCCTACTAATGTTACAGAGGTAAGGAGCTTTGTTGGTTTAGCTAGATACTACCATCGATTTGTCAAGGGATTTTCCTCTGTTACTTACCAATTGACAAATTTGACTAAGCAGAATGTTTCATTTGTATGGTCGGACGAGTGTGAAGAAAGCTTTCAGAAACTCAAGACCTTGTTGACTACTGCACCAATTCTTACCCTGCCAGTGGAAGGTAAGAATTTCATTGTTTATTGTGATGCATCCTGTTCCGGTTTGGGTGCAGTGCTAATGCAAGAGAAGAATGTAATTGCTTATGCCTTGAGGCAATTAAAGGTGTATGAACGTAATTATCCGACCCATGATTTGGAGTTGGCTGCAGTAGTGTTTACATTAAAGCAATGAAGACATTATCTATATGGGGTTAAGTGTGAAGTTTATACGGATCATCGTAGTTTACAACATGTCTTTACTCAGAAAGATTTGAATTTGAGGCAGAGGAGGTGGATGGAACTACTGAAGGACTATGATATCACTATCTTGTATCATCCGGGAAAAGCTAATATTGTGGCAGATGCTTTAAGTAGAAAGGCAGGGAGCATGGGAAGTCTAGCTCACTTGCAAGTTTCTATACGCCCATTGGCTAGAGAGGTTCAGACTCTGGATAATGACTTTATGAGGCTGGAAGTACTAGAGAAAGGAGGATTTTTGGCCTGTGTGGAGGCAAAATCTTCCTTTCTTGACAAGATTAAGGGAAAGCAGTTTACTGATGAGAAACTGATCCGGATTCGAGATAAGGTATTGCGAGGAGAGGCTAAAGAAGCAAAAATCGATGAGGAAGGCATTTTGAGAATTAAGGGAAGGGTATGTGTACCCCGCGTCGATGACTTGATTCACACTATTCTTACAGAGGCTCATAGTTCAAGGTATTCTATACATCCTGGTGCAACCAAGATGTATCGTGACTTAAAGCAACATTTTTGGTGGAGTAGGATGAAGCGTGACATTGTTGATTTTGTTGCTCAATGACCGAATTGTCAGCAGGTAAAGTATGAACACCAGAGGCCTTGAGGGACACTTCAGAGAATGCCCATTCCTGAATGGAAGTGAGAGAGAATTGCAATGGACTTCGTGGCTGGTCTTCCAAACACAATGGGTAAGTATGACTCCGTTTGGGTAATTGTTGACAGATTAACTAAGTCTGCTCATTTCATTCCGGTCAAGGTGACTTACAATGCAGAGAAGTTAACCAGGCTCTATATCTCAGAAGATGTTCGGTTGCATGGAGTTCCACTTTCCATCATATCAGATAGGGTACACAATTTACTTCTAAAGTTTTGGAGAACATTTCATACCGAGTTAGGTACTAGGTTGGATCTTAGTACTGCATTTCACCCTCAGACCAATGGTCAGTCTGAGCGAACGATTCCAGGTTTTGGAGGATATGTTTCGTGCATGTGTGATAGAAATTGGTGGTCATTGGGATAACTTCTTACCCTTAGTAGAGTTCTCATACAACAATAGCCATCACTCAAGTATTGATATGGCCCCATTTGAGGCACTGTATGGAAGAAGATGTAAGTCTCCCATTGGGTGGTTTGATGCATTTGAGGTTAGACCTTGGGGTACTGAACTTCTTAGGGAATTGTTAGATAAAGTGAAATGCATTCAAGAAAAGCTTTTAGCTGCTCAAAGTAGACAGAAGGAATATGCAGATCGAAAGGTTAGAGACTTGGATTTTATGGAGGGTGAACAAGTCTTGTTGAAGGTTTCACCCATGAAAGTGGTGATGCGGTTCGGTAAGCGAGGTTAGCTTAGTCCGAGGTACATTGGTCCATTTGAAGTTCTGAAGTGCGTGGGGGAGGTAGCTTATGAATTAGCCTTGCCTCCAGGACTCTCAGGAGTGCACCCGGTATTTCATGTGTCTATGCTGAAAAGATACCATGGAGATGGAAATTAAATTATTCGTTGGGATTCAGTTCTTCTTGATGAGAACTTGTCTTGTGAGGAGGAGCCTGTTGCCATTTTAGATATAGAAGTCCGCAAGTTGAGATCAAGGGAGATTGCATCCATCAAGGTTCAATGGAAGAATCGGCCAATTGAAGAGTCCACTTGGGAGAAGGAGGCTGATATGCAACAAAGATATCCACATCTTTTTACAGATTCAAGTACTCTTTCTCGCCCTTGGCAATCTTCTTGTGATCGTTCGGGGACGAACGATGGGTAAATTGGTATCTATTGTAATGAACTGTTTAGTGGTTTCGAGCAGTAGAATTATTTTTGATAAAAACTGAATGAGTCGATGGATCACACGACGGACCGTCATGGACTCCGTCGTGACGTACTTGTATAATTCTCCTGTTGCTTCTTTCATTACCCTCGACGACAAGTAGGACGAACCGTCATGGTCACGACGGACCGTCGAGTGTCTTCGTGCCAAAACACTTAAACTCTGATATTTGGGTACGGGGAATCAACTCTCTGAACTTCGCAACGAAATGGCAGCACGGACCGTCGTAGGCATGACGGACCGTCACAGACCTCTTTAATGAATTCGACTCTCTGAACTCTGTGACGACCCTGCAGGACGGACCGTCGCAGGCACGACGGGTCGTCACGAGCGACGTAACCTCCACTGGGTCGGATTTCTGCTAAAACTTTTTAAGGGGCGTTTTGGACTATTCATGCTTATAATTATGAAATTAGTGGGCTAAGTTTAATAATTTAATTTGTTGGGGGGTTAAAGGAGATAACCTTGAAATAAATAGTGAATTACTTTTATCATCTTTTATACTTAATTATATGATAATTAGGGTAAAAGAAAAAGAGTTTGAATAAGGAAAAATAGAAAGAACAGAGAGAAGAGGGGAGAACGAACGAGAGAGGAAGAAGTGAAGAGGAAAGCAAAGGCTTTGAGAAGTAGCTTGCTTGATCACGATTCTTCGGTGGAGGTAGGTTATGGTTTATGCTATTTCATAGTAAACTCTAAATAGCGATTGATATGTATTGGGTGGTATTGTAAAGTCTTCTATATGCTTAATTGTGTTGTTGCATGTTGTGATTATGTTAATGGTGATGGATTATAATGATGATACTATGGAATCTTAAAAACCTTAAATCCACTCTATTAATGATGATGCCTTGATATAAAAGAAGGCTTGATGAACTAAAAGAATGAGGTTAATGGATCGGGTGTCATGAACCGACACGTAGTATTAGGGGATCGGGTGTCACGAACCAACACGTAGTATTAGGGGATCGGGTGTCACGAACCGACACATAGTATTAGGGGATCGGGTGTCACAAACCGATACGTAGTATTAGGGGATCAGAGTGTCACGTTCCGACACAAGAGGGATAAAGAGAATGAATCTTGAATTATGGTAATATACTTAAACTTAAAGAACCTTTTTCCCAAATGAGTATGGTGTGAAGGCTTGAGTCCTCAATAGGTGTGCTTGGTGTTGATACCAAAGATTCTTGTACTTGTTGTTGTCACCTATTGAGTATTGTAGTTGATTTTATATTGTTGCTCAATGTATATTGCTTTTTATTTTCAGTTGGCCGATGATACCTACTTAGTACTTGTGCCTTGTACTAACTCTACTTGTAATTTTCTTCTTTGTTATTTGTGGAGTGCAGCAAACGTGCCATCGACTTCGACTCGTCCACAACTCTAGGCAGTCTTTAGTATACCAGAATTCAGGGTGAGCTACTGTTTCTACCTCGGACTGGACTCTCTCCTTCACGTCTTGATGTCTTGAAGTTCGTATATGGACCATCTCTTTTATTTGTTTTAGTTGCTTGAATACTCTTAGACTTAGAAATTTGAGGATAGATGTTCTTGGTGTGATGACTTCCAGATTTTGGCAAGAATAGTTGTTAAACTTTTAGAAGCTTATTTATTGGTTGTATTAGTTAGATTTTGAGTCTTCCGCATTATGTTTTGTTCATTATGGTTGAAATATTGGTAAATGTTGGGGTTAGAATTGTTGGTTCGCTCACATAGTAGGATAAGTGTGGGTGCCACTCGCGGCCCGTTTTGGGTCGTGACATTGGATTGCTTATTATTTGATCTACAATCTGGTTATTTTTGAAAGAAACAAATTGTTGTCCATCAAGATGCAATTGCAACTGGAAAACAATTGGAGTCATTTCACTTATTGAAAAAGCAAGCAGATGCCATGCAACCTCCGGTGGAGAAACCCATCTAGCAGATTGGTGTTCTTTGATTTTATCTATTTCTATGTTAGTATCATTATTATGTATTGAAAATGCAATTCTATCATTGTCCTTTGCAAATATATTTGTAAATGTATTTGACAGCCTTAATGTCAGAACATATTTTAACATTCATATGACAACCGAATTATACAACTATCATATGGATTTACTTGGTCATTGTATGATGAACTAGTGGAATGATAGTCTTTCTAAATATAATTGATAGAATCGAATGAATATCGTTGCATTGGATCGTAAATTGATACTTAGTCATGTTGCAGGACTATATGTTAGTGTCACATATCGAATTGGGTAATAATTTAATTAAATTAACCAATAAAAGACACATTTAATGATATAAGATGTTGCCACAGATGCAGTATCTGTTGCAATTTTGCCAACAGAATATGCATATGTTGTTATAGATGAAACATCTAGGAGGGACTAATCGAATAATTGATCGATTTAGGAATGGAAAAATAAAAATTTTGACCAAATTTTAGTGATTTAGATCATAATTAAGCAATAAAAATACAGTATAACATTTGGAACAACGATTTACTAGGGTATTATACAAATATCATATGGATTTACTTGGTCATTTTATAACGAACTAGTGGGATGATAGTCTTTCTAAATAAAATAGATAGAATCGAATGAAGGTTGTTGCATTGGACCATAAATTGATACTTACAGATGTTTTAGGACTATATGTTAGTGTTACATATCGAATTGGGTTACCATTTAATTGAATTAACCCCCCAAAGACACATTTTATGATATAAGATGTTGCCACAGATGCACCTTTTCTCATTGATTCACCGCCTTTGAAGATTAAAATTATGGCATGCACATATCCTGCACAAAGGTGGCCTCTGTCTGCTGCTCGCTTATGCATTCCCAATCCATTTGAATCGTTATTCTTGAAAAAATCATACTAAAGAAGAAATAACACATTTAAAATGCATATTTGATAAAAAGGTGATTCATAGTACTTTTTAGTTTTTACATTATTTTCAAACAATAAATGTAACTTTTTTTTTGTTTCGATTAAATAAGGGAGTCAACCAAATTTCATTATGTTTTTAACTAAAAATATCTTAAACTGTTACATTGCGTTTTAAAGTCTTTTTAAATATAATTTTTAAATATATAACAAATTACAAATTAAAACGAAGACTTAAAGTTTTCAAATCATTATGTTTCTATATTAAAATGTTCATATCTTAAAACTCCACATATATGAACAAATTTATAGAAGAAAGCCAAACCATTTTTTTTAAAAAAAAATATATGAAATCTTATTTTAATAATAACACATACATATTTCATTTTTAATATATGAAACCCCCCCCCCCCTTTCGATTTATATGCACTTATTTTTTTTAATTTCCAAAAGAAAATAACTTCTGAATTATAACTTTTTTATATCGCATAATTAAGATCACAAAGTAAATTTTTTTTAATACATAAAATTTAAATAAATATTAATTTTTAATTAATTTTGATTGATTCCACCTAATATTATATTGGATATATAATTATTAAGAGCTAACCGTAATCAATATTTATTTACTTTCATATATAGATAAATATCACAATAACTTATAAAAAATAAAGAAATAACAAAAATGAGTAATACTAATAATAATACCTAAAGATGTTTCTAGAACTATTTAGTTTTCTTGTTATCATTTGTGGTAGGTTTTTACTTGCATGAAACTACATTTTTACCTTTGATCAACAATATTCACTTCATATATAGAAAAGTGTTTCTAGAATTATTTATTCTAGATAGATTTTTGTTAGAATGAAATTGCATTTTTATATTTAGTCGTCTTTAATACAAATATACCATCCTATTCATTTTTATTTGTAAAGTTACTTTTTAATAAATTTTATAATTCAATCTAATAAATTTTATTAAATTTATTACACTTATTTATTTTCAAGTATATTAATTAGAACTAAAATTAAAGATGGAAATAATTAATTCATGATAAATTTTGATATAAATAGTAGGCATTTTTATAATCATAATGAGTAGAAAAACTATTACGAATTAAATTAAAGTAATAGAAAAATAGAGTAATAATAAAGTAGGTATCATAATAACTTACAAAAGAAAGAAAGTGAAGTAATAGCAAAATAATAGTTGCCCCGAGTTATCTCTGACTAGTCGGTGATCATAGATAATCATAAAAGGGCTTTGTATATATTAACCATCCACTTTTAGATGTTTGGAAGGTGGCACCTAAACGAGTCGGACTTGCTTTAATCAATAGACTTACTGGACTTCTCTGTCTATTTAATTGATTTTGTTGGAAACTCTTTCCCATATATCACTAACTAATTATTACACTTTGTTTTATTACAAAGGGAATAGTAATTTAGGTTGATAAAGAAAATAACACATATAACTTTGGTTAAATTATGAATTATACAGCTAAATTATGTGGAGGTCTTATTAACCCTCTAAATTTAATTATTTTTTATAGTATTATTCCGTCACTAATTAACTAATAAAGAAATCTGTGCGGACCTATTTAATTTCATATGATTCTTTCAAACCCAAATTGATCGGACTTCATTATTATATGCATATAAGGCTAGCTATACTAAAAGTATTGATACCACTTCCTTTTATATTATTTTAGATATATAATCCTCATTAGACCACATTCATATATCATAGTTTTAGGTTGACTCAAAATATGTATAAGCTATGTCAAGCGACCTTCACACATTTTATCCGTAATGCATGGTACTTTCACCTTCTGACAAATATGATGATTTGAAATTTTATTTAATCTTAATTTCACATAGAATATGATTTAAAATTTTAATATATGTTTTCTAGACCATTTTTGTTGTGTATCTTTTTGATAAATTAATTGAAAAAGCAAAATAATTCTACATATGAATCGGAAAAAGTTTAATGCATTTGGATTTTATTTGTAGATATGTGATATAACTTTATTGATAGTATTTTAATCTGACAATTTACCCATAATGGCATTGGTAAGTTCATATCTACTTTCAAATGAGAGTCACACTAGCCTATAATAATTTGTAGAATTGATGTGCATCACTCAAGTCATTTATACTTTCTAAATAGATCAAACATGCATATTTTCTCCATCTTTAGATAATTTTAGTATTTATTTTTTAATTAAACCAGTTTCTTGATACGTTCAACCACGTGCTTTGCACGTGTATCTCAAGCTTTCTTGGACAAGATATTACATAATCATGTAAGTGTGACGATCCAAAACGGGTCGCGAGTGGCACCCACACTTACCCTCCTATGTGAGCGAACGAACCAATCTAAACCCAAACATTTCAACCATATAAACAGAATATAATGCGGAAGACTTAAACTCATTAATGAAAATCGATTAAATAACTTCTAAAAACTCAATACTTATTATTCCCAAAATCTGGAAATCATCATCACAAGAACATCTATCCTCAAATTACTAAATCTAAGAATGTCTAGGAAACTAAAACAAATACAAAAGATAGTCCACGTCCGAACTTCAAGGACATCAAGACATGAATGAGAGAGAATCCAGTCCGAGCTAGGAACAATAGCTTAACCAAAAATCAGACGCGGTGAAGACTGGCTAGAGTTGCTGTTGAGTTGAAGACGACGGCACGTTTGCTGCACTCCACAAGTAACAAGAGAAAAACATACAAGTAGGGTCAATACAAAACACAGGTACTGAGTAGATATCATCGGCCAACTCAAAATAGAAACCAGTATATATCAGATAATATCATAAAATCAACTACAATACTCAACAAGCGACATTTACAATTACCATAACCCTTGGTCACAACACCAAGCACATCAATGAGGACTCACGCCTCCCCATCACACTCATTTGGGAATTAGGTTCATTAAATTCAGTATATTAACATATTTCAAGATTCATTCTCTTTACTAATCCTGGTGCCGGAATGTGGCACTCCGATCCTCATATACTATCCTGGTGTTGAAACGTGACACTCCGATCCTCAACATACTATTCTGGTGTCGGAACGTGATACTCCGATCCTCATATACTATCCTGTACCGGAACGTGGCACCTGAGCCATATACTATCCTGGTGTCGGAACGTGACACTCCAATCCTCATATACTATCCTGGTACCGGAACGTGGCACCCGATCCGTATACTATCCTGGTGTCGGAATGTGACACTCCGATCCTCATATACTATCCTGGTACCGGAACGTGGCACCCGATCCATATACTATCCTTGTGTCGGAACGTGACACTCTGATCCTCATATACTATCCTGATACCAGAACGTGGCACCCGATCCATATACTATCCTGGTGTCGGAACGTGACACTCCGATCCTCATATACTATCCTGGTACCGGAACGTGGCACCCGATCCCCTAATCTCACTACTTTCATTCATCAAGCCTTCTTTTATACCAAGGCATCATCATTAATAAAGTAGATTAGGGTTTTTCAAGATTTAGGATTCAATAGCTTCATCATGCTTACTTTATCACAATTATATAATCACATTCATGCAAGCATACAATTAAGCATATAGAAGGGTTTACAATACTACCCAATACATATCATTCGCTATTAAGAGTTTACTATGAAAAGCATAAACCATAACCTACCTCCACCGAAGAATTCGTGATCCAGAAATCTACTTTTCCAAAGCTTTGCTTTCCTCTTCGTTCTCTCCTCTTGATCGATCGTTTCTCCCTCTCTCTGTTCTTTCTATTTTTCTTATTTAAACCCTTTTTCTTTTACCCTAATTAGCATATAATTAAGTATAAAAGATGACAAAAGCAACCCACTAATTAATTCAAGGTTATCTCCTTTCATCCCCAGGTAATTAAATTATTAACATTAAACCACTAACTTTATAATTATAAGCAGGAATAGTCTAAAATGCCCCTTAAAACATTTAACAGAAATCCGACCCAATCAGGGTTACGCAGTCTGTGACGGGCCGTCGTGCCTGCGATGGTCCGTCCTGCTGAGTCGTCACAGAGTTCAGAGACTGAAGTTTAATAAAGGGCTTGTGACGGTCCGCCGTGCCCACCACGGTCCGTCCTGCCATGTCGTCGCGAAGTTCAGAGAGTTGTTCTCACCATTCAATTTTTCAGAATTCTAAGTGTTTTGGAATGACACACCCTCGACGGTCCGTCGTGCCCATGACGGTCCGTCGTGGGATCCGTCGACTCAGACTGTAATTATCAAAAATAAACTTTACTACTCAAAACGACTAACAGGTCGTTACAATAGATACCAATTTACCCATCGTTCGTCCCCGAACGATCACAAGAAGAAGAACAAGGGTGAAAAGGAGTACCTGAATCTGTAAACAGGTGTGGGTATCTTTCTTGCATATAAGCCTCCATCTCCCAAGTGGACTCTTCAACTGGTCGATTCTTCCATTGAACTTTGATGGATGCAATCTCCCTTGATCTCAACTTGTGAATTTCTCTATCTAGAATGGCAACATGCTCCTCCTCATAAGTCAAATTCTCATCAAGAAGAACCGAATCCCAAAGAATGATGTAGTTTCCATCCCCATGGTATCTTTTCAACATAGATACATGAAATACCGGATGCACTCCTGACAGTCCTGGGGGCAAGGCTAATTCATAAGCCACCTCCCCTACTCGCTTAAGTACTTCAAATGGTCCAATATACCTTGGGCTTAGCTTACCTCTTTTTCCAAACCGCATCACCCCTTTCATGGGCGAAACCTTCAGCAAGACTTGCTCACCCTCCATGAACTCCAAGTCTCTAACCTTTCGATCTGCATATTCCTTTTGCCTGCTTTCAGCCGCTAAAAGCTTTCCTCGAATAGATTTCACCTTCTCTAATGAATCCCTCAAAAGATCAGTACCCCAAGGTTTAACCTCAAATCCATCAAACCAACCAATGGGAGACCTACATCTCCTCCCATACAATGCTTCGAAAGGAGCCATATCAATACTTGAGTGATAGCTATTGTTGTATGAAAACTCCGCTAAGGGTAAGAAGTTATCCCAATGACCCCCAAATTCTATTACACATGCACGAAGCATATCTTTCAACACCTGAATTGTTCGCTCAGACTGACCATCGGTCTGAGGGTGAAATGTAGTACTAAGGTCCAACCTAGTACCTAATTCAGCATGCAATGTTCTTCAAAACTTAGAAGTAAACTGCGTACCTCTATCTAATATGATGGAAAGTGGAACTCTATGCAATCGAACAATTTCTGAGATGTAGAGTATGACTAACTTCTCTGCATTGTAGGTCACCTTGACCAGGATGAAGTGAGCAGACTTAGTTAATCTGTCCACAATTACCCAAATAGAGTCAAACTTCCCCAATGTCTTTGGAAGACCAACCACGAAGTCCATTGCAATTCTCTCCCACTTCCATTCAGGAATGTGCATTCTCTGAAGTGTTCCTCCGGGCCTCTGGTGTTCATAGTTTACCTGCTGACAATTTGGACATTTGGCAACAAAATCAACAATGTCGCGCTTCATTCTACTCCACCAAAACTGTTGCTTTAGGTCACGGTACATCTTGGTTGCACCAGGATTTATAGAATATCCGAAACTATGAGCCTCTGTAAGAATAGTGTGGATTAATTCATCAACACGGGGCACACATACCCTTCCCTTAATTCTCAAAACACCTTCCTCATCCATTAGTGCTTCTTTAGCCTCTCCTCTGCAACACCATATCCCGAATTCGGCTTAGTTTCTCATCATCAAACTGTTTTCCCTTGATTTTTTGAAGAAAAGAAGATCTCGCCTCCACACAGGACAAAAATCCTCTTCTCATTTACTTCTAACCTCATAAAGTCATTAGCCAGAGTCTGAACCTCTCTTGCCAATGGGCGTCTAGAAACTTGTAAATGGGCTAAACTACCCATGCTCCCTGCTTTTCTACTTAAGGCGTCTGCCACAACATTAGCCTTTCCTGGGTGATACAAGATGGTAACATCATAATCCTTCAGTAGTTCCATCCATCTCCTCTGTCTCAAATTCAAATCCTTCTGAGTAAAGACATACTGTAGGCTACGATGATCCGTATAGACTTCACACTTGACCTCATATAGATAATGTCTCCATTGCTTTAATGCAAACACAACTGCGGCCAATTCCAAATCGTGGGTCGGATAGTTACGTTCATGCACCTTTAATTGCCTCGAAGCATAAGCAATTACATTCTTCTCTTGCATTAGCACTGCACCCAAATTAGAATACGATGCATCACAATAAACAATGAAGTTCTTACCCTCTACTGGCAAGGTAAGGATAGGTGCAGTAGTCAGCAATGTCTTAAGTTTCTGAAAGCTTTCTTCACATTCATCCGACCATACAAATGGAACATTTTGCTTATTCAAGTTTGTCAATTGGGAATCAATAGAAGAGAATCCCTTGACAAATCGGCGGTAGTAGCTGGCTAAACCAACAAAGCTCTTTATTTCTGACACATTATTAGGTCTTACCCAATTTCTCACTGTTTCAATCTTAGAAGGATCCACCATCACTCCATCCTTAGAAACCACGTGCCCCAAAAAGGACACTGAATCTAGCCAAAACTCACACTTGGAGAATTTGGCATAAAGCTTTTTCTCACTCAACATTTCCAATACACTCCGTTCCTCATATACTATCCTGGTACCGAAACGTGGCACTCGATCCATATACTATCCTGGTGTCGAAACGTGACACTCTGATCCTCATAAACTATCCTGGTACCGGAACGTGGCACCCGATCCATATACTATACTGGTGTCGGAACGTGACACTCTGATCCTTATATACTATCCTGGTACCGGAACGTGGCACCCGATCCCCTAATCTCACTACTTTCATTCATCAAGCCTTCTTTTATACCAAGGCATTAACATTAACAAAGTATATTAGGATTTTCAAGATTTAGGATTCAATAGCTTCATCATACTTACTTTATCACAATTATATAATCACATTCATACAAGCATACAATTAAGCATATAGAAGGGTTTACAATACTACCCAATACATACCATTCGCTATTAAGAGTTTACTATGAAAAACATAAACCATAACCTACGTCCATCGAAGAATTCGTGATCCAGAAATCTACTTCTTCAAAGCTTTGCTTTCCTCTTCGTTCTCTCTTCTTGATCGATCGTTTCTCCCTTTCTCTGTTCTTTCTATTTTTCTTATTCCAAACCTTTTTCTTTTACCCTAATTAGCATATAATTAAGTATAAAAGATGACAAAAGTAACCCACTAATTAATTCAAGGTTAGCTCCTTTAACCCCCAAGTAATTAAATTATTAACATTAAACCACTAACTTTATAATTATAAGCAGGAATAGTCCAAAACGCCCCTTAAAACTTTTAATAGAAATCCGACCCAATCAGGGTTACGCAGTCTGTGACGGGCCATCGTGCCTGCGACGGTCCGTCCTGCTGAGTCGTCACAGAGTTCAGAGACTGAAATTTACTAAAGGGCTTGTGATGGTCCGTCGTGCCCAAGACGGTCCGTCCTGCCATGTCGTCGCGAAGTTCAGAGAGTTGTTCTCAGCACCCTATTTTTCAGAATATACCCTCGACGGTCCGTCCTGCCCATGACGGTCCGTCGTGGGATCCGTCGACTCAGACTGTAATTACCAGAAATAAACTCTATTGCTCAAAACGACTAACAGGTCGTTACAGTAAGATTATTGCAACACATAGAGTAATAAAAGATCAGTTTTAAGAAAAATTTTCATGAATGTGATAGCTTTTTAGATATTTCATATTTAAAATCAAAATATGTGAATATGATATCTCAAATTTGACAAAAATACTTTATTGTTCATGCTTGTGACAACACTATCCCTTTTAGTTGCGTGGGCTTGAGATGAAAAACGCAGTTCAAATTTTTTTAGCGAAAATAAATGGAAAAACTTGAATCTTTATTAGTATTTAATTTGGTTGGTGGGATTTTATGCAATAACTTGAAAGGTTATTTCTTTAAAGGTTATTCCTCCTAATAGTTGCCTGAGTTATTTCTTATCAGTCGGTGAAGTTGTTTATATATATATATATATATATAAAATCAGAATAGGTCTCTAGATTTAAAATCACCCGCTTTTAGATGTCTGGAAGGTGGCGCCTAAACTAGTCGGACTTGCTTGAATCAATAGGCTTTCTTTCGGACTCTTTCACATGCATCATTAACTAATTATCAAACTTTGTTTTATTACAAAGGGAATAGTAATTTAGGTTGATAAAAAAATTAACATATATAACTTTGATGAAATTATGAATTATACAACTAATATGTGGAGGTCTTATTAACCCTCCAAATTAATTTTTTTCATAGTATTATTCCATCACTAATTACCTAATAAATAAACATGTGCATACCTATTCTATATCATATGATTCTTTCAAATCCAAATTGATCGGACTTCATTATTATATGCATATAAGGCTAGCTATACTTATAGTATTGACACCACTTCCTGTTATATTATTTTAGATATATACATCCTCATTCGAACACATTCACTTATCATAGGTTTAGGTCGACTCAAAATATGTATAAGCCAACTCATGTGACCTTCACACATTTTATCCTTAATGCATGCTACTTTCACCTTTTGACTGATGTGATGATTTGGAATCTTATTTAATTTTAATTTCACATAGAATATTATGTAAATTTTAATAAATGTTTTTCTGACCAATTTTTTTGTGTATTTTTTTAGAAATTAATTGAAAAAGGAAAATAATTCTAAATATGAATCGGAAAAAGATTAATTCATTTGGATTTTACTTGTAGATATGTAATATAACTTTAATGATAGTATTTTAATCTAAAAATTTACCAATACTGGCATTAGTCAGTTCATATCTACTTGCAAGTGAGATTCACACTAGACTATAATAATCTGTAGAATTGATGTGCATCACTCAAATCATTTATGCTTTCTGAATAGATCATACAGGTAAATTTTCTCCATCTTTAGATAATTTTAGAGTTTATTTTTTAATTAAACTAGTTTCTTGATACGTGCAACCACATGCATTGCACGTGTATCTCAAGCTCTTTTGGATAAGATATTACATAATCACGTAGGATTTTTGCAACATATAGAGTAATAAAAGACCAATTTTAAGAAAAACTTTCCTGAATGTGATAGATTTTTAGTTATTTCATAGTTAAAATCAAGATATGTGAATATGATATCTCAAATTTGAATAAAAATATTGTATTGTTCATGCTTGTGACAACACTATCCCTCTAAGTTGTGTGGGCATGAGATGAAAAATGTCGTTCAAATTTGTTAAGCGAAAATAAATGGAAAAACTTGAATCTTTATTATTATTTGATTTGGATGGTGGGATTTTATGCAATAACTTGAAAGGTTATTTTTCTTACTTTTTAATAAATTAACATTTTACACCTCCTAATAGTTGCCCCGAGTTATCTCTGACTAGTCGGTGATCAGAGATAATCATAAAAGGGCTTTGTATATATTAACCATCCGCTTTTAGAAGTTTGGAAGGTGGCGCCTAAACGAGTCGAACTTGCTTTAATCAATAGACTTACTGGACTTCTCTGTCTATTTAATTGATTTTGTTGCAAACTCTTTCCCATATATCATTAAGTAATTATCACACTTTGTTTTATTACAAATGAATAATAATTTAGGTTGATAAAGAAAATAACATATATAACTTTGATGATATTATGAATTATACAGCAAAACTATGTGGAGGTCTTATTAACCCTCTAATTTATTTTTTTCATAGTATTATTTCATCATTAATTAGCTAATAAAAAAAGATGGGCGTACCTATTTTATATCATATGATTCTTTCTAATGCAAATTGATCGCACTTCATTATTATATGCATATAAGACTAGGTATACTAATAGTATTGAGACCACTTCCTTTTATATTATTTTAGATATATAAATCATCATTTGAACACATTCACATATCATAGTTTTAGCTTGACTCAAAATATGTATAAGCTATCTCAAGCGACCTTTACACATTTTATCATTAATTTATACTAATTTCACCTTCTGACTAATGTGATGATTTGAAATCTTATTTAATTTTAATTACACATAGAATATGATTTCAAATTTTAATATATGTTTTTTTGACCATTTTTGTTGTGTATTTTTTGATAAATTAATTGAAAAAGGAAACTAATTCTACATATGAATTGGAAAAAATTAAATACGTTTGGATTTTATTTGTGTATATGTCATATAACTTTAATGATTGTATTTTAATCTTACAATTTAACCATTATGACATTAGAGGGTTCATATGTACTTGCAAGTGAGAGTCCACTAGTCTATAATAATTTGTAGAATTAATGTGCATCACTCAAGTCATTAATGCTTTATGAATGATCAAACAGGTAAATTTTCTCCATCTTTAGATAGTTTTAGAATTTATTTTTTAATTAAACTAGTTTCTTGATACGTGTAATCACGTGCGTTGCACGTGTATCTCAAGCTATTTTGAACAAGCTATAACAGAATGTTCTAAGATTATTGCAACACATAGAGTAACAAATGACCGATTTTAAGAAAAACTTTCATGAATATGGTACCTTTTTAGTTATTTCATAGTTAAAATAAAAACATGTGAATATGATATCTCAAATTTCAACAAAAATACTTCATTGTTCGTGCCTGTGAGTGTGACAACACTATCCCTCTAAGTTGTGTGGGCTTGAGATGAAAAATGTCGTTCAACCGAAAGTAGAAAAACTTGAATCCTTATTATTATTTAATTTGGACGGTGGACTTTTATGCAATAACTTGAAAGGTTATTTCCCTTACTTTTTAATAAATTACCTTTTTACTCCTTCTAATAGTGGCTTCAAGTTATTTCTTATCAGTCGGCACTCCGTAATCAGAATAGAGCTCTTGATTTAAAACCATCCACTTCTAGATGTCTGGAAGGTAGCCTAAACT
Organism: Solanum lycopersicum; assembly: GCF_036512215.1. Taxonomy (NCBI): domain Eukaryota; kingdom Viridiplantae; phylum Streptophyta; class Magnoliopsida; order Solanales; family Solanaceae; genus Solanum; species Solanum lycopersicum. Next base: position 46,505,591 of record NC_090809.1, on the reverse strand, counting down.
AGTCGGACATGCTTGAATAAATAGGCTTACCGGACTTCTATGTCTATTTAATTATTTTGTTGCGGACTCTTCCCCATGCATCATTAACTAATTATCACACTATGATTTATTACAAAGGGATTAGTAATTTAGGTTGATAAAGAAAATAACATATATATAACTTTGATGAAATTATGAATTTTACAGCTAAATTATGTGGAGGTCTTATTAACCCTCTAAATTTATTTTTTTCATAGTATTTTTCCGTCACTAATTACCTAATAAAGAAACATGTGCGTACCTATTCTATTTCATATGATTCTTTCAAATCCAAATTGATTGGACTTTATTATTATATGCATATAAGGCCAGCTATAGTAATAGTATTGACACCATGTCATTTTATATTATTTTAGATATATACATCCTCATTCAAACGCATTCGCATATCATAATTTTAGGTCGACTCAAAATATGAATAAGCTATCTCAAGTGACCTTCACACATTTTATCCTTAATGCATGCTACTTTCACTTTCTGACTTATGTGATGAGTTGGAATGTTATTTAATTTTAATTTCACATAGAATATGATTTAAAATTTTAATATATGTTTTCCTAACCAATTTTGTTGTGTATTTTTTTTAAATTAATTGAAAAAGGACACTACACCATTTTCGGCCTACAACAACACCACTTAAGTGTAGCCTAAACTAGCAAAAAGTGTGACCTTTGATAAAAGGCTATACTTTTGGACATTCAGCAACACTTTTTAGTTGCTGCCCAAAAGAAGTGTAATCTTTGACATTAGGCAACACTTTTTAAATATTTCCATCTTTGGCTACACTTTTAAAGCGTAGCCAAATAGGTATAAGGGCACACTTTGAGGACGTGCATTAGCAACACCTATTTTTTGTTAGACTACACTTAAAAGTGTTGCCTTTTCAGATTTATTGGTCACACTTAAAAAATGTTGCCTTTTATTGGTCATGTATTACAACACTTTCAAAGTGTAACTTTTTATCTACCTAGAGCAACACTTACAAAGTGTATCTTCAACATTCATAAGCCTACATGTATCACAAATATATATAGTATATTTACATACAAGTGACCTAAAACACAAAATGAACTAATTAATCATTAAATTGAAGCTATATATTTCAAATAAACTTCGAGAAATATTTCATGTACAACCAAAAGATAGTATGTGTTGTGTACATACCCATACTTATACATAAATATTCTAAATGTGTACACAATAAATCAAATATGTATTTAAACTTTTACAATAGTTCAAAACTCTTCATCATCCACTTAAAATTTGATCACCTCCATTTACCTACACAAATAAGATATTGGCAGTTATATAGAAGAGGTAAGAAGTTCAGATTGCAACAATATAGAGAGGCAAGAAATCCAACAGTTACAGAAAATTAGATTGCATCATTTGATGTTCAAAGTAGATGCCTACTTGTCTTTTCATGTTCAAAGTATATGATCTTCTCTTAGGTGTCTAGAATTCCAAATGAGTTCAACAACAATGAATAATTGCATTAGGGTTCAAACTTCATAACAAACAATATAAAATATTTGGTGTTATACAATAACCATGCTGCACACAAACTAACACGAACACTAAACAAAAAAGGAATTAATGAGGAGACACAAAAAATTAGATTCTCCTAATAATTATTTGTTTATTTGTCTGTAGTTATGGAAGCATGCCTTCTACTAGGATGTCAAAAATTATGGTTATAACATGGATATTCTATATAATAAGAAAGAAAATAGAGAGACAAGTCCATATTGTAGATTACAGCAGCAACAAAAATTAAAGAAAATTAGATTAGCTTTCTTGTGTAGTTAATATGTTCCACATGATCAAACAAAGAAACTAAATCTGACATAGCAAAACTACACTTCAACCATACCAAACAAGCAAGATGAATAGTGATCAAGAGAAAAAAAACCTTAGCTCAATTCAAACCAAAGCCACTAACAATAAATTACCAATGATGAAATAGCAAAAAAAATATATTAGTCAATAAGCAAGATCAAAGATCTGTTATGCATACCCTGTGCAAATACGTTTCTGAGTTCTTAGGAAAATCAGAATTGATAACAATGTTAACTGCTTGAATATCAATTCCTCTAGTAAACAAATATGTTCCATCAAGAAATAACACAAAATTAAAAAATTTAACAATTAATAAATTTAAAATTTCAGCTGTAATGGAAAGCGTGACGGACCGTCGTAGCCATGACGGTCCATCCTACATGTTCGTCATGAAGATCAGAGAAGTAACAAAAGAAACTTGCAAGTATGGGACGATGGAGTCCACGACGGCCCGTCATGACCACGATGGATGACTATGATGGTCCGTCATGACCACGACGGCCCGTCATGACCACGGACCGTCATGACCACGACGGTCTCTCATGGCTACGACGACCCATCGCGAGGTCCACGGTGGCCCGTCGCGAGGTCCGTCGACCCAGCCACGTTTTGATAGATTTCCAGCAAATAGAGTTACTATCTATACTTATGGCCAAAATGACTGAATTAGCTGAAGTACAAGTTTATGAATCAAAAATGTTATCAAATATGACAAAAGTTTTAGTAGTTTATGTACAATTTTTCCAAAGCACTAACAATTGTAGAGCCAAAAGTACTACAAAGAAAGCACACTGAACAACCTCTACGCATGCCTATAGATACAGAACTAGTAAATCACCAATCTATTGTCCATTAGCACTAAACCAAACCACTAAAAAACAAACATACACAGAAAAACCAATTAGTACGAAATTGCCTTCATAATGCGCCTAAAAACATTTTTCGATATCACTAACCTACTGTATGTCACCAAACAAGCACAATGTAGCATGATCAAAGTTGAAGAATGCAACAAAAAACATACAAAACAAACCTGTGCTACTTCATTTTCAGAATCGCGAGATCCGAGACACGCGGACTGAAAAACATTACTCCGAGTAGATCGAGATCTCCGAGCGACCACCAATGATGAAGATGAAGCCACCAGAGATGGCGGGCTCTTCAACTTAAAATGGAAGCTTCAGCTGAAGTTTTAGGAAATGTGGCCTTTTTTTATTTCTTTAATGTTTTATTCTTTTTTTTAATTTTCTTTAATGTTTTAGTTTTTTGGCCAAATAAAAATGGGAGCGAGATGAAATTTTAATGTTAAAATGTTGGAGGGAATATAAAATTTTGGTGAAAACACTAAGGCCACATTTTTAATGTGTTGTATTTTCAATTATAAAAATAACACACTTTAAAAGTGTGGCCCTTAATGTAAATAGTTGTTGCCAACTATAACAACACTTATAAAGTGTAGTTTATCCCATTAAAGAGTACACTTTAGAAATGTTGCTAAAATTAATGTAGCTAAAAGTCAAAATCATTGGCTACACTTTAAAAGTGTTCCCAAAACTATTTTAGGCAACACTTTATAAGCGTTGTGAAGATTTAGTGTTGCCGTAGACCTAAAATGGTGTAGTGGGAAAATAATTCTACATATGAATCGGAAAGTTTAATGCATTTGGATTTTATTTCTAGATAGGTCATATAACTTTAATGATAGTATTATAATCTGACAATTTACCAATAATGGCATTAGTGAGTTCATATCTACTTGCTACTGAGAGTCACACTAGACTATAATAATTTGTAGAATTGATGTGCATCACTCAAGTCATTTATTCTTTCTAAATAGATTAAACATGTAAATATTCTCCATCTTTAGATAATTTTAGATTTTATTTTTTAATTAAACAAGTTTCTTGATACGTGCAACCACAAGCATTGTACGTGTATGTCAAGCTATTTGGACAAGATATTACATAATCATGTAAGATTATTGCAACACATAGAGTAATAAAAGACGAATTTTAAGAAAAACTTTATTGAATGTGATAGATTTTTAGATATTTCATACTTAAAATCAAAATATGTGAATATGATATCACAAATTTGAACAAAAATACTTTATTGTTCATGCTTGTGACAACATTACCCTTCTTAGTTGCATGGGCTTGAGATGAAAAATATCGTTCAAATTTTTTTAGCGAATGTAAATGGAAAAACGTGAATCTTTATTATTATTTAATTTGGAAGGTGGACTTTTATGTAATAACTTGAAAGATTATTTTTCTTATTTTTTAATAAATACTACTTTACTCCTCCTAATATTTCCGCCGAGTTATCTCTGATAAGTCGGTGAAGTTGTTTATATATATATATATATATATATATACATACATACATACATACATATATATATCACTCTTTAATCATAATAGGGCTCTGTATTTTATAACAACCTGCTTTTAGAAGTCTGGAAGATGTGCCTAAGCTAGTCGGACTTGCTTCAATCAATAGGCTTACCGAGCTTCTCTGTCTATTCAATTGATTTTGTTGCATACTTTTTTCCATGCATAATTAAATTAATTATCACACTCTGTTTTATAACAAATGAATAATAATTTAGGTTGATAAAAAAATAGCATATATAACTTTGATGATATTATGAATTATACAGCAAAACTATGCGGAGGTCGTATTAACCCTCTAATTTATTTTTTTCATAGTATTATTTCGTCACTAATTACCTAATAAAGAAAGATATGCGTACCTATTTTATTTCATATGATTCTTTCAAACTAAAATTGATCGAACTTCATTATTAAATCATATAAGACTAGGTATACTAATAGTATTGAGACCACTTCCTCTTATATTATTTTAGATATATAAATCGTCATACGAACACATTTACATATCAGAATTTTTAGGTTGTGAAAATATGTATAAGCTATCTCAAGAGACCTTAACACATTTTAACATTAATGCATATTACTTTCACCTTTTGACTTATGTGATGATTTGAAATCTTATTTAATTTTAATTTAGACATAGAATATGATTTAAAATTTTAATATTTTTTTTCTGACTATTTTTGTTGTGTATTTTTTTTATAAATTAATTGATAAAGGAAGCTAATTCTACTTATGAATCGGATAAAATTAAATGCGTTTGAATTTTATTTGTGGATATGTCATATAACTTTAGTGATAGTATTTTAATTTTAGAATTTACCCATTATGACATTAGTGGGTTCATATCTACTTGTATGTACCCAAATTTTGCAAGTCGTGATGACACCTATGTTCCCAACAAATAGGTAAGCCAACCCAACATATTAACCAAACTAAACCAACAAATGAGTAAAAATAAAAATCAACGCTTAGCAAGAATCTCCAATATTGAGTTCCTTATAAGTACGAATGCGGAAAACTGAAAAAAATACTATCCAAGAATTGGTGCCATAAGTACAAGAGCTTCTAAAATACGATGCAAGTCTGAAACTAAAAAGACAAAAAAAAAAATCTAACATAAGGGATATCCTGTCTGAATACTTAATAACAGAATAAGTAATAGATAAAGGGAGGTGTGGGCCACGGAACAGACAAGCAGATCACCACAACTCTAAGACACTTCAAACTCGGACTCAAACTGCTCCTCGAGATGTGCTCCTACTCGGAATCGAATCTGCACCACAAGAAGTGCAACAAGCGTAGTATGAGTACGAAACCACGTGTACCCAGTATGTCTCATTGACCGACAACGAAGAAGTAGTGATGGGAGTTATATAAGAAAATAAATTCTTAGATTATACAAGTATATATATATATATATATATATATATATATATATATATATATATATTACACTTACTATTTAAGTTTCATCAATAAAGGAAATAAACATTTAATATTTTCGAAACACCAAACGAAACATATAGTCATCAAGAATGAGTGATGGGATGAAATGCAATGCAATATGATGTCATGTAATGATATGTCTCAGAATACCTAGTACTCACTCAACCGTATATACATGATACTCCTCGGAAATACATCGAGAGTTCATGACCCATGGGGGACTCGCGAGGTCCATATACCGACACGGACGATCTCCACGTGTCTATGCGGATGATCTCAACGCACTATCATAATATCAAACAATTTTCGCACGGACGGTCTCCACGTGCCCAAATTACAATCTTAACATCTCACCATCCCCAATACAGACGATCTCCACGTGCCCAACTTATACTCAGACTCATCTCTATGCATGTGCACAATATTGTTTCAATAGAGGGAATGATGATGCATCTCAATTAATCAATATGAATATAATACATAACCACCTCAATTATCTCAACTATACGGGTGAAATAAATAAAACACATTCACACAAGGAATTCAAGTCAATAATATATCAGCTAATGCCCATATGCTTTGGCAATCTCAAATTTCAACCCACATTCTATAATAGAAATTTTCCGTTTTATAACACCGGTACTCGTACCAATGCCCGTCACACCATTGATACGAGACCACCATATTTCCCCCTTACCCCTTTGTCTATTTTTATTTTAAATCTTTAATTAGGAAAACATCCTTCAACAAGTCTAACAAGTCTTAACATACCTTAGATGCCGAACTTGTGCCACAAATCTTTTAATATTTTTCCTTTCCTTTTAGCAAGGTTTCAGAACGTTCCCAATCTACCAATTTTGCAATATTCGTAAGTAAGCAATTTTTGTAGACATTCAAATTATTATATGTCTATCATAGACGCTAAACTCACTCATATTTTCAACCAAACGCCAAATCTTGATATAATTTATATGCCAATTTGTCAAATTTCAAGCCAAGAATTTAACCTTAATTTCTTAAATACAGTAAAATTTCAATGTTACATCATATAATATATATCCAATAATTAATTAACTATCTCAATATATCAAAAACTAGTAAATTAATTCTGTAAATAAATAAAATAAGAATAATTTTACCCTAACGATGCACGACATAAGTCGCAAGCAAGCCTGCAATTTTCCTCCTAATTGTCATTCTATAACAAGTGACAATTTTCCCAAATTATTTGTCAAATGCCAATCATTGGAAATCATTGCCCAATGATTGGCTCATGCCTTTACTCCCCATCATTCTTATGCCAAAAAAAATTATAAGGGAGAAAAATTTTGCAGATTAAATTTCCAGATTTCACACTACGTCTATTTTTAAATTTCAACATTATATAATACTACATGGGATAACCATTAGCGATTAGGATTTTATTAGACTATCACCTAATAACCATACTAACGTCCCTAGAAATCCCAATCCGTGATAATAAATAAATTCTCAACTCACTATACACTACATCTTACCCATGAAAAAAAACACTCTTAATAAACAACCTAAGAATATAATAATAACAACAATCTAATGCCCTCTGACAACCTATTTTAATATGCAGAACTGAGAAAGAATGAAAATTTCTTGCGTTTACCTGAGCAATTCTTATTGTTTTTCCTCTCGTTCGCGTCTTACGGTAAGTTCCTGCCTCCACCCCTTTTATTTTATAAACAAGAGTTTGTTAACCGTGAAACCCCACTAATCTATTATCTATATTACTTATATTAATAAAAGTTTCATCAACTAGGTACTTGTAGTTATCAATAGTTAAAATACCCCCTTTAAATTTTTCAGAAAGAGTCAAAATAGTCCTAATTCTCAAAACGACCTAGTGGGTCGTTACATCACCTACTACTCAAACAAACTTTCGTCCTCGAACAAAAAAAGAAAAGAGCTAACCTGAATGCTCAAAAAGATGAGGATATTTACTCCTCATGTCTGACTCTGTCTCCCATGTAGCCTCCTCCACTGGACGATGCTTCCACTGAACCTTTACTGAAGAAATCTCCTTGGACCTTAGCTTCCGAATTTGCCTATCCAAGATGGTGATCGGCTCTTCCTCAAAAGTCAAATTTTGATCAAGTAACACTGAATCCCATTGAATCACATGATCACCACGCTGATGATACTTCTTAATCATTGAAATATGAAATACAGGATGAACACCTGACAACCCCGGTGGCAAAGCCAACTGATATGCCACCTCACTAATACGCTCCACAACCTCGAAAGGAAAAATGTAACTTGTTCCAACTTGCCCTTCTTTCCAAATCTCATCACACCCTTCATGGGTGAAACCTTAAGTAAAACCCTCTCTCCAACCATAAACTCCAAATCACGAACCTTCCTATCTGCGTAACTCTTTTGCCTGCTTTGAGCCATGAGAAGTCTATCTTGGATAAACTTGACCTTGTCCAAAGACTCCCTCAACAAATCTGTACCCCATGGTCTAACCTGAAATGCATAAAACCAACCAATTGGAGATCGACATCTCCTACCATACAGAGCCTCAAATGGTGCCATCTCGATGCTCGAATGATAGCTATTATTGTAAGCAAATTTCGCTAATGGCAAGAACTGATCCTAGTGACCACAAAAGTCAATCACACATGCTCGCAACATGTCCTCAAGAACCTGAATAGTTCGCTCAGACTGACCATCAGTCTGATGGTGAAAGGCTATACTAAGATCCACCCGAGTTCCCAACTCTCTCTGCATAGACCGCCAGAAATGAGATGTAAATTGAGTGCCACGATCTGAAATAATAGAAATAGGAACCCCATGCAAACGAACTATCTCCCGAATATAGATTTTGGCTAACTTCTCTGAATTATAGGTCGTCTGAACTGGTACAAAGTGTGCAGACTTAGTCAATCGATCCACAATGACCCATATAGCATCAAACTTACCCAAAGTATATGGCAATCCTACCACGAAATCCATAGCAATGCACTCCCACTTCCACTCAGGTATAGGCATCCTCTGTGTCACACCTCCAGGCTTTTGGGGTTCATACTTCACTTGCTGACAATTCAGACACTGGGATACAAAATCTACTATGTCCCTCTTCATACGACACCACCAATAATGTTGCTTCAAGTCACGATACATCTTAGTATCCCCCGGATGAATAGAGTACCTCGAACTATGAGCCTCCTCCATGATCAATCTAGTCAAATCAACTGTACGAGGGACACATATACGACCCTTAATCCTCAAAACTCCCTCACTATCAAGAATTGCAGCCTTGGCTTCTCCTTTTAAAAACTTGTTCCCTAATCTTACATAAATCACCATCATAAAACTGTTGAGCCCGAATCTGCTCCAACAAGGATGACCTAGCCTCCATATAAGCCAACACCTTACCAGATTCTGAAATATCAAGTCTCACAAAGCTATTGGCCAGGGATTGGATATCCCTAGCTAAAGGACGCTCGCCAACCTGTAACATGGCTAGACTACCCATACTTACCGCCTTCTGACTCAAGGCATCTGCTACAACATTTGCTTTGCCTGGGTGATAAAGAATAGTCATATCGGAGTCTTTGAGCAACGCCAACCATCTTCTGTGCCTCAAATTTAGATCCCTCTGATTGAATATATACTGGAGACTACGATGATCCGTGAACACCTCACAATGCACACCATAAAGATAATGCCTCCAAATCTTTAATGCAAACACAACAGCCGCCAACTCTAAATCATGAATAGGGTAGTTCTTCTCATATACCTTTAACTGCCTCGAAGCATAAGCTATCACCCTTCCCTTCTGCATCAACACACAACCAAGAACAATCTGAGAAGCATCACAATATACAACAAAACCCTCTCCCTCCACGGGTAGGGTCAAAATCGAAGCAGTAGTCAATAAGTCTTGAGCTTTTGGAAACTAACCTCACATTCGTCCGACCACTGAAAAGTCACCTCCTTCTGTGTCAATCTAGTTAATGGAGATGCAATGGATGAGAAACCCTCAACAAACCATCGATAATAACCTGCAAGGCCCAAGAAACTCCGAATCTCAATAACTGAAGTAGGTCTGACCCAATCTCTAACCGCCTCAATCTTCTTAGGATCCACCACGATACCCTCCTTGGACACTACATGTCCTAAGAATGCTACCAAACTAAGACAAAACTCACGCTTTGAAAACTTTGCATAAAGCTTCTTCTCCTTTAGAATCCCAAGAACAATCCTCAAATGATGCTCGTGTTCCTCCTTAGTGCGTAAGTATATCAATATATCATCTATGAAGACAATAACAAAGGAATCTAAATATGGTTTGAACACTCCATTCATCAAGTCCATAAAAGCTGCTGGGGCAATAGTCAATCCGAAAGACATCACCAAAAACTCGTAATGACCATAACGTGTTCGAAAAGCCGTTTTAGGGATATCCTCTGCCCTAACCTTCAGCTGATGATAGCCAAATCTCAAATCGATCTTGGAGAAAACTGAAGCACCCTGCAACTCATCAAATAAGTCATCGATACGAGGTATCAGGTACTTATTTCTGATGGTCACCTTGTTCAATTGTCGATAGTCAATACATATACGCATAGATCCATCTTTCTTCTTCATAAACAACACTGGAGCACCCCAAGGAGATACACTCGGTCTAATAAAACCTTTGCTCAACAAATCGTGCAACTGCTCCTTCAACTCTTTCAATTCAGCCGTTGTCATACGATAAGAAGGAATGGAAATAGGCCGAGTGCCTGGCTCCACATCAATACAAAAATCAATATCACGATCTGGTGGAAGACCTAACAAATCGGTCGGAAATACTTCTGAAAATTCACTCACTACTGGAATGGACTCAAGCATAGGAGTCTCAATACTAGTATCTCGAATGTGGGCCAAGTAAGCCAAACATCCTCTCTGTACTAACTGACGAGCCTTAAGGAATGATATCACACCCTTAGAAGGGTGACTAAGAGAACCTCTCCATTCTACTATAGGAATTCCAGGCATAGCTAAAGTGGTGGTCTTGGCATAACAATTTAAAATTGCGTGGTAAGAAGATAACCAATCCATACCAAGAATCACATAAAAATCTATCATATCTAAGACCTTTAAATCTGCATGAGTATCAAACCCCATCAAGGTAACAGTACATAATCGATACACCCAATCTACAACCATAGAATCCCCGACAGGAGTAGAGACCCGTATCGGCAAATCAAGATACTCACATAATATATCTAGACTAGGAGAAAAATATGTGGACACATAAGAATAAGTAGAGCTGGATCGAATAATACAGTAGCTGATCGATGACAAACTGGAATAATACCTGTGATAACAGCATCTGAGGCTTCAGCCTCTGGCCTACCTGAAAAAGAAAAACAGTGAGAACGACCTCCATCAGATTGTGAACCTCCACGACCACCACCTCAAACAGAAGGAGAACTACCTCTACCATTCTGTGCATTACCCCTAGCTGGAGGTTGTGCAGCCCTGGAAGTCGAAGCCTGAGAACCCTGATGTAAGCCACCACGTCTGGTCCTAGGGCAGTCTCTCACAAAGTGTCCCATATCACCACAGTCAAAGGAACTCCTACGAGACGCAGGCTGATGAGAGGAACCTGAATGACCAGAATACCCTCCACGAACTACAGGTCTAGAAGATGAACCCTACGAAGTATGTACCGAGCTCGAAGAGTTATGCCAGCGTAACCAGCTTCAGACACTGGTATAGCAGCATGAATGGGTCTGCTGGACTGAGGGTGATAACCTCTGCCCAAGTAACCCCGACTCCTAGGCGGAGCACCACCATAATCACCTGAATAACGAGTCCTCTTGCCCTCTCGTTGCTCAAATCCCTCACATCGAATCATCTCCAACTCCTTAGCAGCATCTACCACTTTCTGGAATGGAACACCAGAAGCAGCAACCTGAGAAACTCCTAGACGTATCAGAATAATCAGCCCCTTAACAAACCTTCTCACTCTCTCAGCCTCTGTGGGAAGTATCATCGAATCATGCCTAGCCAAGGCATAAAATTACCCTCATACTCTGCAACTGACATACCATTTTACTACAAACGCTCAAACTCGGCCCTCTTGCGCTCCCTCTCACTGCGTGGAACAAATTTGGATAGAAATACCTGAGTAAACTCAGTCCAGGATAGTGGATGGGATCTAGCTGGCCTACTACTAATATAATCCCTCCACCACTGCTTAGCAGAGCCAGTCATCTAAATCGCTGTGTAGTAAACTCCATGAGACTCCACTAATCCAAGATTATGCAACCTCTCATGACAACTAACTATGAATTCATATGCATCCTCAGCTAAGTCACCAGTATAAGTAGGAGGATTCATTAATCTGAACCTCCCAAACATCTTTTGCTCATCAATAGTCATAGAAGGCCTGTTCATCAAATGTGATGTCATATCTGCAAACTCCATACTATCCAAACGAGGAGCTACAACGGTAGCTGGATGAGTCCTGGGAGTTTGAGAATCTCGAGTAACTATCGGATCTGGAGTTTGACCTCCAACATGGGTCTGTGAGCCATCAGAAGTGACAGGCAAAGCTCCTGCCTGGTCCATCCCCTCTAGGACTCCTAACATACAAGCCAAGGTATCTTGAAGCACTGGGGGGACAATAGTACTGGTTGGAGCTTGAGCTGGCCCATCCCCCTCGACACGATCTTGCACATCCCCATGAATAACCTCTGCATCAGGAGGTACGGTCTTGAACATCCACAGGTGCTGCAACACGGCCCCTACCCCGACCTTGAGCTCGTCTCCTACCTCTACCTTGGACAGTGTTCCCAGAAGCAGGCGCAGGAATAGGATCCTGACCACCACTTGCCGATGTGCGATTCCTCGCCATCTGAGAGAGAATGAGATATCAAGATTAGAATTTCTACAAGGTCAAGTGTGCACGATAATGAATAAAAGAACAGAATATTTCCTAAATGTCCTATAGCCTCTCGAAGATAGGTATGGATGTCTTCATACCGATCCGCAAGACTCTACTGGACATTGCTCTTGTACTCTTGAGACCAATGAACCTAGGGCTCTGATACCGAAATTTGTCACGACCCAAATTTTGCAAGTCGTGATGGCACCTATGTTCCCAACCAATAGGTAAGCCAACCCAACATATTAACCTAACTAAACCAACTAATGAGTAAAAAAATAAAACCAACACTTAGCAAGAATCTCCAACATTGAGTTCCTTATAAGTATGAATGCGGAAAACTGAAAAAAATACTACCCAAGAATTGGTGTCATAAGTACAAGAGCTTCTAAAATACGATGCAAGTCTGAAACTAAAAAGACAAAAAAAAATCTAACATAAGGGATATCCTGTCTGAATACTGAATAACAGAATAAGTAACAGATAGAGGGAGGTGTGGGCCACGGAACAGACAAGCAGCTCACCACAACTCCAAGACACTTCAAACTCGGACCCAAACTGCTCCTCGAGATTTGCTCCTACTCGGAATCGAATTTGCACCACAAGGAGTGCAACAAGCGTAGTATGAGTACGAAACCACGTGTACCCAGTATGTCTCATTGACTGACAATGAAAAAGTAGTGACGGGAGTTATATAAGAAAATAAATTCTTAGATTATACAAGTATATATATATATATATATATATATTACACTTACTATTTAAGTTTCATCAATAAAAGAAAATCAACATTTAACATTTTCGAAACACCAAACGAAACATATAGTCATCAAGAATGAATGATGGGATGAAATGCAATGCAATATGATGTCATGTCATGATATGTCTCAGAATACCCAGTACTCACTCAATCGTATATACATGATACTCCTCGGACATACATCGAGAGTTCATGACCCATGGGGGACTCGCGAGGTCCATATACTGACACGGACGATCTCCACGTGTCTGTGCGGACGATCTCAACGCACTATCATAATATCAAACAATTTTCGCACGGACGGTCTCCACGTGCCCAAATTATAATCTTAACATCTCACCATCCCCAGCAGGACGATCTCCACGTGCCCAACTTATACTCAGAATCATCTCTATGCATGTGCACAATATTGTTTCAATAGAGGGAATGATGATGCATCTCAATCAATCAATATGAATATAATACATAACCACCTCAATTATCTCAACTATACGGGTGAAATAAATAAAACACATTCACACAAGGAATTCAAGTCAATAATATATCAGCTATTGCCCATATGCTTTGGCAATCTCAAATTTTAACCCACATTCTATAATAGAAATTTTCCGTTTTATAACACCGGTACTCGTATTAATGCTCGTCACACCATTGATACGAGACCACCATATTTTCCCCTTACCCCTTTGTCTATTTTTATTTTAAATCTTTAATTAGGAAAACGTCCTTCAACAAGTCTAACAAGTCTTAACATACCTTAGATGTCGAACTTGTGCCACGAATCTTTTAATATTTTTCCTTTCCTTTTAGCAAGGTTTCAGAACGTTCCCAATCTACCAATTTTGCAATATTCGTAAGTAAGCAATTTTTGTAGACATTCAAATTATTATATGTCTATCATAGACGCTAAACTCACTCATATTTTCAACCAAACGCCAAATCTTGATATAATTTATATGCCAATTTGTCAAATTTCAAGCCAAGAATTTAACCTTAATTTCTTAAATACACTAAACTTCAATGTTAGATCATATAATATATATCCAATAATTAATTACCTATCTCAATATATCAAAAACTAGTAAATTAATTTTGTAAATAAATAAAATAAGAATAATTCCACCCTAACGATGCATGACATAAGTCGCAAGCAAGCCTGCAATTTTCCTCCTAATTGTCATTCTGTAACAAGTGACAATTTTCCCAAATTGTTTGTCAAATGCCGATCATTAGGTATCATTGCCCAATGATTGGCTCAAGCCTTTACCCCCATCATTCTTATGCCAAAAAAAAAAATTATAAGGGAGAAAAATTTTGCAGATTAAATTTCCAGATTTCACACTACGTTTGTTTTCAAATTTCAACTTTATATAATACTACATGGGATAACCATTAGCGATTAGGATTTTATTAGACTATCACCTAATAACCACACTAACGTCCCTAGAAATCCCAATCCGTGATAATAAATAAATTCTCAACTCATTATACACTACATCTTACCCATGAAAAAAAAACACCCTTAATAAATAACCTAAGAATATAATAATAACAAAAATCTAATGCCATATGACAACCTATTTTAATATGCAGAACTGAGAAAGAATGAAAATTCATGCATTTACCTGAGCAATTCTTATTGTTTTTCCTCTCGTTCGCGTCTTACGGTAAGTTCCTGCCTCCACCCCTTTTATTTTATAAACAAGAGTTTGTTAACCGTGAAACCCCACTAATCTATTATCTATATTACTTATATTAATAAAAGTTTCATCAACTAGGTACTTGTAGTTATCAATAGTTAAAATACCCCCTTTAAATTTTTCAGAAAGAGTCAAAATAGTCCTAATTCTCAAAACGACCTAGTGGATCGTTACACACACTATTCTATAATAATTTGTAGAATTAATGTGCATCACTCAGATCATTAATGCTTTACGAGTAGATCAAACATGCATATTTTCTCCATCTTTAGATAATTTTAAAGTTTTTTTTAATCAAACTAGTTTCTTGATACGTGCAACCACGTGCTTTGCACGTGTATCTCAAACTATTTTGGACAAGATATTACATAATCATGTAGGATTATTGAAACACATAGAGTAATAAAAAGCCAATTTAAAGAAAAATTTTCATGAATGTGTTACCTTTTTAGATATTTCATATTTAAAATCAAAATATGTGAATATGAGATCATAAATTTGAACAAAAATACTTCATTATTCATGCTTGTGACAACACTACCCCTCTAAGTTGCGTGGGCTTGAGATTAAAAATGTCGTTTAATTTTTTTTTTAGCGAAACTAAATAGAAAAACTTGAATCTTTATTATAATTTAATTTTTATGGTGGGTTTTTTATGTAATAACTTGAAAGGTTGTTGTTCTTACTTTTTAATAAATTATCATTTACTCCTCCTAATAGTGTCCTCGAGTTATTTCATATCAGTCGGTGAAGTTATATATATATATATATATATATATATATATATATCACTCTGTAATCCGAAACCATCCGCTTTTAGAAGTCTGGAAGGAGGCGTCTAAACTAGTCAGACTTGCTTTTATCAATAGGCTCACCGGGCTTCTCTGTCTATTCAATTGATTTTGTTGCAAACTCTTCCCCATGCATCATTTAGTAATTGTCGCACTCTGTTTTATTACAAAGCGAATAATAATTTTTGTTGATAAAGAAAATAACATATATTACTTTGACGAAATTATCAATTATACAACTTAATTATGTGTAGGTCTCATCAACCATCTAATTTATTTTTTCATAGTATTATTCCGTCACTAATGACCTAATAAAAAACATGTGCATACCTATTTTCTCTCATATGATTCTTTCAAACCCAAATAGATCGGACTTCATTATTATATGCATGTAAGGCTAGCTATATTAATAGTATTGACACAACTTCCTTTTATATTATTTTAGATATATAAATCTTCATTCGAACACATTCGCATATCATAGTTTTAGGTTGACTGACAATATATATAAGCTATATCAAGCGACCTTCACACATTTTATCCTTAATGCATGCTACTTTCACCTCATGACTGATGTGATTATTTGAAATCTTACTTAATTTTAATTTCCTATAGAATGTGATTTGAAATTTTAATATGTGTTTTCTTGACCAATTTTGTTGATTATTTATTCAGAAATTAATTAAAAAATAAAAATAATTTTATATATGAATCTGAAAGAGTTTAATGCATTTGAATTTTATTTGTGGATATGTCATATAACTTTAATGATAGTATTTTAATCTTACAATTGACCCATTATAGCATTAATGGGTTCATATCTACTTGCAAGTGATAGTCACACTAGCCTATAATAATTTGTAGAATTGATGTGCATTACTCAAGTTATTGAAGTTTTCTGAATAGATCAAACAGGTAAATTTTCTCCATCATTAGATAATTTTAGAGTCTATTTTTTAATTAAACTAGTTTCTTGAAACGTGCAACCATGGACATTGCACGTGTATCACAAGCTATTTTGGACAAGATATTACATAATCATGTAAGATTATTGCAACACATAGAGTAATAAAAGACAAATTTTAAGAAAAACTTTCATGAATGTGATACCTATTTAGATATTTCATAGTTTAAAAAAAATATTTGTGAATATGATATCTCATATTTGAACAAAATACTTTATTGTTCATGCTTGTGACAACATTTGTAACAACCTATTTAGTCGGTTTGAGCAGTAGAATTATTTTGATAAAAACTGACTGGGTCGACGGATCACGCGACGGACCGTCATGTCCACGACGGACCGTGATGGACTTCATCGTCCCATACTTGTGTAATTTCTTCTACTACTTTCCTCATTAACCTCGACAACAGGTAGGACGAACCATCATAGGCATGACGGTCCGTCGCGCGTCTTCGTGCCAAAACACTTCAACTCTGAAATCTGGGTACTGAGATCGACTCTCTGAACTTCGCGACGAAATTGCAGCACGGACCGTCGTAGATACGATGAACCGTCATAAACCTCATTGCTAAATTTGACTCTCTGAACTTTGTGATGGACCTGCAGGACGAATCGTCGCAGATACGACGAGCCGTTACAATTTGCGTAACCCCAACTAGGTCGAATTTCTGCTAAAAGTTTTAAAGGGGTGTTTTGGACTATTCATGATTATAATTATGAAATTAGTGGGGTAAGTTTAATAATTTATTTACTTGGGGGTTAAAGAAGATAACCTTGAAATAATTAGTGGGTTACTTTATCATAACGGATTATATGATAATTAGGGTAAAAGAAAAAGAATATGCTGAAGAAAAATAAAAAGAGTAGGAAGAGGGGAGAACGAGCGAGTGAGAGAGAGAGAAAGAAGAGGAAAGCAAAGGCATCGGGGAAGTAGCTTGCTTGATCACGTTTCTTCGGTGGAGGTAGGTTATGGTTTATTTCTATATGATAGATAAACTCTAAATAGTGATCGATATGAATTGGGTGGTGTTGTAAAATCTTCTATATCCTTGATTGTGTGTTTGCATGTTGTGAGTGTGTAATTGTGATGGGTTAGAATGATGCGACTTTTGAATCTTCAATCTTAAATCCTCTCTATTAAGATGATGCTTTGACCTAAAGAAGGCTTGATGAACTAAAATAATGAGATAGGTGGATCGGAGTGTCACGTTCCGACACGTAGTAATAGATGGATCGGAGTGTCATGTTTCGACACGTAGTATTAGGGGATCGGAGTGTCACGTTCCGACACGTAGTATTAGGGGATCGGAGTGTCACGTTCCGACACGATAATAATGAAGAGAATGAATCTTGAATTATGTTAATATACTCAAATTCAAAGAACATATTTCCTAAATGAGTATGGTGTGGAGGCTTGAGTCCTCATAGGTGTGCTTGGTGTTGTTGCCAATGGTTCTTGTACTTGTTGTTGTCACCTGTTGAGTATTGTAATTGATTCTATATTATTATTCCGTATATATTGCTTTCTATTTTGAGTTGGCCGATGATACCTACTCAGTACGTGTTCCTTGTATTGACCCCTACTTGTATTTTTCTCTTTGTTATTTGTGGAGTGCAGCAAACGTGCCATCGACTTCGACTCATCCGCAACTTTAGCCAGTCTCCAGCATATCAAATTTCAGGGTGAGCTATTATTCCTAGCTCGGACCTGATTTTCTCCTTCACGTCTTGATGTCTTGAAGTTCGGACATGGACCATCTCTTTTACTTTTTTTAGCTTCTTAAATACTCTTAGATTTAGAAATTCGAGGATAGATGTTCTTGGTGTGATGACTTCCAGATTTTGGGGATGATAGTTGATAAACTTTAGAAGCTTATTTATTGGTTATATTAATAAGATTTTGAGTCTTCCGCATTATATTTTGTTCATTATGGTTAAAATATTGGTAAATGTTGGGGTTTCGATTTGTTGGTTCGCTCACATAGTAGGATAAGTGTGGGTGCCACTCGCGACTCGTTTTGGGTCGTGACTAACCTGGTATCAGAGCGTTAGGTTCGTTGTTCTCATAACACAAGAACGAGTCTAGTAGAGTCTTGAGGAACAGTAGGGGGACGCCCTTACTTTTCTTTGAGAGGCTATAGGACTTTAGGAAAAAATTTCATTCTTTCTTTCTTTGGTGCTATTACTTGGATCCAATTGTTATTTAGGTGATACAAATTGGTATCTGACATCCTCACTCTATTTCACAGATGGTTAGAACTAGAGCAACGACTGTGCCAACACCAACACCGGCAAGACAGGGTGCGTCTGAGCCGACCACTGGGCTGTAGCTCGAGGAGTAGCTGTGGCAAGAGGCCGTGGTAGAGGTCGCAGGAGGACGCGCTCTAGAGGTAGAGGACAAACACCTGGTCCAGCTAGTAATAGGGCGGTGACTCCTCCACCTACTGATGAGGTAGTAAGAGAGGGTGAGGAAGGAGAAAATGAGCAGGTGCAAGATGAGGAATTACCACCCCAACCTACCCCAGAGATGATTAACCAGGTTTTTACTTATCTTAGCGGGTTATCTGATCAGGGTCAGACACCTCCAGTGTTTTCTGCACCAGCACCTAGGTTCCGGGAGTACAACACGCAGCTGTTGTGGCTCCCCGCATGGATGCCTCATTGGAAGTAGGCATGTTTCCTCGATTCACTACAGGGCCTATAATTTTCTGGTTGATTGTCATGAGCTGCTACATAAGATGGACATAGTGGAACAATTCGGTGTTGAGTTTTTGACCTATCAGTTTCAGGGAAATGCCAAAATGTGGTGGCGGTCGTATGTTGAGTGTCAACTAGCACAGGCACCACCTATGGCTAGGGCATCATTCTCTAGCTTATTTATGGAGAAGTATATACCCCGGACTTTAAGGGGCAAGAGGAGAGATGAGGTCCTAAGCCTAGAGCAAGGCAGGATGTCTGTTACTGCTTTTGAGGCTAAGTTTCGTGCACTATCCAGGTATGCCACCCAGCTTTGCTTCAGTCCACAAGAGCGGATTTGCCGTTTTGTGAAGGGATTGAGGTCAGATTTGCAGATCCCAACCTTACAGGTAGCGACTACAGCAAAATCCTTTCAGGAAGTAGTTGATTTTGTAATAGAGGTGGAGGGGGTGAAGATAGACGACTTCACCCTGGCGTCGACATCTAAGAAGTTCCGTATGGGAGGTGAGTTTAGTGGGTCTTACTTCAGAGGGCAGAGTTCAGGAGGTTACCCTGCCCGACCTATTCAGTCTTCACTGCAGGCTGTAGTTGGGGGTCCATTGCAGACCAGTCAACATTTCTCTGAGTTTGGAGGTTATCCCCAGACTTCGTTATTCTTACAGAGACCTATGCTTGACTCCAGAGACTGTTATGGATGTGGAGAGACTGGACATAGTAGGAGGTATTGTCCAAAATAGAGTTACAGACCCCCAATAGTTAGAGGTAGAGGTGGTCATGGGAGAGGACGCCATTCTGGAGGACGTGGTGGCCAAGGTAATGGTGGTCACCAAATCAGCCGGGGTGGCGGGCAAGCTGGAGCTACTGCAGCACAACATGGTAGGGGAAACGGCCAGACAGGTGATTGGGCCCATTGTTATGCTTTCCCCAGGAGGTCTGAAGCAGAGACATCTGATGCTGTTATCACAGGTAATCTTTTGGTTTGTGATTGCATGGCTTCTGTATTATTTGATCCTGGATCCACATTTTCATATGTATCTTCCTCATTTGCTACTGGTCTTGATTTACATTGTGATTTGCTTGACATACCGATTCGTGTCTCTACTCCTGTGGGTGAGTCTGTGATGGTTGAGAAGGTGTATAGGTCTTGTCTTGTGACTTTTGTGGAGAGCAATACACATGTAGACTTGATTATTTTAGAGATGGTTGATTTCGATGTAATTCTGGGTATGACTTGGCTTTCTCCAAATTTTGCAATCTTTGATTGTAATGCTAAAACTGTGAAATTGGCCAAGCCTGGGACAGATCCGCCAGTGTTGGAGGGTGACTATACTTCCACTCCAGTTCATATCATCTCCTTTCTTTGTGCTAAGAGAATGGTTAGTAAGGTTTGTTTAGCTTTCTTGGCACATTTCAGGGATGATACTTCCCAAGTACCTTCGATTGAGTCTGTCTCAATAGTCCGTGAGTTTCTGGATGTGTTTCCTGCAGACCGTCCTGGTATGCCACCGGATAGGGATATTGATTTTTGTATTGATCTGGAGCCAGGTACTCGCCCCATCTCCATACCCCCTTATAGGATGGCTCCAGCTGAGTAAGGGAGTTAAAGGCCCAACTTCAGGAGTTGTTAGGTAAAGGCTTTATTAGAACAAGTGCATCCCTTGGGGTGCTCCTATTTTATTTGTGAAGAAGAAGGATGGAAGTTTTTGGATGTGCATAGACTACAGACAACTGAATAAGGTAACTAGTAAGAACAAGTATCCCCTTTCTCGCATTGATTATTTGTTCGATCAGTTACAAGGTGCTTGTAACTTCTCAAAAATCGATTTGAGATCTGGTTATCATCAATTGAAAATACGGGCAACAGATGTGCCAAAGACTGCTTTTTGAACCAGGTATGGGCATTATGAATTCTTAGTAATGTCTTTTGGGCATACGAATGCTCCTGCTGCTTTCATGAGCCTGATGAACGGGATTTTTAAGTCATATCTGGATCTCTTTGTCATTGTATTCATTGATGATATACTGATATACTCAAAGAGCAGGAAAGAACATGAGGAGCATTTGAGAATTGTATTGGAAGTGTTGAAAGAGAAAAGGCTTTATGCCAAATTCTCCAAGAGTGAGTTTTGGCTAGATTCAGTGTCCTTCTTGGGGCACGTACTGTCTAAGGATGGAGTGATGGTGGATCCTTCAAAAATTGAAGTAGTGAAGAGTTGGGTAAGACCTACTAATGTTACAGAGGTAAGGAGCTTTTTTGGTTTAGCTAGCTACTACCGTCGATTTGTCAAGGGATTTTCTTCTATTGCTTCCCAACTGACAAATTTGACTAAGTAGAATGTTCCATTTGTATGGTCGGACGAATTTGAAGAAAGCTTCCAAAACCTCAAGACCTTGTTGACTACTGCACCAATTCTTACCTTGCCAGTGGAAGGTAAGAATTTCATTGTTTATTGTGATGCATCTTATTCTGGGTTGGGTGCAGTGCTAATGCAGGAGAGGAATGTAATTGCTTATGCTTTGAGGCAATTAAAAGTGCATGAACGTAACTATCTGATCCATAATTTGGAGTTGGCTGCAGTCGTGTTTGCAGTAAAGCAATGGAGACATTATCTATATGGGGTTAAGTGTGAAGTCTATACAGATCATCGTATTTTACAGTATGTCTTTACTCAGAAAGATTTGAATTTGAGACAGAGGAGGTGGATGGAACTACTGAAGGACTACGATAATACTATCTTGTATCACCCAAGAAAAGCTAATGTTGTGGCAGATGCTTTAAGTAGAAAAACAGGGAGCATGGGAAGTTTATCCCACTTACAGATTTCTAGACGCCCATTGGCTAGAGAGGTTCGGACTTTGGCTAATGACCTCATAAGGCTTGAAGTACTAGAGAAAGGAGGATTTTTGGCCTGTGTGGAGGCAAGATCTTCTTTTCTTGACAAGATTAAGGGAAGGCAGTTTATTGATGAGAAGCTGAGTCGAATTCGAGAGATGGTATTACGAGGAGAGGCTAAAGAGGCAATAATTGATGAGGAAGGCGTTTTGAGAATTAAGGGGAGGGTATGTGTGCCCCGTGTTGATGATTTGATTCACACTATTCTTATAGAGGCTCATAGTTCAAGGTATTCTACACATCCTGGTGCAACCAAGATGTATCGTGATCTAAAGCAACATTTTTAGTGGAGTAGGATGATGCGTGACATTACTGATTTTGTTTCCCAATGCCCGAATTGTCAGCAGGTAAAGTATGAACACCAGAGGCCCAGAGGAACACTTCAGAAAATGCCCATTCCTGAATGGAAATGGGAAAGAATTGCAATGGATTTTGTGGTTTGTCTTCCAAAGACATTTGGTAAGTTTGATTCTATTTGGGTAATTGTTGACATATTAACTAAGTCTTCCCACTTCATTCCGGTCAAGGTGACTTACAATGCATAGAAGTTAGCCAAACTCTATATTTCAGAAACTGTTCGATTGCATGGAGTTCCACTTTCCATCATATCAGATAGAGGTATGCAATTTACTTCTAAGTTTTGGAGAACATTACATACTAAAGTAGGTACTAGGTTGGATATTAGTACTGCATTTCACCCTCAGACCGATGGTCAGTCAGAGCGAACGATTCAGGTGTTAAAGGATATGCTTCGTGCATGTGTGATAGAATTTGGTGGTCATTGGGATAACTTCTTACCCTTTGCAGCATTTTCATACAATAATAGCTATCACTCAAGTATGGATATGGCCCCATTTGGGGCATTGTATGGGAGGATATGTAGGTCTCCCATTGGGTTGTTTGATGCATTTGAGGTGAGACCATAGGGTACCGATCTTTTGAGGGAAGCGTTAGATAAAGTAAAATTCATTCAGGAAAAGCTTCTAGCAGCTCAAAACAGGCAGAAAGAATATGCAGATCGAACGGTTAAGGACTTGGATTTTATGGAGGGTGAACAAGTCTTGCTAAAGGTTTCACCCATGAAAAGGGTGATGCAGTTTAGTAAGCGAGGTAAGCTTAGTCCGAGGTACATTGGCCCATTTGAAGTTCTGAAGCGCATGGGGGAGGTGGCTTATGAATTGGCATTGCCTCCAGGACTCTCAGGAGTGCACCCGGTATTTCATGTGTCTATGCTGAAAAATTACCATGGGGATGGAAACTACATTATTCATTGGGATTCAGTTCTTCTTGATGAGAATTTGTCTTATGAGGAGGAGCCTGTTGCTATTTTAGATAGAGAAATCCGCAAGTTGAGATCAAGGGAGATTGCATCCATCAAGGTTCAGTGGAAGAATCAGCCAGTTGAAGCGTCCACTTGGGAGAAAGAAGCTGATATGCAAGAAAGATATCCACATCTTTTAAAAGATTCAGGTACTCTTTCTCGCCCTTGTTTTTCTTCTTGTGATCGTTCGAGAACGAATGATGGGTAAATTGGTATCTATTGTAACAACCTCCTTAGTCGGTTTGAGCAGTAGAATTATTTTGATAAAAACTCACTGGGTCGACGGATCACGCGACGGACCGTCATGTCCACGACGGACAGTGATGGACTCCGTCATCCCATACTTGTGTAATTTCTTCTGCTACTCTCCTCATTAACCTCGACGACAGGTAGGATGAACCGTCATAGGCACGACGGTCCGTCGAGCATCTTCGTGCCAAAATACTTCAACTCTGAAATCTGGGTATAGAGATCGACTCTCTGAACTTCACGACGGAATTGCAGCACGGACCGTCGTAGATACAACGGACCGTCACAAACCTCATTGCTAAATTTGACTCTCTGAACTTTGTGATGGACCTGCAGAATGGATCGTCACAGATACGACGGGCCGTCACAAGTTGCGTAACCCCAACTGGGTCGAATTTCTTCTAAAAGTTTTAAAGAGGTGTTTTGGACTATTCATGATTATAATTATGAAATTAGTGGGGGTAAGTTTAATAATTTATTTACTTGGATGTTAAAGGAGATAACCTTGAAATAATTAGTGGGTTACTTTATCATAACAGATTATATGATAATTAGGGTAAAAGAAAAAGAATCTGCAGAAGAAAAATAAAAAGAACAGGAAGAGGGGAGAACGAGTGAGAGAGAGAACGAAGAGGAAAACAAAGGCATCGGGAAAATAGCTTGCTTGATCACGATTCTTCGATGAAGGTAGGTTATGGTTTATTTCTATATGATAGATAAACTCTAAATAGCGATCGATATGAATTGGGTTGTTTTGTAATATCTTCTATATGCTTGATTGTGTGTTTGCATGTTGTGATTGTGTAATTGTGATGGGTTAGAATGATGAGACTTTTGAATCTTCAATCTTAAATCCTCTCTATTAAGATGACGCTTTGACCTAAAGAATGCTTGATGAACTAAAATAATGAGATAGGTGGATCGGAGTGTTACGTTCCGACACGTAGTATTAGGTAGATCAAATTATCATGTTTCGACACGTAGTATTAGGGGATCAGAGTGTCACGTTCCGATATGTAGTATTAGGGGATCGGAGTGTCACGTTCCGACATGGTAGTAATAATGGATCGGAGTGTCATGTTCCGACACGATAATAATGAAGAGAATGAATCTTGAATTATTTTAATATACTCAAATTCAAAGAACTTATTTCCCAAATGAGTATGGTGTGGAGGCTTGAGTCCTCATAGGTGTGCTTGGTGTTGTTGCCAATAGTTCTTGTACTTGTTGTTGTCACCTGTTGAGTATTGTAGTTAGTTCTATATTATTATTTAGTATATATTTTTTTCTATTTTGAGTTGACCGATGATACCTATTCAGTACGTGTTCCTTGTACTGACTCCTGCTTGTATTTTTCTCTTTGTTATTTGTGGAGTGCAGCAAACGTGCCATCGACTTCGACTCGTCCGCAACTCTAGCCAGTCTCCAGCATATCAGATTTCAGGATGAGCTATTATTCCTAGCTCAGACCTGATTTTCTCCTTCACGTCTTGATGTCTTGAAGTTCGGACATGGACCATCTATTTTACTTATTTTAGCTTCTAAAATACTTTTAGATTTAGAAACTCGAGGATAGATATTCTTGGTGTGATGACTTCAAAATTTTGGGGATGATAGTTGATAAACTTTAGAAGCTTATTTATTGGTTATATTAATAAGATTTTGAGTTTTCCGCATTATATTTTGTTCATTATGGTTAAAAGATTGGTAAATGTTGGCGTTTAGATTTGTTGGTTCGCTCACATTGTAAGATAAGTGTGGGTGCCACACTTATATATATATATATATATATATATATATATATATATATATATATATATATATATATATATATATATATATACTTTAGAAGCTTATTTATTGGTTATATTAATAAGATTTTGAGTTTTCCGCATTATATTTTGTTCATTATGGTTAAAAGATTGGTAAATGTTGGGGTTTAGATTTGTTGGTTCGCTCACATTGTAAGATAAGTGTGGGTGCCGCACTTCTCCTAATATTTTCCACCGAGTTATCTTCGATAAGTCGGTGAAGTTGTTTATTATATATATATATATATATATATATATATATATATATATATATATAAACAACTTCTAAGTTGCGTGGGCTTGAGATGAAAAATATCGTTCCATTTTTTTTAGAGAATGTAAATGGAAAAACGTGAATCTTTATTATTATTTAATTTGGATGGTCGACTTTTATGTAATAACTTCAAAGATTATTTTTCTTACTTTTTAATAAATTACTACTTTACTCCTCCTAATATTTTCCACCGAGTTATCTTCGATAAGTCGGTGAAGTTGTTTATTATATATATATATATATATATATATATATATATATATATCACTCTATAATCATAATAGGGCTCTGTATTTTATAACAACGCGCTTTTAGAAGTCTGGAAGATGTGCCTAAACTAGTTGGACTTGCTTCAATCAATAGGCTTACCGAGCTTCTCTATCTATGCAATTGATTTTGTTACAAACTTTTTTCCATGCATAATTAAATTAATTATCACACTCTGTTTTATTACAAATGAATAATAATTTAGGTTGATAAAGAAAATAACATATATAACTTTGATGATATTATAATTTATACAGCAAAACTATGTGGATGTCTTATTAACCCTCTAATTTATTTTTTTCATAGTATTATTTCGTCTTTAATTACCTAATAAAGAAAGATATGCGTACCTATTTTATTTCAAATGATTCTTTCAAACTCAACTTGATCGGACTTCATTATTATATCATATAAGACTAGGTATATTTATAGTATTGAGACCACTTTCTCTTATATTAATTTAGATATATAAATCGTCATTTGAACACATTCACATATCATAGTTTTAGGTCGTCAAAATATGTATAAGCTATCTCAAGCGACCTTAACGCATTTTAACCTTAATGCATACTACTTTCACCTTTTGACTTATGTGATGATTTGAAATCTTATTTAATTTTAATTACACATAGAATATGATATAAAATTTTAATATTTTTTATTCTGACCATTTTTGTTGTGTATTTTTTTATTAATTAATTGAAAAAGGAAACTAATTCTACATATGAATCGGATAAAATTAAATGCGTTTGAATTTTATTTGTGGATGTGTCATATAACTTTAGGGATAGTATTTTAATTTTAGAATTTACCCATTATGACATTAGTGGGATCATATCTACTTGCATGTGAGAGTTACACTATTCTATAGTAATTTGTAGAATTAATGTGCATCACTCAAATTATTAATGCTTTATGAATAGATCAAACATGCATATTTTCTCCATCTTTAGATAATTTTAGAGTTTATTTTTTAATCAAACTAGTGTAACGACCTATTTAGTCGTTTTGAGCAGCAGATTTTATTTCTGGAAAAACATGCTGAGACGACGGAACCCACGACTGAACGTCATGGGCACGACGGACCGTCGAGGGTGTCTCGTCCCAAAACACTTAGAAATTCTGAAATTTGGGTGCTGAAATCGACTCTCTGAACTTTGTAACGAAATGGCAGGACGGACCGTCACAGGTGTGATGGACCGTCACAGATCCTGGGTGGAAATTTGGGTCTCTGAACTTTGCGACGACCTGCAGGACGGACCGTCGCAGGCACAACCCGTCACAGGTTGCGCAATCCCAGTTGGAGTCGGATTTCTGGTTAAGTTTTAAAGGGGCGTTTTGGACTATTCCTGCTATAATTATATATTTCGTGGGTTTATATTTATAACTCAAAATTCTTGGGGGTTAAAAGAGGTAACCTTAAGTTAATTAGTGGGGTATTATTGCCATCTTTTATTCTTAATTATATACTAATTAGGGTAAAAGAAAGAGGGTTTGAATAAGAAATATAGAAAGAACAAAGAGAGACAGAAAAAGAAAGGGAATGAGTAGAGAGAGAGAGAAACGAAGAGGATAGCAAGGATTTTGAGAAGATAGCTTGTTGATCGCAATTCTTCGGTGGAGGTAGGTTATGGTTTTCATGCTATTCGTAGTAAACTCTTAATAGCGAATGATATGTGTTAGTAGTATTGTAAACCTTCTATATGCTTAATTGTATGCTTGCATGAATGATGTGATTATGTAATTGTGAATAAATAAGCATGATGAAGCTATTGAATCCCAAATCTTGAAAAGAAACCCTAATTTACTTTGTTAATGATGATGCCTTGGCATAAATGAAGGCTTGATGAACGAAAGTGGTGAGATCAGGGGATCGGGTGCCACGTTCTGGTACCAGGATAGAATATGGATCGAGTGTCACGTTCCGACACCAGGATAGAATATGGATCGGGTGCCACCTTCCGGTACCAGGATAGAATATGGATCGGGTGCCACGTTCCGGTACCAGGATAGAATATGGATCGGGTGTCACGTTCCGACACCAGGATAGAATATGGATCGGATGCCACGTTCCGATACCAGGATAGAATATGGATCGGGTGTCACGTTCCGACATCAGGATAGAATATGGATCGGGTGCCACGTTCCGGTACCAGGATAGAATGAGGATCGGAGTGTCACGTTCCGACACCAGGATAGTATATTGAGGAGCGGAGTGTCACGTACCGACACGAGGGGAATAAAGATAATGAATCTTGAAATATGTTAATATATCCAATCTAATGAACTAAATTCCCAAATGAGTATGATGAGGAGGTGTGAGTCCTCATTGATGTGCTTGGTGTTGTAACCAAGGGTTATGGTAACTGTAAATGCTGCATGCTAAGGATATTAGTTGATTTTATGATATTGCTTAATGCATACTGTTTTCTATTTTGAGTTGGCCGATGATATCTACTCAGTACCCGTGTTTTGTACTGACCCCTACTTTTATTGTTTTCTTCTTGTTTATTTGTGGAGTGCAGCAAACGTGCCGTCATCTTCGACTCAACAGTAACTCAAGCCAGTCTTACTACATCGGAAATTCAGGGTGAGCTAATGCTTCTAGCTTGGACTGGATCTTCTTCTTCAAGTCTTGATGCCTTGAACTTCCGGCATGGACTAGCTTCTTATGTATTTTTAGCTTCTTAGAATACTCTTAGTTTAGTAATTTGATTATAGATGTTCTTGTGATGATGACTTCCAGATTTTGGGGAATAATAGATGTTGAATTTTAGAAGTTAACGAATTTGGTCTTTATTTAATGATTTTAAGTCTTCCGCGTTATTTTCTGTCGATATTATATTGGAATGTTAAGGTTAGATTGGTTGGTTCGCTCACATAGGAGGGTAAGTGTGGGTGCCAGTCGCAACCCGGTTTGGGTCGTGACAAACTTGGTATCAGAGCCTTAGGTTCGTTGGTCTCATCACACAAGAACGAGTCTAGTAGAGTCTTAAGGAACGGTAGGGGGACGCCTTTACTTTTCTTTGAGAGGCTACAAGACTTTAGGAAAATTCCATTCTTTCTTTCTTTCGTCCTACTACTTGAATCCAATTGGTATCTAGGTGATACAAATTGGTATCTGACCATCTTCACTCTCTTTCGCAGATGGTTAGAACTAGAGCAACGACTACGCCATCACCAACACCAGCACCGGCGGGACAGGGTGCGTCTGAGCAAGCCACTGGGGCTGTTTATCGAGGAAGAGCAGCGGCAAGAGGCCGTGGTAGAGGTCGTGGGAGGACGTCTGCTAGGGGAAGAGGACGAGCACATAGCCCATCTGATACTAGAGCAGTGACTCCTCCACCGACTGAGGAAGTAATAAGAGAAGGAGAGGATGGGGAAACTGAACAAGTGCAGAATGAGGGATTGCCACCCCAACCTACCCTAGAGATGATTAATCAGGTTCTCGCCTATCTCAGTGTGTTGTCTGATCAAGGTCTGGCACCTCTAGTGTTTTCTGCACCAGCACCTCAGGCTCCGGATGTACAACATGCGGCTACTATGGCTCCCCGCATGGATGTTCCATTTGAAATAGGCACGTTTCCACGTCTGTTTACTGGGCCTATAATGACAAATGATCAGCATGAACTTTTCAGTAAGTTCTTGAAATTGAAACCTCCAGTCTTCAAGGGTGCGGAATCTGAGGATGCTTACGATTTTCTGGTTGACTGTCATGAGCTACTACACAAGATGGGCATAGTAGAACGGTTTTGGTGTTGAGTTCGTGAGTTATCAGTTTCAGGGGGACGCCAAAATGTGGTGGCGGTCACATATTGAGTGTCAACCAACAGAGGCACCACCTATGACTTGGGCCTCATTCTCTAGCTTGTTTATGGAGAAGTATATCCCCCGAACTTTGAGGGATAGGAAAAGGGATGAGTTCTTGAGCCTAGAGCAAGGTAGGATGTCGGTCAATGCACATGAGGCTAAGTTTCATGCATTATCCCGGTATGCCACCCAACTGTGTTTTAGTCCACAAGAGCGAATTCGCCGGTTTGTGAAGGGGTTGAGGTCAGAATTGCAGATTTCGGCCTTACAGATAGCGGCAACGGCAAAATCCTTCCAAGAGGTGGTAGACTTTGTGATAGAAGTGGAAGGAGTGAAGCCAGACGACTTCACCCCGACATCGACATCAAAAAGGTTTCGAAAGGGAGGTGAGTTTAATGGTGCTTACACTAGAGGACAGGGTTCGGGAAGTTACTCAGTCCGACCAATTCAGTCTTCACTACAGACTGTAGTTGGGGGTCCACCTCCGACCAGTCAACACTTCTCTGAGAGACCTATGCATGAACCCAGAGAGTGCTATGGATGTGGGGAGATTGGGCATATTAAGAGATATTGTCCAAAACAAAGTTACAGACCTCCAAATGTTAGAGGTAGAGGTGGTCATGGCAGAGGCCGTTATTCTGGAGGATGTGGTGGTCGAGGAAATGGTGGTCACCAAAACGGCCGAGGTTATGGGAAAACTGGAGACACTACATCACAACAAGGTAGGGGCAACAGATAGACGAACGATAGGGCCCATTGTTACGCTTTCCCTGGGCGGTCTGAAGCGGAGGCATCTGAT
Source organism: Solanum lycopersicum (assembly GCF_036512215.1). NCBI lineage: Eukaryota > Viridiplantae > Streptophyta > Magnoliopsida > Solanales > Solanaceae > Solanum > Solanum lycopersicum. Next base: position 46,474,616 of record NC_090809.1, on the reverse strand, counting down.
GCTGTCATCACAGGTAATCTTTTGGTTTGTGATTGCATGGCTTCTGTATTGTTTGATCCCGGATCCACATTTTCTTATGTATCTTCCTCATTTGCTAACGGTCTAAATTTACATTGTGAATTACTTGATATGCCTATTCGTGTTTCTACTCCGGTGGGTGAATCTGTGGTAGTTGAAAAGGTGTATAGGTCTTGTTTGGTGAACTTTGTGGGGAGCAACACTTATGTAGATTTGATTATCTTAGAAATGGACGATTTTGATGTAATTCTTGGTATGACTTGGCTTTCTCCACAATTTGCGATTTTGGATTGTAATGCTAAAACGGTGACGTTAGCCAAGCCTAGGACAGATCCGTTAGTGTGGGAGGGTGACTACACTTCCAATCTGGTGCATATCATCTCCTTTCTTCGTGCTAAGAAAATGGTTAGTAAAGGGTGTTTAGCTTTCTTAGCACATCTCAATGATGACACTACCCAAGTACCCTCGATTGAGTCGGTTTTGGTGGTCCATGAGTTTCTGGATGTGCTCCCTGTAGATCTTCCTGGTATGCCACCAGATAGGGATATTGATTTTTGTATTGACCTTGAACCGGGTACTTGCCCTATTTTGATACCCCCTTATAGAATGGCTCCCGCGGAGTTAAGAGAGTTAAAAGCCCAACTTCAAGAGTTGTTAAACAAGGGCTTTATTCGACCAAGTGCATCTCCTTGGGGTGCTCCGGTTTTGTTTGTAAAGAAGAAGGATGGGAGTTTTCGAATATGTATAGACTACAGACAACTAAACAAGGTAACCATAAAGAACAAGTATCCTCTTCCCCGCATTGATGACTTGTTCGATCAGTTACAAGGTGCTTGTGTCTTCTCTAAGATTGACTTGAGATCCGGTTATCATCAATTGAAAATACGGGCAACGGATGTGCCAAAGGCTGCTTTTCGAACGAGGTATGGGCATTACGAATTTGTAGTGATGTCTTTTGGTCTTATGAATGCCCCTGCTGCGTTCAGGAGCTTGATGAACGGGATTTTTAAGCAATATTTGGACCTCTTCGTGATCGTATTTATTGATGATATATTGGTATACTCAAAGAGCAAGAAGGAACATGAAGAGCATTTGAGAATGGTATTGGAAATGTTGAGGGAGAAAAAGCTTTATGCCAAGTTCTCTAAGTGTGAGTTTTGGCTAGATGCAGTGTCCTTCTTGGGGCACGTGGTTTCTAAGGATGGAGTGATGGTGGATCCTTCTAAGATTGAGACAGTGAAGAATTGGGTAAGACCTACTAATGTGTCAGAAATAAGGAGTTTTGTTGGGTTAGCTAGCTACTACCGTCGATTTGTCAAGGGATTCTCTTCTACTGCTTCCCAATTGACGAACTTGACTAAGCAGAATGTTCCATTTGTATGGTCGGACGAATGTGGGGAAAGCTTTCAGAAGCTCAAGACTTTGTTGACTACCACACCTATCCTTACCTTGCCAGTAGAGTTAAGAACTTCATTGTTTATTGTGATGCATCCTATTCTGGTTTGGGTGCAGTACTAATGCAAGAGAAGAGTGTGATTGATTATGCTTCAAGGCAATTAAAGGTGCATGAACGTAACTATCCGACCCACGATTTGGAATTGACTGCGGTGGTGTTTGCATTAAAGCAATGGAGACACTATTTATATGGGGTTATGTGTGAGATCTATACAGATCATCGTAGCCTACAGTATGTATTTACTCAGAAAGATGTGAACTTGAGACAGAGGAGATGGATGGAACTACTGAAGGACTACGACATCACTATTTTGTATCATCCGGGGAAGGCGAATGTTGTAGCGGATGCTTTAAGTAGAAAGGTGGGAAGCATGGGAAGTCTAGGTCACTTGCAAGCTTCTAGACGCCCTTTAGCTAGAGAGGTTCAGACTCTCGCTAACGACTTGATGAGATTAGAAGTAAATGAGAAGGGAGGATTGTTGGCTAGTGTGGAGTCAAGATCTTCCTTTCTTGACAAAATTAAGGGAAAACAGTTTGATGATGAGAAACTAAGGCGAATCCAAGATTAAAGTATTGCGAGGGGAGGCTAAGGAAGCACAAATCGATGAGGAAGGTGTTTTGAGAATCAGGGGAAGGGTATGCGTACCCCGCGTCGATGATTTTATCAACACTATTCTGACAGAGGCTCATAGTTCAAGGTATTCTATACATCCTGGTGCAACCAAGATGTATCGTGACCTAAAACAACACTTTTGGTGGAGTAGAATGAAGCGTGATATTGTTGACTTTATTGCCAAGTGTCCAAACTGTCAACAAGTAAAGTATGAACACCAAAGGCCCGGAGGAACACTTCAGAGAATGCCCATTCTGGAATGGAAGTGGGAAAGAATTGCAATGGACTTTGTGGTTGGTCTTCCAAGGACAATGGGTAAGTATGACTCCATTTGGGTGATTGTTGATAGGTTAACTAAATCTGCTCATTTCATTCCGGTAAAGGTGACTTACAATGCAGAGAAGTTAGCCAAGATCTATATCTCAGAAATCGTTCGATTGCATGGGGTTCCACTATCCATCATATCAGATAGAGGTACGCAGTTTACTTCTAAGTTTTGGAAAACATTACATGCGGAATTGGGTACTTGGTTGGACCTTAGTACTGCGTTCCATCCTCAGACCGATGGTCAGTCTGAAAGGACAATTCAAGTTTTGGAGGATATGCTTCGTGCATGTGTGATAGAGTTTGGTGGCCATTGGGATAGCTTCCTACCCTTAGCGGAGTTTTTATACAATAATAGCTATCACTCAAGTATTGATATGGCCCCATTTGAAGCATTGTATGGGAGGAGATGTAGGTCTCCCATTGGTTGGTTTGATGCATTCGAGGTTAGACCTTGGGGTACTGACCTTTTGAGGAATTCGATAGAAAAAGTGAAGTCTATTCAAGAAAAGCTTCTAGCGGCACAAAGTAGACAAAAAGAATATGCAGATCGAAAGGTTAGAGACTTAGAGTTCATGGAAGGTGAACAAGTCTTGTTGAAGGTTTCGCCAATGAAAGGGGTGATGCGATTTGGTAAGCGAGGTAAACTTAGCCCAAGGTATATTGGTCCATTTGAAGTACTTAAGCGAGTAGGGGAGGTGGCTTATGAGTTAGCCTTGCCTCCAGGGCTGTTCGGAGTGCATCCGGTATTCCATGTGTCTATGTTGAAAAGATATCATGGGGATGGAAATTACATTATCCGTTGGGATTCCGTTTTGCTTGATGAGAATTTGTCTTATGAGGAGGAGCCTGTTGCTATTTTAGATAGAGAAGTTCGCAAGTTGAGGTCAAGATAGATTGCATCCATCAAGGTGCAATGGAAGAATCGACCGGTTGAAGAAGCCACTTGGGAGAAGGAGGCAGATATGCGAGAAAAATACCCATATCTGTTTACAGATTCAGGTACTCCTTTTCGCCCTTGTTGTCCTTCTTGTGATCGTTCGGGGATGAACGATGGGTAAATTGGTATCTAATGTAATGACCTGTTTAGTCGTTTTGAGCAGCAGATTTTATTTCTGGAAAAACAGGCTGAGACGACGGAACATCATGGGCACGATGGACCGTCGAGGGTGTTTCGTCCCAAAACACTTAGAAATTCTGAAATTTGGGTGCTGAAATCGACTCTCTGAACTTTGTAACGAAATGGCAGGACGGACCGTCACAGACCCTGGGTGGAAATTTGGGTCTCTGAACTTTGCGACGACCTGCAGGACGGACCGTCGCAGGCACAACCCGTCATAGGTTGCGCAATCCCAGTTGGAGTCGGATTTCTGGTTAAGTTTTAAAGGGGCGTTTTGGACTATTCCTGCTATAATTATATATTTCGTGGGTTTATATTTATAACTCAAAATTCTTGGGGGTTAAAAGAGGTAACCTTAAGTTAATTAGTGGGGTATTATTGCCATCTTTTATTCTAAATTATATACTAATTAGGGTAAAAGAAAGAGGGTTTGAATAAGAAAAATAGGAAGAACAAAGAGAGACAGAAAAAGAAAGGGAACGACTAGAGAGAGAGAGAAACGAAGAGGATAGCAACGATTTTGAGAAGATAGCTTGTTGATCGCAATTCTTCGGTGGAGGTAGGTTATGGTTTTCATGCTATTCGTAGTAAACTCTTAATAGCGAATGATATGTGTTAGTAGTATTGTAAACCTTCTATATGCTTAATTGTATGCTTGCATGAATGATATGATTATGTAATTGTGAATAAATAAGAATGATGAAGCTATTGAATCCCAAATCTTGAAAAGAAACCCTAATCTACTTTGTTAATGATGATGCCTTCGCATAAAAGAAGGCTTGATGAACAAAAGTGGTGAGATTAGGGGATCGGGTGCCACGTTCCGGTACCAGGATAGAATATGGATCGGGTGTCACGTTCCGACACCAGGATAGAATATGGATCGGGTGCCACGTTCCGGTACCAGGATAGAATATGGATCGGGTGCCACGTTCCGGTACCATGATAGAATATGAATCGGGTGTCACGTTCCGACACCAGGATAGAATATGGACCGGGTGCCATGTTCCGGTACCAGGATAGAATATGGATCGGGTGTCACGTTCCGACACCAGGATAGAATATGGATTGGGTGCCACGTTCCGGTACCAGGATAAAATGAGGATCGGAGTGTTACCTTCCGACACCAGGATAGTATATTGAGGAGCGAAGTGTCACGTACCGACACGAGGGGAATAAAGATAATGAATCTTGAAATATGTTAATATATCCAATCTAATGAACTAAATTCCCAAATAAGTATGATGAGGAGGTGTGAGTCCTCATTGATGTGCTTGGTGTTGTAACCAAGGGTTATGGTAACTGTAAATGCTGCATGCTAAGGATATTAGTTGATTTTATGATATTGCTTAATACATACTGTTTTCTATTTTGAGTTGGCCGATGATATCTACTCAGTACCCGTGTTTTGTACTGACCCCTACTTTTATTGTTTTCTTCTTGTTTATTTGTGGAGTGCAGCAAACGTGCCGTCATCTTCGACTCAACAGTAACTCAAGCCAGTCTTACTACATCGGAAATTCAGGGTGAGCTAATGCTTCTAGCTTGGACTGGATCTTCTTCTTCAAGTCTTGATGCCTTGAACTTCCGGCATGGACTAGCTTCTTATGTATTTTTAGCTTCTTAGAATACTCTTAGTTTAGTAATTTGATTATAGATGTTCTTCTGATGATTACTTCCAGATTTTGGGAAATAATAGATGTTGAATTTTAGAAGTTAACGAATTTGGTCTTTATTTAATGAGTTTAAGTCTTCCGCGTTATTTTCTGTCGATATTATATTTGAATGTTAAGGTTAGATTGGTTGGTTCGCTCACATAGGAGGGTAAGTGTGGGTGCCAGTCGCAACCCGGTTTGGGTCGTGACAACTAGTTTCTTGATACGTGAAACCACGTGCTTTGCACATGTATCTCAAGCTATTTTGGACAAGATATTACATAATCATGTAAGATTATTGAAACGCATAGAATAAAAGAAGACCAATTTAAAGAAAAATTTTCATGAATGTGATACGTTTTTAGATATTTCATATTTAAAATCAAAATATGTTAATATGAGATCATAAATTTGAACAAAAATACTTCATTGTTTATGCTTGTGACAACACTACCACTCTAAGTTGTGTGGGCTTGAGATGAAAAATGTTGTTTAATTTTTTTTTTTTTGCGAAACTAAATAGAAAAACTTGAATCTTTATTATAATTTAATTTGGATGGTGGGTTTTTTATGAAATAAATTGAAAGGTTGTTGTTCTTACTTTTTAATAAATTATCATTTAGTCCTCCTAATAGTTGCCCAAGTAATTTCAGATCAGTCGGTGAAGTTTTATATATATATATATATATATATATATATATATATATATATATATATATATATATATATATATATATATATATATATATATATATATATATCACTCTGTAATCAGAATAGAGCTCTGAACTTAAAACCACCCACAAGTCTGGAAGGTGGCGCCTAAACTAGTCGGACTTGCTTGAATCAATAGGCTCAACGGGCTTCTCTGTCTATTCAATTGATTTTGTTGCAGACTCTTCCCCATGCATCATTTAGTAATTATCACACTCTGTTTTATTACAAAGCGAATAATAATTTTTGTTGATAAAGAAAATAATATATATTACTTTGACGAAATTATTAATTATACAACTTAATTATGTGTACGTCTCATCAACCATCTAATTTATTTTTTTCAATAGTATTATTCCGTCACTAATGACCTAATAAAAAAATATGTGCGTACCTATTTTATCTCATATGATTCTTTCAAACCTAAATAGATCGGACTTTATTATATGCATACAAGGCTAGCTATATTAATAGTATTGGCACAACTTCCTTTTATATCATTTTAGATATATAAATCTTTATTGAAACACATTAACATATTATAGTTTTAGGTTGACTGAAAATATATATAAGCTATATCAAGCGACCTTCACACATTTTATCCTTACTGCATGCAACTTTCACCTTCTGACTGATGTGATGATTTGAAATCTTACTTAATTTTAATTTCATATGGAATGTGATTTGAAATTTTAATATGTGTTTTCTTGACCAATTTTGTTGTGTATTTTTTTAGAAATTAATTGAAAAATAAAAATAATTTTATATGTGAATCTGAAAGAGTTTAATGCGTTTGAATTTTATTTGTGGATATGTCATATAACTTTAATGATAGTATTTTAATCTGACAATTAACCCATTATAGCATTAATGGGTTCATATCTACTTGCAAGTGAGAGTCACACTAGCCTATAATAATTTGTACAATTGATGTGCATCACTCAAGTTATTGAAGTTTTCTGAATAGATCAAATAGATAAATTTTCTCCATCAGTTGATAATTTTAGAATCGATTTTTTAATTAAACTAGTTTCTTGATACGTGCAACCATGGGCATTGCACGTGTATCTCAAGCTATTTTGGATAAGATATTACATAATCATGTAAGATTATTGCAACACATAGAGTAATAAAAGGCGAATTTTAAGAAAAACTTTCATGAATGTGATACCTTTTTAGATATTTCATAGTCAAAATACAAATATGTGAATATGATATCTCATATTTGAACAAAAATACTTTATTGTTCATGCTTGTGACAACATTACCCTTCTAAGTTGCATGGGCTGAGATGAAAAATATCGTTCAATTTTTTTTAGCGAATGTAAATGGAAAAACGTGAATAAATTTGGATGGTGGACTTTTATGTAATAACTTGAAAGATTATTTTTCTTACTTTTTAATAAATTACTACTTTACTCCTCCTAATATTTCCCCCGAGTTATCTCTAATAAGTCGGTGAAGTTGTTTATATATATAAATATATATATATATATATCATAATACGGCTCTGCATATTATAACAATCCGCTTTTAGAATTCTGGGAGATGTGCCTAAACTAGTTGGACCTGCTTCAATCAATAGGCTTACCGAGCTTCTCTGTCTATTCAATTGATTTTGTTGCAGACTTTTTTTCCATGCATAATTAAATTAATTATAACACTCTGTTTATTACAAATGAATAATAACTTAGGTTGATAATGAAAATAACATATATAACTTTGATGATATTATGAATTATACAACAAAACTATGTGGAGGTCTTATTAACCCTCTAATTTATTTTTTTCATAGTATTATTTCGTCACTAATTACCTAATAAAGAAAGATATGCGTACCTATTTTATTTCATATGATTCTTTAAAACTCAAATTTATCGAACTATATTATTATATCATATAAGACTAGATATACTAATAGTATTGATACCACATCCTCTTATATTATTTTAGATATATAAATCGTCATTCGGACACAATCACATATCATAGTTTTAGGTCGTCAAAATATGTATAAGCTATCTCAAGCGACCTTAACACATTTTAATCATAATGCATACTACTTTCACCTTTTGACTTATGTGATGATTTGAAATCTTATTTAATTTTAATTACACATAGAATATGATTTAAAATTTTAATATTTTTTCTGACCATTTTTGTTGTGTATTTTTTTTAAAATTAATAGAAAAAGGAAACTAATTCTACATATGAATCAGATAAAATTAAATGTGTTTGAATTTTATATGTGGATATGTCATATAACTTTACTGATAGTATTTTAATTTTAGAATTTATCGATTATGACATTAGTTGGTTCATATCTACTTGCATGTGAGAGTCACACTATTCTATAGTAATTTGTAGAATTAATGTGCATCACTCAAATCATTAATGCTTTATGAATAGATCAAACACGCATATTTTCTCCATCTTTAGATAATTTTAGAGTTTATTTTTTAATCAAACTAGTTTCTTGATACGTGCAACCACGTGCTTTGCACGTGTACCTCAAGCTATTTTGGACAAGATATTACATAATCATGTAAGATTATTGAAACACATATAGTAATAAAAGACCAATTTAAAGAAAATTTTTCATGAATGTGATACCTTTTTAGATATTTCATATTTAAAATAAAAATATGTGAATATGAGATCATATATTTGAACAAAAATACTTCATTGTTCATGCTTGTGACAACACTACCCCTCTAAGTTGCGTGGGCTTGATATGAAAAATGTCGTGTAATTTTTTTTTTGCGAAACTAAATAGAAAAACTTGAATCTTTATTGTAATTTAATTTGGATGGTGGGTTTTTCATGAAATAACTTGAAAGATTGTTGTTCTTACTTTTTAATAAATTATCATTTACTCCTCCTAATAGTTGCCTCGAGTTATTTCAAATCAGTCGGTGAAGTTATATATATAGATATATATATATATACATATATATATATATATCACTCTTTAATCAGAATAGAGCTCTGCACTTAAAACCACTTTTATATATATATATATATATATATATATATATATATATATATATATATATATCACTCTGTAATCAGAATAGAGCTCTGAACTTAAAACCACCCGCTTTTAGAATTCTGCAAGGTGGCGCCTAAACTAGTCGGACTTGCTTGAATCAATTGGCTCGCCAGGCTTCTCTGTCTATTTTATTGATTTTACTGCAGATTCTTCCCCATGCATCATTTAGTAATTGTCACACTCTGTTTCATTACAAAGAGAATAATAATTTTGGTTGATAAAGAAAATAACATATATTACTTTGACGAAATTATCAATTATTCAACATACTTATGTGTAGATTTCTTTAACTATCTAATTTTTTTTTAGTATTATTCCGTCTCTAATGACCTAATAAAAAAACATGTGCGTACTTTTTTTATCTCATATGATTCTTTCAAACCTAAATAGATTGGACTTCATTATTATATGCATATAAGGCTAGCTATATTAATAGTATTGACACAACTTCCTTTTATATTATTGTAGACATATAAATCTTCATTAAAACATATGTGCGTACCTATTTTATCTCATATGATTCTTTCAAACCAAAATAGATCGGACTTTATTATTATATGCATATAAGGCTAGCTATATCATAGTTTTAGGTTGACTAAAAATATATATAAGCTATATCAAGCGACCTTCACTCTATAATCATAATAGGGCTCTGTATTTTATAACAACCCGTTTTTCGAAGTTTGGAAGATGTGCCTAAACTAGTCGGACTTGCTTCAATTAATAGGCTTACGGAGATTCTCTGTCTATTCAATTGATTTTGTTGCAGACTTTTTTCCATGCATAATTAAGTTAATTATCACACTTTGTTTTACTACAAATGAAAAATAATATAGGTTGATAAAGAAATAACATATATAACTTTGATGATATTACAAAATATACAGCAAAACTATGTGGAGGTCTTATTAACCCTCTAATTTAGTTTTTTTCATAGTATTATTTCGTCACTAATTACCTAATAAAGAAAGATATGCGTACCTATTTTATTTCATATGATTGTTTCAAACTCAAATTGATCGGACTTCATTATTATATCATATAAGACTAGGTATACTAATAGTATTGAGACCACTTCCTCTTATATTATTTTAGATATATAAATCTTCATTCGAACACATTCACATATCATAGTTTTAGGTCGTCAAAATATGTATAAGCTATCTCAAGTGACCTTAACACATTTTAACCATAATGCATAATACTTTCACCTTTTGACTTATTTGATGATTTGAAATCTTATTAAATTTTATTTACACATAAAATATGATTTAAAATTTTAATATTTTTTTTCTGACCATTTTTGTTGTGTATTTTTTAAAAAACTAATTGAAAAAAGAAACTAATTCTACATATGAATCGGATAAAAGTAAATGCGTTTTAATTTTATTTGTGGATATGTCATATAACTTTAGTGATAGTATTTTAATTTTAGAATTTACCCATTATGACATTAGTGGGTTCATATCTACTTGCATGTGAGAGTCACACTATTCTATAGTAATTTGTAGAATTACTGTGCATCACTCAAATCATTAATGCTTTATGTATAGATCAAACATGCATATTCATCTTTAGATAATTTTAGAGTTTATTTTTTAATCAAACTAGTTTCTTGATACGTGCAACCACATGCTCTGCACGTGTATCTCAAGCTATTTTGGACAAGATATTACATAATCATTTAAGGTTATTGAAACGCATAGAGTAATAAAAGACCAATTTAAAGAAAAATTTTCATGAATGTGATACCTTTTTAGATATTTCATATTTAAGATCAAAATATGTGAATACGAGATCATAAATTTGAACAAAAATACTTAATTGTTCATAGAGCTCTGAACTTAAAACCACCTGCTTTTAGAAGTCTGGAAGGTGACACCTAAACTAGTCGGACTTGCTTGAATCAATAGGCTCACCGGGCATCTCTGTCTATTCAATTGATTTTGTTGCAGACTCTTCCCCATGCATCATTTAGTAATTGTCACACTCTGTTTTATTACAAAGCGAATAATAATTTTGGTAGATAAAGAAAATAACATATATTACTTTGACGAAATTATCAATTATACAACTTAATTATGTATAGGTCTCATTAACCATCTAATTTATTTTTTTCATATTATTATTCCTTCACTAATGACCTAATAAAAAACATGTGCGTACCTATTTTATCTCGTATGATTCTTTCAAACCCAAATAGATCGGACTTCATTATCATATGCATATAAGTCTAGCTATGTTAATAGTATTGACACAACTTCCTTTTATATTATTTTAGATATATAAATCTTCATTCGAACACATTCACATATCATAATTTTAAGTCGACTGAAAATATATATAAGCTATATCAAGCGACCTTCACACATTTTATCATTAATGCATGCTGCTTTCACCTTCTGACTGATGTGAATATTTGAAATCTTACTTAATTTCAATTTCATATAGAATGTGATTTGAAATTTTAATGTGTTTTCTTGACCAATTTTGTTGTGTATTTTTTTAGAAATTAATTGAAAAATAAAAATAATTTTATATATGAAATTGAAAGAGTTTAATGCGTTTGAATTTTATTTGTGGATATGTCATATAACTTTAATGATAGTATTTTAATTTGACAATTGACCCATTATAGCATTAATGGGTTCATATCTACTTGCAAGTGAGAGTCGCACTAGCCTATAATAATTTGTAGAATTGATGTGCATCACTCAAGTAATTGAAGTTTTCTGAATAGATAAAACAAGTAAATTTTCTCCATCATTAGATAATTTTAAAGTCTATTTTTTGATTAAACTAGTTTCTTGATACGTGCAACCATGGGCATTGCACGTGTATCTCAAGCTATTTTGAACAAGATATTACATAATCATGTAAGATTATTGCAACACATAGAGTAATAAAAAATTACTTTTAAGAAAAACTTTTATAAATGTAATACCTTTTTAGATATTTCATAGTTGAAATCAAAATATGTGAATATGATATCTTAAATTTGAACAAACATACTTCATTTTTCGTGCTTGTGACAACACTACCCCTCTAAGTTGCGTGGGCTTGAGATGAAAAATATCGTTCAATTTTTTTTTAGCGAAGTAAATGGAAACACTTGCATCATTATTATTATTTAATTTGGATGGTGGGCTTTTAGGCAATAACATGAAAGGTTATTGTTCTTACTTTTAATAAATTATCATTTTACTCCTCCTAATAGTTGTCTCGAGTTATTTCTAATCTGTCTGTGAAGTTGTTTATGTTATTCTTACAATAACTTGTATTTATAAAGTTAATAAACAGAAACAGAAACAGAAATAAGATGAAGCAGAAAATAATATAGAATAAAAGAATTAATCCGAGTCCAGAGAAACTACTGTGTGTCCTTAAGAAATTTAACCCCCTTTATTGTACCCAAGGTTATGGATTAATTTCTCCCAAGATAAAACGGATTAAACCTGTTAAAGAAATAGTGGTACCTCAAACTTCTTTAACTTCAACAAACTTAAGAACAACAACAAGTCACACAGACTTAGTCGATTGACACTTTGATTTTATTTGAGAGAAAAATAAATGCAGAGAAAGAAAAATTTTCAGTGATTAAAAAATCAAAAATTGACTTCCTTTTATAGCCATTTTCAGCAAGGAACATGTCTGTTCAGTGAAATCTGCTCGGACTAATTTTATCCAGAAAGTTGTGTCTTTTGGAAAAAATAACAACTTTTTGAAAAATTGTGTCTGTTAGGAAAATAACTACTTTTTGGAAAGTAACGACTTTTCGGAATGTTACTGTTACCCGCAAATTTATAAGAGATAATATTAACTAGATTTATTTGATTTAACAAAAATTGATTAAATAAATTTTGTCCAAAAAGTTTATCAATCAATCACATCATTTGCCAAATCCAAATCCAAAGAAATGACTTTTCATTTGCACTTTGCAAATGACTTTTCATTTTCCCTCCAAAGTAGTTCCCTCACTTTTGATATTCTCTCTTTTTTTTCCCATTCACACTTGCTAACCCAACAATCCCCCACATGAACGGGGATGACTATTCTTAAAACATATGCATGAAAAAACTTGTGTGTCTTGTAGGTAAAGGTTAATCGCATCTGGATAAGTAGGTTTCCCTTTAAATTTTCCGTAGTGAACATATATTGGATATACTCGGTCAATCGATAGATTTGATAACTTTGAACCGTCGAGCTTTGGTGTATACCTAGCAAACATATGTCACACAATCAACCCTTGAACTGTTCTTAGTTCTCATTGTTTTGTTCGTTTCAGCCATGAACACATCTTGGATAGTAAGTGCTTAAAAAACTGGTCTTACCGGATTCTCCTTGAAGTGACTTACACTTCACACTTACATAGGTGATTTCTAAATATGTTATCCCATGGATACACCATTTGATATTCCCTGTATCAAACTTAGAAACCATTAAAAAGTCCTTATGCCTTTATCCTGGTTACTAAACATTGTCTCGTCATGAGAATGAACCATAAAATAATAATAATATTTTTTTCCTTTGACAATGTTGAACCGTCATCAATGACATTGTTTAATCTCCTTGAACCTAGATCTTGGGATCTCCAGTCTTCTAGGTAGAGTTACCGCCACGATGACTTGTTCTTGGCCATAGTCCCATTCCCGTCGATGATTTCTACACTCCCTCTCTATTTAGGCCTCCTGTAAGTGGATCCGACACATTATCTTTTGACTTCACAAAGTCAATTGTGATAATTCAACTAGAGAGTAGTTGTCTCACAGAGTTATGTCTTCGTCTTATGTGACGAGACTTGCCGTTATACATAATGCTTCCAGCCCTTCCTATTGCAGCTTGACTATCACAATGTATGCATATAGGGGCCATTGGTTTGGGCCAAAATGGAATATCTTCTAAGAAATTCCAGAGCCATTCACCTTGTTCACCTGCCTTGTCTAAAGCAATGAATTCAGACTCCATTGTAGAGCGAGCTATACATGTTTGTTTGGACGATTTCCAAGATATTGCTCCTCCACCAATAGTAAAAACGTATCCACTTGTGGATTTTGTTTCAGTTGACCCAGTAATCCAATTTGCATCACTATATCCTTCAAGAACGACTGTATATCTGTTGTAATGTAAAGCATAGTTTTAAGTGTCATCTAAGTATCCCAAAACTCTCTTCATTGCCAACCAATGATTATGATTAGGATTACTTGTCTGTCGACTCAGTTTACTGATAGCGCAAGCTATGTCTGGTCGTGTACAATTCATGACAAACATTAAGCTTCCCAATACGCTAGCATAGTCTAATTGAGACTGACTTTCGCCTTTATTCTTTGCAAGATGAAGATTTACATCAATTGGAGTCTTTGCCCTTTTAAAATTCAAAAATTTGAATCTTTCAAGTATCTTTTGAATATAATGAGTTTGAGACAATGCTAGACTTTTAGGAGTTTTAAGAATTTTAATTCCTAATATCACATCAGCAACTCCTAAATCTTTCATATCAAACTTACTAGCAAGCATACGCTTTGTAGCTTTTATATTAGCAATGTCTTTGCTCATTATAAGCATATCATCTACATATAGGCATAAAATAACTTCCTGATTTGGAGTATCTTTAATGTAAACACATTTATCACATTCATTGATCTTAAATCCATTTGACAACATGGTTTGATCAAACTTTGCATGCCAATGTTTTGGTGCTTGTTTTAGCCCATAAAGTGACTTAATAGGTTTGCACACTTTCTTTTCTTTACCAGGAACTACAAAACCCTCAGGTTGTTCTATGTAAATTTCCTCTTCAAGCTCTCCATTTAAGAAGGCTGTTTTCACATCCATTTGATGAATTTCAAGACCGTATACTGCAGCTAGTGCAATTAACATCCGAATTGATGTAATTCTTGTCACTGGCGAATATGTGTCAAAATAATCAAGACTTTCTTTTTGTCTAAAACCTTTGACAACAAGTCTTGCTTTAAATTTATCAATAGTTCCATCCTCTTTCATCTTCCTTTTAAAGATCCATTTTGAACCCAAGGGTTTGTTCTCTGGAGGAAGATTAACCAACTCCCAAGTATGATTGCTTAAGATTGATTCAATTTCACTATTAACAGCCTCCTTCCAAGAGGTTGAGTCACTAGACAACATTGCTTCCTTGAATGTTTGAGGCTCACTTTCAAGAAGAAATGTTACAAAATCTGATCCAAATGAAGTAAATGACTTTTGACGATTACTGCGTCTTGGACTTTCTTCATTTTGTTCATTCTCTTTTGGTTCTTCTCTTGGTTGTTTAGATCCCCCACTAGATGACTCAAGTCTAGTTTTATACGGATAGATATGTTCAAAAAAATCAGCACTATGTGATTCTATTACCGTATTATTACGAATATCCGGATGTTCGGATTTATGAACCAAAAAATGGCATGCCTTACTATTTGTGGCATATCCAATGAATACACAATCCACAGTCTTAGGTCCTATTTTTAACCTCTTAGGTATAGGAACTTGGACTTTGGCTAGACACCCCCACACTTTGAAATATTTCAAATTGGGTTTTCTACCTTTCCATTTCTCATATGGAATTACATTTGTGTTTGAGTGAGGCACTCTGTTAAGTATCTGATTTGCTGTAAGGATAGCTTCCCCCCACAAGTTCTGTGGTAAACCTTAACTTATAAGTAATGCATTCATCATTTCTTTTAAAGTTCGGTTTTTTCTTTCTGCAATTCCATTAGACTGAGGAGTGTAGGGAGTAGTAGTTTGATGGATTATTCCATTTTCTAAACATATTTCTGCAAATGGAGATTCATATTCTCCACCACTATCACTTCTGATCATTTTGATCTTTTTATGTAACTGATTTTCAACTTCAGTTTTATATTGCCTAAATGCATCTATTGCTTCATCCTTACTATTTAGCAAATAGACATAACAATATCTAGTGCAATCGTCAATAAAAGTTATGAAATACTTTTTCCCACCACGTGATGGTGTTGACTTCATGTCACAAATATCAGTGTGAATCAATTCTAAAGGATTTGAATTCCTTTCAACCGATTTATAAGAATTCTTAGCATACTTAGATTAAACACAAATTTGACATTTTGATTTATTGCACTCAAAATTTGGAAAAATATTCAAGTTAATCAGTTTTCGCAAGGTTTTGTTATTAACGTGTCCCAAACGTTCATGCCATAAACATTTAGACTCAAGCAAGTAAGAAGAAGCAAAATATTTATTCATATCAACTGCAATTACATTGAGTTTTAAAAGGCCATCACTAAGGTAGCCTTTTCCTACATACATATCATTTTTGCTTACTACTACTTTATCAGAAACAAATACACATTTAAATCCATTCTTGGTCAGAACTGGAATTGAAACTAAATTCTTTCTCAATTCTGGAACATATGAGACCCTATTCAAAGTCACCACCTTGCCTGATGTCATCTTTAATAGGACTTTGTCAGTTCCTTCCACCTTTGCAACAACGGAGTTTGCCATAAACAATTTTTCATCTGTAAGTGTTGGAGTATATGTTGAAAATAATTCTTTGTTGGCACAAACATGGCACGAGGCAGCAGAATCTATCCATCATTCTCTTGGATTTCCAACCAAGTTACATTCTTAAAGCATTGCACAGAGATCGTCCATTTCTCCTTTGGATTCAGCCAAGTTTGCTTGATCCTTCTTTTTCTTGTCCTTCTTAGGACCCTGACATTCATTAGCCCTATGACCATGTTTACAACAATTAAAGCAGTGTCCATTGAATTTCTTCTTAGGAGAATTGCTTTTTGGACCAGATGCTTTCTTTCTTTTCTTTAATTTTGTGGAATATTCTTCAACAAAATTTACTCCAGATATTGTTGAATTACCACGCGACCTCTTTTCTGCAGTCTTATTATCCTCTTCGATTCTCAACCTTAGTATGAGATCTTCAACAGTCAGCTCCTTGATTTGTGTTTCAAGTAGTTTTTAAAGTACTTCCACAATGGAGGTAACTTTTCAATAATTGCAGCCTCTTGAAAAGCATCGTTCACAATCAATCCTATATTAAATGTTATGTGAGTATTAAGGAAAAACATAATATTTCTAACATAGGCATTAAATAAATTTATACCTTCAGCAAGGAGATCATGGATTATGACCTGCAATTCTTGAACTTGGGTGACGACAGTCTTACTGTCTATCATCTTATAGCCCAGAAATTTTGCCACAATGAATTTCTTCATTCCGGCATCTTCTGTTTTGTACTCCTTTTCAAAAGCATCCCAGAGTTCTTTTGAGGTTTTGGTAATGTTGTACACATTGTACAGATCATCTTGCAGACCACTCAAAATATAATTTTTACACAAAAAATCTGAGTGTGTCCATGCTTCTGTTAGCAAGAATCGTTCATCAACCGGAGTTTCATCTGACATAACAGGAACATTCTCATTGATGAACTTCTGCAGACTCAACGTAGTGAGATAGAAGAGCATCTTTTGCTTCCATCTCTTAAAGTCGAATCAGAAAACTCTGCAGGTTTCTCAGCCGGTGCTAAGGTAGCATTTGAACGATTATGTGCAATCGTTGTTGTTGCAATACTTACCGTTCCAGCATTTGTTTGACTTGAATTAGGCATTTTTTTCTGTCGCAAATGGCAGATAAATTAATTATTTAAAATACTAACAGTAAAGAACAAATCTTTACACAAACTCTTTCTGATTTAACGATAAAGTTTTTATGTTCGTTTAATCGTTAATCGAATGAATTTTAAAAATTCAAGCAGAGTAGAAACCAATAAAGGTTTTATCTCCAGAAACCTCAAATACAGAAACTGTTAAATTTCTTAAGATTGTTATTCTTACAATAACTTGTATTTAATAAAGTTAATAAACAGAAACAGAAACAGAAATAAGATGAAGTAGAAAATAATAGAGAATTAAAGAATTAATCCAAGTCCACAGAAACTACTGTGTGTCCTTAAGAAATTTAATCCCCTCACTGTACCCAAGGTTATGAATTAATTTCTCCCAAGAAAAAATGGATTAAACCTGTTAAAGAAATAGCGGTACCTCAAACTTCTTTAATTCCAACTAACTTAAGAATAGCAACAAGTCACACAGACTCAGTCGATCGACACTTTGATTTTATTTGAGAGAAAAATAAATGCAGAGAAAGAAAAATTTTCAGTGATTAAAAATTAAAAATTGACTTCCTTTTATAGCCATTTTCAGCGAGGAACATGTCTGTTCAGTGAAATCTGTTCAGACCCATTTTATCCAGAAAGTTGTGCCTTTTGGAAAAAATAACAACTTTTTGAAAAATTGTGTCTGCTAGGAAAATAACTACTTTTTGGAAAGTAACAACTTTTTGGAAAAGTAACGACTTTTCAGATTGTTACTGTTACTCGCAAATTTATAAGAGATAATATTAACAGGATTTATTTGATTTAACAAAAATTGATAAATAAATTTTGTCAAAAAAATTTATCAATCAATCATATCATTAGCCAAATCCAAATCCAAATCCAAAGAAATGACTTTTTATTTGAACTTTGCAAATGACTTTTCATTTTCCCTCCAAAGTAGTTCCCTCACTTTTGATATTCTCTCTTTTCTTTTCCCATTAACACTTGCTAACCCAACAGTTTTTATATTTATATAGATTAGATATTTCACTTTGTAATCAAAATAGGGCTCTGAACTTTAAACCACCCGCTTATAGAAGTCTTGAAGGTGGCGCCTAAACTAGTCGTACTTGCTTATATCAATCGGCGTAGCGGACTTCTCTGTCTATTCAATTGATTTTGTTACAGACTCTTCCCCATGCATCATTAAGTAATTGTCACACTCCGTTTTATTACAAAGCGAATAGTAATTTTAGTTGATAAAGAAAATAACATAAATTGATTTTACGAAATTATGAATTATACATCTTAATTATGTGGAGGTCTTAGTAATTTTCTTATTTATTTTTTAATAGTATTATTCCGTCATTAATTACCTAATAAAAACATATGTTTACCTATTTTATCTCATATGATTCTTTCAAACCCTAATTGATCGGACTTCATTATTATATGCATATAAGGCTAGCTAAAGAATAGTATTGACACAACTTCCTTTTATATTATTTTAAATTTATAAATCCTCATTCGAACACATTCACATATCATAGTTTTAGGTCAACTCAAAATATGTATAAGTTATCTCAAGCGACCTTCACACATTTTATCCTTAATGCATGCTACTTTTACCTTCTGACTGATGTGATTATTTGAAATCTTATTTTATTTTAATTTCACATAGAATATGATTTAAAATTTTAATATATGTTTTCCTGACCAATTTTGTTGTGTATTTTTTTAGAAATTAATTGAAAAAGAAAAATAATTTTATATATGAATCGAAAAAAGCTTAGTGTGTTTCGATTTTATTTGTGGATATGTCATATAACTTTAATGATAGTATTTTAATGTGAAAATTTACCCATTATCGCATAAGTGGGTTCATATCTACTTGCAAGTGAGAGCCACACTAGCCTATAATAATTTGTAGAATTGATGTGCATTACTCAAGTTATTGATGCTTTCTGAATAGATCAAACGTTTAAATATCTCATCTGTAGATAATTTAAGAGTTTTTATTTTTTAATTAAACTAGCTTTGACACGTGCAACCACGTGCGTTGCACGTACATATCAAGCTATTTTGGACAACATATTACATAATCATTTAAGATTATTGCAAAACAGAGTAATAAATGACCAATTTTGAGAAAAACTTTCATGAATGTGATACCTTTTTAGATATTCATATTTAAAATCAAAATATGTAAATATTAGATCTCAAATTTAAACAAAAATAATTCATTGTTCATGCCTGTGACAACACTACCCCTCTATGTTGTGTGGGCTTTAAATGAAAAATGTCGTTCAAATTTTTTTTAGCGAAACTAAATGAAAAAATTTGAATATCTTTTATTATTTAATTTGGATGGTGGGCTTTTATGCAATAATTTGAAAGGTTATTTTTCTTACTTTATAATAAACTACCATTTTACTCCTCCTAATAGTTGCCCCGAGTTATATCAGATCAGTTGGTGAAGTTGTTTTAATTTGGCAATTTTTGAACTATTTCTTTTACTATAGTAAATTAATTGACGGAAATTTTTTAGATAATTAATTTAGTTGATAATAATTGACCAAATCTGATATTTATTGAAGATCCTATAACATTCGACTTATATTTCTATATATATATATATATATATATATATATATATATATATATATATATTTCAATCTATTATATAGAAGAGTCAAAATTGGGACGACCAAGGATAATATCATAAAATTGTTCATTTTCAAGGGTAAATTATTTTATAAAACTAAGATATTTACTACGTTTTACTACGTGGCTTGCTCAGAAGTCAGATCAACAAGTTAAAAAAAATTCTACTTTAGATTCATGACTTTTCAACTTTAGCTCAAGAATCATAAAAAATAGAAAATTTTGAATTGAATAATTTTTTCAATGTAAGGTTTAAATTTCACATCTTCTTCTCGAATTTCATTAATTGGTGAATTATGATGCACAAGAAAAAGTTACAACTAAACTTTATTTTGGGTTAAGAAAAACCCTTTCTTAAGAATATCGAATTTTGATTTTGATAGTGTTAGAATGAGAAAGATTGTTATAATTGACAGATACAGGAACATATGAAAGATACAGGTTGTTCGACGTGTTCCTTACAGAACGAATCCAACTTGGATAACGACAACGTCAACCCCGTGAATTAGAAGATATAAAGTTGTGGAAGTATTATTTTTTCGACAAGCAACTAGTACAGAAAGGTTCCTTTCATAAAGGAGTTCACAGGCAAGATAATTTTCTTAATCAAATAGGAAAACTAGACAAACTAGAAAGCCGAAGTAAATAAGGAAGTATAATGATGTGAATGTGATTTTAGATCTTGAACGAAGTAGGAAGCATGATCAGATAAGGAAATCAAGTTAAAGTCAAGAAAGAAAAGCGAAGACAAGTTCGAGTTGAAGTAGGAGTTCCACAGAAAAGAGGAGTCCTACATGAAGTAGGATTTCTAGTTGAAATAGGTTTTGTATTCAAGTCCAAATCTATAAATATGATGATATATTTCTAGTTGAAATATGTTTTGGATTCAAGTCCAAATCTATAAATAGGGCAGAAAAATTGCGCACTTACATAGAGAGAAGATCAAACCATGATCAAGAGGTTTTGAGTGAGTTTTAAGAGTTACTTGGGAGTGTTATCAATTTGTGAGTAAAAAGTTGTAAGATTGTAATTAAGAGTTTTGATTACAATCGAGTGTGTATGTAGGATTTATCTAACAAGTTTGAGAAACTTGATGGACGGTAGATGACTTAAACCTGGGTTTTTTTTTTTGTCTTGGGTAGCTAGGAATTAGAGTTTATAATTTCATAGCTTGGAATTAGAGTTTATAACTCCTTAGGTTACATAGGCTTGTAATATTTTGTTGAGACTTGAAGTTAAATAAAATGGAGTAAATCCTACAGAGGTGTAGATCGTTATTTTTACCCTTTATTACTTGGGGTTTTCTGCGATAAAATATTGTATCATTATTTTACTTGCATCATAAAATGTAATTGATGTAATCTTCAAAGGAACATATATAATATACTTGTTACTTAGGCGAATTTGAGGGTAAGAATGCCAACATATAATTATCTCCCCTTGTAACACCCTGTAGCAAAAGAAGACCAAAAACAAGCTTTATAGAAAAAAAATGTACCGGTACAACCAACGGTGGCATCAAAGGACCGTATCCTGACCTATAGTTCGTTCCTGCATAACCGTCGATGGGATCAAAAACTCTAAAAAATTTTAGCCCTGGAAAATTGGTTAAGTCTTGAACGACAGATGGACTTACGGTCTATAGGTCAAATGACAGTCCGTAGTCCCTGATCGTCGATCGAGACCCCCATTCACCCACTCTCTGACAAGAGCTATGGATGACCAGGACGTTCCGTAGGTGGACCTATAATTCGTAGGTGGGAATTAACAGACAGTTAAGGGGGAAATGTACTTGTGTAAACTTCAAATGATCATACATCTTAGCACAAAATAAGTTAAGTGTCCCATGACCTACCCACAGATAGATAATTGAATTATATTTTGATAGCCATCGACCTTGCTAAAATAAGACATCTAAGTAAAAAGTTATGCATATTTTAGTAAAGGCCTGTCGAACATGCTCAATCAACGGAACCAACGACGAGGCGTCGGTCAGACAACGGACCATCAGGCCGTCGTTTGGTCCAACAGCTACTTATCCAGGGGTCTTTTGGTCTTTTTCCACTTTGTTCAAACCTTAAGTTACGTCGTTTTGACCCTAAATAATCAGATTTTAGTCAGTGTAAGCCTAGAAACATAATGAAAACATATCTAAGTCAAATCATTGAATCAAAAGTTAGAAAAATCAGAAGCAAGATAAGAGAAAAAACTCAAGAACCCTAGTTCAAGAACGCAACAAGTTCCAATAGTTCCATCACTAAAACCCAAGTATTTTTTCGTGGATTTCATCACCAGGTATGTGGGATTTCGCTAGTGGGTTCCTTTCACCCATTGGGTTGCTAGTTTTTAGTCAGACTCTGTGGGCAATCAGTTTAGTGATCACACTAGCATGCCTTTATACCTTTGGTAGGATATATTGGGTCTTCTCGATGGGGCGTATACATCGGACTTCACATTTAGCTCATGTGGTTTTATTATCGTTTATTAGTAGCTCCCATAGTTCAGTCATACTCTTTGCGTTGACCATTTATCAGTATATTCAGTATTCTGTTTCAGCATATTATAAATTGGTCAATGCTTTCAGTTAGTTTAGAATTCAGGTATCATGTCAGATTATTATACTTGCTTTTATGCTTGTTCAGTTATGTTTTATTCAACTTTACTCTATCCTACATGCTCAGTACCTTTGAAGTACTAACACATACGTGCTCTACATCATCTCGTGATGTAAGTTCAGGTTCTCTGCATCTAGATCACACATAGATCGATTTTCCAATCTCCAATGCACCAGATTCAGTGGTGAGTCCTCATTCTCCGGGGACAAGATTCATAAGTTTCTCTTCAATATATAGTCTTTTAGTTTCAATTTTGGCTAGATTTAGCTGGGGCTTGTCGTAGTATTTCTAGTCTTGTTTAGAGGCTTATTTCAGACATAGTAGTTTCAGCTTGATGTTGAGTTAATAATTTCATTGTATTAAACTCACCAGTCTTCATATTATATCAGTTTTAGAATATGGTTATTCCCCATCTTTTTATTATAAGTTATGATTTAGCTTCAGCATCAGTTTATATTCTTTAGTATGCTCATGATTATGCCAGCAGGTTTAGATTGGGATCACTTGTGGTTCTAAGTTCTCTACGCATCTCGGGGGTAGCTCGCGGCATAACAAAACTTGGTATCAGAGGACTAGGTGTAAGTGTCCTAGGATATCTGAAAAGCCACACTAAGTAGAGTCATTTTCATAGGTGTGAAGTGCACCACATGTAATGAGAGGGAGACTATCAAGTGCTTTAGGAAAAACTTCACTTTCTTGTTACTCTTATCGTGCTTGAGGTATGATCTAATTTCATTCTAACTTGACGTTCAATGTTTCAGATCATACCTCCTCGTAGAGCTAATGCTAGGAATGCGAACTCTAGAAATGAAAATGCAGCTTCTCCAGTCCCAGATCAGGAAGTCTCTAATGCTTAGTTCAAAAATGCCATACAGATATTGGCTTAGAGTATGACTAACCAAAAAAATTGGGTTCATGCTCATGTGAATGAAAATGGTGGGTCAATAGTAGAAAGGACCCGTGATTTTGTTAGGATGAATCTGTATGAGTTCTTAGGATCGCAGCCTAATGAGGATCCTCAAAATTTCTTGGATGAGATCAAGAAGATCTTTGAGGTAATGCAATTCACTGGGAATGATCAGGTTGAGTTAGCATCATACCATTTTGAGGATGTTGCTCATATCTGGTACAATCACTGGAAGGAGAATAGGGGTGCAAATCGGACTCCTATCATTTGGGGTTGCTTTAGTGAGACTTTTCTCGACAGGTTTTTCCCAATAGAGTTGAGAGAAGCAAAAGCCCAAGAATTCATGAACTTAAGGCAGGGTAACATGACAGTCCAAAAGTATGAACTCAAGTTTAACCAACTCTCCAGGTATGCTTCTCACATGGTCATTGACTCAAGGGGTCAAATGAATAAGTTTTTGTATGGGGTGTCAGATTTGGTGAAATCTGAGTGCATAAATGTGATGTTACTTAGAGATATTAACATCTCTAGGATTATGAATCATGATTAGCAGGTTGAGGGTGATAAGCTTATGGAACATGCTAACGAAAAAAAAGAACACTAGGACTGGGAACTATGACTATTCTCAGCAGAAATCGGGTGGTGGAAATCGCTCGCAGGGTAAGTAGAAGTTTTCACCTCCAGCCCCTTCATCAGCTAGTGTTCCATCCTCCAAGAACAGGTATGACCAGAAGGGTAGAGCACTAGGATCTAAATCTCAGAGAAGTGTTTCAGGCACCAAGACCTACCCTACTTGCCCTAAGTGTGGTAAGAACCATCCGGGCGAGTGTCTTGCAGAAAAAGAGAGATGTTTTAGGTGAAGTCAGTCTGGTCACAGGTTTAGGGATTGTCCTTCTAGACATGGTCAAGGAGGTGGTAATGGTAGAGCTCAGTCTACAAATTCAGCAGCACCAGCAAGTCTCCCAACTCAATAGGGTACCTCATCTGGTACAGGTGGCGGTCAATGGTAGAACATGTTGTATGCTCTTCAGGCTCGCCAAGATCAAGAAGGTTCTCTTGATGTAGTCACTGGTACATTACATGTCTTTGACATTGATATTTATGCATTATTAGATCCAGTGGATAATCTTTCTTTTGTAACTCCTTACATAGCAGTCCAATTCAATATTAGTCTAGAAACTCAACTAGAACATTTCTCAGTCTCTACTCCAGTCGGTGACCTAGTTATAGCTAGACAGGTATACAAAAACTGCCCTGTCACAGTCTCTCAAAAAGTCACCTCAGCAGATCTAGTAGAGTTAGAAATGGTAGACTTTGATGTCATTCTAGGCATGGATTGGTTACACTCATGTTATGCCTCAATCGATTGTAGAGCTAGGATTGTTCGTTTTTAGTTTACAGACGAACCAATCTAAGAATGCAAGGGTAGTAGCTTAACGCCTATGGGTCGATTTATTTCTTACCTTAAGGCCAGAAAGATGATCTCTAAGGGTTATCTCTATCATCTAGTTCGGGTTAAGGATTCTAGCCTTGAAACCCCAACTCTTGAGTCAGTTCCAGTAGTCTGTGAATTTCCAAAAGTGTTTCAAGAAGATCTTTCTAGAGTCCCTCCTAAAAGGGAAATCGACTTTGGAATTTATCTCCTTCCAAATACCCAGCCTATTTCTATTCCGTCTTACAGAATTGATCCATCAAAGCTTAACGAATTGAAAGAGAAGTTGAAAGACTTTATAGATCAGGGCTTCATCAAAACTAGTATTTCACCAAGGGGTGCACCAGCGTTGTTCGTAAGGAAGAGAGATGGTTCTCGCAGAATATGCATTGACTATAGAAAGTTGAACAAGGTCAGAATAAGGAATAAGTATCCCATCCCCAGGATCGATGGATTGTTTTACCAACTTCAGGGTGCTATCCATTTCTCAAAGATAGACCTCAGATCGGGTTGTCATCATCTTAGAGTCAAATATAGTGACATTTCAAAAACAGCCTTTAAAACTCGTTGTAGTCATTATGAATTTGCAGTTATATATATTTGACTAACAAATGCTCCTGCAACATTCATTGATTTGATGAACAAAGTTTTCAAACAGTACTTGGACTTGTTCTTTATTGTCTTTATTGATGATATCCTCATTTACTCTAAGAGTGATGAAGAACATGCAAGTCATTTGAGAGTTGTTTTGCAGACTCTCAAGGATCACCAGCTATTTGCTAAGTTTCATAAATTTGAGTTATGGTTGCAATCCATTGCTTTTCTTGGTCACATTGTATCTACCAAAGGGATCCGAGTGAATTCGCAAAAGATAGAAGCAGTGAAACAGTGTCCCAAACCTACCTCTACTATAGATATCAAAAGTTTCTATGGTCTAGCAGGTTATTATAAAAGGTTTGTTGAAGGATTCTCCTCCATAGCCTCACCATTGACTAGGTTGAATTAGAAGATGGTCAAGTTTCAATGGTCAGATGATTGTGAGAAAATTTTTGCAAAGTTGAAAATAAGATTGTCTACAGCTCCTGTCTTGACTCTACCAGAAGGTTTCAGATGGTTATGTGATCTATTGTGATGCATCCAAAGTTGGCCTAGGTTTTGTATTGATGCAGCAAGGTAAGGTGATAGCTTATGCCTCTGGACAACTAAGGTCCATGAGAAGAACTATTCAAATCATGACCTTGAGCTTGCAGCATTGGTGTTTTCACTCAAGATTTGGAGACACCACTTGTATGGTGTTCAAGTAGATGTTTTCACTGACCATAAGAGACTTCAGTATGTGTTCACCCAGAAAGATTTGAATCTTTTCCAGAGAAGATTGCTAGAGTTCCTTAAGGATTATGATATGAGTGTGCATTATCATCCTGGTAAAGACTATTGTAGTAGCAGATGCTTTTAGTAGATAATCTATGGGTAGTGTAGTCCATGTTGAGGATGAAAGGAAGGAGCTAGTAAAGGATGTTCATAGTCGTGCTCGCTTGGGGGTTCGCCTTATGAGCATATCAGACAATGGTGTAACAGTTCAGAATGGGGCAGAATCATCTTTAGTAGTGGATGTTAAGGAAAAGCAAGACAGTGATCCAATCTTGCTTGAACTTAAGGGTGTAGTCCATAATCAGAGGGTGGGGGTTTTCTCCCAAGGGGGAGAGGTGTAATTCACTACCAGGGTAGATTGTGTGTTCCTGACGTGGGAGAGTTAAGACAACTATTCTTGCAGAAGCCCATAACTCTAGGTATTCTATTCATCCAAGTTCTACTAAGATGTATCGCAATCTGCGAGAAGTCTATTGGTGGAATGGCATTAAGAGGGATATAGTAGACTTTGTGAGTAAGTGCGCCAATTGCCAGCAAGTCAAGGTAGAACATCAGAAATCAAGAGGTATGACTCAAGAAATTTAAATTCCTACTTTGAAGTGGATGTGATCAATATGGACTTCATTATAGAATTACTGCATACTCGGAAACAACATGACTCCATTTAAGTGAGAAGTGATAGCATGACTAAATCTTTTCGCTTCTTGGCAGTCAAGACTACATATTCGGCAGAAGACTATGCAAGGCTTTACATTAATGAAATTGTAAGGTTGCATGGGGTTCATTTGTCTATCATCTCAGATAGAGGTCTACAATTCACCTCTCATTTCTAGAAGTCATTTCAAAAAGGTCTTGGTACTCAAGTTAACCTTAGTACAACATTTCATCCACAGACAGATGGGCAGGAAGAGCGTACCATTCATACCTTAGAGGATATGTTGAGAACTTGTGTGATCGATTTCAACGGTAGTTGGGATGATCACCTTCCTCTTATTGAGTTTGCCTACAATAATAGCTACCATTCCAGCATTCAAATGGCCCCTTATGAGTCTTTATATGGGCGTAGATGTAGATCTCGTGTTGGTTGATTTGAAGTAGGTGAAGCAGCTTTGATAGGGCCACATTCAGTCCTTTAGGCTATGGAGAAAGTGCAACTTATTATAGATACACTTAAGACAACACAAAGTCATCAGAAATCTTATGCAGATGCGAGGAGAAGGGAACTAGAGTTCCAAGTTGATGATTGGGTTTTTCTGAAGGTCTCACCTATGAAGGGGTGATGAGATTTGGGAAGAAAGGGAAGCTCAATCCTAGATATGTAGGCCCTTAACAGATCTTTAAAAGGTTTGGCAAGGTGGCATATTAGTTAGAGTTGCCAGCAGAATTAGCAGCAGTGCATCCGGTCTTCCACATCTCACTCTTGAAGAAGTGTGTGGGTGATCCAACCTCTATAGTGACATTGGAGAGTGTGGCGATGAAAGATAGTCTTTCTTATGAGGATGTACCACTTGAAATTCTTGATCGTAAGGTCAGAAGGTTGAGAACAAAGAAGTCACTTTAGTTAAGGTTTTGTGGAGGAGTCAATCCGTAGAGGGAGCTACTTGGGAAGCAGAAGCAGCTGTGAAAGCCAAGTATCCTCACCTCTTTCCTTCCGATTCCACTCCAGCTTGAGGTAATAGTTCCTCTTTATTTTTCCAGTTTGTACTTACATTTTTAGCATAATTGCATGTACTTGGAACTCAATTCAGTCAGAAACTCTGTTCTTAGTGTTTAGTAGTACGGTTTGCATTTCTCTCCCTCTATTTTAGCTAGTTTAGTCGTCATTTGAGGACGAATGTTCCCAAGGGAGAGATAATGTAAAATCCCGTAGCCCAAACAGACCAAAAATTAGCTTTACAGAATAAAAACTTTGTAGGTGCAGCAAACTGTGGCATCGACGGACCGTATCCTGACCATGGTCCATCCTGCATAATCGTCGATACGATCAAAAACTCCAAAAAATTTCAGCCCTAAAAAATTGGTTACGTCTTGGATGACGTACGGACTTACGGTCCGTAGGTCAGACAACGATCCATAGTTCGTGACCATCGATTGAGACCCTCATTCACCCACTCTTTGACAAGAGCTACGGATGAACAGCACGGTCCGTACGTGGACCTACGGTCCATAGGTGGGAATTAGTAGATAGTTAAGGGGGAAATGCAGTTGGGTCAATTTCAAATGGTCATAACTCTTAGCAAAAAATGAATTAGGTGTCCTATGAACTAACCACAGATAGATAATTGAATTATCTTTCCATAGCCACCGACCTTTATAAAATCACACCTCCAAATAAAAAGTAATGTAATACCCATTTTAGTAAATGCCCGTCAAACAGGGCCAATCAGCGGACCCAACGACGGGGCTTCGGTCAGACAACGGTCGTCGTTTGGTCCGATAGCAACTTATCCAGGGGTCTTGGTCTTTTCCCAATTTATTTAACCTTAAGTTACATCATTTTGACCCTAAATAATCAGATTTTAGTCAGTTGAAGCCTAGAAATACACTTAAAACATATCTAAGTCAAATTATTAAATCAAAAGTTAGAAAAATTAGAAGCAAAAAAAGAGTTCAAGAATGCAACAAGTTCCAGCATTAACATCCCCGAAACCTAAGTATTTTTCCGTGGATTTTCACTGGTGGGTTCCTTTCACCCATTGGGTCCCTAGTTTTCTATCAGATTCTTTATTATATTATCATGATTAAGCCTAGGGTTTCTAGAACTTAGATAGAACTTCATGAACCTATAAAATACATGTTCCAAATAAGATTATCATGTTCATACTCAGATTATCACATGAATTTCAGAACCATAGCTTTGTTTTTCTTTAGTTTTTGAATTACACATTCTAGGTCAGATCAGATACTTTAGGTATACATGCCTCAGTTATAAGTGCATAATTATCAGATTAATTATTGCATTTTCAGTTTGCATGTTCAGTTTCGAGCTATCCAGTATTTACATAAACTCAAACTTATTAGTAAATTTATAGAATTCATTGGGAGTAGCATAATACCGAGTTGGAATTGGTTTTAGCATACCCAATTAGTCCTAGAATTACTAGCCAAGTCGGTTGTAAGTCCCCTCTGTGGGTTATCAGTTAAGTGATCACGCCAGCATGCCTTTATACCTTTGGCAGGGTATATTGGGTCCTCTCGATGTGGCGTGTACATCGGACTCCGCTCATGTGGTTTTATTATCGGTTATTAGTAGCTTCCACAGTCAGTCATACTCTTTGCATTGACCATTTATCAATATATTCAGTATTCAGTTTCAGCATGTTATAAATTGGTCATTGCATTCAGTTAGTTCGGAATTAAGTTATCATGTCAGATTATTATACTTGCTTTTATGCTTGTTCATTTATGTTTTATTTCAGCTTTACTCTATCCTGTATGCTCAGTACCTTTCAAGTACTAAGGCATAATGTGCTACATCTTCTCGTGATGTGTGTTCAGGCTCTCAGCATCCTGATCACACATAGATCGATTTTTCAATCTCTAGTTCAGCAGATTAAGTAGTGAGTTCTCATTCTCCGAGGATAAGAGTCATGAGTTTCTTTTCAGTATTTAGTCTTTTAGTTTCAGTTTTTGCTAGATTTAGCGGGGACGTGTCCCAGTATTTCTAGTCTAGTTTAGAGGCTTATTTCAGACATAGTAGTTTTATCTTGGTGTTGAGTTAATAACTTCATTGCATTAAACTCATCAGTCTTCATATTATATCCGTTTTAAAATATGGGTATTCCCCATCTTTTCATTATAAGTTATGATTTAGCTTCCGCATCAGTTTATATTGTTTAGTATGCTCATGATTATGCCAGCAGGCTTAGCTTGGGATCACTTGTGGTTCTAAGTTCTGTGTCCGTGTCTCAGGGGTAGCTCGGGCGTGACAGGCCTCTTCCTTCATATTTTTTTCAGATTTTATATAATACCTTTACTTAGTAACAAGGAAATTTCCCATTTGGTTTGAATCTTGATGCAACCAACGTGTTTCATGAAATTCTCAATGAAAGATAAATGGCAAAATCATTACATAGTATTAACTTGACTTCTTCTAAGAATTACATCTTTGCAGTGATTGCATAGAATAAGGATATTTAGGCTTTAAACAATTATTTAAATATGTCATAGATCAAGTCCTATTTGAGAATTATGTCAGTAGGCTATTTCAAATTATCTATTATCCATTGTTTTGACTTTTAGGAAGCAACAAGAATAAGATTAAAGGAAGTATGCACTAAAATATTGAATAGAAAAACATAGTTTAAAATGTAACATAGCTTTTTTCCCTAAAAAGCATTTATCCACCACAATTATAGATGGACAAGGTATATTGTATGGAATAAGCATGTCATCTACTGTACCTTATGTTTTCAAACATATATGACATAATCGAATAAATTACTATGTAATATCTGTTGTATTTTTCTTAATCTATGAAGATAAAAGTTGCCTTTTTATTTGGGACCAAGGGGTTGTTTGTTCTTCATGAAATTAGTTCATCTATAAAAAGAGTTCCTATGAAGAAACAAAAATAAGTTTATTTTTCAAAAAAAATGATTGGCGACTACCATGAAATCCCCATGTTGTAGGAATTTGGTTCAACGGTAAATGTTGGGCTATGTGGAACGCGAAAATGTGATAGGTGTACATCACACGTTTCATGTTTGTGTGTTGGATAAAATTTTTTATCTAAGTATTTGACAACAGATTCCACAAAATCATGTTGTTGGGAAAATGTTCCAATTTCAACTTCCAATTTCGTCTGTAGAGGTTCTAACGTTAGAGTCTCAAAATGACTATTGAGGGACTGTATCTCAATTTAGTTGCTACTAATTTAATTTCAAAGATACCATTTAGTTATATATGAATAAATTTGAGGGTTTTTGTATCAGATACGCTAAATAACAGTTTAATAGTGTTTTTCTAAGAATGCGAGGTGATTAGTTTTCCTATGCTGAACATTTATAATTCATGCATTGACATGTTGGTACACTATTCTTATCCTAGCTTGTTATCTCTCTCTTTTAATTACTTATGATTATATAGAGGCGATAAATGATTTTAAGATCCATGAGTATTTATGCTTGTCATGTCTTTTAATCAAGGATAAATGATGGAACTTGTAAAACCTCAATGTTGAAGTCATATTTTATCTTCCATAATAAAAACTATAATTGAAAGGTCCGTTTATTTTTTATATATATATATATATATATATATATATATATATATATATAAGTAAAAGTTACTTATTGACTTTCATAAGTTATTTATGAAAGTTTTGATAAATTCAGTGCTTGTTTTGTACCAGCAAGAAAAACAAATATTATAAGGCTGTGAATCAACAATCTAGAATAAGTTTTTGCTTTTTTTTCATTTAACACATTTCACTGCCACGTTTTAATCATATTGTTAGTTGGTCTAATTTGTTTTTTGCATGTGTAAAAACTTATAGTTTTCATGAAAAATGCTAAGAAATCACTACAAAAAAACGCGTCACTTCAAGGGGTTTAATTTGCATGATGCGGCGGACAATAACCCCCCCCCCCAATTTCCTGCCTCGGTGGTTTTCAAATCTACCCCAAGAATGTTCGTCCTTACCAGTTTGTGGAGGTGGTAATCCTTGCCGCTACAATATTTTAACGGCGGATTTATAGCGGTAAGTTAATTATCTAAAAAGTTGGGGGGTACAAAACCCCCGATATATGATCATTTAGTGGGGGGTTAAGACCTACAAAACTTTTTTTTTAATAAGTAACATTTGTATTATAACTCAGCACTTGGGTAGTGCTAAACCCCTTTACAACAAGTCAAAGTATAGCAATATATAAAAGGAATCCCAATCCTAGCATGATTCTAACACATCTAGGATATTTTCTACATCTATAGGGGAGTTCCGTGTACACCAAAAACACAAAATCAAAATACAATCGATTTGATTTTTCCTGTACCGTTCTACTCCTATTTTCGAAACGCCTAGCATTTCTCTCTTTCCAGATGATCTACCATATACAAGATGGTATGGTTTTCCAGTAGCTCCTGTTTTTTTATCCCTTCCCAGCTTCTTCCCACCTAGTTAGAGTGTCAACAATCTTGCTAGGCATTGTCCATTTTATGCCTCTGAGATTATTGAAAATCTTCCATAGTTGGTTAGTGATTTTACAATGCAAAAACAAATGTCCAACTGTCTCAGCTGCCTCACCACATAAATAATAACGCGTGACTAAGATAATGTTCCTCTTTCTTAGGTTTTCATGTGTCAGAACAACTTCTTTTGCTACAATCCATGAGAAATATGTCATCTTCAAAGGTGCTTTGGTTCTCTAGATTGGTTTCCATGGCCATATAGATTTTTGTGTC
Source organism: Solanum lycopersicum (assembly GCF_036512215.1). Taxonomy (NCBI): domain Eukaryota; kingdom Viridiplantae; phylum Streptophyta; class Magnoliopsida; order Solanales; family Solanaceae; genus Solanum; species Solanum lycopersicum. Next base: position 46,441,669 of record NC_090809.1, on the reverse strand, counting down.
ACAGTCCAGTTCAGAAGTTTGTACCCAAAACTTACTATACATACCCCTTTGTTGTGCCATTCCACCACAGTCTATCCACCCCATTCTTCAGATCTTGAGAAGCTTCAAGGATTTTGAAGAACTCGGTCAGTATAGGAATTTCCCAATCATTCATGTTTCTTCTAAAATTTAAGTCCCAGCCTTGGAACGCCCACATGACAGATATTATTCTGTCCTCATGGATAGATAAATCAAATAAATCAAGGAATTAATTTCCTAATCACCTATCTTTCTAGAAGATAGTTTTATTAACATTATCTACACTAATGGTAGTGTGGTTACGTAAAATAGTCCACCACTTTCTGATAGATCTCCAAACAATGACACCATAAGATTTATTTGCTTCTCCAGTCATCCATCCATCCAATTCTCCTTACTTTGGTGTAATCACCTTTTTCCATAAAGAGTGTGTCTCATGGGCATATATCTATAACCAATTCATTTTCAAAGCTTTACTTTGGTTCTTTAGATTTTTTATACCATGCCCCCCCTGTTTCTTGCTTGAGATTAGTTCTTTCCACTTGACTAAATTATAATCTTTCTTGGTATTATTTCCTTGCCCAAAGAAGTTGTCCTGATCTTGTCTAGCCTCTGTACTACCATTGCTGGGATGGGGAAAAGGGTAAGCATGTAGGTTGGAAGAGCATCTAAAATAACATTAATCAAAGTGAGTCTACCCCCTCCCCCCCCCCCCCAAGAAAAAAGTATTGGGCTTTCCATCTTGATAATTTCCTCTCGCACCTTCCAAGATATTGTCCTGAATTCTCTTAGACCTTGATTAGGCCCCCAATGACATCACTAGATATATAGAGGGTAGGGTTCCGAATTTTCCTCCCAAATTAAGGCTAAAAGGTCAATGTTTGGTACATTAGATATTGGATTAATGTGACTCTTCTCCCAAATTAACGTGTAAACCTGAAATGCCTTCAAAGAGTATTAGGATCACTCTCAAGTATCTTAACTGTTCATCTTCTTCACCATAGAAAATCAATGATCATCAGCGTATTGTAGATGTGTCACCTCTAGACTTTCTCCGTTGTTATTAGCCACTTCAAAACCAGATAGCCAGTCATTGACCTTTCTTGTCTTAATCATATTATTGAAACCTTCCATGGCTAGGATGAACAAAAAAAGGGACAGAGGTCCCCTTATCTTATTCCCGTTTGGGCTGCAAAAAAACCTTTCGGTGATCCATTTATTACTACTAAAAATTTTACGGTTGAGATGTAGAATCTGATCCAGTTGATCCACTTATCCCCAAATCCCATTCTCTTGAGTGTGTTGATTTAGAAACCCCCAATTTACATGATCATAAGTTTTTTTCTATATCTAATTTACAGAAGATTCCAAGAATCTTTTGTGATACTCTGGAGTCTATTGTTTCTTTAGTTATTAATATTGCATCCATAATTTGTCTGCCCTGAATGAAATAAATTTGCTAGGAGTCTACCAATTTATCCATCACCCTTTTGATCCTTTCAGTCAACACTTTAGACAAAAGCTTGTAGAAACTGCCTATCAACCTAATTGGTTTAAAATATTTGAATTCCTTTGCTCCTTTCGTTTTGGGAATTAGTGCAATATATGTTGCATTGAAGCTCTTTTCAAATATCTCAACTTCATAGAAGTTGTGGAAGGCATTCATAATTCCATGTTTTAGAACTTCCCAACATTTGATGAGAAGGCCCATTGTGTATTCATCAGGTCTAGAGGCCTTATCTATAGCACACTTTTTCAAACAACTGAGCACCTCCTCCTCCTCAAATTTGCCTTGTAATTTTACTTCTTCTGCTTTTGAGATTGTAGGACAATTTATCATGCTTCTTGCTGGTCTCCATCTTTCTATTTCTGTGTAAAACTTCTTATGGAACTGTATGATCTCCTTTTTCACTTTGTCTGTCTCCTTCACTGTCTCACCTTGTACATCCAGTTGGTCAATGCAATTACTCCTTTTAGGTGCATTGGCTGAATTGTGAAAGAACTTAGTGTTGCTGTCAACTTTTTTTAGCCAAAAGATTTTGGGTCTTTGCATCCATGCAGTCTCTTCGTTCTTGAGTAGTTCTTCATGTTCCAGGAAAGCAGTTGCCTTTAATGCAACCTCCACCTCTGTTAGTGCTCTATTATCAATGATGGAATGTAGAGTAGCCATTTTGTTTAACACGATGGATCTTTCCAAAATTAAATTTCCTTTTTCTTCCTTACTTCACACCTCCAGTTGACCCTTCAGTGCTTTCGATTTTCATGTTAAAATGTTGTCTGGTTTCCTGTATATGCAAAAGACTTCTTTGGACCACAAGTGTAGGGGTGGGTACTTCTATTGCTCTGATCTAGATCTTTTCCCGACTTTGGTGTGATGGTACACAACCAACTAATGGGTTCCACCATTCGAGATTCACCTTCATGTTCTTCCAATTCCATTCTCCTTGCTGAATTTGTTCTGCCATATTCTTGTTTGGGAATTCAAAAAGGAAGATGTGCCCTGCCATCTCATAGATGTTAACTCCAAATTATTTCCTCCAGGCGGAGGAGTCCTAGTTTCTTATATCAGTTAGAGTAGGTCTCTCAAATCCTCCGAATAATCTCGTAATACTTCTCCCATGTGGGCCCTCTATGCTAGCACCGGCTTCTTTGTGGCGTTGTTGTTTCCATTTACTTCTCTCAACTACCCTAGCATACATAATAGTTGGCTTTAAATGTTGTTTGACTATACATCGTGGAGTGGTGTTAATGAAGTCTTCAATCTTGAATGATATGTCTCTCTATCCCGCATTAATTCCAAGTTCAGGAGTAATAATGACTTTTCTGGTTTCTCCTATGATGGCCAAAAGACTCATATACTTTCCATGTACATTGTACTTTCTGGTGCCGTAAAATTCTGAAATTTGTTCTTTTATCCTCCATCTTCTTCCCAAATTTTTATTGTCGTTGGAGGCTGCCTTGAGGATATAACAAATCTATTTCATTATAGTTCTGTTCATTGTTATTCTTTGCATTCTTTTTTTACTTCTCTCTATCCAATCAAACCAGTTTGTTTTGCTGGAACTTTATCTTGTGATATCGAAGGACTTGAAGCTTGCGTTAAAATAGATTTTGTTGTCTGCCATAGTAAATACATGATCTGCAGAGCGAACGGAAAAGAGAAAAAAGTTTGAAGCAATTCTCATAGTGGGTGAGTATTGATATTCTACACGACCTAATAATTTACTAATTTTAAATTTTCACCTAAGTGTTAAGCAGATTGCCTAACGTGTTCCCATAAAGCAGTAAAACTAAAAAAAACTCTATTTTTACGTGGAAACAACCAGCTCAAAAGGTGTAAAACCCACGATCTGTACCCTTACATGATTTAACTCCAATTTCACTAAATCAACTACGAGCATCCACAAAATATAGATTACAGACTTTGCAACCTACCTTAACTTCAAGTTATGGATTTTAAATAGAACTCTTGTAATCCTAGGAATTAACTCTAATTCCTAACCTTCAACACAAACCTCCCAAGGTATGTGTTCGCAACTCTTTGAGTTATCAAAACCCTAAGACAACACTCCTGATTCAGTTTATAACTCACTGAACTAATATTACACCAAGACTAATTAACAAAGAGAAACTCCTAACACATAAACTCTTTAAAGGATTAGGTTCTTCGATGTGTTCCTTCAGTTCGCTGGTAGCACTTGCGAAGTGAATTTCTTAATCGCTCTTTTGCTCTGTAAATGCACAAGTATCTTAACGACTTCACTTCTATTTAAGCACAATTTACCATATAGTTATTGTTCACTTCAAACTCCTTATTGACTTGAACTCTTTTGACTGAGAAATCTACTTCAAGTAAGACTCCTTCTTCAATTCAAAATCCTACCTTCTTTGGACTTCTTCTTCAAATTACATTAATTGATTCTGTTGTATTGTATTTGAACTCCAACACTTCATTTCAATAGTAACTTTTAGAGTTCTACTTTAAGTGAGACTCCTTCTTCAATTAAAATTACTTGCCTCTTTAGACTCCTTCTTCAAATCAAACTCATTTATTCTTTCTCTTCAATTCATCAGGTGTTTATTATCTTGGGGTTCCTCACGAAATTAACATTATTCCTTTCTTTATTTCTTCACTCTTGTCCTTATTAATTTTAGAAGCTTTCTCGAATTCAACAGCTCATGACAGAGTACCTTTGGACCGTGTTGACTGACATATTTCTTCTTCCTTTGTCAATCATCAAAACTTCATAAATCCCTTTTTTTGATAATTACAAACTTTTTTTCTTTGTGCATTCAAACAGTTTTATCTGTAGACACTGAAGCATGAAATACTAACATGAAACAAGTTAGTCAATAGGTTATAAACACTTCACAACTCTTATCTTCCCTCTTTTGGCATCATTGAAAAGCTATGTCAATCATATAATATAAGAACTGGATTGATCAGTTAAGCTATTCATGGCTATTGGCTATATCCAAGAAAATCAGATAACGACTTAATGCAACATAATAGTGTATTATAGAGAGAAAGGACATGATCAATTAAAGCAATCAATAATCAATCCATTAAACTACCCGATAATGTTTTATTTAAGATTGATGCAAAAAATATTGAGCACTAATCAAAAAAACAAATACTTAACATGAGTAGAATAAAGCCAGAGGCACTAATATTGGAAGAGAATAAAAGAATGGAACAAGTGGAGATAGTAGTGTCAACAATCTTTATCAAGAACAGTCTCTAGAGCTTAAAGTCATATCTGATTTTTTTCGTAAGCAATAAAACCAACCTCCAGTTTAACAATCTTATTAGTGAAAATATTACTTCAACTTTTCATTGGAGTAGGAGTTTTCCTCATTGACGCATATAGGTCAGCATGGTTCATCTATTCAATAAATTTTTTTTTGGAAAAACCATGCATGAATTGGAATTGAGTATTCCTCAAAACTTAGTATGGAAATCATGTTATCCTTGTTTTTTCATGCTAGCTCTAAGATAATGGAATCTTGTTGACACTTTTGATTTCTACATGAGAATTCAAGGTGGAATAGATAAAAAATGTGTTTTAGGAGTTGATTCTTCCCCATGAACTGAAAAATGAGAAACTATTTGCTTTAAGCTTGCACAAAAAACACCCAAGAAGCTAAAGTGAGAGAGAACAATTTGAAAGAATGAGACTCTTGCGCTTGGACAATTATTATTTTTTGTATTATAACAATTAATACATGGAACATGAGTTCTCAATTGTTTCACTTTACAAAATATTAACCTCTATCAATGTATAACATACCTGATAAGAGCAATTTTCTGATCATCATTGCTTGTTTTTACCATATCTTCACACAATCTAATACAAAATTAGGGTAAAACAGGTTAAGGATCTGGAATTGGGACACACAAGTGAATGTATAAGACTGAATTGAATAACATTTTAGCTCATAAAGTTAGGAGAACAATCATAATTCTCCCTACTTTTTGAAAAAGAACAGCGTGATCCAACAATCACATACTTTTGCAGACAAATCGGTTTCAAGATTCATTATTCACCCTATCAATATGCCTTAGTCTATTCAACAAATGAAACATGTCGTACAAAGTGTTCCAATGCACTCTCACTAATTTTTGAAGTGAGTGAAAGTAACCTTTGTTTGTCTTCTTTGATATCTCTTAAGCAAGCATTATTTATGAATTGCATCACTTTCTTCCTTTCTGCTTCACCTGCAAAATATCTTAGAGGTTAGTATTAAGAACACAGACAAGCTTGGGTCCTTTCTTATGATAAAAAGGGTGAATCAAATTTCTTCTCGTCCATCTTGGCAACAGGTTAGTGGACCTGTTTCTGCCAACAGAGATAAATCTGTTTCCATTTGCAAACCTAATATTTCTTTATCTAAAATCATTAGCAACTTGACACTAAGTAGTTGGATGACCAATTTTTTCATCAGCCTTCTCATTGTGCACCCTATCACTCAATTTGTTAACAATTCTAGATGAGTGAGTCCATCTATTTGCCTTCTAAAGCTTTACTTTTATTTGACAGATTTCAATGTTTAATTTCCTTGCCATTTCTTTTTCAAAAAAATTGTTATTTTTGCATTTTTTTAAACTCATTTTCAAGTTTTTCTTTAGTTTCACTCATTATTCCTTTTTCTTTTTCAGTAACTGTCATCCTTAAAATTTCAGAGTTTAGATCTAGGTTAGATGACTCAAGTGATTCAAAATGTTTCTTCAGACAATTATTTTGTTTATAAGTTACAACTCTGTCATCTTTGAGATCCATGTACTCAAATTTTTGGTCTACAAAGGCTTTAAACAACTGATCTCTTTCACATATTAATTCTTCAAATTTATCAATTAACCCATTCAACAATTCAATTAATTTATGTTTTGAAAATAGATGCAACTTTTCTTTAATATCAATGATACTAACCTCAGAGTTTTCTTCTTCTTTTTCTTCCACGTCTGAATCTCGAATAGCCATGAGAGCAATCTCATCTACCTTTTCATCACTAGTACATTCTGATCCTATGTCTTCATGTGTGTCCATGAGAGTATCCCAAATTTGTTTTGCAGTTATGCAACTAGATATTCGACAATACTCATCTGGTCCAATGCCACAAATAAGAATAAACTTAGCTTTTGCATTATTTTGAAGAATCTTATAGTTACCCTCGTCGTATTCACTCTTTTGCTTTTGTATGTTATCATTTTTAGCATCCGTTTTAGTTGGGTATTCTTTTCCATCAATAACTATATTCCAAAGTTCATAATCATTAGCCTGAATAAAAGTTTCCATCATTGTTTTCCACCAAGACTAATATTGACCATTGAATAACGAAGGCTTGTTGATATCTTGTCCTTCACAATATCCGAGTGGAGGTGCAGAATTCACCACACTATTTTATGTCTACAACCACCCTAGAAAAGTGTGGCGTAAACTATGAAAAAGTGTTACCTTTGATAAAAGGCCACACTTTTTGACTTTAAGCCACACTTTTTCAGGGGTGGCTGAAAGTCCCATAAAAGTGTTGCCAAAAACCAGAAAGGCCATGCTTTTGCAGCTACACTTAAAAGTGTTGCCTTATCATCTACACTTTTCAGCTAACCTTAAAGGCAAAAAGACCATGCTTTTCAGCTACGCTTAAAAGTATGGCCTTAGCAGCGACACTTTCAAGCATAGCCTAATAGGCAAAAGGCCACACTTTCCAGCTACGTTTAAAAGTGTTGTCTTACCTTCTACACTTTTAAGTGTGGACTTTGCTACCATATTGCCCACAATAATGTAGTGTAGCCTTTTATATCTCATATATGACAACACTTTGAAGTGTAGTCTTTGCCCATATGCATACACAATTTATATGCAACAATTTCTAAGTAAAATACACCAATATTGTTTTGCAATAAATAATCTCAAGCATTAAGTACTCTTACAAATTTATAGATTTTCCATAAAGTTCAAAACATAATATGCGTTGTTTACATACACATACTTATAAAGCAATATTCGGAATGCGTACACAATAATTAAAAAAGTACTCTTACAATAGTTCAATACATTCCACCAATGAACATATTTCACAAAATCAAATAATAATGTATTCAAACTTTTACAATAGTTCAAAAAATCTTCATCATCCACTTCAAATTTGTTTACCTCCATTTCCCTACACAAATCAGATTGCAATGGGTATAGAATAGGCAAGAAGTTCCATATTGTAACATTTATTGAAGAGGCAAGAAGTCAAGATTGCAATAGTTTATATAATCATTCATGCTTTAAATATGTGTTACTCTCAATTTAATATTTAGAGGTAATATTGCTCAATTTGCAAAGTGTACTTACTACTAAGGAACTTGGAAACTGCATACTCTATTCCAGATTGCAAAACTATTTTCCTTAAAGGCAAAGTGCCCAACCTACCCAACTATCCGAACCTGCCCAACTATTCGAGATTCCAAAAGTTGTAATCAGAATGCAACTATTTTCCTTGAAGGCAAAAATGCTTTTTAGCTTTTGGTTACCTGAATTGAATTAAACATTGTTATCAACCTTCAATACTCAAAACTATCTTCAATGCATTAATACACTCCTCAAACAGGTCATAGAATGATCTATCCCCACTGTTTCTGCATGTATTTTCCATACACAACTAGCCAAATTTCCAGTAACTAAGATCTTTTCAATGTCATCCCTCCCTGCCCTGTAACAGAAAAAACTATCAGGCCATTTTTTCGAAATGTGTTATGTTTTTAAATTCATATGCTTGTGCCAAATAAAATTATTAATCGGATCCTTAGATTTTTTTTCCTAATCCTCTCCCTGGCAGTCGATACTGTAAAACTCCCATCTTCAGATGGAATCCAATTTCCAAAAACAGTAAATCATATTTTCCTTGAAGGAAAATGCTTTTATATTTTCTGTCCCTATTTTACCTAAACTTGTTCAATTGTATACTAAAGTAAAGTACCTAATATATCTTGAATCTCATCACAATTTCCCAATAAGTATGCATGTGCCTGACTTAGTGACTTGTTATCTAATATAAATGGATCTGCTTTCTTTGATCCTATAGGACATCGTTTTTTAGGAAACAAATTCATTGTTTCTGCATCACTTGCATCACATTCATCATTATTTCGGTCTTTTCTATTAAATCTTGTTTATACACCCCTATTAAGATATCTTGAAAATAAATTCATACAGTCTATTCCCACGCGTGCGTCTGTTATGCAACCTTCTGGATAACGTCTGTTGCGGATATATGATTTAAATGTACCCATTTCTCTTTTCGTGGAGTACATCCATCAGTTTTGAACTGGACCACCTAATCTCACTTCATTCGCCAAATGAATAAGCAAATGAATCATTATGTCAAAAAATGACGGAGGAAAAATTCTCTCTAACTGATTTATTGTTTCTCTTATCTCTACTTCTAAGCAATCTAATTCCTCCAATGTGATAACTTTTTGACACAAACGCAGGAAGAAGGAACATAGATGAATCAAAGCAATAGCCACATGATCTGGAAGGATGCTTTTAATAGGTATTGGAAGCAAGTAATGTAACATAAAATGAGCATCATGGGTCTTATAACTAGACAATTTCCTTTCATCGAATTGCACACACCTAGATATATTAGAGGCACTGCCATCAGGTAGCTTGACTATCTTTAAAACTCCACAAAAAGCTGATTTCTCTCCATTTGTCATTGAGAAGCAAGCTTTTGCAAACTTTGTTCTCTTATTATCTCCAATATCTTTTGGATGAAGATTCTTTATAATTTCCATCTCTTTCAAATCATACCGGCTTTTATCCAAAAGAGTTCCAAGAATGCTATCAACTATGTTCTTCTCTATGTGCATTACATCAAGGTTGTGGCGTAACAAGTTGTGCTGCCTAAGGTAATTCAGAAAAAATTGACCTTTTTTTCCATGGGACATCATTTCATCTCTTTCTCATTTTTTCATACACATTTTCAAAATCTTGTAAGCAATTAAGCACATCAGTTCCTTTTAATTAAGATGGAGGATGCATGAGTTCAGTTTTTCCATTGAAAGATCTTTTGTTAGATCTCCATGGATGATCCATGGTAGAAAAACACGATGATCCATATAACACATTTTACGACTATGCTTAAGATAATGAGAGTTAGTGTTATAGTTACAACAAGGGCAAGCAAACTTTGCTTTTGTACTCATCCAGACAACATAGCATATGCAGGAAAGTCATTAATGTCCACAGAAGAGTTGCTCGCATTTGAAAAGTTTGATTTCTTGAAGCATCATATGTTTCAACTCAAGAATCCCACAAAAATTTTAACTCATCTATCAATGGTTGTAAGTAAATATCAATGTCATTGCCTGGTGATCGTGGCCCAGGTATAAGTAAAAAAAGTATAGAATATTCAGATATACTGGCCATGTGCTATGACATATACTCATGGTTTGAAATGGATTGAAGCCATCAGTTGCTAATCCAAGTCTCACATTGCGAAAATCTAGTGCGATATCTAGATGCATCCTATCAAAATCTTTCCATGCTAGACCATCAGCAGGATGTCTTAACTTTCCATCTTTAGAACGATCCTCATCATGCAACCTCAAAGAATCTGCCATCTTTGAGCACATAAATAACCTTTTGAGTCTACGAATTAGTGGGAAGTATCTCAAAGTCTTTGCTAAAACTCGATGTGATTTTTTAGAAGACTCACCCTCGCCATCAACTTCAGGATTTTCAATATATGGTGAAGCTCCACATGTATGAAAAAATTCATCATCTTTATGATCATTCCTAAACAACGTGCAATCATTTACATATGCATCAATTTTCTCATAATCAAGGCTGAGATTCTTTACCATAGACTTGATTTTAGTGTAAGATGAAGGAATGTTCAACTTGGGCATCGCCTCTTTAATTAACTCTAAAAGAGAAGTGAATGATTAATTGCTCCATTTGTGTAGACACTTCAACAAATATAAACCAAGTGTGAATGATAATTTAGAGAATCTTGCACAATCAGGATATAATTCTTGGCTTTCCTCTTCAACTACGTTATAATATCTTTTGGCATCTTAATTTGGACCATCATAAGCTCCCTCGGCCTGTGCAAAATCTCTAAATTGATCATTCAACAACCCATCAATATAATATGTGAGCATTCCATATAATCTTTAACATTCAACTTGATATCCCATTCCCCGTGATTGATCCATCTAGTATAACCTTTAACAAATCAATAGCATATTAGATGATCATACACTACATTCCTTCATGTCCAATGAACATTATAACATTTTGCACATGGACACTGAATTTCCTCTCCGTGAGGATTTCTATAAGAGTAAGCAAAATAAAGGAATGATTCAACACCATCACTATATGGTTTGATATACCTTGCTAAATTCATCCAATCCTTCAATGGGATATTTGAATTCCTAGAAAGATATCCATATAAATTACCCGTCATCACAAATACGTCTTAAAAGTCATGAGTAAGTTATCATATTCAGGTTTGATGAGATGATTAAATTTTCTTACCTAATCATGACTGTTGTGCTATGTCAAATCAAATCTTGAATACTCATAAAATGTTTCTTAATGTTGACTATGCTTCTAAGAAAAAATAAGTAAAAATTAATAGAATAGACACAATTAAGAAGGAAAGTAAATGAATAGGATACACACAATTGAATGTACTCATCAAGATTAAGAAATTCTATCGAGAAGCATTTTCAAGTTTGCGGATTTGAAGGAAAGAAATTCGCCACTTTAGTTAGAAGAGAAAAAGTAAAAACACAAGCTTGAAACTACAGATCTGCAAATTTGCATATTGCACATTTGCAGATTTACATATATATTGTAGATTACAATTTTTCCACTAAATATAGAAAAACAAGATACCACAACACATTTTTAAGATGCAACATAGATCTACAAATTTATATATTGCACATTTTTAACCCAAGAATGAATAACTCTCCTAATACAAGTATACTTGTTGATACAACAAACGATTCACATGAAATTTTGTAGGAATCCCAAGCTACTGGCCATAAAACACAGAAGACAAGATCAAAAGAGGAGAATCATCAAAATGGTAAGTCTACGCCCTCTAACTCTATGCTCGACCAGTTTACTTAGGATCAAAGAAAAAAAATTCTGAAATTACTATATTTGATAAAAAAAGATAATTTTGAAATTAGAAGAGACCATATGAAGTCTTTCTTGATAGAAATGGTACATTGTCTGTTTGACACACAAAGCTAAAGGTACTCGTCTACAAAATTTTGTCGTTACAACTAGTATGAGAGGTCAAGAAAATTGAATCGCAAATGACAATAGTTTTCTCTCCTAAAACCTTCTTATCACAGTTCTATTTATTGACAATAGAAGATTACGTCGCTTTAGGCTCTTCTCTAATTACAAAACCATTCACATGTCATATAAGTTGATGAAATGACATTTCAAGGAAACTAAATTTAATGCTATTGGCCATAGATTTAAAATGCAGAAACTTGATATCAATAAACAATATCAATACTTCAAATGAAATCGTTAATGCTTGTACGACAACTTAAATAAGCACATGATTGATATAAAAAGAACCAAGTTTCTAGAACTATGGTGAAATCAACATTTCCATCCTCTGCTAATCCTTCTCCCATGTTATCATAATGCTTTTGCTGTACATATTTTCTTACAGATAAGTTATTTCTTCTCTCATTTTTATAGGGGATATATGGCACCAGAATATGCAATGCGCGACTACTTAACACTAAAAGAAAACATTTACAGATTTGGGGTTATTACACTTGAAATTGTAAGGGATAGAAAAAGTGCTAGTTGCATGACAAGTGATCAGACAGTTTACCTTCTTGATTCGGTAAATCCTCAAACAAGAAGTTTCCAATTTCATTCATTGATGCACATGCCTAATAAACAGTTGCCATTGTATTTTTTCTTGAATGCCTTTTTTAATTTGATCGATATCTGCTGGTTCAATTACAGGCTTATGTGTTTCGAGAGCAGGAAATTTGATAGATATAGTTGATCCAAAACTTGGAACAGATTATTCTTCGACAGAAGCTAATTCCATTCTGGAATTAGCAATGATGGTTAGTAGTATAGTTAGCAGTAGCATTATATTTTCTTTTTCTAGAAAGAATGACTTTTGTCAAATCTACCCATCTAAGGGATCCATCATAACTGTTTGCTGTCAACAACACAAATGCATAAGAGTAGAAGACTCGTGTTTAAGACTAAGGGCGCCCAGAAATAAACTAACAAAGCTAAATCACGATCTGGACACCCAAAAATTGTATAAAAACATGAGAACATCAAAACCCTAAAGCTAAAATTTAGACTTTTAAAGATAGAATTCTTATCCGGTAAACCCTAAATTTGTCTGAAATCAAGTTCTGCAACGAGATGTCTGAGAGAAAAGTGTGATGAAGAGATTTAACTTCAGTTCCTCTTTCCAACAAACCCAATAAATTCCTTCTAACGAAAAATTCATTCTATATGAAGAAGGTTGATGAAATCTTCAGCTCTTCAGCTCTTACCTTGACAAAATCTTCAGCTCAAAGAAGAGAAAGCTCTGTCATCTCGATGAGTTTTACAGCTCGATCTTCAGCTCAGAGAAGAGAAGTTGTGAGTTCTTTAGCTCAGAGAAGGAAAGGGAAGTGTTACTTCAAGGAAAAGCTCGATCATCAGCAAAGGAAAGGGAAAGGGAAAGATCTTCAGAAAAGGAAAGTCTTTTTGATCTATTACTTTTAATGTTTAATTTTTTGGCCAATAAAAGATGGGATGGAGAGTTAAAGTTGTTGGAGGAAATATAAAATTTTGGTGAAAATTTTAAGGCCACACTTATAGTGTGTTGTTTTTACAATAATAAAAATAGGACATTTAAAAAGTGTGGTCATATATGTCAAAAATTGTTGCCAATTATATCATTTTGTAGCAACACTTATAAAGTGTAACTTATAGTATTAAAGAGTACATTTTTCAATTGTTGCTAAAAGTTAAAAAATTGGCTACACTTTAAAAGCGTTCCCAAAAAAACTTTAGGCACTTTAAAAGTGTAGTCTAGAATACATGTGGTTGTATACCTAAAATGGTGTAGTAACTCATCTCGATCTATTCTTAAGTTGATAAACTTTTGAAAGAAAACCCGCTCTGATACCAATTGATATTCTACACGACCTAATAACTTACTGATTTTAACTTTTCACCCAAGTGTGAAATAGGTTGCCTAATGTGTTCCAACAAAGTAGTAAAGGCAGTAAGTAAAAACACACTATTTTTACATGGAAATACCCAGCTCAAAAGGTTTAAAAACCATGACCTGTACCCTTCCAGGATTAAACTCCAACTTCACCAAATCAACTACGAGCCTCTACAAAAGATAGTTACAAACTTTGCAACCTACCTTAAAGTCAAGTTATGGATTTGAACTACAACTCTTTTAATCCTAGGAACTAACACTAATTCCTAACCTTCAACACAAACCTTCCAAGGTATGTGTCCCCAACTCTTTGAGTTATCATAACCCTAAGACAACACTCCTAATTCAGTTTATAACTCATTGAACTAAGATTACATCAATACTCATTTACAAAGAAAAACTCCTAACACATAAACTCTGTAAAGGATCAGATTCTCCGATATGTTCCTTCAGATTGTTGGTGGCACTTGCGAAGTGAATTTCTCAATCACTCTTTTGCTCTGTAACAGCACAAGTATTCTAAACGACATCACTTCTATTTAAGCATAATTTATCATAGAGTTATTGTTCACTTCAAACTCCTTATTGACTTGAACTCTCTTGACTGAGAGTTCTACTTCAAGTAAGACTCCTTCTACAATTTAAACTCCTACCTTTTTTAGACTTCCTCTTCAAATTAGATTAATTGATTTTGTTGTATTGTAGTTGAACTCCAACACTTCAATTCAACAGTATTTTTTAGAGTTCTACTTTAAGTGAGACTCCTTCTTCAATAAAAATTATGCCTCTTTAGACTCCTTCTTCAAATCAAACTCATTGATTCTTTCTCTTCAATTCATCAGATGTTTATTTTGTTGGGGTTTCTCACGAAAGTAACATTATCCATTCTTTTATTTCATCACTCTTGTCTTTATTCATTTTAGAAGCTTTCTCGAGTTCAATATCTCATGACAGTGTACCTTTGGACTATGTTGACTGATATGTTTCTTCTTTCTTTGTCAACCATCAAAACTGCATAAATCCCAACAAGTATTGATTGGCTGAGAAAGAAAGGTCTGTTCATGGTTGTCGAGACCGTCATGATCCTTCTGCTATCCTAGGAAGTAGGAGTGAGAAGGTTGTTGGTTACCATGCATGGGAGCAACATGAGATCATGATTTTATAGTGCTAAATGGTGGCAAGTTTCTATGCTGCATTGTAAGACATACAACTTTGTATAATGTCCCTGCAGTCGTTTTACTATTGTTGATTTTTTATATACTTATTTATAATTCTTACAAACTGGTTAATAATACATTTTATTATACAAATTGCTTTCTTAAATAGGTTAACATTAAGATATTATCAAAATAAAATACATTAACATAAAATAATATAATATTAGTCTCAAACATATATTTCAACTATTAAACACAAACATTAGTATCATCATTTGTCTCAAAAACTAAACATACAACACATTCATTCGAACCATTATCATAAAATATCTACTACTTTTATTCAAGCAATTATAATACTTAATTATCTAATACAATTGCACAACGATACTTTGTCGTTGTTATTTGAATTATTTCAATCTGAGGGTCTTCTTGCGTGTATGAAATGAATCCATTGGCAGCATCACTTGGCTACAAAAAGAATTTAAAAGTAATAATTAATCAAAAGGACCACAATAAAATCATATTCAGTAAACTACAACATGCTCTAAAAACACATCCAAATGCACTTTAGATTGAAATAAGTACCAATGTAGTTGTAATTCTCGTTGGAATAAAACCTTTCTTGGACAGTTTAAGCTTTTAAGTTGAACTCCTTAGGCAGTTCAATGATATTAGATGCCACATTTTAAAAAAAATATCACTCTTGAATCTTTTGGAAAATAACCAAATAAGAAGCAATGTAGCAAATGCAAGAAAAAATGCACCAGCAGTCACCACACTAACAACAGCTCCAGGACATTGTTACAAAAATTGCTATGACATTTCCTACTACTCTTTTCTTGCAATACACCTGGTGTACTACTATTAGACTCCGATGGAGCCATAAAAAAAATCAACTTAGATCAGTGTTACAACATGCACAAAAAGTAATTCTTTTAAATATACCAATTCTTGATTTCTATCATAGCTATTTAGCAGAAATCAACTTAAAATCCAATAACTGAAAGAAATTTGAATATAACTCCATGAAATAAAGGATAAAGACCCATTAAAACTTTGAAGTGTTTACAACAAGCTCTTAATACAAAAGAACCAAAGGACACTAATCCATCTAGATTGCATAGAATTACACCATATCTCTAGTTACAGACAAAGCATTGCCAAAACACAACAGTAATTGCAGTTCCCAATATAGCACCATGTCATACATTCTGGATAATTATAAAGTAACTCGGCCCAATTAATCACAAACTACATAACCTAAAACAATATCCTATTATACACTAAATAGTTTAGCTAATTCGATAGTTAAATTACAGAATCAATACTGGTACATTATAGGTCAATCTTATCTTCAACTAAGAAAGAAAAATTTAGAATCAAACAAATTGTAACACCCCGTAGCCAAAACAGACCAAAAATTAGTTTTTCAAAAAAATCTGCAGGTGCTACCAAGGGTGGCATAAACGGACCGTACCCTGAACCACGGTTTGTCCTGCACAACCGTCGATGGGATTAGAAACTACCAAAAATTTCAGCCTAGAGAAATTGGTTAAGTCTTAGACGACGGACGGACTTACGGTCCGTAGGTCAAATGACGGTACGTAGTCCGTGACCGTCAATCAAGACTCCCTTCAACCACTCTCTAACAAGAGCTATGGATGACCAGCATGGTTCGTTGGTGGACCTATTGTCCGTAGGTGGAAAATTTCCAGCCATTTAAGGGGAAATACAGTTGGGTCAACTTAAAATGATCATTACTCTTAGCACAAAATGAATTAGGTCTCCCATTACCTACCCATCGATAGATAATTGAATTATCTTTCCATAGCCATCCGACCTTGCTAAAATCAGACCTCCGACTAAAAGTTATGCCCCTTTTAGTAAAGGCTTGTCGAACAGTCCCTCACAACGGACCCAACGATGGGGCATTGGGCACACGACGGACCGTCAGTTATGGCCGTCGTGAGGCCCGACAGCAACCTTCCCAGGAGTCTTTTTGACTTTTCCCACTCTGTTTAAACCCTAAGTTACGTCTTTTGAGCTTAAATTATCATATTTTAGTCATTTTAAGCCTAGAAACATAATTAAAACATATACAAGTTAAATCATTAAATCAAAACATAAAAAATTAGAAGCAAGAGAGGAGAAAAAAGCTCATGAACCCTAGTTCAGGAATGCTACAATCTCCAACAGTTCCATCCCCGAAACATAAGTATTTTTTAGTGGATTTCATCACCAGGTACGTGGGATTTCACTAATGGGTTCCTTTCACCCATTGGGTCCTTAGTTTCATTCGGTTCTTGATTCTCTTATCAAGTTTAAATCTAGGGTTTCTAGAACATTGATATAGCTTCATGAATTAAATATAGGTTCCTAATCAGATTATCATGTTATTTCTTAGATTATCGCATGAATTTCAAAGACCTAGCTTTGTATTTCTTTAGTTCTTGAATTACACATGCTAGGTCATATATTTCAGACACTTCAGATATACATGCCTCAGTTATAAATTCATAATTACCAGATCAATTGTTGTATTCTCAGTTTGCATGTTCAGTTTTGAGCTATCCAGTATTTACAAAAATTCAAATATAATCAGTTAACTTACAGAATTCATTGGGAGTAGCATAATACCGAGTTGGACTAGGGTTTAGCGTACCCAATAGTCCCAAAACTACTAGCCAAGTAGCTTTGAAAGTCTCCTATGTGGGCAATCAGTTTAGTGATCATGCCAGCATGCATTTATATCTTTGGCAGGGTATATTGGGTGGGGCGTATACATCGAACTCCACATTTAGCTCATGTGGTTTTATTATCAGTTATTAGTAGCCCCTACAGTTCAGTCAGACTCTCTGCATCGACCATTTATCAGTATATTCAGTATTCAACTTTTTCATGTTATAAATTGGTCATTGCATCCAATTAGCTCAAAAAAAGAAGAACATCACGTTTAGATTATTATACTTATTTTTGTGCTTGTTCAGTTATGTTTTATTTCAGCTTTACTCTATCCTACATGCTCATTACCTTTCAAGTACTGACGCATACATGCGCTACATCTTCTCGTGATGTAGCTTCAGGTTCTCCGCATCCAAATCACACATAGTTCAATTTCCCGATATCCAGTTCAAAAGATTCAGTGGTGAGTCCTCATTCTCCGAGGACAACATTCATGAGTTTCATTTCAATCATTAGTCATTTAGTTTCAGTTTTTGCTAGATTTTGCTGGGGCTTGTCCCAATAATTCTAGTCTAGTTTAGGGGCTATTTTTAGACATAGTTAGATGCAGCTTAACAGTGAGTTAATATTTCTTCTGTATTAAACTCATTGTTTTCAAATATCTCAGTTATAGAATATCAGTATTCACCATCTTTTCATTTTAAGTATGATTTAGCTTCCGTAAAAGTTTATTATCTTTAGTATGCTCATGATCATGCCAGCAAGGTTAGCTTGGGATCACTTGTGGTCCTAGGTTCCGTGTCCGCGTCTCGGGGGTAGCTTGGGGCGTGACAAAACTTGGTATCAGAACACTAGGTTCAAGAGTCCTAAGATGCCGGAAAAATCCTCACTAAGTAGAGTCCTTTTCATGGGTGTGAAGTGCACCACATCTAATGTTAGGGAGAGTATAAAGAGTTTTAGGAAAAACTTCACTTTCTTGTTACTCTTATCATGCGTAAGGTATGATCTTATTCCATTCTAACTTGACATTTTACATTTCAGATTATGCCTTCTCATAGAGAGTAGGCATGGAATTCTAATGCACGCAATGCTAACACAATTCCTCTAATAACAGATAAGGAAGTTCAAATGCGGAATTTCAGAATGCCAATTAAACTTTTGGCTCTGGTTTTAACAACAAGAACAATCAGTAGCTTTAAGTTCCTACTAATAGAAATGATCGATTAGTGGAAGCCAGAGTTTGTGATTTTGTTAGGATGAATCCTCCTAAGTTTTAAGGGTCACAAGTTGGTAAGGACCCATAGAAGTTCATTGACAAGATAAAGAAAATATTTGATGTGATGCTAATAACTGGTAGTTATATGTGAGATTCTCATCCTTCCAACTCAAGGATGTGACTCACATATGGTTCATTCATACAACGGACATGACTTTGTCTTTCATAACTTTGTATAGAAGTATGATTTAGTGTCAGTCCAGAAACTCTCTCAGAACCATTCTTAGTCTCTACTCCAGTCGGTGACCCAATTATAGCTAGACGGGTATACAAAAATTTTCCGTCATAGTCTCTCAGAATGTCAACTCAGCAGATCTAGTAGAGTTCGAAATAATAGACTTCGATGTCATTCTATGCATGGATTGGTTTACACTCATGTTATGCCTCATTCAATTGTAGAACTAGGATTATTCTTTTTCAATTTCCAGACGAACCAATCTTAGAATGGAAGGGTAGTAGCCTAGCGCCTATGGGTTGATTTAGTTCTTACCTTAAGGTCAGAAAGATGATATTTAAGGGTTATCTCTATCATCTAGTTTGGGCTAAGGATTCTAGCCTTGAAACCCCATCTCTTGAGTCAGTTCCAGTAGTCTGTAAATTTCCAGAAGTATTTCCAAAAGATCTTCCCGGGGTTCCTCCCGAAAGGAAAATCGACTTTGGAATTGATCCCCTTCAAGATACCCGGCCTATTTATATTCCTCCTTACAAAATGTCTCAAGAAGAGATTAAGGAATTAAAAGAGCAGTTGAAAGGCCTTCTAGATAAGGGTTTCATCAGACCTACTATTTCACCATGGGGTGCACCAGTATTGTTCGTAAAGAAAAAAGATGGTTCTCTCAGAATGTGCATTGACTATAGCCAATTGAACAAGGTCACAATCAAGAATAAGTATCCCATCCTCAGGATTGATGACTTGTTTGACCAACTTCAGGGTGCTAGTCATTTCTGAGAGATAGACCTCAGATCGGGTTATCATCAGCTCAGAGTCAGAGATAGTGACATTCCAAAAATAACCTTCAGCACTCATTATGGTCATTATGAATTTGTAGTTATGTCGTTTGGACTAACTAATGCTTCTGCAGCTTTCATGGATTTGATGAACAGAGTGTTCAAACACTACTTAGACTTGTTCGTTATTGTCTTCATTGATGTTATCCTCATTTACCCTAGGAGTGACGAAGAACATGCAAGTCATCTGAGATTTGTTCTGCAAACTCTCAAAGATCGCCAGTTATTCGCTAAGTTTAGTAAATGTGAGTTTTGATTGCAATTTGTTGCTTTCATTGGTCATATAGCGAAGGGATCCACGTAGATTCACAAAAGATAGAAGCAGTGAAACAATGGCCAAGACCTACCTCTGCTACAGATATCAGAAGTTTCTTAGATCTAGCAGGTTATTACGGAAGGTTTGTGGAAGGATTTTCATCTATAGACTCACCATTGAATAGATTTACTTAGAAGATGATCAAGTTTCAATGGTCAGATGATTGTGAGAAACGTTTTGCAGAATTGAAAGCTAGATTGACTACAACTCCTGTATTGACTCTACCAGAGGGTTCAGATGGTTATGTGATCTATTGTGATGCATCCAAAGTTGGCCTTAGTTGTGTGTTGATGCAAAGATATAAGGTTATATCTTATGCCTCTAGAAAGCTTAAGGTGCATGAGAAGAACTATCCAAGTCATGACCTCGAGCTTGCAGCAGTGGTGTTTGCACTAAAGATATGGAGACACTACTTCTACGGTGTTCATGTTGATGTGTTCACCGATCATAAGATCCTTTAGTATGTGTTCACCCAGAAAGATTTGAATCTTTGCCAGAGGAAATGGCTTGAGTTCCTTAAGGATTATGATATGAGTGTGCATTAGCTTACTGGAAAGGCGAATATAGTGGCCGATGCTCTTAGTCGATTATCTATGGGTAGTGTAGCTGATATACCGTGGTTTCACAGTATTTTTAATATTTTTTCCTTAAATTTAGTGTGTGTCCAAAAGCCTTTTTCTATTGATTTTTATGTAAGTTTCTCCTTATTAGCAGGAAATCTATCCAAAGATGAACGCAGAAAGTTTTGAGCGAGAAATGCATAAGAGACCACCTACGGAGCTTGTGACGGTCCGTCAAGTTTTTGATGGTCCGTAGGTGGCATCGTAGTGAAGCTGCTGAAGGAATATGGAGAAGTCTGACCTAAGTGTGGGATGACGGAAGTCCATGACAGACCGTCATAGCCACGATGGTTCATCCTGCTGGTTCATCGCAATGATCAGAGAGTAGTCCCAGTACCCAAATTTCAAAAAGTTCAAGTATTATGGAACGGAGACCCTCGACAAACCGTCGTTCTTGGAACGGTCCGTCATACCTGTTCGTCGAGGTTAATGAAGAGAACAACAGAAGAATTTATGAAGTATGGGACGACGGAGGCCATGACGGTCTGTCGTGACCACGACGGTGCGTTACGAGGTCCGTCAACCCAGCCGCGTTTTGACAATTTTTCAGTAATTACAATCCTTCTTTTATTAGGTTTTATTTTTATTATAAATAGTTCAAAAAACCTCGTTTTGGGAGTGAGACTCTTTGTTAGTAGACTCTTTGATATTAGACTTTTTGATTGTTACACTTTCGGAGAATCTTTAGTTCTCTTGTTCAAGTATTGAAGGATTAATTTCAGCAATTGTTACACTTTTTCTGGAATTGAATGTTGGGGATTTTTTTGATTAATCAAGTAAATTTCTAGATTTTATTCTTTCTCATCAAAGTAAGTGCATTAATTCTTATATTAAATATATGAATATTGTAATTATGACTATGGCTAACTAAACTCCATAACTAGGGTTGTGGGTACTATGGGTAAATAATGAGGTAAAATCTAAATAAAATAACAATTCCAGAATAGTATCTTGTATGTATTGATAATTCTTTCATTTAGAAGTCTTTTTAACGATGGCCAACGTTAGAATTCTCCTTAATGCTACTTGCAGGACCAAGGAGGTAAATAATAGGAAAAGAATTATCAACATAGATTTAGTGTATACTATCTAATAGGCTAGTGTTGATTGGTAAGAGGTAATAACTTAGTCAAATATTGAATACAATGCTTACTATGAGGTAAAGGTAAGGGTTATTATAGCAACACAAGTAGTCGGACCAAGGTGCGGAGTGAAATTTTCTAGATGTCGGACCAAGGTTTTAGAAATACATAACTTATCACTTTGCATGCAAGATAGTAAGAAAGAATTGTTATAGTTAGAATTATCAAGTTAGGAACCTGTGGGGAACACTTAAACCCTAGTTACTTTTATTAATTGATTAACTCCAAGATTTGAATCTGCTAGTTGTTTACTTTAATTTAGTTAGTTATTTTCAATAATTTAGAAATAACCCCCCCCCCCTTTTATTGTCTTTTGATTTCTAAGGAAATAATTGACCAAATAATAGTAATAATAGATTAAAGTTAAGTATGAACTATTTTCCTCGTGGGAACTATCCCAACCTCATTAGTTGGGTTGTTTACTTGATAAGACCGCTTTACTTCTTATTTGAGAAGTAAGTTTAAGCGTATTAAAATTTTGGCGCCCTGCTGTAGAAAGTAGCTTTTAGATTAACTTAAACTTATTACTAAAGTTAAGTCAACATTTTCTTCATTTTACTCTTTTTATTGTTTTCTATTATTGTTGAACTATCTTTCTTCTATGCGAAATACAGGGAGAGGAAGAAAACCCTTGTTTCTCTACGATCACGAATTAGAGCGTACACTAAGAAACATGAATCAAAACTTGGGTATTAACGATTATTATCCAAACAAGAACATCTCAGCTCCTGTTGATGTTCATTGTCAGTTATTACCAGATGATCCGGGTGAAAATCAACAAAGGGGACAAAAATCCCGCTTCACGTCCTCAAGAATACTATAGAGGCTATGATAATATTGCAGACTCTGATGGGCCACTTGTCTTGCCCCCTCAAACACAAGGCCACACCTTTGTGGTAACTAGTAGTATGATGCAAATGCTCACTGCTAGAGGTTTGTTTTCAGGGCTACCTTCTGAGGATCCACATGCCATATATCTAAGGTAAGGGCAGTGTGTAAAAGTTGTGTAGGGAGGCCTGATTTGGATTTGGATGTAATAAGGCTAAGAGTATTTCCTCTCTCACTGACGGGAAAGGCTTCTATTTGGTTCACTGAGCTCCTTTATAACTCAATTTTCACTTGGAACGAACTAAGGGACGTTTTCTTAGCACGTTACTACCCGGTCTCCAACAAACTAAACCACAAAGACAGACTGAACAACTTTGTGGCTCTACCAGGAGAGTCATTTAGTAGTTCTTGGGATAGATTCACTTTATTTTTGAGAAGTATCCCCAATCACCGCATAGATGATGAGTCATTGAATGAATACTTTAATCGTGGACCGGATGATAATAATAAAGCGTTATTGGATACTATAGCGGGTGGTTCTTATGGGGAGTGTCCTTATGCCGAGATTGTCGAAAAGTTAGAGAAAATCTCTCGGATTAATAAAGCTTGGAGTACTAGGAAGTTAGATACTGGGAGAAATACCTTCGTAGTGCAATCCACTTACAACCCAGCCACAGATGACATTCGTGAAGAGATGGCTCAGATGAGAACTGAGCTTGGGTTGGTATTAAAACATTCACTGGGGGTGCAGAAAAGATAAATGCTGTTAACTACTTTTCTAAACCACCACCACCACCAAATGATGAATGCTATTATGAGGAGAATTCCTATGCGGTAAATGAGTAGACGGGGGGGGGGGGGGTTCCCTATCAAGTGCCCAAAGCCCAAATCAAGAGAATCGGCGTCAAGGTCGGATCTATGGTAAATATAACCGTGAGGGTCATTATGTACGAGATGGAAAATACAATCGCGACAACAACTTCAACAGGGGTAACTATCGTAACAGAAATGATAGAAATGGGCCCTATGTCCCTCCTAAAAATTGTGAAGTTACTCCTAGGGATGGTAGAGATAGTATGGTGGGAGTTGAGTATATTTGCACGAAATGATGAGGAGATTCGATGCTAGTAATGATCATATTAAAGAGTTAAGGAGTGATTTAGTGGGTATCGACAGAAAGTCGATACACATGCAATATCGATTAAGCACCTTGAGTTGCAAATGGCCCAATTATCTGCGACTATGAGCACACAGAAACCGGGCACCCTTTCTAGCAACACTGTCCAAAATCTGAAAAATGATGGACACTGTATGATAATCACAACTCGGGGTGGTAATAAAACCATTGACCACCTATGTCGTCTAATAAGGAAAAAGTGATAAAATATAATGATAGAGTGGTAGAGGTTATTGGTGAAGTAGAAGATAACACTGGAAAACATGTTGAAGTGCCTACAACGATAACTCCCATGCCTATACCACCACCACCCTTTCCTCAAAGATTAGTGAAAAATACCAAAGATGGTAAATATCGGCGTTTTATAACAATGTTGATGCATCTTTCTATCAATGTCCCTTTGGTAGAAGCTCTAGAACAAATGCCCGATTATGCCAAGTTTATGAAAGATTTGGTTACAAAGAAAAGATCGGTAACTTTTAAGGATGATGATAGAATGCAGCATTGTAGTACTATTGCTACAAGATCTTTAGTACAAAAGAAAGAAGATCCGGGTGCGTTCACTATTCCTTGTACATTCGGGTCATTACATTTTGTGAAAGCATTATGTGATTTGGGGGCAAGCGTAAATCTCATTCCCCTCTCGATTTACAAGAAGTTGGGTTTGGGTGATCCAAAGCCCACTGCAATGTGGCTACTGATGGCCGATCGAACAGTAAAATGAACTACAGGGATACTCCATGATGTGCTAGTAAAAGTGGATTCGTTCATATTTCCAGTAGATTTTGTTATTCTTGATTGTGAAGTCGATTTTAAAGTGTATTATTCTTGGGTAGCCATTCCTTTCTACGGGTAAAGCCTTAGTTGATATGTAAAAGGGGCAGATGAAATTTCGGTTGAACAATGACGAAGCGACCTTCAAAATTTGTAGGTCCATGAGGCAAAGTGGTGAGATCAAATCAGTATCTGCTATATCCTACAAAGAAAATATGAAAAAGTACCATGACCTAAAAAATTGAAAAACGAGAGTTTATGGTTGAGAATTTGGTACATTTATACAATTCTAGGTCGGGCATGTTTCCGGGCAAGCTCAAGTCCAAATGAACTGGCCTTTACTTGGCCACCCAATTATTCCCTCATGAAGCACTTGAGTTGGAAACCAAGGAGGGTGTGCAGTTTAAGGTGAATAGACAACGAATAAAAATCTATTTCGGGCATGTTGAATCAGCGAATGAAGTGATTAAGGCATACCATCTTGATGAAGTCTGAGTAATCAAGTGTCTTTAGTCATGTCGCGACGTTAAATCAGGCGCTGGTTGGGAGGCAACCCAATACTTAT
The DNA here is from genome assembly GCF_036512215.1 of Solanum lycopersicum. Lineage (NCBI taxonomy): Eukaryota > Viridiplantae > Streptophyta > Magnoliopsida > Solanales > Solanaceae > Solanum > Solanum lycopersicum. Next base: position 46,416,378 of record NC_090809.1, on the reverse strand, counting down.
AGTTTTCTTTCTAGTAATGGTAGAATTTTCAAATAATGGGTTTTGAATTTTCAGGTAGCACATCACCAGGAAATTCTGCAAAAAATAAATCTGAAACAATCACTGATAGATACATCGACGGACCGTCACACATGTGATGAACCATCACATGAATCTGTCATGCCAGGTACGTCTTTCTTTTATTTTCAAAATTAGGGCACACGTGGCAGAACCCACGAAGGACCGTTGCATCTGTGACGGATCGTTGCATCTGCGACGGACCGTCATCAGGGACTCGTTGCGTCATTAACTTGCAACCCGACCCGACCCGACTGGGGAATTTTGAAATTTGTCAACATTTAAAAAAACCCCACCCCTTCATTTTACCCATTTCCTTCCCTCTTTCTCCCATTTCCCTCCCTTTCAAACTTCCAACTTCCTACCTCTCTTCTCTATCAACTAATCACTTCCCCAAATCCCCAATTTCGGAAATCTCCTTTGTACTAGTCGGAGTGTGTTGTTGTGGTTCTGCTCTTGATAACCAAGTGCACCATTTGCTTGTTTTTCTCCTCTTCTCAGGTATGTGTCTCTGATATCTACCCATTTACATTGCATTTTTGTTTTTTAATTAGTATTAGACTTTTTCTTTTTGGTGGGTCTTCATTATTTGATCCAATTTTGTCTGACCTAGGTTAAGAATCCTCAAATTGCCTTGTTAAAACTCAAGAAATAGGTGCTTTAGCATTGCTAGTTTGCTAGGTATTTGGGTTAGAAACATGTAGGTTAACACTAAGTATTCCATTTGAGTCACAGGGGATGATTGTGGCATCCTCAGTTCTATCACTGAATGACAAAATGAGACCCCGATGACGGACCATTGCACCCACGACAGACCGTCATAGGGTATGTTCCAACACCCCACTGTTCGTTTTCTCTAAGTGTCCACCAACGGACACATGCGACGGACCGTCGTTTCCATGACGAGCCATCCTGCACAACCGTTCTGGTTGTCAGAGACCCTATTCCTATGGGTCTCCAACTTTTCCTAAGTGTCCTCTAACGGACATCTAAGACGGACCATCATTAACACGACGGTCCGTCCTGCACAACCATCATGGTTGTCAGAGACCCTTGTCCTAAGGGTCTCCATTTGTTTCCAAGTGTCCTCTGACGGACATCTATGACGGACTATCATACCCACGACGGTCCATCCTGCACAACCATCATGACGGTCAGAGACGCCTCTCTTAAGGGTATCCATACTTTTTCTAAGTGCCCCACGACGGATATCGATGATGGACCATCATTATCACTACCGCCTATCCTGCTAATCCGTCATAATTTTCAGATACTTTCCTTTAGGGGTCTCCACATAAACATAGTTGAAGTAAGACATGACGGTCCATCGTACTCATGATGAGACGTCACCTGGTCCGTCGTATTTCACTGTTACTACAGAGATGTCATTACAAATTTGCTCTTATATTTATTTTGTGTAGTTTTTGCTTGTATTGTTTGCTCCTTCTAGCACTAATATTGATTCTTTACAGGTACTATCTCTAATGGCACAAAAACAAGATCGAGTTTATTCACGTGGGCGTTCAAAGTCTGTCGTTCCGTCTACCCGACTGGTTATAGGCTCTGATGATGAGAATGATCCCAAGTACATGCCCCCAGGCACTGCCACTCCATCACGAGCTGCACGTGCAACCAGAGCTATGCCCAAAAAGGTGGCGTCCAGCATAGTCACTGCCTCCTAGTCTGATGAGGAGCGCACACTGACCGGCACACCTTCTAGGTCAGCTACACATGAAGAAGGAGTGTCTAGTTCCGTAGGAGTTTCGTGGTCGGAGAAAGCCTCGGGGTCATTAAAAGTCCCTATACCTGACATAGCTACACAATTTGCCTCGTCTGATGAGGCTGACAGTCCTGATTCCACTACAGGCTCACCGACTGGTGCTCTCACCCCGGTTGCCAACCAGCCCAACCGGTGGTGTTTCGACGGGCTATACCAAGTGTATTCATACGCCAAGTTTCAAAATGATAAAGGTGTCATGACACGGACCCTTACACTAGAGAAGGGTGGTCCTTACGGGAAGTCTCCCCACCATTCCAGAGATCCACAATCTCTTCACCAGACACCGGCTAGAGTAGACAACTCGTTCTTTAGGCCGCTATAGTGAGGAATTGGTCCGAGAGTTTTACGCTTCTTGCGTGGCTACTCTCCGATCATTGATAGATAGGCGGGCTGCCCCCGCAAAACAGGCCCCACTTAGCACGTCCGAGTACGCGGCATATAGGTCAACATCTCCCTGCCTGCCATTCGCCGGTATTTGTACAGCGAGGATGTTGATTCCAATAGGACCTCTCTCACCGCCGACTTTGACTACCGGTGGCAAATCATAAACGATGGCCAATTTTTGCATGAGCCATTGCTGAGAGAGACCACTCAGAGGTGGATGGCCATGTACTTTTCTATCGATGGAGAGGGTGCCGACTGGGTAACAGATCCGAAGGGAGCAATCAAGAAGGCTAACTTGAGCTGCACGGCTAAGTTCTTATGATTGATTGTCCGCCACTGCTTTCCCCCACGACTGCTGATAATATAGTCACATGGGATCGCGCAGTTCTGATGGCGGCGATGATAGCCGGGTTTGAGGTGGACTTCACTTGGCTTCTACAGGTGGTCATGCACAAGAGAGATTTCAAGGTCAAAAGTACTTACCCTTTTCCATGCATGATATTTTCCTTATGCAGGTCCGCAGGTGTACCCATCTTGCACATTGATCAGCTCAAGACTCTGCTGGGCATTATTGATATCGGCCTCATCAGGGATGAGGCAAATGAGATGGCTCCACGCAGAGGGCCCCGTCTAAAGTTACCTCCACTTGGTGAAAATATGGCTGGTATGGTAGCACATGCTCGAACGGCTACGCGGGATGTTTTCGAAACCACTGACACTATCCCGGGTAGTAGCACTACCCCTATCTCCTCTCGCTCAGCCCCTTTCCCCGCTCTGGTCCCGCTTTCTAGGGTCCAGAAACTAGAGGCTTAGATGACCACACTTCTGCATCACATCCATCCTTGGATGTAGAGGTCTATTTCTGAGGCGGAGGAGCGCTTGGAGCGTAAGATGGACCAGCACACAGAGCGGAATATTGCTGAGGTTCATAAGCGCTTAGACGTTTTTGAGTTGCGGGTGTCTAGCCCGGCCAGCCCCTCAGATGGACGTGTTGACTCTTCATGTTGCGGTTGAGAGTCTGTGAAATGATATTAATATGATCCCAGAGGCTAGGGTGTCTGAGTTTGAGGCCCCTTCTACAGAGCCTGCTGAGGACACAGTGTTGGCGTCTTTACTCGCCACTTTTGAGATTCCCCCACCTCCCCCTCAAGGGCATGCCAAGAGGTGTAGGGGTCGAGAGGAGGATGAGGCTAGATCAAGGAAGAAGTAGCACTTTGAGATGGAGTATGCGAGGAGAGCCTCGATTGCTGAGGAGGAGGCACGTCAGATCAAGGTTGTAGAGTCAGCTGCTGAGGCATCTAGCTCCAGAGATGTGGAGACAACGGGAGGCACTAGTGTTAGTGTTGTTGCTGATGAGGACACTACTGAGGGTGTCTATACTACATAAGACACTACATAGGGTGTCCAGCTTACTGATCGTCGCCGCTTTGCGCCTCAGGTTTGCTTCACCTACCACTCTCGTATTTCAATTTTTTTATGCATTGGAGAAAACTGCATATCTTTTTGTTGGGGGTGGGGTAAATGGAAAGTGAGTGCTAGGGTAAGTCTGAGTAGCCCAATTCACGATCCTCTTTTGGGGTTTTCTTGCATGTGTTCTTTTCCCCTAAGAGACTGATTATTTTAATTGTTGAACCGGCATGTCTATATCTTGTGTACATAGTATAACTTTGAAGAATGATGTCTAAAACAAAAATAATATCCTGATGTAATGAAAATGATGCATGGCTAGGCACAGTAATTGATAAATGTGTGGTTTTAAGAATGACATAGAGATACACCACTACATGAACCTAAGTCTAAGACTTGAACTAGGTGTCTGATAATATTGTGGAGTAATGAGATGTCAAGTGAGTGTGAGGAAAATTTATATATTCCACTATTTTTACTGAGCTAGAACTTGCCTGGTTAGTCCAGCTAAAAGTAAGTTGCAACATACAATTAGTAAAGGATCATACGCCATTGTTCAATATAGCAAATTTTTTAAAAAACAATGAAATTAATCCCTCTTTGATCCAAATGATTTGAGCTTAAAATAGACCTTTCTTTTTCACCCCAAGTGACCTTTTCTGGGAATAATGTGTTGGCCCTAGTCCTTCCTTGGACCTGTGAACCTCAGCTTATGCCAAAAGCATAAGTTAAGGGTGGCTAATGCAGTAAACAACCTTTTTGTGGCTCTGACCCAACTTTGGGTATTGTGTACTTTGACTCATGGTAAAGCCATGAGTTGAGGGTGGATATTATGAGGAATACTTTGGAAAATGGGGTTGAAAGAACAAAGAGAGAGAAAGAACAAAAGTAAAGTGACTCAAAAACCAGTTGAAAGAAAAGTGAAATAATATATATATATATATATATATATATATATATATATATATATATAATAAATACAAGCAAGAAAAGAAAAAGAGTCACTTACACAAATGAAGAAAGAAGGGAAAATAGTAAGGTGAAAGAATATGAGAAATTGGGCGAAATAAAACGATAAAAAGTGATATGTTTAGACGATATGTCAAGGAGGGAAAAAAGTCACTAAAGTATACCTAAATATACCAACATGACCGTGATCCTATGTTACAAGATAAGAAAGTCCTATCGTGATCCTAAGAGTTGTATGACGAACTTAAAGTAGTGAAAATAAGGGCAAGCTTATTGCAATATATATGAATGAGTTGTGAATTTGTTCTGAGAGTGAGTGTTGAAAAGTAATCCTTATACTCAAACTGAAATCATTGTTTGAAAAATGAGGATGTTGTTTTGAAGTGAGCACACTAGTTGCAATAACGGAAATATTAGCACCTCGGTGAGAAATTGAAGTGGATAGGTATCAGTGCGTGGTGAGTCTGTGTCATGGTCTGATTCCACATAATTCAAGCCTAATAGTGATAACATGCATAAACATGATGAGATTGATCGGGATTGATAGCCAAATGAGTGAGAAAGCTAAAATATGGATACTATTGTACAAAGATTTTGTAGTGAGTTATAGTGCATCGCTTGTGGAAAAACAACGAATTTAAGTTGATGGTGTTGATATACCATGGTTTCACAGTATTTTTAATTCGTTTTCTTAATTTTAGTGTGTGTCCAAAAGACTTTTTGTATTGGTTTTTATGTAAGTTTCTCCTGATTTGCAGGAAATTTGTTCAAAGATGAACGCGGAATGTTTTGAGCGAGAAATGCAGAAGAAACCACCTACGGAGCTTGTGACGGTCCGTAGGTGGCATCGTAGTGAAGCTGCTGGAGAAAGATGGAGAAGTGTGACCTAAGTGTGGGATTACAGAAGTCCATGGCGGACCGTCATAGCCACGACTGTCCGTCCTGCTGGCTCGTCATAATAATCATAGAGTAGCCCAGTACCCAAATTCCAAGAAGTTCAAGTATTATGAAACGGAGACCCTCGACAGACTGTCGTGCCTGGAACGGTCCGTCATACCTGTTCATCGAGGGTAATGAAGAGCACAGCAGAAGAATTTGTGAAGTATGGGACGACGGAGGCCATGACGGTTTGTCGTGACCATGACGGTCCGTCACGAGGTCCTTCGACCCAACCGCGTTTTGACAGATTTTTAGTAATTAAAATCATTATTTAATTAGGTTTTGTTTTTATCATAAATAGTTCAAAAAACCTCATTTTGGGGGTTAAAATCTTTGTCAATAGACTCTTTGATATTAGACTTTTTGATTGTTAGACTTTTGGAGAATCTTTAGTTCTCTTGTTCAAGTATTGAAGGATTAATTTCAGCAATTGTTACACTTTTTTGGAATTGATTGTTGGTGATTTTGTTGATTAATCAAGTGAATTTCTGTTTTTTATTCTTTCTCGTCAAAGTAAGTGCTTGAATTCTTATATTAAATATATGAATATTGTGATTATGACTATGGGTAACTAAACTCCATAACTAGGGTTGTGGGAACCATGGGTGAATAATGAGGTAAAATTTACATAAAATAACAATTCCAGAATAGTGTCTTGCATGTATTGATAATTCTTTCGTTTAGAAGTCTTTTTAACGGATGACCAACATTAGAACTCGCCTTAATTCTACTTGCCGGACCAAGGAGGTAGATAATAGGAAATGAATTATCAACATAGATTTAGTGTATACTATCTAATTGGCTAGTGTCGATTGGTACGAGGTAATAACTTAGTCAAATATCGAATACAATGCTTAATATGAGGTAAATGTAAGGGTTAGTATAGCAACACATGTATCCGAACCAAGGTGTGGAGTGAAATTTTTTAGATGACAGACCAAGGATTTAGAAATACATAACTTATCACTTTGCATGCAAGATACTAGGAAAGAATTGTTATAGTTAGAATTATCAAGTTAGGAACCTGTGGGGAACACTTAAACCCTAGTTACTTTTATTAATTGATTAAACTCCAAGATTTGAATCATTTGGTTGTTTACTTTAATTTAGTTAGTTATTTTCATTAATTTTGAAACAACCCCCCCCCCCCACTTTTTATTGTCTTTTGTGTTCTAAGGAAATAATTGACTAAATAATATTAATAATAGATTAAAGTTAAGTATGAACTATTTTCCTCGTGGGAACAATCCCAACCTCATTAGTTGGGTTTTTTACTTGATACGACGTCTTTACTTCTTATTTGACAAGTAAGTTTGAGCATATCAGTAGCCCATGTTGAGGAAAAAAGACAGGAGCTAGAGAAGGATGTTCACGATCTTGCTCGTTTGGGAGTTCGCTTTATGAGCATATCAGATAGCGGTATAACAGTTCAGAATGGGGCAGAATCATCGTTGGTAGTGGAGGATAAGGAAAAGAAAGAGAGTGATCCAATCTTGCTTGAACTAAAGGGTGCAGTCAACAATCATAGAGTGGAGGTTTCTCCCAAGGGGAAGATGGTGTACTTCGCTACCAAGGTAGATTGTGTGTTCCTGATGTGGGAGAGTTGAGGCAGTATATTCTTGCAGAAGCTCATAACTCCAGGTATTCTATGCATCTAGGTGCCACTAAGATGTACCGCGATCTGCGGGAAGTCTATTGGTGGAATGGAATGAAGAGGGGTATAGCAGACTTTGTGAGTAAGTGCCCCAATAGCCAGCAAGTCAAGGTAGAACATCACAAACCAGGAGGTATGACTCAAGAGATCGATATTCCTACTTGGAAGTGGGCTATGATCAATATGGATTTCATCACAGGGTTACCTCGTACTCACTGACAACATGACTCAATTTGGATGATAGTTGATAGGATGACTAAGTCTTCTTGCTCTTTGGCGGTCAAGACTACATATTCGGCAGAAGACTATGCCAAGCTTTACCTTACTAAAATTGTGAGGTTGCATGATGTTACTTTGTCTATCATCTCAGATAGAGGTCCTCAATTTACATCTCAATTCTGGAAGTCATTTCAAAAAGGTCTTGATACTCAAGTTAACCTTAGTACAACATTTCATCCACAGACGGATGGGCAGGCAGAGCGTACCGTTCAAACCTTAGAGGATATGTTGAGAGATTGTGTGGTTGATTTTAAAGGTAGTTGGGATGATCACCTTCCTCTTATTGAGTTTGCCTACAATAATAGCTACCATTCCAGCATTCAGATGGCCCCTTATGAGGCTTTATATGGGTGTAGATGTAGATGTCTTGTTGGTTGGTTTGATGTAGGTGAAGCAGCTTTGATAGGGCCAGATTCATTCCTTTATGCTATGGATAAAGTGCAACTCATTAGAGATAGACTTAACATAGCCCAAAGTCGTCAGAAATCTTATGCAGATGTAAGGAGAAGGGAACTAGAGTTCCAAGTTGATGATTGGGTTTTCTGAAAGTCTCACCTATGAAAGGGGTGATGAGATTTGGAAAGAAAGGGAAGCTCAGTCCTAGATATGTAGGCCCTTATAAGATTTTGAAAAGGGTTGGCAAGGCGGCATATGAGTTAGAGTTGCCAGCAAAATTAGCAGCAGTGCATCCGGTCTTCCACCTCTCACTCTTGAAGAAGTGCGTGGGTGACCCAGCCTCTATAGTTCCATTAGAGAGTGTGGTGGTGAAAGATAATCTTTCTTATCAGGATGTACCAGTGGAGATTCTTGACCGTCAGGTTCGAAGGTTGAGAAACAAAAAAGTCGCTTCAGTCATGGTTTTCTGGAGGAGTCAGTCCGTAAAGGGAGTTACTTGGGAAGTAGAAGCAGCCATGAAAACCAAGTATCCTTACCTTTTTCCTTCCGACTCCACTCCAGCTTGAGGTAATAGTTCCTCTTCAGTTTTATAGCCATTCATGCATAAATTCAGTTTTAGAATCATGTTCCCTCAGTTTTTACTTTCATTTTTAGCGTAATTGCATGTACTCATAACTCAGTTCTCAGTGTTTAGTAGTGGGGTTTGCATCTCTCTCCCTCTATTTCAGCTAGTTTAGTCTTCATTTGAGTATGGATGTTCCCAAGGGGGAGATAATGTAACACCACGTAGCCAAAACAGACCAAAAATTAGTTTTTCAGAAAAATCTGCAGGTGCTACCAACGGTGGCATTGACGGACCATAGGCTAAACCACAGTCCGTCCTGCACAACTGTTGATGGGATCAGAAACTCCCAAAATTTCAGCTTAGAAAAATTGGTTAAGTCTTGGATGACGGACGGACTTATGGTCTGTAGGTCAAACGATGGTCCATAGTCCATGACTATCAATCTGGACACCCTTCAGCCACTCTCTGACAAGAGCTACGGATGACCAACATGGTTCGTAGGTGCACCCACGGTCCGTAGGTGGAAAATTTGCAGCCAGTTAAGGGGAAATGCAGTTGGGTCAACTTAAAATGATCATAAATCTTAGCACAAAATTTATTAGGTCTCCATGACCTACCCACAGATATATAATTGAATTATCTTTCCATAGCCACTGACCTTGCTAAAATCAGACCTCCGAGTAAAAAGTTATGTCCATTTTAGTAAAGGCCTGTCGAACAGGCCATCACGACGTACCCAACGACGGGGCATCAGGCGCACGATGGACCGTTAGTCCTGACCGTCGTGAGGCCCGACAACAACCTTCCCATGGGTCTTTTTGACCTTTCCCACTCTGTTTAAACCCTAAGCTACGTCGTTTTGACCATAAATCAGATTTAGTCAGTTTAAGCCTAGAAACATAATTAAAATATATCCAAGTCAAATCATTAAATCAAAACATAGAAAATTAGAAGCAAGAGAGGAGAAAAAAGCTCAATAACCCTAATTGAAGAACGCAACAAGCTCCAGCAATTCCAGCCCCGAAACTTAAGTATTTTTCTGTGGATTTCATCACCAATAATGTGGGATTTCACTAGTGGGTTCCTTTCATTCATTGGGTCCTTAGTTTTAGTCAGTTCTTGATTCTCTTATCATGATTAAACCTAGGGTTTCTAGAACTTTGATATAGCTTCATGAATTTATTAAATATATGTTCCAAATCAGATTATCATGTTATTACTCAGATTATCGCATGAATTTCAAAACCTAGCTTTGTATTTCTTTAGTTATTGAATTACACATTCTACGTCACATATTTCAGACACTTCAGATATACATGCCTCCGTTATAAATGCATAATTATCAGATTAATTGTTGCATTCTCAGTTTGCATGTTCAGTTTCAGCTATCCAATATTTACAGAAATTCAGATATAATCAGTTAATTTAAAGAATTCATTGGGAGTAGCATAATACCGAGTTGGACTAGGGTTTAGCGTACCCAATAGTCCCAAAACTACTAGCCAAGTAGCTTGTAAGTCCCCTCTGTGGGCAATCAATTTAGTGATCACGCCAGCATGTCTTTATACCTTTGGTAGGGTATATTGGGTCCTCTCGATGGGGCGTATACATGGGACTCCACATTTAGCTCATGTGGTTTTATTATCGGTTATTAGTAGCTCCTACAGTTCGGTCAGACTCTCTGCATTGACCATTTATCAGTATATTCAATATCCTATTTTTTCATGTTATAATTTGGTCATTGCATCCAGTTAGCACAGAAATCAGCACATCACGTTCAGATTATTATATTTATTTTTGTGCTTGTTCAGTTATGTTTTATTTAAGCTTTACTCTATCCTACATGCTTAGTACCTTTCAAGTACTGAGGCATACGTGCGCTACATCTTCTCCTGATGTAGTTTCAGGTTCTCAGCATCCAAATCACGCATAGATCGATCTCCCGATATCCAATTCAGAAGATTCAGTGGTGAGTCCTCATTCTCCGAGGACAACAGTCATGGGTTTCATTTCAGTCTTTAGTCATTTAGTTTCAGTTTTTGCTAGATTTAGCTGGGGCTTGTCCCAATAATTCTAGTCTAGTTTAGAGGCTATTTTCAGACAGAGTTAGATTCAGCTTAGTATTGAGTTGATATTTCTTCTGTATAAACTCGTTGTTTTCAAATATCTCGGTTATATAATTTGAGTATTCCCCATCTTTTCATCTTAAGTATGATTTAGCTTCCGCAACAGTTTATTATCTTTAGTATGCTTATAATCATGCCAACAGGGTTAGCTTGGGATCACTTGTGGTCCTAGGTTCTGTGTCCGCGTCTCGAGGGTAGCTCGGGGTGTGACACAAACTCGAACATCAAACTACTTCCAGTTAGACACATCTATATTGATTGATTCAGAGTATTAACTTTTTTTGTAACTATAGTGTTTGACAGGCTTTTGCACACCTCAACTAACTCCACAAGATACCTATCGTCCCACCAGTAATAAAAAACATATGAGAGCTGGTCAAACCTGAGACTACATAATTCTTAAACTAGTTTATTGACCACAAGGTCACGCCCTTGGAGAATCTAAGAACAATATTATACTAAGCACAATATAGTTTAGGTTTTTCAGCTAATGACAGTCTAATTGGTACATTATGTGACAATTTTATCTACTTCAATTAAGAACTAGAAATTTCATACAACCAAACGGAATACTCAAATCAGTTTAGGCTAGATGCACAATTTACTTATTGATTCATAGTAATTTACAGATCTAAAAAATTTCAGTCATTGTTCTAGTATTGTCCCTACTTGTACTGAAACAATCTAGTCAATGAACACAATACTTAGCAGGAAATTTAACAATAGTAATGAAATTTAAACAAAAAAGAAGAAGTCAAATAAACTCTTATTTACCATTGAAGGAGTCGGAGAAAAAAAGATTCCAGCAAACTGTTCAGCTATTGTCCCTTCTTTCATTATCATATACGTCCTGAATGCATTCACCAATTGAGTGTGAGCATTCATCACACAAGTGTAGTTGTCTTGAGTTTGATTTTCAGATTTTAATATTTGACTGTACTTTTCTTGGCATTGGGAAGAACAAGAGTCATTATTGTAACTTGAAACATTTAAACCACTATAACCAAGTCTTGTTTGTTTGAAAGCTTTCCTTGGGACAACTCCTAATCCTAAGCATCTTACTCGTCCATAATTCTCTTTACCTAGCACCTTGCCAACGACATCAATTGGTGAAACTTCAGACTCATTTGTGATGCTTCGCATCATGGCTAGCTCAATTTTTTCCTGAATACAACACACAACAGAAATTAGATATCTGATTAGTGAATGTCAAAATCAAGCACAAGGCCAGTTTCAGATGGTGAAGCCAGTCAAAGATAAAAGAAAGAAATGCGCTATCATGTAAAATTGAGATTTTTTTATAGTAAAATAGTTGACGGGAAAGCAAAGTAGAATTAGTGTACACATTTCCATGTTTAGTTTAGATTTCATACAATATATGCTCACACCTTATAATTTTCAACATCATTTGTACATCCATTTACGGTAAATAGTCTTAGAGTACTCTTTAAGAGCTGGTGGAAGAAAAAGGAGACAGAGAAATATGAAACTTACACATCTCTTTTGCTGCCTCATTAACATATGATCCATCTTCATTCCTATGAGTAGCAAGATAGAGTTGTCCTCGTCAAGGATTTTTTTTCAATTTTATCCTTCTATAAATGAAATGAGAAAAGAAAAGTCACAATTTAACTAACTACAAATAGTTGTTAGTTTAATTAAAGTAATTCAAATGAGGATTTTTCACCATTTCAGCCCTTCTTCTAGAGTTGGGTTTCGAGCCACCGATGTGTGAAATGATTTGTTGCTTTCGATTTTCAGCATTTCTTTTACACAGTTTCTTAGAAAAAATACCTAAAAGTTATGATGTGCAAACAAATTTCATATAATTGCACATACCAATTGAAGAACTTTAATAATTACCATTGTTTTTTCTTTAAGGCTGTAATCAACATAAGAAATCCATTCATCCATTGATATTCCTGTTGGAACTTCATCCATTAATTCAGCTCTGCTCTTAAGTGGGTCATAAATTTTATCAAATCTTTTTAGCCTGTTTGCGCCCCACTTATTACACATAGAATTATAAACATATTGTCTTCCATTTGACTCACTAGTCCTAAGATAAAATAGTGCTTCAAAAACAAAGAAATTATTAGCTTATCTAATATATAAAAATTATTCAAAAAAGTAATTAGTTGAAAAGATCCTAACACATATTACGCTGAAAAGATCCTAACAGATATTACGCTGAAAAGGACCATCAATGTTCAAATATCAATAAACAAAACGCCCAAGAGTCTAAAGCAAATCTAACAAATTAAGTTAGCAACTACAAATTACAAACTAAGGCATAGACACTATGAACACATATTCAGGCATTTTACCAAACATGTGTTAGTTTAAAACGAGGGTTATGTTTAAATACCGTTATAAATTGATCAATGTAACGGTTGAAACATGTCGTTGGTAAATCTAACCATTTTTCAAAATGAATTGGAAACATGGAACAGTCAGTTGCTAAAATTCGACAAGAGCGTGCAAGAATGCCTTGTCCTTCACCAATTGGAGAATCCATGTCATCCAAATCAACCACGATACGTTTTCCATTAGACAAATTGAAGATGCCCCTTTTCTTCACTTTCAGTTTTCTAATAGTTCCTTGTAAATCTGGAAAAAAGAAAAGGTTATTTATAAGAGTCTTGCAAAAAAACAATTGTCAGCCCCCTCCAACAATGAAATAAGCAACAAGAAGAAGCAAGATAAGAGAAATAAAAAAATGCCTATTGCGTTCACTGTCCAACTGATGGATTCAGCAGTGTTGTAACCTGAACAGAAGGTGTAGGTCGCGGTGTCGGTTGAAGATATGATGTCAGCTGTTGTTGACGAAGATTCTGATTCAGTTTTGATGTGTATTACCAAAATGTGAAGATTTTGATTCATTTGTTGATGAAAATTGTGCTACACCTTGTGAAGTAGATATTGAGTGAACTGAGTTTCATAAGTTCCCATAATACTTAGTCTTCGGCATATCTACAAGCAATAGAAGTAGATGAAACATACCTAGCTTGATAATTAACAGAGACATCCAAGGTTCAAATCTTCACCATGTTGAAATAAAATCAGAACAAAAAAGTTAAACAGAAGTAACAATTTAATGTTATATATATCAATGAAAATTGCAATTGAATTAAAATTAAGAATTAATGAATTAAATGAAAAACTACTACTGATTTGATATTGAACTAAGGAACATAATTCCTATTCGGACATATGCTCCTCTATTGCAATTGGAACATTTTCACAATCAACATCAAAAACTGCTCAAATTTCTGTTTTTCAAACTCATTTTCATACATTTCTCCTTTATCAAAATCTCCCATGTCAAACATATCTCTTTGCTTTAAATGTACAGACACACTCCATCCTTCTTCAGTTTCATCATTAAGTAATAGACCATATTTGCTTGAGATGCTTCGATATAAGGATCATAACCCTCACGATCAACAGTGTGAATCAATCTAGACAAATTGACACAGTTAAAATTCCAAGCATCTCTCTTGAATCCTCTATCTCGAGCAGTGTCATCCCATTGACATTTGAAGAGCACAACCTTAAATCGACCAAAGTAATTAAGTTCAACAATAACTTCTACCTTACCATAATTTGGTAAGACTGCTTGTCTTGCATTTCTATCAGTATTAGATACAATACATCAGGTGTTAGAGGTTAGAAAAACTCCATTCTTTTGAGTTTTCAATCCTTGTTCTCTAGACAAAGTCCGGAATTTAAATCCATTAATGTTATAAGTAGTGAACATTCTTGCATATATCGTTGGACCCCGTGCTAAGAACTCCATATCAGTAGAGATCTTGTTTGCTATATCTGGATTCATAATCTAGATAAGAAAAAGAATATTTAATCAAATGTTCAAAAATTAAAAGAAGAAACTTAACATGGCAAGGATAAATATTTGAAAACTTAATTTACTCACTCGCTTTGGAAACCATTCAGAAAATTCCTTGTTAACTCTCTTCTCTACTTCTATTACTCTTGAACTCCTTCTGTGATTCCTAAGTTCACTATAAACAAGTTGAATGTATCAACTTTTAATCAATTCACTCTAATTCATTTTTCAAAATAAATCAATTTATTTCTTACTCAATAAACGGCTTCACTGCTTCACAATTAAGTAACACATATCGATGAACTTGAGTCTTCTCAAGTTGAGTCAAGGAGAAATTTGACCCTTCGACAGATTTACCTCGTGAGGGAACATTGATGATACTTCAGAAGCTTCACTATGATTTGGTTCATCATTTACATGTTTAGGTCTATTAGCTCTCGACCCCATATCCTCAAAATAAAGAGTTAGTACTTCTTGAACTATACGACCTTCGGCTATGGGACCTTCTGATTGTTATGTATTCCTTACAAGAGACTTGAAATGGCCTAACAATCTATAGTCAAACCAAGAAGGTATAAGAATAAGCATTATATTGAAACAAAGAATTTTCTATAAGAAATATTTTACCTTTCAACAAAATACATCCAACGATAATGTACTAGACCACCCTTTATTAACTCATCCACTAAATGGACAGTCAAATGAACCATTACAGTAAAAAAATGATGTAGGGAACAACATTTCTAGGTGACAAAGTGTGAGTACAATTCGATCTTGTATCTTTTCTAGGTCCGAGAGACTCAAGATTTTCGAACAAAGTTGTCTAAAAAGGGAAGAAATCTCTACCAAGACTTCAAGAACCAGATTTTGAAGAACATTTCGAATTGCTATGGGCAAGAATTGTTGCATAATAATGTAACAATCGTGAGTCTTTAATCCAAATATCCTCTTATTCTCCAAATCAATATGGTGAGAAATATTACTTGAGTAACCATCCGGCACAGAGACCTTTTAAAGTTTTGAGGAAGGCAAGTCTCTTATTAACTGGAATTGCAACTGCACCAAGCCAACAATTCTCATTCTCATCAGGCCAAATATTGCGCCTTATACCCATATCATGTAGATCATTTTGAGTATTAACATGATCCTTTGATTTGTATTTATCATTTAGAAAAGAGTATATAACATTGTCGAACACATTCTTCTCAATATGCATAACGTCTAAATTATGACGTAACAAGTTGAACTCCCAATATGGAGGATTGAAGAATATGCTCTCTTTTTTCCGTTGTTGGGTTACATTTTCCTTTCTTTCTTTTTCTTTTTAAGATCAACTCTACTGTTCTTCCAAATGTAACATCAATTTCCTTTACTTGTTGCAAAATATCTAATCCAGATAAATTTCTTGGTGGGCTCCTCTCTTCAACGTTTCCAAAAAAATGATGTCTCATTAATCTAAATTTATGATTTTTTCTCAGAAATCGACGATGACCAATAAAGCACCCCTTTTTACTATGATGAAGCCAACAAGAATCTGTATCAAAATTTCAAGAAGGACATGCATAACCACTATGTGTTCCAACCAGATAAAATATCAAGTACGGGAAAGTGACTGCTTGTCCACATTAGAGCAACCAGCATTCAAAACATTTCATTTTTTGATGAATCAGAAGTTCTCAAACCTTCACACCATAACTTATTCAACTCTTTAACAAGAGGTTGTAGGTATACATCTATATTATTCCCCACCGTACGTTGACCAGGAATGAGCATTGATAGAATCAAATTTGGTTGCTTCGTACACATCCAAGGTGGAAGGTTATATGGAATCAAAACAATTGGCCAAATATTGTAAGTAGTACTCATCTTTCCAAAAGGATTGAAACCATCGCTAGCTAGGCCTAAACGAACATTTCGTGGATCAATAGAAAATTCAGGAAAAGTAGTATCGAACTTCTTGCATGCCTCACCATCTCTAGGATGCCTCATAAATACATCTCTGTCACTATCCTTTGCATTCCATCTCATATGCTCTACAATTCTGAAACACATGAACAATCTTTGCAACCTTTGTTTTAGTGGGAAGTAACACAAAATTTTTGCAGGTATCTTCTTTTGTTTGTTTTTTTAGCATGCTGGTTACTGATGGTCTTCTTGTGAGGCTTTCATCTGGAAAGGTGACAATGCTTGCATGTTTCCTCATTAATATCATCTCCCCAATACAACATGCAGTTATCTGGACGCACATCTATCTTAATATAATCAAAAGAAAGCTTTTTGCTGTTTTTCTTTGCCTCATAAAAGGAATTAGGAATCCTAGCAAATTCAAATGCATCCCTTAATAGATCTAACAACATAGTCATTCACTTATCACTTAATCCAGGTGAACACTTTATGTGATATAACTTCAACAAAAATTCTAATTTCGAGTACTTAGGCCCTTAAGATAATAATTCACTTCCATCTCTAAGCAACTCAAAAAATCCTTGTTGTATGAAGAAGGCGTACGATATAACATTTCTTCTTTCCCAACTACATGTGACGGACCAACATTAATGTCTTCAGGTCTAATTGAATCCTCAAATGCTTCATTAATCAATAGTTCTATGGGATTTTTAAGAGGCAATGTATCTAGAAATAATATCTGTGTTTCTGAAATCTTTCAATACTTCTGTTTCTCCATGCATAATCCAGGTGACATAATTTTGAGGAAATGTCTTGTTGATCAAATGATCGTAAACTATATTTCTAGTCTACAACTTCTCAAATCCACATTTAGGACACAAATTTTTTATTTTATCTTCTATAACTCCATTCATAAATGCAAAATCTAGAAATTTTTGCAACCCAATTAAATATTTAGTTCTGGTTCTAGGCATTCCAATCAAATATTTATCCATATTAGAAGTGAAACTGATAAGCCTTTTAACTGAATGTAAACCCCCTGATAAAAGTACAACTGTTGCAAATGTAAGAAGTAAGAAATAAAGTAACTACATACAACACACTTAAAAGAAAAAATTGTTGCAAATGTAAAAATTACATCAACATATTGAAAAGAAAGACTATAATTGCATATCAAGATAAACATAAAGACTAATTACAAATTAAAACAAAGACAGTAAATATAGATTGAGACAAAAAATAGTTGTTGGAAAATGATTTATATTGTTAGAATTATAAGTAAAGTGAGTTTAGTGTTAAATACCTTAAAGGTTTAATTGTTCATCTTCAAGTTTAAATTCAAAAGCTGCCCTTGAAGAACTATTTGTTCAAAATAACAAGCTTCCTTACTAATTGCGATAAACAGTCATCCCTTGTCCAGAATTATCAATCCAACATAATACTCCATCGATTACACAATGCGATGATAAGTAATTCTCATCCCTTCTAGGGTGCAATGGATAAAGTAAATCATGAATGACATTATTAGAAATCCACACATTAGTCTCTGAGGAGTAACTTTCAATTGTTATACTAGACAAATAATGTTCCCTAATTACATAGTGAACTATAGTAAACGAGACATGTCATCTTCTTCTACCTTACAAGTAAATCCAACATAAGGATCATCCATACGAATTCGAGTTTTAGGGACAATCAAACGCTGCCCGCAGGATTATAGACATAGTAAACCCTATGCCAACTTCTAAGCCTATTGCATAGTAGAAAACCATTGGAAGAAGCAACAATATACACACTCTCACCGATAAAATAGACTGATTTATCCAAACTATTACCGATTAAAAGTGGTGATTCAGTCTAAACAATATCCATTAAATCCCCCAAAAATCTACAGATGTTTCAAAAACAATATGTTTTAAACTTTTTTCACTACAAATTGCTGTACTGAGTTCAAAACCCCACATGCAAACTAGAATTTGAAGAGAAAAATCAAACAAATCAGGAAGATGAATACAGTAAATCAATAGATCAGCGTTCCAAAACATGATAGAATCAAATGTTATGAACTGTAGTAAAAGGTATAAAAGTATGGGTTGCAGGGATTCGATCCTTGAATCTGGCTAAGGAAATAACAGGAAATTGGAAGGTTAACAGAAATATAAAATGAATGGATGGGATTGGAAGTTGATTAATGAAAGGTGAGGTGAGGATTATGACATGTGGGTACAGGTTGTTGGTGCATGTTGTTATAAATAGTCTTGCTGGAAGAGAGAGAAGATATAACTAAAAATAGGAGTCACGCCAATTGTCTTCTCTACTTCCTTCTCTCTTCTTCTATCCAAATTCTTCTCGTTCTCATTCTTCTTCTTCTTCTTCTTCTTTTCCTTGCAGATCATCAATGGCGTAGCAGTAGGTTCCATAGTTGTTAGTTCATTAGTTGTAATAAAGGACTTCGATTATCAATAAATTCTGCAGTTGATTTTTTAAGGCATTTTTTTATTTTGTTGGTGGATTGAGCTTGTAATCTTAGAAAGATCATAACATTTGGTATCAAAGCCTTCGAACTTGTGTAATGGTTGAGGTCACAGGCTCAAAATTACAGAGGATAAGATAGCAAGGCACGATGAAATGCTCTCTGATCTGCTGAATTCGCAAGAGGAAGTACGCAATGCTCAAATTAGAATTCAAGGAGCATTAGATTTAATTTGGAGAGATTAGGAGTGTTGGAAAGAGCTCCAGTGTTTCCAAATGTGGGATCAGTTTTACTACCTATTCCAAATGGGGATAACCGCAATAGAGTTCAGCCGAATGCAGTGACATTACCTAGGTGGGAGTTACCTAGTTTCGCAGGTCAGGAGCCGAAGGTGTGGATTCGAAAGTGTGAGAGATTTTTTATACAATACAGAGTAGGTAATGAACAGATGATAGAAATGGTTGCTTTGTACTTGACTAATGTTGCTGAAGTCTGGCATCAGTCGATGGTGTTAAACGGTGGAATACCGAATTGGATTGAGTTTAAAGAGGATTTGATTAGCAAGTTTGGAGAAATTGTAGTAAGTGATGTGGTGGAAGAGTTTAACAAGCTACAACAAATAGGTACTGTGGATGAGTTTTTAGGGAGATTTGAAGATCTTAAAGCTCAAATGCTTATACGAAATCTGGCTTTGAATGAAGCTCATTTCCTATCAAGTTTTATTGGAGCTTTGAAGGAGGAAACTAGATTTGAGTTTAAAATGTTCAAATCGAGGATGTTGAAAGAAGCTGTAGAGAAAGCGAGGATGAAGGAAATGGCTATCGAAGCTGCACGAAAAAGGAATAGAACAGTGAACCGAGTGTTCCCAGCAGTTGTGCAGGGAGTAGGAAAAGCATCTAATGTGATGGTTTACAGGAATGGGTCTTATCGACTTACTCCTGAAGTTTACGAGTTTAGGAAGTCGAATCACTTGTGTTTCTGTTGTGGAGAGAAATATGGGTCAGGACATATATGCAAAACGAGACAGTTGAATTATTTAACTGGATTCATTAAGAAAGAAAAGAAAGTCGATCAGATGTCAGAATTGGAAGACATAGAGGATATAACCATTGAAGGAGTAGTCGAACAAGAGGTACAACAAGTTGTGTGTCTTAATGCATTAACTGGTCATAACAAGGGAGAGAATACAATTCTTGTCGGGGGGACTGTGAAGAAGCAACAACTTGCAATTTTAATTGATTAGTGAAGCAGTCATAGCTTCATTGATAAGCATACCGTAGCCGCATCAGGATACTTGTGTTCGCCTGTACGAGTGACAGTGGCAGATGGTAATTACATAATGTGCAACTCTCACTGTAAAAGATTTTGTGGAAAATGCAGGATAGAATTTTCATAGAAGATTTGCTCATTATTTCCTTCGGTGGTTGTGCATTGGTGTTCGGAAATGATTTGGATGAAGAAACACAATCCGACTAAGTTTGATCATGAATGGAAGTGTGTTACTATAGTTTGGAAAGCTAATAAGTTAGTGCTGCCGGAAATTGCAGATTAGGGAAGTTTAAGTATGCTATCTAGTGGATCGGTGAAAAAGATGTTGAAGAAGGGTCAAGCTATAGTTGATCATCTTTTTATGATGAACATGATGACAAACAGTGAGGAGGAGTTAATCGATGATGGACTTCAAAATGTGTTGGTTAAATATGCTAATATTTTTGCAGAACCGAAATCACTGCCACCGGCAAGACTGTTTGACCATGCTACCTCATAAGCCGAGAGCGATGCCGGTTAGTCTGAGGCCCTATAGATATGATTTCCATCAAAAGAATGAGTTGGAGAAGCATGTGAAAGAGATGCTCAGTAGTGGAATCATACAGGCTAGTCAATCGCCTCATTCTTCACCAGCACTGTTAGTAAAGAAAAAAGATGGAACATGGAGGATTTGTGTCGATTATAGAGGATTGAATGGCTTGACCATTAAAGACAAGTATCCCATACCTATAGTCGATGATTTGTTGGATAAACTACATGGGGCGCCAATCTTTTCTAAGGTGGATTTGAGGGCTGTTTATCATCAAATTAGGATGAAGATTGAAGATGTGCACCAGACGGCATTTCGGACTCACATGGGCCATTATGAGTTTAGAGTAATGTTTCTCGGACTTACCAATGCTCCAGAAACATTTCAAGCATTAATGAAACAGATTTTTAGATCGTTTCTCAGAAGGTTTGTTCTAGTCTTTTTCGATGACATATTAATTTTATAGCCGAAATATGGAGGAGCATTTACAGCATCTACTGGTGGTATTTGAAACTTTGAGGCTTAATGTGTCATTTTCAAAGAAGTATAAATGTTCTTTTGGGCAAGCTTAAGTGGAGTACTTAGGCCATGTTAATAACTACGGAAGGGGTAGCTACCGATCCTCATAAGATTCGATTTATGATAGAATGGCCTAGACCTAAGACCTTACGGGCTCTAAGAGGATTTCTTGGGCTAGCAGGTTACTATCGGAAGTATGTGGAAAATTATGGGACCATCAGCAGGCCACTCACTGATTTGTTAAAAACTGAAGCCTTCAAATGGAGTGTGGATGTCGAAACTGCCTTTGAAGCTCTTAAAATAGCTATGACGACTACATCTGTATTGGCACTTCCTGACTATACCAAAGAGTTTGTGGTAGAGATTGATGCTAGTCATGGGGGTATTGGAGCTGTACTTATGAAGCAAGGGAGGCCTATTGCTTTCTTTATCAAAGTATTGGCTCCTAAACACAGGGGCAGGTCGATTTATGAGAAGGAGTATATGGCTCTACTTAACACACTGGATAAATGGAGACATTATTTACAGTTCAAACACTTTGTGGTCAAGATTGATCATCATAATTTGAAATATGTGTTGGAACAACGAGTAACATCACCTATATAACAAAAAGGATTAATGAAATTATTAGGCCTTATTTATGAGGTGCGATACAAAAAAGGAGCGGAGAATAGGGTAGCAGATGCTCTATCCAGGCGAGACGAAAGGTTACAAGAGAGTGAAAAGTCTTCAGCAGGTTTACTGATGTCTGTGAGTATGATTATGCCAATGTGGATACAAGAAATTATGCACAATTATATGGAGAATCCTTGTGTTCAAGAGTTGCTGACCTTGATATCAGTAGATGTTCACGAGCCTAGTTTGTGGCATAACGTCAATAGGGTCTTAAGGAAGAAAGGCAAGGTTTATGTGGGTTCCAAAGGGCCTTTCTGACAACAACCAATTTCTACTTTTCAGGACACTCCTTTGGGTGGGCTTTCGGGCCAATTGGGCACTTTCAAAAGGTTAACTCAATATTTCTATTGGCCAAGAATGAGAGCTATGGTGAATGAATATGTAGCTCAGTGTGAGGTTTGCCATCGTAACAAGGACGACGATGCAGCCTATCCCGGTTTACTTCAGCCATTGCCAATTCCTAATCAAGCGTGGAGTAATATTAGCATGGACTTTATAGAAGGTTTGCCAAAGTTGAAAGCTAAAAGCGTGATATTGGTGGTGGTAGATCAGTTTAAAAAGTATGCCCATTTTATAGCTATGTCTCATCTGTATATTGCTCTGACAGTAGATGAGTTGTATTGGAGACATATTCATAGGTTACATGTCCCGACAACATTGTGTCTGACAAAGACAAGGTATTTTTGAGTAAGTTCTAGCAGGAAATGTTCAAACTAATGGGTACACAATTGCACTATAGTTCGTCCTATCATCCTCAGAGTGATGGACAAACTGAGACAGTCAATAGGTGTTTGGAAAATTACCTTCGATTTATGACTACAAGTAGGCCTACGCAGTGGAAAAAATGGCTACCTGCTGCAGAGTGGTGGTATAACACCAACTTCCACACAGGTCTGCGATGTACTCCATTTGAAGCGTTGTATGGTTATACTCCTCCTTAACTTCCAATTGGCCCTCTTTTGGAGACACTAGTATAGGCAGCAAATGACGTGGTGATGCATCCACAACAATTTCTTCAATTATTGAAAGACAATCTAGCTACCGCCCAAGCTAGAATGAAGTTTTTTGCGGATAAGAAAAGGACCGAGCGTGAGTTTCTAGTGGGAGATTGGGTTTACTTAAAGCTTCAACCATATCGACAGACTTCCATTGCTTTGGGACGAAATTTGAAGCTCAGTTCTAAACATTACGGTCCTTATTTGATAGTCGAAAAAATTGGGTTGTTGGCTTATAAATTAGTTCTACCTTTGCATTCTAAGATTCATCCAGTTTTTCATGTTTCGTTGTTAAAGAAGAAGGTCGTAGATCGAGTGGTTATACAGTCAGATTTGTCTTATACAAATGACGACGGACAGTTTTTGGTTAAGCCAGTGGCCATTCTGCAGTGGCAGATGGTCAAACGAAACAATGTAGCTGTTGTTCAGGTTTTGGCTCAGTGGTCTAATATTCCTAAGGAGGATGCCACTTGGGAAGATTATGATTTTTTGAAGGCTAAGTTTCCTGGTTTCGATTCTAATCCTTGAGGTCAAGGATGCTTTGATGGGGAAGGGAATGTTATGAACTGCAGTTTAAGGTATAAAAGTATGGGTTGCAGGGATTCGATCCTTGAATCTGGCTAAGGAAATAAAAGGAAATTGGAAGGTTAACAGAAATATAAAATGAACGGATGGGATTGGAAGTTTATTAATAGAAGGTGAGGGTGAGGATTATGACACGTGGGTGCAGGTTTTTGGTTGAGGTTGTTATAAATAGTTTTGCTGGAAGAGAGTGAAGATATAACTGAAAATAGGAGTCACACCAATTCTCTTCTCTACTTCCTTCTCTCTTCTTCGATCCAAATTCTGCTTGTTCTCAGTCTTCTTCTTCTTCTTCTTCTTCTTCTTCTTTTCCTTGTAGATCATCAATGGCGTAACAATAGGTTCCATAGTTGTTAGTTCATTAGTTGTAATAAAGGACTTCGATTATCAATAAATTCTACAGTTGGTTTTTTTTCGGCATTTTTTTATTTTATTGGTGGATTGAGCTTGTGATCTCAGGAAGATCATAACATCAAAATTACCTGAAAGTTACGAGATGAAGAGCTCTGTTTCTCTTCAATGTATGCCAAAACTTATTAAATCAGCAGAGTGAGAGAGAAGTGTCGTGAGAGTGAGAGAGAAATGGGTGCTAGAGAGTGATCGTAGAGAGAGAAATGTTCAGCTTAGAGTGATAGAAACAGGTAAGAGTTAGCTTAGAGCAAAATAAAAATTAGTGAAGTTAATCGATATTTGCAAGCACCTTTATTTTTTAAAAAATAAAATATTGTAGGTTAGGACTCCCATAACTTAATAAAAAATTGTGGGGTCTAAAATAACCCCCACATTAAACATATTTTTGAGGAGGTTATAGTAATCCCCTCAATGAAACCTCCCAAAACCTGTTTTTTTTTTAGTGAATCTTGAGTACATTTGGTTATCAAGTGTCATTTGCTGAAGAACTTATAGCTAATATCTGAAAAATTCTTAGACATATATAGCTCTTTTTTGAGGATTTTTTCAATAGGGAAGCACCATTCTTCAGGCGATATGGTAATGTTATGATTTACGAGCAACATCTAAAAATGCATAACAATTTTTTAGATGCTTCTCCTATAACATGATCAGTTGAGCATCTTTCGAAGAACTGCAATCAGCCATACTGCAAATACAGTTGATAGAAGTCTCTCGATGATGCGTTCCAAAGTAAATAAGAAATTCTTCTCAATAACTCTTTATGAACTCAGTTGAGTACATATTTTTTTTATTTAAGTCAAACAAGTAATTGATAGTATTACTACTTTTTTCTGAACCACCATGTAGCAAGATTTTAAAAGCTAAGCTTATATATGTCATGTACATGCAGATATGGTAGAAATTAAAGGAGATAATGTTACTAACTTTTGATTTTTTTTTAATTTATACCCTTTAACGCTATGACCCTGAATTTTACAATTAGGATGGGAAATGGAGATGATCGCCGCTTGAAAGTTGTTATTGAATGAATTTACTGCTAACGAATACCCTTGATGTCTAAACCAACTATGATGCATCTTATATTTTTACTTTTTTTCTTTATACATACAAGTAATTCCCTGCTTTGGCTATGTCATGGTACAAGTTCTACTGCTCATTGTGTTGTGAATGCGAGAGAAACACTATTTCTACCTGATATTTGAAGTTGTTGGAAGCGGTTGAGTTGAAACATCAAAAGGTCATATATATTTTACATTTACAGTTTTAGAAATACATGTTTTAAGAGAGAACTTTTAATGAGATTATATGCTAGATGTCCACAAATGTATTTTAGGATGGATAAGATAGTTAACATATATTGTTGGTCAATGGATAAGCTATTACATATCATATATATATATATATATATATATATATATATATATATATATATATATATATATATATATATATATATGGGTTACATTTTTGTTTTAAGATTAGAGTTGGAATGTCTTACTCCTTCTCGAGATGTTGCATTTAATATGTCGGGTCTATGCTTCAAACATGCTTCTCCTTTGCGTCACCACCAAATAAAATGTTTAATTATTTCATTCCCTACTTATTAGATTTCTTTAGTTTTTTGGAAACTATGCACTTGGAGCATCTATAAGTGAGCTCCTAGAAATATAAAATATTGGACCATTAGAGTATGCTGATATACAGTTCGAACTTAAAGCACAAACAGCAAGGAGGTTCTCTCATATATGAATCGTCAAAGATTGTATTATGCATTTTCTCTTGATTCTTGAGTCACAATTTTGGCTTAACACTTTTTGTATGTCAAATGATAATTTGTATCAATGCAGGAGAAAAACCATGTCTGATGGTTCTAAGAATCGACTGAACAATGTTGAACCCTAGCAAAGAACAAGGTTAACATTTAAACATTTCGTCATTTTTTTTTCAATTTTTATATTTTGTTCTTTTACTTAGATTTTGTAGTTTTTTTTTAAAAGAAACTTTTCATGAAAAGTAAGGTTGCACAATATAGATCAATGGTAACCTGAAGCAGGTTTATCTCTATTGAATGAATTTTATGATTATTATTATCTTCATTTCTGATATTGTAGCTAAACTTACTGAAATACATATCTTGCATTTTGATATTTCAAAACTAGAACGGGAACTTGGTTAATCTTGAGTTCTATTTATTTGATCCACCAATCTTGCTTTATGTTAGAGTACTACATGTCGTTGCGATAAATTATGAGGATCTTTTCATAGATCAGCTACACGACATCAATTAAGTTCAAATGTTGCAAATTATTATGGTACTGAAATTTTGTGAACATGCATATATTATGGTTGCTTAAAAGATCCTATACGTTTCAAACCCATCAATTTGAATAGTTAATCTTTTTTTATGTCATTATTTATTCACGATTTGAAACAAAGTTTCGGTGGCAGCTTAACTAGGTCATTATTAATGCTTATTCATATTGTGCAGTTTGAATGAGACACAACAGTTAAAATAAAGCTGAAGTTGTATTCTGACAGCAATCTATTTTATTTGTTTGATTTATTCTTATCAATCAAATGTTGTAAACAGTTTTAGTTTCTTATTTTAGTTAAACTTTCGACAAATAGGAAAGGGCTGTTGATGTTCCTCTATATCTGAGGCCCTTTTGTAGCATCTTTGTAATTATAAATTTGCAGTTCTTACAATTTTGTAATACAAATAATTAACCTTAGATATTTCGTAATAATTGAAATTTATCAAAATTTTCAGTAAGCAATTTGTTGGGCAAATTTGTCATTTCATAAATATTCTAGAATGTTGTTTTTAAGCTATGGCATCAAAAGAAATGGTACTCCCCACGTTTCAAAAAGAATGTCCCTATTTCCTTTTTAGTTTGTTCCAAAAAGAATGACCCCTATCCTTTTTTTGGCAACACTTTAACTTTAACTTTCCACGTGACATGTTTAAATCCACAAGATTAAAGGGAATTTTGCTACTTTTTGACATAACTTTAATTTAGATCCACAAGATTAAAAAGTCTTCTTTCTTTTCTTAAACTCCGTTCCAAGTTAAACTAGGTCATCCTTTTTAAAACGGAAGGAGAAGTAGATTTATAATGACAATACAACCAAAAATCTTTTCTTAAATGTCATGTTTATCCTAATGATGTGACATTTAATATGGACCCACATTTTCATTAGATTTCATTAATGTAATTTAGAATATAACATTATGTCAATGGTTATTGTATATAAAAATGTAATTACTTTTATTATTGTTTTTATTTTTGTGGAGTTAGAAACTAATATTTTAATAAATACATTCAATATTGGGATAATGCCCAAGTACCCCCTCAACCTATGGCTGAAATCTCAGAGACACACTTATACTGTACTAAGGTCCTATTACCCCCCTGAACTTATTTTATTAATAATTTTTTACCCCTTTTTAGCTTAATTTTTCCATTATAAGTGTGTCTCTGGGTAATAGGACCTTAGTATAGTATAAGTGTGTCTCTGGGTAATAGGACCTTAGTATAGTATAAGTGTGAAAGTTTTTCTTAAAATTTTCCTCATATTTTAAGTAAGTACTAAAAAAGAGTAAAAACTCAAATAATGCTGACAAACAGATCATGTGTGAAGAATTATATATACCCCCAGATGAAATTATTTTAAACAATTAAATATTAAGAAATTAACTTCAAATTAATTTTTTTACTTCCGTTAGATGAAAAGTTATTTGTGAGGCATTTTTATAATGTAAATGGTATATGTGATCCACTATAGTAAAAACCTTTTCCGTAGTTATTTACAAGTCAAATAATGTACAATTCACAAAGAGTTATCTTCTCATTAGTCAATGGGGAACTCTTGTCTTAAGCAACTAAATTAACAAGTTACAATTTTGATTATAGCTACTAGAATATAGCTAATTACAACTCATAACATTAGACGACGAAGAGAAACAAGGTTTCAAAGAGAGTGGGAGAGAAAGGAGAGATGTCAGGTACTCATAGCTGATAATAATCGATTTTGATATCACTTGGAGAGAGAAGAGAGAAGAACAAAAAAAATTATAGACACACATTTTCTTAAGATATATTTAAGATTATAAGAGCTATTCATTTATAGAATGATCAGATATATCAGATTGATTTTTTGATAAAGTTTAAATTTGAAAAACTCATTTTCTTTTCAAGTTAAAAATTTCATGTATTAACTCAAAAAGTTTAATTCTTTATCTTTTAAAGTTAGATACATGTTTCAAACTCAATATAAATTTTCAAATACGACTAATTATTCTTTTAAAATTTCACATTATTTATATCTCACCGTGAAAATTTTTTAATATTCTCGTTTACATAGAGCATGTTAAGCGTTACTGTTAAAAATAATTTATTTTTAGAAACAGTTTTTTTTTTTTTTAAAAAAAGGCCTTTTAGAAAAGTGTTTTTGAAAAAAAAAATTATTTTTGGTCAATTCATTCAAAAAGTATTTTTGACAAGCAAATTACATTTGTTGGTGAGCATCATTCGCACCTATTTCATGCTCGTAGACCATAAATATTTCATTACTCTTTTGCATTCTCTCAAATAATTATGTAACACTGTAAAAGTTATAACAAGTTTCATTTGTATGTCAATATCATATGGTTCATGCCTTGTTCCACTTGTGTGTCATTACAAATTTTTAGTGCATTAATTTCGTGCTAAAATCAAACATATTGGAAGTAGTGATGATCAAATATACATCACCTTTTCTTAATTTTGTCTTTTTTTTTTCATATTAAATTGCTTTAAACATTTTCATATGTAGTCGAAAGAAAAGTTTTTGTATTAGGAATAAATAAAAAAAGTATTGATCTCTCCCTTTTTATTAATATTCGGCAAATCAATTCCTACTTTATCATTTATATTTACCTATTTAAAGCAATACAAATTTCATGTTGGTGAAAATAAGAAATTTCAAAAAGTAATGACGTGATTATTAATTTTATTTACATATAAAATAAATGGTTAGTAGATATAAATATGGAATCGATTTAACAAAATATAAATGTGTGAGTCAATTTTTGTATTTAAAAAATCTCAATGATTTTTGGAGAAAAATGATTTCATCTCATGGTTTATATTGTGATATGATATAGTATGACTAAACTCCTACTAAGTGCTTTCCCCCCCCCCCCCCCACAAGTGCAATGTCAATCATGCTCTTACACACATTAATTAATTCTTTAGTTTAAGATATCTCCATTGCTAAAGACGTCGGAAAAGCCTTCGGCATCTTCGCCGGCTTAGCCTCCGACTGATTACCTACTCCGGCCATTCTGCTCATTGGCTCAATAAAAGTGTTCAATAGGCAATGAAAGTACTTGATTTTACCCATTTAAAATAGTAGTCGAGTTAAGTGTTTTATTCATTTTTTTAACTAATTTGTCGATCTACTCATATTCAACTCGACTAGCTCATTTGTCACCCATAGCACTTATAATTGCATTGTCTAAGAGTTTCATAACCCACTCCTATTAATTGCATGTGCAGTGTCTGAGATGCCTAATTTTGAGGCCTACAATGTGTATTATCTTTAGACATCTAATATCCCACTCCATATTGAAAGTATATATAGATTCATTCAGAATTGATTATTAATTAGGATCACCAGCTATTTTGCATCCTATAATATTTACAATTTGTTCATACTAACTGTTAAATGATTTTGTCATATAATAAGGTGATGGCAACAAAACTTCTTCAACTTTTTAGCTTACTCATGTGATGTTGACCATTATAATAACCAAATGTGAAAATTATAAGCCAAGATCCAAATGGTATTATGTCAGAAAAATAATTTTCTACAATGAGGAGCAGGTTACATTTCTCACATAATACTCATCTGGGTCTTGGCTTATTTTATTTTTTTTCACATTTGGTTATCATAATGGTCAAACACCACAAGACTAAGGTTAAAATAATTGTCACCAATGTTGTGGAAAAAGGAGCAGGTTAAATTTCTTTTATTAAATGTAGATTACGTAAGAGTAAATTTTGTATATAAAATTATATGTAGTATTATTATCAAGTTATAAATTAGAGATTTAATTTTATTTTGTAGTATTTAATATCTCACTTTACAGTATTTTATTAGTAATTATATTGTTAACTATAATTTATCAAAAAGAGTTGTTATTACAAATTAAGTAGATAAATTGATAATGAGTAATTAATTTAATGATTAAGAATTTATAACAATATAAATTAAGTAGCTTTGTCAGTCATAATTACTGCATTTATTCAATGTTGTACAACTGAGAATTTAAAGAGTTTAACTTTTTATTGAGTTAAAATTAAAGATAAATAAATTATTAGCATTACTTTGTTTCTTTATTAATTGTTATATTTAATGCAGGTAGCATATTTTTTAATATGAATAGTTGTACTTTTTAGGGAGTTTAATTAAATTTAAATATATGATTAGAATATTTTTAGGGATATTAAACATTTTCAAATTATCATCATTCCCTTAAATATCTCTAGTTAGTTAAAATAATATTTTTTTTTTGAATTAATTCCTTAAAAAACTCAACCAGATAATAACAAATATTTTTGGATTTTCAGAATACTTTCAGATTGTCATTTTAAAACATATTTGGATCAACGTTACAAGTAGTCTTCTTTCCAAAATTTCACGATTATTTTCAAATTGCTTTCAACGTATAAGTCATTTTTTCTAAAAATTCAAGAATATTTACATAGCTGCATATTTGACTTCTTTTTTTTTTAGTAAGTACAATATATGTTTCTATTAAATTATAATATATGTTTTTATATTAATTTTGTATTGAAAATGTATTGCGTTTGTTTAATTTGAGTATTGTATAGGACAGTGAATGATATATTAACTGTATATGAAGTGTGTATGAATTATATGAACTATTATAAATTTGTGTAACGTTGAAGTATTAATTTTTTTTAATAGTGTATGAAGATTATATGAAACGTGTATCATTTGTGTATGAAAGTCCACTTATTTTTTTTCAAAATTACAGTATATTTTTCTAATGAAATTATAATGTATGTTTTGTATTAATTTTGTACAGCGAGTATACCAAAATTTGAAAGATGGAAGGGGTTTGCTGACGTGAAATTCAGAAGGACAAAAATGACTTGCAGTAGATGCCGTCAAGTTGGACAGTATAGAAAGACATGTTCAAAATATCCTGTGCAAAAACAATGATTTCGTAATGTTACATTTGTTATTGTGTTGTTTTGAATGTTAGAAACAAGTTTTGTCTTATTGAGTGCAGTTGTTCTCATTGACATTTATTAAGTTTGGTTTCGTAAAAAATTGTCATATATATATCATTTGTTTATGTTACATATGTCAAAGTTCAATATGACATTCATAATTCATGCAATGTTTATACATTATAAATATACAATGAACTATACTGTCATTCATAAAATGTTCATATAGTATTCATACAATGTTCATATAATATTCATAGAATGTTCATATATGTATCATTTGTTTCTGTTACATATATCCAAGTTGAATATGATATTCATAATTCATACAATGTTTATACATTTTTCATACAATGTTTATATATTTTTGCATATTGCAATCGAAATTTATACAAAAATCATACACATTTAATAAAGTGCAAATATTCATTAAGCATAGTACCATTAAATACAACAGTTAATATATTATGATATATAGAGTTAAATATATGTTATACAACATGCACACATGAGTGTTACAAGATCTCTACTGCTGGATTTTTGTGACAAGTCAAAATCATCTCTTGGTTTCACACACCAAGAAGAGAAGAAGAAGAAGAAGAAGAAGAAGAAGAAGAAGAAGAAATTGATGAACTATGTGATTCTTCACTCACTTCGTCTTGTTCTTCATTAACATTGTATTCAACAACCCAGATCCTAAAAATTTATAGACAAATAAATATTAAAGAATTTGACATAAACAAATATTAAAAAATTTGAAGAAACCTGCATTATCTATACAACGTAAATTTCTCCTAAAATCAAGCAATAACATATAAAAATTAAATAATTTGACAAAAGAATCAAAGAAAAAATAAAAACTTTAAAAAATAAAACTGTTTGATGATCTATACAACACGACTTTTTCCGATAAACATGCAATATTACGAATTTGATGGTCGAAAAATAAAAAACATAATTTTGTGGAAGATTTATAGCGATGTAGTTGAATAAGAATTTTAAGCTTAATCTGATTTTGGGAAATAAGTTTAAAGCTTGAAAGGGTTTCTATCTTTAATTAATTAATAGAGAGAGAAACATGTGCTGCCTTTAATTGATTAATAGAGAAAGAAACGTGAAAAAAGGCGTGCAAAATTAATATGGTAGAAAAAGAAGCATGTAAATAGGAGAGAGGTTGAGTGTATTGGGGGAAGATAAAAGAGTATTGATTGATATGGGGGTGGGTAGTTATTGGGTAACCATATAATATGAAATTAATTAAAATCAAATCCCTAATTTTTATATTTTGTTTTTTAAAAGGTAACTATATAGTATGAAGTTTAATTAATATCTAATAAATAATAATTTATTATTTATATTAAAAACATTAAAAGATAATTGATTAATATTCGATAATTTATTATTTATATTAAAAACTTTAAAAGGTAATTGATTAATCAGTAATAATTTTAAAGGTTTTGTTGATAAAAGGTAAGTGAATAAAAGAAACTGATTATTTAAACATAATAATTATTAGTTAAATAATAAAATAATTTTTTATTAATATATTATTAGTTAATATGCTATAACTTGATAATAATATGCTATAAATAGTTTATTTTTAAATATTTTTTAATTAATATATTATTAATGGTTGTGCTATAAGATAATAATAATATGTTATAAGTAGTTTATTTTTAAAGAGTATGACTAATAACTTGATATTTATCCTCTTAAATGTGTGTGGGATGTTAATTTTTCATTACATTATGAGATTAACAGAAAATGTTTGAAATATTGCATAAAATAATTTTTTTTCTTTCACTAAACTTATTTTAAATACTTACTAAAATAGTGAATTATTTAAATAATTTTTATCTTTTTGTGACTTATTTAGATTTGAAACACGCAATAAATACACATGCTATTAAATGAAGTGTAACGACCTGTTTAGTCGTTTTGAGCAGCAAATTTATTTCTGGAAAAACTGGCTAAGTCGACGGACCCCACGACGAACCGTCATGGGCACGACGGACCGTCGTGGGGGTCTCGTTCCAAAACACTTGGAATTCTGAAACTTGGGTACTGAAATCGACTCTCTGAACTTCGTAACGGAATGGCAGGACGGACCGTCGTGGGCACGACGGACCGTCACACATCTTCCAAAGAAATTTAGTCTCTGAACTCTGTGATGACTCAGCAGGACGGACCATCGTAGGCACGACGGCCCGTCACAGACTGCGTAATCCCAGGCTGAGTCAGATTTCTTTAAATGTTTTAAGGGGCGTTTTGGACTAGTCCTGCTTATAATTATAAAGTTGGTGGTTGAATATTAATAATCCAATTTCTTGAGGGTTAAAGGAGATAACCTTAAATTAATTAGTAGGTTATTTTGTCATCTTTTATACTTAATTATATGTTAATTGGGGTAAAAGAAAGAGGGTTTGAATAAGAAAAATAGAAAGAACAAGGAGAGGGAAAGAGAATCGATCGAGAGAGAGAGGAACGAAAAGGACAACAGAGCTTTGGGGAATTAGCTTGTTTGATCGCAATTCTTCGGTGGAGGTAGGTTATGGTTTTTATGTTATTCGTAGTAAACTCTTAATAGCGAATAATATGTATTGGGTAGTGTTGTAAACTCTTCTATATGCTTAATTATGTGTTTGCATGTTGTGATGATATAATTGTGATGAAATAAGCATGATGAAGCTATTGAATCCTAAATCTTGAAAACCTCTTGTTAATGATGATGCCTTAGTATAAAAGAAGGCTTGATGAACTAAAGTAATGAGATTGATGATGCCCTTGTATAAAAGAAGGATTGATGAATTAACCGAATGAGAATAGTGGAGCGGGTGTCACGAACCGACACGTAGAATTAGGGGATCGGGTGTCACGAACCGACACGTAGAATTAGGGGATCGGGTGTCACGAACCGACACGTAAAATTAGGGGATCGGGTGTCACGAACCGACACGTAGAATTAGGGGATCGGGTGTCACGAACCGACACGTAGAATTAGGGGATCGGGTGTCACGAACCAACACGTAAAATTAGGGGATCGGAGTGTCACGTTCCGACACATAGTAGTAGGGGAGTGGAGTGTCACGTGCCGACACAAGAGGAATAAAGATGATGAATCTTGAAATTATGGTAATAAATTTGAATGAATAAAACCTATTTCCCCAAAATGAGTATGATATGGGGGCTTGAGTCCTCATGAGTGTACTTGACGTTACTTATCAAAGATTCTTGTACATGATGTTGCTATAGATTGAGTATTGTAGTTGATTTATGATATTATCTGATATATATTGTCTTCTATTTTGAGTTGGCCGATGATATCTACTCAGTACCCGTGTTTTGTACTGACCCCTACTTGTATGTTTCTTTTTGTTAAATTGTGGAGTGCAGCAAACGTGTCGTCATCTTCAACTCAACCGCAACTCTAGCCAGTCTTCATTACACCGGATTTCAGGGTGAGCTAATGCTTCTAGCTTGGACTGGATCTTCCTCTTCATGTCGTGATGCCTTGAACTTCCGGCATGGATTAGCTTTTTACTTATTTTAGCTTCTTCGATACTCTTAGATTAGTAATTTGAGGATAGATGTTCTTGTGATGATGACTTCCAGATTTTGGGGATAATAATAAGTGTTTGAGTTTTTAGAAGTTATTTGATTGATTTTGTTAATGAGTTTTAAGTCTTCCGTATTGTTTTCTATTATTATGTTTGAAATGTTGGGGTTTAGATTGGTTGGTTCGCTCACATAGGAGAATAAATGTGGGTGCCACTCACGGCCCGTTTTGGGTCGTGACATGAAGAGGCACCAAATTAGGCAAAGCAGTAGATGGTTCCTTCTTATAATATATTTTAAAAAATTATAGAGAAAAAAAAATAGTCATTAGGCAAATCTCAGACTATTTTTAAAGATAAAATAGCATTATTTTTGCCCAATTATTATTTACTATTAAATGTGGTTACATGTAGATAAAATAAATTTTAGGAAAACATTATTTATTGTATTTCTATTTTGCCCTTGTAAATAATTTTGTGTTTTTAAAAAGTGACTAGGTGATTTTACAAAAAACATATATAATAATAGAAATGCAAATTGTGAAAAACTGAAATTATATCATTATGAGTTAATTCTGAATTGAATATTTTCTGAATTATTGATTTGATGAAAATGATAATAACTTTGTCAAATGCCAGCTTTTAGTACGATATCTTGAAAAAATTACACTGAGTTAGATTGATATTTGTTGTCTCTGTCTTCTTTCAAATTTACATGCGTGTAAAATGTGGCTCAAATATTCTTGACTATTCTGTGTTAAAAGAGAAAATAGTTTACTACTACAATTTTACTTCACTCATACATAATACTAGACGTGAGCAATTGCATTATTTGGTTTAAATTTTTTATTTTTTGGTTTTGTAAAAGTGTAACCCAATTCTATTCAAAATAAATTTGGTTGGTTTGATTTTCCTCTATTCAATTTGACTTTTTCGATTTGGTTATTTGGTTATGTCAATAATTAATAACATAACCAAAGTAATAATATTAAATCCCTTAAATATGCTTTCTAATATAAATTATAAGAAAAACTTAAAACACAATACTTATAAGTATACAGATTATAGATGTTCAAGCGTAATATATATATATATATATATATACACACACACACATATACATATGCAGACGCTACAATACAGTAACAGGCATATACACGTAATTGCAACAAAAGCGCATCGAAACAAACACGTACAGAAAAAGGCATAAGTGTGTCGCATCTAGAAGTCAAAACAAACAAGGAAATTTGAAGCTTGCGTACATATCAAGGTTAATTTAAAAAGGAAAGTTATGTATAAAAAAGTTTGTACAAGTTGTATTCCTTTTTGTACTATACTTATAATTCTTCTCCTTGTACGATAAGGACTTAAGTTCTCACAAGTCTTTAAAAGAGATCAAACGCAGAAGAGATATTCAAGACTTTTACATCGATCCTGAATCAAGAAAGCGAAAGCAAATCAATACGTAAAAGCATGCGAGTTCGAAAGAAAATAATTACAGATTTCGAGAAGTTCTAGACTTAGAAGTTTTCGAGTAAGAAAATTGCTTTGATTCATAGTTTAGAGTCATTGTTTTAGTTTTGTTGTACAAGAAGTAGGTTTGGATTCTTGTAGAGTTAAGTTTGGAGAGGTTTGTAACAAGAGGTGGATTTGGCTTCTTGGAGAGTAGAGTTAGTCGATTATAGTTAATTGATAGTTGTCTTTGTGGTGAGGTTATCGGTTATTGAGTTGTAATCGTAAAAGTCATATTTGAATAAATAAAATGAGGTTTTTCCTTCCTTGATTGAGGAAGGTTTTAGCTTGAAGGTTCGTGCTGTGTTGTAGGAAAATTTATAAGAACCTGGTTCTTGTACCAGGGGTTAGGTTTTTTCAATTGGTACCATAGCAGGTCTTTTCGTTAAAAGATTTACATCTTGAAAAGACTCAATGGCAGCACCACCTACACCACAGAGGAAGCATCACAGACACGACCACCACAGTTTAATGGAAAATACTATGGATGGTGAAAAAATCGCATGATGGATCATCTTATCGGTGGAACCCTGACCTATGGGGAGTCATCCTGGATAGAACGACTATACCTATGAAAACTTTCACTTATTGAATCACCAAAATCCCAAAGGAGAGGAAGGAATGGGATGCTGCAAGGCAACTCACAATCCAGAACAATGCCAAAGCCAAGAAAATCCTAGTGGTATAGGAACAAATGAATACAATCGAATTGCATCATGTCAAGATGCTAAAGCTATATAGGAAACATTACAAACAACTCACGAAGGGACAACACAAGTTAAGAAGTCCAAAATCGATAACTTAAATAGACAATATAAATTGCTTGGAATGGCAGACGGCTCAACTATACAAGACATGCACACTAGGTTCACTTCAATCATTAATGAGATGTATTCCTTGGGAAAGATAGTTTCCAACGGAAAGGCAATAAGGAAACTCTTAAGTGTCCTTCCTGAGTTATGGGAAATCAAAGTTGAAGCTATTACTGAAGCTCGTGCGTTAGATGCACTAGCCATGGATGAACTAACTGGAAATATCATTACATACGAACTCAAGAAAAATCAAGAAAAGGAAATCGGAGGAAAGAGAAAGGAAAGGAACCTGGTTCTAAAGGCTACAGTACCAGAAGACTTCGAGGATGAAATATTGCGCTTATGACCAAAAGGTTCACTAGAATGCTAAAAAGAGGACAGACATTCCAAAAGAAAAGTCCTTAGAAAACCAATGAAAACACTAAAGATCAAGTCTGTCATAAGTATGGAAGCCCAGATCACTTTATCAAATTTTGTCCACTCTGGGCTTTGGAGCAGAAAAGAACAACTTCAGAGAAGGCAAGGGATATCAAGAAACATAAGTTCATTCCTTCAAACAGAAGAATGATGACTCAAGAGGCAGATCTTTCAATGAAGAAAGCCTTCGCAGCAATGGGAAACTCATCCGACGAAGAATCTGATGATGGTGAGATAGAAAATAAATCACTTCTTGCATTAGAACAATCTGATGAATATGACTTTCTTGCCTTAGTGTCCATGAAGATAAAATAAAATAAATGGACACTTACAGATCTCAAGAAACCATCCTAGCCTTTATGGCAGGATCAGATTCAAATGAAGAAGAAGACATGTATGAAAAGGTTAGTCTTCATCACATACAAGACAATCTAAATTCTTACTCAAAAAGGGAGCTAGAATATTTACTTCAC
The DNA here is from genome assembly GCF_036512215.1 of Solanum lycopersicum. Lineage (NCBI taxonomy): Eukaryota > Viridiplantae > Streptophyta > Magnoliopsida > Solanales > Solanaceae > Solanum > Solanum lycopersicum. Next base: position 46,378,602 of record NC_090809.1, on the reverse strand, counting down.
ACGCTTATTGATGTATATAAATCAACAGACTGAAAAAGAGAACTGATAATGGAACACTATGCATCACTAAGAGAAGAAAATGATAGGCTAGAAAAACAAAACCATCACCTGTTGACTAAAATCACCGAATTAAGCAATAACCTAGAATCAGTTACTAAGATAAATGAAGAGCTAACCAAAGAACTTCACATCACTAAGGCTGAAGTTGAGAATGGAATGAGATGGACCAGATCCTCCATACTACTCGATAATATTCACAAGAGTCGAACTTCTGAGAAACATGGAATAGGTTTTGATAAAAATAATTTTCAAGTAAAAAATCCTAACATTGATTGTCTATGTATGCAATGTGGATTGGTAGGGCATAAGAGTTATAATTGTCACAAAAAATTGGTTGCTCATAAATATAGTCTAACTCTCTAAGAAAACCTCATTCTAAGAATGTCACTGAACAAATCCCAACAACCAAACCACTCCCCAGCTGGGCTAGGAAAAATCTTATTTATCCATTTTTTAAAAAAGCAAAGATCAAAGTGGATTTAGGTACTCAAAACTAACCTTTGAATTTGACTGCAGGGATCAGTGAGAAGGAAGCAAAAGTAATGGTACTTGGATAGTGCATGCTCCAGACACATGACTGGAGATAAAAGCAACTTCCTCTCACTCAGAAACTTTGAAGGAGGAAACGTGGCTTTTGGTAATGGAAAAAGTGGTGAAATTCAGGGAATTGGACAGGTTGGGTATATGCATACTCATGCAATTGACATCGTATACTATGTGAATGGTCTGCAACACAACTTACTTAGTGTGTCTCAAATATGTGAGAAAGGAAAACATGCACTCTTCACAAATAAAGAATGTAGGGTGACAAACACAGAGTCAGGGAAACTAGTTCTACTGGATAGGAGACATAAGAATGTGTATAAAAGAAATATTGTGGAGTCTAAGGAAAATACTCTCAAGTGTCTGAGTGCAGTCTCCGATTTCTCTATTCTCTGGCACAATAGAATGGGACATATAATCATGTTAACAATAAACAAACTCATATCTAAGGACCTGGTTAGGGGACTACCAACAAAAAATTACAGCAATGGTAAAGTATATGGAGCCTGCATTCAAGGAAAACAAGGTCATCCTTCAAACCAAAGTTGACAGTCAGTACTACCAGGCCACTAGAGTTACTTCACATGGATTTATGTGGACCAATGCGTGTACAAAGCAGAGGTGGTAAAAGGTATGTGTTTGTAATAGTCGATGATTATTCAAGATTCACATGGACACTGTTTCTTGCAACAAAGGATGAAACATTCACCATGTTTGAAACCTTTGCAAAGCTGGTCGAGAAGAAATTCAACAAGGAAATAGTGAGCATCTGATCAGATCATGGACTAGAGTTTGAAAATTCACAATTCTTGCAATTATGCGTCTCAAACGGGAGTCAAGCATAACTTTTTTCAGCACCTAGAACACCATAACAAAATGGTGTAGTTGAACAAAAAAATAGAACACTAGAAGATATCGCAAGAACAATAATGATTTCAAGTAAACTTCCAAAACTTATTGGGCTGAAGCAGTAAACACAGGGTGCTATCTCATAAATAGATGCATGATTAGATCAGTATTAAACAAAACATCATATGGATTATTAAAGGGCAGAAAACCAAATTTAGCACATCTTAGGGTCTTTGGATGTGTATGCTTTGTACACAACAATTGCAAGGATAACCTATTGATGCCAAGAGTGATGAAGGAATTTTTCTTGGTTACTCTTCACAAAGCAAAACATACAAGGTACTTAATAAAAGGACAAATCGTGTTGAGGAAAGTGTTCATGTTGTTTTTTATGAAGGTAATAGTGAAATCAAAGGTAATTCAGAAGATGAACAGAATGAATTCATCAGTTCAAAGTCGTCAGAACCAAAAATATAGGAGGAAGAATCCATATCCCCTCATAAAACACCTGGAACAGAAGATCAGTATACTACAGAAACAGGTCCTCCTGTGTCTGAAGAATTTGCCAACATGCAATCTCACAGTCGGAAGCACCAAAGTTCACATCCTCTACAAAATTTTCTTACTCCTCTAAATTAAGGTATTTCTACGAGATCCAAATTACGCAATATGTTGCCTTTTCTGCCTATGTATCTCTGATTGAGCCAAAAAATTTAAAAGAGGCATTATCAGATCCTGACTGGATTAGTGCTATGCAAGAGGAACTAAATCAGTTTGAACGAAGCAGAGTATGGAACCTGGTCCCTAAACCCCAAAATAGAATAGTGGTAGGAACAAGGTGGGTCTTTACGAATAAGCTTGATGAACAAGGACAAATCATACATAACAAAGCCATGCTAGTTGTACAGGGATATAACCACGAAGAGGGGATAGACGATGATTAGAAACCTTCGCACCCGTGGCAAGAATAAAAGGAATTAGAATATTGATAGCATATGTCGCTCATAGGGAATTCAAACTCTATCAGATGGATGTCAAAAGTGCTTTTCTAAATGGTTACCTACAAGAAGAGGTATATGTGAAACAACCTCCCCGTTTTGAAAACAACGAGTACCCTGAGTATGTATACAAATTAGATAAAGCACTTTATGGGCTGAAGCAAGCACCAAGAGCATGGTATGATCGATTGTCCACTTTCTTCTCACACATGGGTACTCTAGAGGGAAAATTAATAATGCACTGTTTCTTCGAAAACAAGGTGAAGATTTATACATAGTTCAGGTTTATGTCGATGATATTATATTTGGAGGAACTAATGATGCACTTGGGGTGGATTTTGCCCAACTAATGAGTAGCGAATTTGAGATGAGTATGATGGGACAACTAAACTTCTTTTTAGGACTCCAAATTAAATATACCCCAGCAAGTACATCAATTCATCAACAGAAATACATGAAAGAACTACTGAAGAAATACGATATGAATGAAGCCAAAACAAATGACACACCCATTGGCACAACAACAAAGTTTGATAAAGATGAACTAGGTTCTCCAGTAAATGACACAAGATACAGAGGGATGATTGGATCACTCCTATATCTCACTGCTAGCAGACCTGATATTGTGTTCAGCGTTGGCTTATATGCAAGTTTTTCAGTCTTGTCTTAAAGAATCTCACCTAAAGGCTGTCAAAATAATTCTGGGATATCTGAAAGGAATAATGAACCTGGTCCTCTGGTATCCAACCGGAGACTCATTCAATCTAGTAGGATTCGCTGATGCAGATTACGCAGGTCATATGGTAGATAGAAAAATCACCTCGGGAATGGCACACTTCTTAGGACCTTGCTTTATATCCTAGGAAACTAGAAAGCAAAATTTAATCGTCTTATCCACCGCTGAGGCAAAATACGTGGCAGCTGCTTCTTGTTGTGCCCAATTTCTTTGGATAAAGTAGCAACTTGAGGATTTTGGTATAACAACTGGTTGTATCCCCATCCGATGTGACAATACTAGTGCTATGAATATGGTTAAGAACCCGGTTCAACACAATCATACCAAACACATAGATATCAGACATCACTTTCTTCGGGATAATGTTGAAAAGGAGTTCATAATGATGACATTCTGCAAAACTGAGGACCAAGTTGCTGATATTTTCACTAAAGTGCTAGAAAGAGAACCATTCCAGAAAAATCAACTCTCTCTAGGACACATTTTTCTAGACTTATTTGTCCAACAAGACTATGACACAGGAGCATTGACTTACTAAGACCATCAGAATATCAGGTATACATTTTCTCCCACATGATATGCTTTTCATGCAATACATTACATAGTTGACTTTGTCTATGAACTAAATTTACATAAGAACCTGGTCCATACAATTTCTCTTAAATACCATTCACTAGCGCAGCAAAACATCACTTAAAAGAACTACCTCTCTCCTCACCTTTCCCGTACGTCATCTCTCTATAGAGAGCTTCAACCGTCACTTCAAAATTCCTCTCAAGTGTCAGAACACCATAATTACTAACCGACTCAAAACCCCAATCCTTCACAAAAGAACACTCTATTCTCGATCCATCTACCAAGAAACCCCAGAAATTCACTTATGGCTAATATCCTCATCGCATATTCCGACGATAAAAACTCATCAATGATGTATCGTCTCAGAGGGAAGAAAATCCCTCCACAGACACATCCCTCACTTTGCCCCCTCAAGATACACCCTCCGTTTATCTTTGCGGCCCGTCACCATGCGCCGTCGGTGAACCTTTCACCCCCTCTTCGTCACCCCCTCTTTCATTAAACCTAAATTTTCAACATCCCCTCTCACCTCCACCATCATCTCAGAAACACATCTCACAAATTATATCTACTTCTCCTCCACCACCATCTCAAAAACCCATCTCCCCAATCACATCTACTTCTCCTCTATAACCATACACACACTGAACTGAACAAGACATTAATGATGTTCCTCTTAATGTCTTGTGTCCCCAGAAACCAAAACGATCTCGCAAACACATTTCCATAAAAAAAAACCTCCTCTCAAGCCCTTCATATAAGTGATAGTATGGCAAAGATGATGGATGGTGCATCATTCAGTGTGAAACATCATCGTCGTCTGGGTAAGTCTTATGTTCATTCGTATATCTCTCCTATAATTCTTGAATCTGAGTCTGATGATCGCTCTAATCTGAACCTTGTGAAACCCAGTCTAAGTCAAAATAAGTCAAAAGAAACATGGAGAAATTCCTAAAAATTGGGAAGGAAAAGTACTTTAAGACTAAATTTGTGCTTAGGGGCGGAACTTTTCATCCTGACATTCTTTCAACAAATATAGTCAAACGTGTGTGTGAATTACTACGATTTTAGTGGTAGGAAGAGTTACTTCTTAATAATAAAATGATCTATGAACACGAGGTTGTAGAATTCACATAAATTTAAGGATGTTGAATGGGTATGTGGTAACATCGACTGTGAAAGGGGTGGAGATAATTTTTGATCCTACTAGGCTTGGTGAGATTTTGCAAATGCCATCTGTGGGTATTAATGATTATCATTGGATTTCTGATGAACACTGTTCTTCCGGCCATGTTTTTCCAAGGACTGGTTACATTGAGAGCTCGAACAATGTTAAAAGGGGTCATGGGACCATTTCACAAGCTTTTATTTGAAATAGTGCATAGAGGAGTGTTATCTAGGGGTCATAAGTGTCACATTGCTTCTTTACGCGACATGGGACTCATGAATGCTCTTGAGTGCAAAGAACATATCGATTGGCCAACACTTATCATTACACACTTAGCTCGAATCATTAATCCTCAATTTGGTTCTCATCATATGAAATTCGATAATCTTCTTACTAAAGTGTTTACTGCATTTGAGGTGCCGCTGGGAGAAGGACGAAATTTAACTTGGGCATACATGTTTACTCAATCAATTCTTGCTGATTTTGGCTTTCCTACTGAACTAGAGATGGTTTCCAATGTCTCTCAACATCCATCTGGTCCTGTTACTCAACTGCTTCGAAGGCTCAAAATTTCAACAGATAAGTGTGCTACTCTAGAAATTGAGAATCAAAATCTACGTGATGAGCTTCGCACTTCTCAAGTGTAGGTTGGTCGTCTATAGGATCAATTAGTGCAACAACAGATTGCCAACAATGCACGAGTGGATAGGGTTCTTGATATGCTTGCCTCTGCTTCAACCAATCCTTTAAAACCTAGGCAGTCTTCGTCTTAATCGTGCCTCCTGTATTTTTGGTTCTTATGTTTTTTTGGATATTGACTATGTCTTGTTATTGTTGTTTTGCTTGAACTGTATATTTTTTGTGGCTCAGTATGATCTTGAAGATGTTGATATCTTTGATTTTCTATTTTGGATTTTGTCTATTACCTATGATTGTCATTTGTCTGTGGCACATACTTGAGTGTTTGTTTATTTTTGATATGTCAAAAATGGGAAATGATTATGATTGTACGGTGGTATTAGTAATCAACATATTCCATAGGTTTGTATGATTATGATTGCACGCTGGTATTAATAATCAACATATTGCATAGGTTTGTCATCATAAAAAACGGGGAATATGATGGCGACTTAGGATAACAATTAGCAAGTTTTGATGATAGACATATTGTACACCAATGCAGAAGCAACAACACACTAATCAACATATTCGATCTAGAAGATACAATACAATAACATCCATATACACGTAATTGCAGCAAAAGCGCGTCGAAATAAAAACGTACAGAAAAAGGCATAAGTGTGTCGCATCTAGAAGTCGAAACAAACAAGGAAACTTGAGGCTTGTGTACATGTCAAGGTTAATTAAAAAAGAAAAGTTATGTATAAAAAGGTTTGTACAAGTTGTATTCCTTTTTATACTATACTTATAATTCTTCTCCTTGTACGATAAGGACTTAAGTTCTCACAAGTCTATAAAAAGAGATCAAACGCAGAAGAGATATTCAAGACTTTTACATTGATCCAGAATCAAGAAAGCGAAAGCGAATCAATACGTAAAAGCAGGCGAGTTCGAAAGCAAATAATTACAGATTTTGAGAAGTTCTAGAGTTAGAAGTTTTCGAGTAAGAAAATTGCTTTGATTCGTATTTAGTCATTGTTTTAGTTTTGTTGTACAATAAATGGGTTTGGCTTCTTGTAGAGTTAAGTTTGGAGAGGTTTGTAACAAGAGATGGGTTTGACCTCTTGGAGAGTAGAGTTAATCGATTATAGTTAATTCAAAGTTGTCTTTGTGGTGAGGTTATCGTTATTGAGTTGTAATTGTAATGTCATATTTGAATAAATAAAATGAGTTTTTTCCTTCCTTGATTGAGGAAGGTTTTAGGTTGAAGGTTCGTGCTCTTTTGTAGGCTCATTTACAAGAACTTGGCTCTTGTTCTAGGAGGAAGGTTTTTTCATGGTCAATTATTATTAATGTCTTAATGATATTGTAATGTGGCGTTGAGAGGAAAAGTGATCAAATTTCATAAACTTTGAATGGCAATTCCTTTTTGTTGTTCGTAGTCTTTTATGCCCAGGGGGACAAACTTTTAATACTTATATTGGTATGGTGACTATAATTTGCATATTGTTAGTCATCAATTTGAACTCCTACACATAAAATTCGAATGCTCACTGGTATCCCTAGAGAATGTAGGAAATATAGAAGGAGAATACTATCTTTATAGAATGCCTTTTCGAAGATGACAAAACTTTTCTTTTTGAAGTGTTGTAGTGAAGATGTCAGCAAGTTATTTTCCTGTCTGACAACAATTGCAACTAAATTTTACATCTTACATTTTTGAATATCTCCTTTTTTATTGAGTTTGGTTTTGTAAATCCACTTTAGAATTACAACTTCTCTTTCTTTGGGTATACTCACACACTCCCAAGTATTATAATTCGCAATCTTCCGATTTTTTCTGTTAAGGCTTTCTTACAAACATCATGTTTTATTGTCTCATCATAATTTTCTTGCTTAACACCAACAAATTTGCATCTTTGACTGTTTTACAAAAAAAAATGTATTGTAAAAGTAAAAATGACTGAGTATCGAAAAATCAATTAATCTTATAATTCAAAAGAAATCAGATATTCAATTTAACAGAGTCGCCACTTGATTTTTTAATAGAATAAAAAAAACTTAAAATTATTTTCAAAATGTTTGACATAGATAAAAATCAGTTGAAAAGGGTTCGAAGTTCAAATGCACATCCCGAGAAGGTGTTAGGCCCTCGGAATGTCCGCTAACCGGGGTTGACCGACAATTTGACTAAAAATGACTTTGAATCTTAAAATAACTTTTTAAATTTTTTTAATTGATTTAAATAAATTCAAATATTTTACTTACTCATTTATTATTATATTTTCCTAAAATTAATTATCTTAAAGAGGAAATTAAACTGAAGAATTATTCTAAAGAGAATAATTTAAACATTTGACAGAACTAATAAATAGAATAAATACTAAGCAAAATTTATATATATAAGTATCTGTATATTATTAAGGGTAAATTTTATGTATAGCAAAAATAAAATTAAGAATTTTGTGCGCTGGCAAAGTTTTCAAAATTCCACTCCGTAGCAAAATTGTAGTTTGCTACGGATGTGCTTTTTCTATAATTTATACATTATAATTATTAAAGATAAAAAGGGTTATAATTTCCGTTGGATGAAAAAGAAAAAAAATCCCTGCAATCAGGTGGATTCTGTTTCAATATAATTTGGATCCTTCTTCGTCTCCTTCAACCGAAAGAATTTCATTTTAGTCTGTTCAAAAAATCGGTCAAGCTATTGAAACTGTCAGTTTATACGAATTGTATAAGTATATGAAACTGTTGAATGGTTATACGAATCTGTCAGTTATATAGATATACCTATTTAGTGTTTTTGGTGAATTGTATAAGTGTATGAAATTGTTGTATATTTATACGAATTCGTCAGTTATATACATATACCTATTTCGTGCTTTTTCGTGAATTGTATATTTGTATAAAGCTTTACTTTGTGTATGTAAAGACTGAAACTGTTGTAAAAGTGTATGAAACTGTTATACGTTTATACAAATTTCCCAGTTCTGTACATATATATCTATTTAGTTATATACAAATACCTAAGATAGATTATACATTTGTACAACCACAACTGTATAAGCAGACAACACAAACACAAAAACAGATACTAAGATAGATTATATATTTATAAAACCACAATTACATAAAACATGAATCAACACAAAAAATATGAATATAATATAAAATTGAAACATATAGACAATGATTATACAGATACCTTATGATGTTCGAATAACCCAGAACCAACAACTTCATTTTTAACTTTTATTTTCTTACTTAACCCACCAACAACATCGGCATGATCTTTCACACCTTCATCTACATATCTAGTTGGGTCATTCCTCAATTTGGATTTGATTTTTTGCATGGTGTTCGATTTAGTCATTGAACCTGAAATCTTCCCAAATACTTGAGTTAGATCCAAGGAAAACGATGGGTATTTAACATATTTTCAACATGCAATGGTATACGTCATGTGAATCTCTTCTATGGAGATTGGACATCCATTGTTTGATCCAAAAATCTGAAGGGATTATGAAGTGAAGTGAAAAATAAGTTTGAAGAAATTGAAAAAAAATAAACAACAATTGATAAAGTGAGATGAGTTTTTTGGCAGTACCTAAAGTTTTTGAAATACTTTAGTAAACCGCAAAGACGTGCTAGAGAAGTTGGAAATTTGAAATTGAATTTGTGGAGGTAATTAAGGAGAAATTGAAGAAAAAAAGAAGAGGTTGTATAATATAAAGGGGAAAGAGAAAAAAGAGGGTTTTGTTTTGGGGGGAAATTTTTGATACAATTCGATGGGCCCTACTATAGCAAATTGAGTGATACTTTGCCCTTTAAAGGGAATAACTGAAAGGAAAGTTAGTGCATATAATTACCTTCATTAGTTTGTTATTCCCCACACTTATCCCTATTATTAAATATGTAAAAATAAAGAGAAACAACTATCATTTGAGAATTAGTTAAACTGGAATCAAAATGCTAGTCAATAACAATATATAAATAATGAGGGAAGAGGAGAGTAGTATTTGAACTTGGCCCAATTTGCCCAAATTCCAAGAGATTGGGCTTTCGGCCCACCTGTCTTATACTAAAATGCCCACAAAATGAACTTGGCCCAAGTTTGTTGGACCTGTGGGAATCTTTGGGCTTTTGGCTCCTCTTTTCCCTTATTTTCCATGATATACACCAAGTGTATATTTGACGTATACATCATGTATACAGATGATTTTTGAACCCCTGGGCATGTATTTCATGAAGATTTTATTTCCTGCGCTTTTACCCTGCAGTAGAAATGTTTTGACCTGTATAATGTATATTCCGACTGTATATCAGTATACACATCCAGTATATCAACCTGTTCTTCAAATTTTGAGGGCCTTAAAAATTAACGTTCAGCGAGCAAATGCTGCTTTTTGACCTATTCGTCAGTTTTCCAGGGGCTGGGTGAAATAAAAAATGGGTCGGGTCAAAATGGTGGAGGCTAGACAATTGGGTAAAAGTGTTTGGGGTGGGGCGGCTTACTTGGGATGGAAAAGGGAATGGGCTGCTGAAAATTTGAATAAAATGGGCTGAATTTTAAGGAAAGTGGGCTCACTATTGGAGAATAGGCTCGAATTGAGTTAAGTTGGAAGTTAAAGAAGCATTAAATTTAATAAATAGTCAAATTGAGTTAAGATAACAAATTCGGCTAAACCTTAAATAAAACGAATTAGTATTAATTAATCAACGAGCTTCCTAATTTTAGCAAAAAAATAAAATAATTATTTTAATTGTAAGAGTGATTCAAAATTTAACAATAATTTAAACTTAACTAGTTTAATAGAATACTTACTAAAAAATAAAATATTTTGAGATGGTTTTTTGAATAATCATAAAATATACTAATTATATACATAATTATGTAATATATATGTGTGTGTGTGTGTGTGTACATATACATATATATATATATGTGTGTGTGTGTGTGTGTGTGTGTGTGTGTGTGTGTGTGTGTGTGTATTCTAAAAATTATAAGAAAATGATAGAAGTATTCAAAATAACGCAAAATTTATATTTTTTCGTAAAATTTATAAAACTAATTATTTTAAATTGTTTGGAAAATTTAAGAAGCTTGAGAACTAATTTATACCGAGGAGGCTCGAAATTTGGTGTCAACAACTGTCCCTCATTTTACTTGGATTGATGCAAGAAGTTCGAGGAAAATAATTGACCAACCACACCTTTATCTTTACTTTAAAGGATTTGATACGGACTTATGGATGACCCTGAATAATGGCTTTCCTATATATCTCAGGCTATATAAGAATTCATACCACTTGTAGTTCGATACGCTTGATTTAACGCATGATTTTGAAAGAATTCAAAGTCACCCCGTCACTGAATTATGAAGGTATCGTGATGCTCAAGAATAAGATTTAAGAGTGAATGTTGGAATACAGCCGAATTTTCAACATTTAGCTCGCCTACATATCCTTGACACTTACGAATCATACTGTTTGTAGTTCGACTCAATCGGTTGGAAAGGAAATCTTATATGCCAAATAACCTTTGTTTAGATGAGTGATAAATGAACTCGAATAAGAAAAAGAGGCTTGCAACCTCTTAGCCATGAATGTGGCGTGCTTCACACCCATAATTAAGAACTTACACAAACATAATTTTCAAAACTCTTGGTGTATTTTCACTCATATTGGAAACTCGCTTCCGGCATATCGAAATTTCCGAATGCGAACTGAAACTAACAAATGGAAGAAAAACTTGCATGCCTTCTGATAGGGGTGTGGTTTGATTGTGGTGGGAGTCGCTCCTTTGCTCGCGTCCTAAGAGTTTGACAATCCTCTTTAGACTATGTACCAGTTCGCTGCTAAGAAAAGCTCCACGTTGTGCTGCATTCTTGTTGATGTCGTCCGCACCTGTGGTTTAATTTGAGAATTCATCCTCTTGGATGCTCTCGACAAAGACTGAAACAACTTGTTAGTAGAAAGTGTAACTAGAAAAGTGGTAGTATCTCTTACTATGCTTTTCATTTACTCTTGATGTGGAAGATGTCTCATAAGTATGTTCAGTATATGTCTCTTTCGAACGCAGTATGTCCGTTACAACTCATCATTTGCTGAGAATTTAGAGATGTCATTTCTTGTTTTCTGCATGGCAAACTCCGGTGATCTCTGCAACGAGCTAGCCAACTCAATAATTATCCAACTGTAATGAGGTGGATGACTCGATGATTATGGCTCGATGATTATGGCTCGATAATAGTCCAACTATAATGAGGTGGATGCTTGATAATATTCCATCTGTAACGAGGTGCATGGCTCAATAATATTCCATCTGTAACGATGTGGATGGATCGATAATAGTCCAACTGTAATGAGGTGGATGGGTTGATAATATTCCAACTATAACAAGTTGGATAGCTAGATAATATTCCTATTGTAATGAGGTGGATAGCTAGATAATAGTCCAAGTAACGAGGTGGATTACTCGATAATATTCTAATTCTAACGAGGTGGATAGCTCGATGATATTCCAACTATAACGAGGTGGATAACTTGATACTGTAACGAGGTGGATAGCTCGATAATAGTCCAACTGTAACGAAGTGGATAGCTTAATAATATTCCAACTGTAACGAGGTGGATGGCTTGATAATATTCCAACTGTAACAAGGTGGATGCTCGATAATATTTCAATATTAATCATAACTAGGAACCTGAAATGGAAAAACAAATATACGAACCACTTATGGGGTGGATCACCCAATAAACTATATGCAAAAGTCATTTATTAGCCAATCAAAACATATAATACACTTATGGGGTGAATACCCAAGAAATTAAAATTCTGACTCTGGCATTGTCAAGAAACATGTACACCTAAATTGCTATGCGACAAACGCACTAAAAAACTAAATTGATGTATATGCACGTCGCGAGTATGATTCTGTTTTTTAAAAGATAGAATTATCGAGGTGAATAACTTAATTCATTCACATTAAAATTAAATTCACTCTCGTCTTCTGTGACAAACTCAACAGAATTAGAGTTTGTTGCAGTCATATTTAATCGTCATCTAAAACTTATAACAATTCGATAATTTTACTATCAAAGAGATACTACGGTCACCATCATCTTTTTAATGTGATGGATAAGTGATTTTCCCCTGCAACACTTCTAAGTTAGTGTCACTTTTGATCATCTTCAAATTTGATGTCGATTTCATATATAATTTTGACTTTATCAATACTATCACCTGCAAAGCTCAACACCAAACATTAGTATAGATGATGAAGTAAAGAATAAAAGTAAAGTTTAAGAGTTGGATTGAGTCATTTGGCTTATCCAGATTTGTCTATGATGAGCCTAATTGTAACTTTGATCATGACTGGCCACTAGTGATCCTCATACACATTGTTTCTTAAAACTTTGAAATAATCCATCAGCGTTTGTCTTCAATATTCCTGCAAAATAGGATTAAAAAATTGTTTAAAAAATCACTTGAGGCAACATAATGAAATAGGGATAAAATGAGAGGGAATGCTTTCTAAGTTTTGTTGATGAGGCCACGATGGGTGCAAATGACGCCTTTTGTCACTCTTGACAGCTTTATATAGCCATTTTTGTGACTTCAATGTTCCTGCATCCAAAGAAAAATTCTTAGTTTGAAAGACTGATTTGTGTTGGTCTTGTCTCCATGCTCCTTCATGCGGTTGGCTTACACGCCCATCCCTCCTTTGTAAGACAATGTGGATGGAATTTTTTAGGACCCTTCTCAAAAATTTCGTCCCGATATGAAATATATTTAACTCTTGTAACTTGCTTTGTTAATTTTGAGGTTGCTCATTATGGAATTTTGAGGCCCCTCCTCAAAATTCAGTCCCAGTTTGCCTCGATAGTATAAGACTTTTAACAAAGGACATTGTTGTGTGGAATTTTTGAGATCATCTCACAAATTTGTCCCAGTTGCACATTTCAATATGATTCTCCATAAAATATCATCTTGGAATTTTGAGATCCACCCAAAAAATCAACCAGTTGCATTTTGATATTTCAGTCTTGACTAGTTGAAGAAGTCCATTTCAAATGAATTTTTGAGATCCTCTCAGAAATTTTGTCCCATTTTCCATTATAAAGAGAAATGGAAATCTTGTTGGGAATATGATCGAGCCTCTATGGCGCCTATATATCTCGTTGAAGTAGAAATCAGGTCAAACGTAGTTTACCCTCAAAGGTTACAGTAATAGGAAATTTATAAAAAAAACATCAACGAGACCCGACATAGGCCGCCTTCGTATTTCATTCATGAGAATTCAGGTCGAACGTAGTTCATTACAAGGGAAGGTGAGACAAAATGGACAAAAGAGATTAAATGTGCATTTTCAAAAGAAAGATAACAATAACTTTATAGGCAGAATTCTAGCCGACGTTAAGCATACTTCTTTCAATCATTTGATGACGAATATCTTCAAATGAATCTATTCAAAGATGTTTGGAAATGCTTAATCAATATTGATCAAATTGTTGTTGATCATGTTTTGAATCTTAGGCTTGAGGGTTGAACAATTTTCAGTTTCGTGTCCAATAACTCTAGAATGATAAGCACATCTGCGGTAAGCCATGTAAAAAATTTCCCCAAAGGGTTGGCTGGTCTTCCTTTAATAGGGTAGAGTATACCCCTTGCTTTCAACCTTTCATAAATTTGAGTTTAAGATTCCCTTAAGAGTGTAAATACTTTAGGAGTCTTCTTAAAGTTTTGACGGAGAAATTTTCCATGATTGACATTATGGTTTTGATATTTCTTTTGGGAAGTTGACCACATATGGGTAGCCCTGACCAAACCTACCTCCTCTGCGTTCCCTTTTGATGTATAGATATCACTAATTATGGTAGTTTTTCCATTAACTCGCAATGCGGTGAAGTTTGTGACCCTTCCATTCTTGAAACTATCTTCCAAAGCTTCTCCCACTTTGACGATCTCGACAAACTTTTGTCCCATCATACAGAACATTCTTTCATAATACTCAGGCTCTTGAATTCGAATGAACATTTCAATGATCTCACGTTCGGACATGGGAGGTTGAACTTTTGCGGCCTCTTTTCTCCAACAAAGAGCGTATTCTAGATAATTTTCTATAGACTTCTGTTTGATCTACTCCAAGTAATAGCGATCTGGGGCATCTTCTACATTATGTTCAAATCTTTCCGTGAAATCTTTTGCAAGTGCATTTTAACTTGTCCAGTGTTTCAATTCTTGTGATGTAAGCTACTCCAGAGCTTCTCCTCTTAGATGCATCAACAATACTTCATTTTTGCCAACTCCCACGAGTTGATCAGAATAAACTTTTAGATGTGTTAGAGGATTTTTAGTTACATTAAAAGTGACAAACTTAGACACTTTAAATCCATCCGGAAGGTCCAAATTCGGATGAATGCATAGATTTTCGTAATTCAGCCCCACCTCTTCTGAAGCACAATCAAGTTCTTTTATCGCTTTCGCAATCTCTTCCTTCATGATCTACTTAGCCTTTTCATCTTTGGCCCTCCACTCCTTCTCCTTCTCTTCGTAGTGGTCAAGTTTGGAATGTGCAGTATAGTGAAGATGTAGTTTTGTTTAGACTTGGATATTAAAAGTGACTTTCGGAAGTAAGGGTTGAGAGTTTGCAAATTTTGAATGTCTATAGAAGAGGTTGTTTGAAGACTGTTAACATTTAAGCTTTGAAGCGGAGGAAGAATTTGAGAGTTATTTGTGTTTTGGTTTTGAAATATAGGGAAAACTTGAGAATTTGTATTCAGTTTCTGGAAAGGGTATAGTGTTTGGTATGGAGTTCTGGCGTGATGAAGATTTGAGGCTGTTAGGTCGATGGTGGAAGCATTTTGAGTAGGGTTGGGGTGGGTTATTCAGGTTATGCTCTGAGTTTGAAGTCAGAGGAGGAAAATGGAGTGGAAGTCTTCCATCGCTTGGAGTGTTGACATCGACCCTCGGAATTGAAAAATTTTGATTTTTATGGAGTTCAACCCTCAACTCAGCAATTTGTTGCATGCAATTAACTCATTTTGTTCAACGGCAGTCGGTTGAGCTATAGCAACTTCAGCCAGGACAGTATTCTCACTATTCAGGGTCATTTTTCTTCTCTCTTTCAACAAATCTTTGAGAACTTTGAATACTCAACAATAAACACAAATCAGTTTTAAGTACCTTACAAAGAAAAATAACTCAAACAACAAACGTGTTAATTTGTGTAGATAGTAGGTAATACAAGATATCACACACAAAGTTTAAGCACAAAAGAGTCGCTTCAGTTGAAGAAAGATTAGCCCACATATATAAAGAAATGATTAGTTAGAGAGGAATTTTTCTATATGATTTTTAGCTTTGTGAATAAAAATGTCGATCTGAGTCAGGACTCAGTCGATTGAATATTTTATCGTCGTACTTCTGGTTTTTGACTGAGACGTAACTCTAATTTCCTTGTAAGAGTTGAAAAAGATAAAATTTCTCAAAATAGGGATCGTACCTTGAAAGGTTGCCTACGAAGCTCACAAAAGAGAATTCAGGTCCTACGTAGTTCGACCCCCTTAAATTTCTTTTGATATTAAATGATGAATCTTTTTCTGATGTGAGAGTAGTATTAAAGAAAATGAAGTTCGATGTTTTTTTTTTTGGAAAACTAAAGATTCAAAGAGTATTTGGACACACTTTTGACAATGACTTGATATTTGTGCTTAGGGGTTCTAAAAAGTATTTAAATAAGAGCGACCTAGAATATCTCCAGATAAAACAACATATTCACATAAGCAGTTATAGCACATAAACAAATATTGCGCGTTCCAAATAAATATTTGATATTTTTGTGCCAAGGGTAGGCCTAGCGATTTGAGGGATGTATACGTCATTGAAACATCTCATTGCCCAAAACACAAATTTATACAAATTTTATTAATAAAGATGAATGGGGATACACATCGGGGAAAATGGGGTACAAAAAAATCAATCTCACGTAGGGGTACAATCATATACTATGCTTCTATGAAAGTACC
Organism: Solanum lycopersicum; assembly: GCF_036512215.1. NCBI lineage: Eukaryota > Viridiplantae > Streptophyta > Magnoliopsida > Solanales > Solanaceae > Solanum > Solanum lycopersicum. Next base: position 46,362,018 of record NC_090809.1, on the reverse strand, counting down.
TTCGCTGTTGAATTTTTTATCGTCTCCGGGTGCCAACGTCTTCGGATAGTAGCTTGTGTAACTCTTTCTTCAACTAGTATAAACTATGATCTAATTCCTACCCCATTAGACAATAATTTTTCAAACAATGTATACATCCTTCAAATTTAAACACATAAGTATGAACGTCTGTTTAGATCGTATGTCATTTTGGACTCATGGTGGTCTTCTAATGGGCCCAACACGCCTTGGGTGTTAGGTCATCTTAGTTCGAAATGCTCTAACTTTTGGATTTGGTTTAGCTCGATCCTAGTTGACTAAGAGTGGCTTTGAGAGACCGGGAGCTCAAGTGGACAACTTAGGGTGGAATTCACGACAACCATTGGACCCGTGACGAATCAATAAATTATTGATCATTCCTGAAAAGGGTTGAGTATAAAAAAATCTGGCTACGGTTTCGCAAACCGTCATTTAATATACTATACATATATATCGAAAGATGCCATGAAATGCAATGACAATTTATCATGATTAAAACTTATTTAATCCCTAGCAGAGTCGTCATTTCTGTTGTACAAAAAAAATATATTGTAAAAGTAAAAATGACTGACTATCGCAAAATCAATTAATCTTACAATTGAAGATAAATAAATTTTTCAATTTAACAGAGTCGCAACTTGATTTTTTAGTAAAATCAAGAAAACTTAAAATTATTTTCAAAAGATTTGAAACAGATAAAAATTAGTTAAAAGGGTTTGAAGTTCAAATGTACATTCCGAGAAGGTGTTAGGCCCTCGGAATGTCCGTTAACTCGCGGTTGACCGGCGATTTGACTAAAAATGACTTTGACACTTTTTTAAAAAAAATTTAACTAAGTTAAATAAATTCAAATTTTTTACTTAATCATTTATTATTATATTTTTCTAAAATTAATTATCTTAAAGAGGAAATTAAACTAAAGAGTTATTCTAAAGAGAATAATTTAAACATTTGACATAACTAATAAATAGAATAAAGACTAAGCAAAATCTATATGTATAAGTATCAGTATATTATTAAATATGTAAATATAAAGAGAAATGGCTATCATTTGAGAATTAATTAAATTGCAATCAAAATGTTAGTCAATAACAATATATAAATAATGAGGAAAGAGGAGAGTAGTATTTGACTTGGGCCAATTTGCCTAAATTCCACGAAAGTGGGCTTTTTGCCCACCTGTCTTATACTAAAATGCCCACAACATGAACTTGGGCCCAAGTTTGCTGGACCTGTGGAAATCATTGGGCTTTTGGCTCCTCTTTTTCCCTATTTTTCATGATATACACCAAGTGTATATCATGAAATTCATGAAGATTTTATTTCCTGCGCTTTTACCCTGCAATAGAAATGTTTTGACCTGTATACTGTATATTTCAACTGTATATCAATGTATACAGATAGTATATCGACTTATTCTTCAACTTTTAGGGGGCCTTAAAAATTAACTTTCAGCGAGAAAATGCTGCTTTTCGACCTGTTCGTCAGTTTTCCAGGGGCTGGGTGAAATAAAAAATGGATCGGGTCAAAGGGGTGGAGGCTGGACAATTGGGTAAAAAATGTTTGGGCTGGGGCGGCTTACTTGGAATGGGGAAGGAAATTGGTTGCTGAAAATTTAAAGTAAAAATTTAAGGAATGCCATAGTGTAATTCAATAATTACACTCTGTCCCGACAAATTTAGTATTTACTAAAAATCCCTTAAAATAGTTGTGTCGTGATACTTTAGACTCTAGTGATACATGGTAAATGATACATGGTAAGTTTAAACTGTTAAGAAAAAAATAGGGAAAAAACAGTGCATTTAAACTTGTTAACTAAAACAGCTTAATTTACGGTAACAGATCATTAATCAGCACTAAATCAGCATGTAATTGGATATTAATTTCAAATTTTGAAAATCAAAGATTATATCATCTATTTTTAATACATTTTTTATAAATAATATGTTAAATTTCGAACTGCAATAATTTTATTGTTGTTATTGTGGATGTTTCAAGATGAATATATCAATTTTGATGAGACATTCCGGAATTTGGGTGAACGAATTGCAGTGTGGAAGTTACAAAATCGACGGAATCGTTGTTGGAGATTCAATTTTATTTTCTAATCTCAAAGCAGCAATTGCAGCCGAGTTGGATATTGATGTATCAAAGATAGAAATTGAAATTCGATACATTGTACAAGGTAACTCCTGTCCGATGAAGCTTAAGAACGATATTAGTGTTAAACTACATTTTGAACTGAAAAAAACGATCCTGGATTTTCAATGTATCCATTATGTATTGACACAATTGAAAAGAATGGTGGTACTGTACATAACTTTGATGGAACAAGTGGAGAAATTACGTGTGTAGAAGGCACAACACATGATACACAGGCTTTGGCAATGGTTGAAACTAGATTATTTGATTCATATGAAAATGCAGAAGTTGGAGTTACAAATGTTATAATCAATTCAGATTTTGTTGATGTGAAGACAGGTCAGATATATAAGGACAAAAGCAACACTTGTAGATGTGATGACGAAATATAAGATAAAGAACAACTTCAATTGCAAAGTAAAGAGGTCTGATCAACAAAGGTATGATAGTGTTTGATATTTTAATGTATCATTTGTTCTTTGATATTGTAATTAGTACATGAAACATTACTATTTTAAATGAAAACCTACATGTATCATTTGTTCTTTGATATTTTAATGTATCATCATTTCAGTAATTTGTTTTGATACATTGAAATAACTATTTTGATACTTTAATATACTACTGCTAATATAGTAAGGACTATATCAATTTAAACAATCATATCACAACTAGTGGATACTTTTTATTAATGTATCACCATTTAATTAATTTCTTAAAAATTGGTTGATACTTTTTGTGTAATTCATTTTTTGATTACTTTAAACATTATTGGTTAATATATTATATGATGCAATTACTATATGTAGTAATATGCTTAAAAATGTACGCAGCTATGTGTTGGTATGTTTTTCAGACAAATGTGGTTGGACTATGAAGTCGTCCTGCAGGAAAAAATCTGATATATTCATTGTTAGAAGTTTCAATAGTGAACATACTTGTCCGATGAGGGAGAGGGTATTAACCAAAGTCCAAGCAATAGTCGGATTTGTAAGTGGAGTGACTGCTCCAAAATTGGTCAATCATAAACGAATTTATACTCCAAGAGATATAATTGATGATATTAGAGAATATTATGGGGTTGAAATATCTTACCAGCAAGCATGGCGTGCTAAATAACGTGCACTCTCCATGATTAGGGGAAAACCATCTGCAGAATATAGACGGATACCGCGATACATACACATGTTAAAAACTGTGTATCCAAATTCTTATATAAGAATGCATAAGACCGAAGAGGATGAATTTATGTATTTGTTCATCGCCTTAAGACCATTCATTAGGGGATTTAAATACTGCAGACCAGTAGTTGTTGTGGATGGTGCACATCTAAGTGGAGCTTACAAAGGGACATTTGTATCAGCAAGCACACTTGATGGCGCATGCATTTTTTTTATAGTAATGATGTGTTTTTATATATTACATATCAAATAATATAATTTGTGTGTAATCAGGTTGCATATTTCCATTAGCATATGGTGTTGTTGATACCAAAAATGATTGTTCGTGGACATGGTTTTTCAAACAGTTCAAACATGCATTTGGCGGTAGAAAAGATATGTGTGTTGTTTCAGATAGAAATGAGAGTATCATGAAAAGTGTGAGGATTGTGTTCCCAAATGTACCTCATTATGCATGCATCTAGCAACTTTGGAAGAATGTATGTGCAAACTTCAAAAGGAGCAGAAAGGCCATAAGTGATCTATTCTACTCTATGGCCAAGGCATATAGAAAAGAAAATTTTGATAAGTTGATGGCTAAGGTTGATAGAATTGATCACAGGGTTAAGGAGTACCTTGAATATGCAGGTTATGAAAAGAGGTCAAAAGTTCATGCAACAGTAAACAGAGGTAGAATGATGACTTCAAACATTGCAAAATGTATCAATGGTTGTCTTGTTGAAGCATGCCAATTAACTATATTAGAATTCTCGGAAGAGGTTAGAATTCTTTTTGGATCTTTGCATTTCAAAAACAGAGAAAAATCCTCATACACAAAGGACACATTGGGGAGAAAATTTGAGGAATTGTTGATTATAAACGCCGCTAAAAGTTCAAAAATGGAGGTATGTATCATTATATAATACTTTATATTATATATATCTAATTCAGTGTATCATTCTGCATTTTTGAACATGATTTGTTTTTTAAAAATTATATATTTAAAATTTTTAATGTACACAGTTTGTTCCATCATCTGAATTTATTTTCTCAGCTTATGAAAATGGAAGAAGATATATTGTTTGTCTTGAGCGGAAAATATGTTCTTGTGGTAGATTTCAACTAGATGAGATACCTTGTTCACATGCAATCGCTGTATTGAAAAAAAATAATGTAACATATATGAATCCGTTGCTCTGATTATTACAAGCCTGATGCATTGGCAAAAACATATGAAATTCCAATGGTACCAATGCCAGATAAGGAAGATTGGTCAGATCCTAATAATGTGGTAGCTGAAACTGTGTATCCACCTAGATACAGAAGATCATCTGGACGACCAAGAAAAAGAAGAAGAAAGAATGCAGATGAAAAGATTTTGGTGAACACAAACTGTTGTGGACAATGTGGACAAGAAGGACACAACAAAAGAACTTGTACTTTCTACCCAAAAGAGAAGTGAATTAGTCGTAATGTTTCTATGATATCAAGAATAATTTATAACGTAAACATTTTAATGATTTTCAGTTTTCATTACAGTTGCAAATTAAACACTTTTGGTTTAGATAAATAAACTTAATAACCTGTGTTAATTAAATTTGAAGTCATGCTTTTGATTATAAATACTTTGTTATTATTGGTGTTGATAAATATATTTGTGTCAATATTTCTTTTTCATATAAAATTTTATAAATCTTATGTTACACTAAGATATATAAATTTAAGAATTATTAGGTAACATATTGTACATGATACATATGGTTTATCCAATGTATCATGTACTTTTAGTGTGTGTTTGGTACATGTGTATCATTTGCTTTGCACAAAGTATCATCTCCATTAGATAAAAAATAAAAAATCTTATTGAGGTTAGTGTGTACTTTATAATGACTATAAATCATTTATCATGTGATTTTATATAATTTAACTTGTGTAATGCTTTTTTTTATATGCTTTTCTTGAAATATACAGTAAATAACTTTACTTTTAAAAAATAATACCAATTCATATAACTATGCTATTCATTGTACCTAAATATCATGTAAAATTTAAGGATTATAGGGTAACATATTGTACATGATACATATGGTTTAGCCAATATATCAGTTATTTTTAGTGTGTGTTTGGTATATATGTATCATTTGGTTTTGCCCAATGTATCATCTCCATTAAATAAAAAATTTAAAAATCTTTATTTCTATGTTTAATTATAAATACTTTGACTATACTTTATCAAAAGAAATTAAACCTGTGTGACGCTATAATTTGTCTGATATTTATATTTTCAAGATAAAAATATTTGTTACGTAATGTTAAAAAAAATACTCATGGAAATTGACAAACCCAAAAAAAATAACATTAAAAAGGATCAAAATACTTGTTCAATAACATATAAAAACAATAAATATAACATTAAAATATTGTTTTATCATAAAATACTACACTATGTGAACTAAATCTTCTTCTGGTGGTGGTGTGACTATGCCCCTGGATTTTGGTGGATCATCATTATCGCTAACATATCCGCACTTAGCCTTCTCACTTCCATAACTCCACAGCAATGCTCCATATCTTTGACGTAGGTAATCAGGACTAAAATCAACATATGATATATTGATTTGGTCACTCATATACTCGGCAAATGCAGTAACATACAACCCACAGTCTCTACAAAAAATACAGAATAAATTAAAAACTTAATGATACATTAAAAGGGACAAAGGAAAAATTCTTGATACTTACAGGCTATCGCAGTCCTCTTTAGGGATGTCTTGTGAAAATTCAATCATGAAAGGAACTTGAGGCTCCAGAAGTGAACCAGTAATGTTGTCTTTGTATGCATGACAATCAGCAAATTTTGTGCGTTCATTTTCTTCAAAAATCCAGTGTCCAGTAGGTAAGAAGGAAGCATTTAGACAACATTTTTATCTCATGAGGAATTGCTTTTTTCCTTGTGCTAATTGATGAGTCAAAAACTCTTATCACCCTGTTTTTCAAATCAACAACAGCCAGCACCCAATGGAATTCTTGATCAAAGTTAATTGGGATGTAGACCTCATCTACAAGATGCCATGGTAAAGCAGCTGGTATTCCAAAACCTTTGATGATGTTAATTATTGACCTCTCATGTACAGATACAACTGAAGCGCGATTAATATGTTCTAGTGTAGTAAGACTATCATCATCATCGTCCATGTAATATCTATCATAACAGTTTTGTACATGTGACATGAACAAGCAGTGGGTTGTTGTGTATCTGTATTGATCCATGCTGCAAAGTTTAATTTTTTACGAAGATAGTAAAAATCACATCGATGTGCTATAAACAAAATGAAAACATAGTAAGAAATGATATACATCTAAACAATATAAAAAAATATAATTATTAAAAAATAGTATGATACTTTTGCTAATTAAATAGTATTATACTTCAATAGAATGTATCATTGCTAATTAAATAGTATGATACTTCTACAGAATGTATCATGTTATTATAATATAATTATGACTGATACATATTTGATAAATAGTTTAAGATTTTTACCTCATCAGACCAACATTTGTTTGGCTGTGACATGGCATAAAACCAATTCTTGTTCATTGTAAAAGCAACAACAAAGTCCATCATCGTAAATCCAAAAGAAGAAGATTTTGATCTGTATTTATCGTCCGATGGGTTCCTGCATATATGATACATAAGTTTGAATATATATACATGATACATAACACTCACTTAATTACAATTTTTATATAACAAAGTATCATGAATTAGTTATATAAAAATGATTATGCCTAAAACTTGCAAAAATAATGTACAAAACTTACTTATTGTTATGATTTTTTAGAAGCCCCCTTGACAACCAATTCATGTTATCCTCAGTAAGTTTCGGCGAAACTTGATCTGTAATGCCACATCCTTCGAACGGGAAATGGAGTCGAGTCATATCCTTTAATTTCTCTTTTCCCTTCTCGCTTGACCCAAAAAAAGTACAATATGGAGATTGAATCCTTCTCGAAGGCATTCTATTTCTATGCGCAGGAGTGACTGAATCGGTTCTAACACCAATCTCCATTGTTGGAATATCAGTGGGTAATTTATTGTCGGTCAACAAGTACTGGCTGCTAGTTATATTCTGTGGATTGTAAGAATATAATAGTCTAGCATTAGTAGGATCTTTACTCAAATCTTTGATAAGCGCATCTATTGCTGCTTGAGTTGATGGCGATATTGTTGTTGAAGTGGAAGGTTCCTGTATAATATGATGTAATGATTTTTAAAATAAATTTGTGTGTAATGAAATTGTGTGTCTTAAATCAAAATTGAAAAATCTACCGATACATCCATTGTTGTTTTTTCGGGCAAAACATGAGGGATGTTGTGTTGAACATTGTCATCAACATCTTGCTCCATGATATGTTCATTTAAATCTTGGTTCGACTGATGTGCGCCACCATCCTGAATATGCAGTTTTGAAATAAAAAATTGTTAATATTATTTGTGCTGATACGTAACATTGATTATAATCACATGATACATAGTCTTGAGTAAATGTGCATGATACATGACAGCAATTAAAATGAATAAGAAAGTGTCCATGATATGTTTATTTAAATCTTGGTGCAGGGGATGTGCGTCACCATCCTGAATATGCAGTTTAGAAATAAAAATTGTTAATATAATTTGTGTTGATAAGTAATAGTGATTATGTTCACATGATACATAGCATTGACTATATGTGCATGATACACGACATATATTAAAATGGAAAAATAAAGTGTCCAATGTATCATAAACATTACCTTTGGAGTATCACTGACTAGTTGTTCACCCTCATTTACAGCAACACCAACACCATCCTCAGCAACATCCCCTGCATCTTCGACGATTTGATGTTCACCATTTTTACCAGAAAAACCAACACCATCCTCAGCTACACCACCCATATCAGAAAGATCAATTGGTATTTGCTGAGATGTTTGTTTGTCAGACTGAAATGTGATTGTATTAGCCTGAAAAATGATGTTTTCCTTGCCTATAGATTGCTTCAACTGGGAGTGATTTTCTTTTATCAATATAATCAGTTCCTCAAATTTCTTGTCAACCTACAAATTGTAGATACATTTAGGATAAAAAAATTTGTTCTAAAATATCAAAATAATTTACTTACGTAAGTTTTCAAATGTCCTTTCAACTCTTCAAAATATGGAATTATATTGTTGAAATTTTGTAAATCTGCAGACCCATGAACATCAGCAACCGGGTTCGGAGACACGTCTGGAACAGAACCATGTACATCAGCAGCCAATTTTGGTCACACGTCTGGAACAGAATCATGTACATCATCGGCATTCGAATTTGCAGGGAGATTTGACATGGAAACATGTACATCATCATCCGGTGTCAGAGACACATTTGATTGATCAGGCTGGTTCTGTTCTGACACCTTATTTTTTTGTATAATCACTTTTTTTCTTCTTTTTGGCGGTGGTGGAGGAGATGTATCAGACACTCTAGAATATGTCATCAATAACTGTTCGGGAGGTTTTGTGGAGAAATTATCAAAATCATCTTTCTCATTTGGTTGTACTAATGGTAATGATGAAGAATGAGCATGTTCAACTTGAGCAAGGTCAAAAGCTTCAATTTCCTCTGCTGTTGGGACAATGTTTGAACATGCATTCTGAATGTATCACAACACATAAGATAATTTAACTGTTAATACAATAATATTTCACAATGTATCACAAGACATAAATAACTATATTTCATAGACAAAAATAAAATTTTACCTCTTGGAAAATGGTAGACATAAGCATTTCAAACTTTACCTTATCAAACATAACTCTCCAATTGCACATTCTTGGGATGACATTTCGTTCTTTCACAGCTATTTCAGAATTTAAATTGGATGCACATTCGTATATCCAAACGTTAAGTGCATAGGGCATCCCATATAATTGATACAACTTTTTACTAACATCAAAATCCTGTCTAAGTGAACCAATTAGTTTTGAAAATGATAGATGACCCCAAGGAAAATGTTGATATCTACCATCTTCAACCATTAGAAAGTCCACAATAGATATAGTTGTATTATCAAGAGTAGCTAATACAAATGTATGAATAAAGAACAGTATAGACATTTGGAGTGCATCCTGATTGTTCTCTCAATTACCCATCTTAAACCGTTAAACTAGTTAATGCTTTGTAACACTATTCACTGCATCAGGAAAATACTTTTGAAAAAGCATACAATTAGTTGGTTCTGGGTATTTGAAATCATTGGTATTTCCTCTGACCATAAGTCCTGTTAATAATGCAAATTCATCTATACCAAATTTTAGGACACACCCGTTTGAATGTCTAATATGCAACACATTAGGGTTGCTTTGTTCCAACTCTAAAAGCAATAAGCACTTAGTTATTTGGCCCTGAAAATTACATTTAAAAATATCTAAAAAGGGTCCAAAAATTGTATCCTTAAACATTTGGATAACATTCTCCCCTATGTATTTTTCAAAGTCCTTTAGGAAATTGTTATTAAAATTGACAGCAAAGCTTATGGGATGTGTTGGTATCTTTTTTATCTTGTACTTCAGTGGCTGCAATTTGAAAAAAAAATTATAACGATATTGAAATATAAATACTAAATAAAACAACTAATACCTTAATGATACATGATATCAGTTTTCAGAAATTCATACTACATGAAAAACATGTGATACATATCTAATACATGTATCAGTGCATCGACTAAACATTATAACATGTGATACATATCTAATACATGTATCAGTGCATCGACTAAACACTATACACACTTATTCTATATGTATCATCAAGCACAGTTGATGACGCAGTTATTAAACTTAGTGAATGATACATTATAACAATTTTCAAAACCTCATGATACATAGAAAATATTATGATACACAACAAATTCATGTATCAATGCATCATCTTAAACACTATACACACTGATTCAAAATGTATCAGCAAGCACACTTGATGGCAGTTATTGAAATTAATCACTGATACATGATAAAAAATTTAAAAAACCCTTGATACATAGGAAATCATATGATACACATCTAATTCATGTGTCAAAGCATAGACTAAACGTTATAATCCACTTAGTACTCATGTATTAAACCTATTGTCTGATACATGATAATAATTTTCATGATTTTTTATACATATTGGATTCCTTAAATTTTTTACTAATTTCAACAACAGTTTTAAGTACAAAAATACAAACCCAAAACAATGTAGGCCTAACAACAATGTTTGCTGCTTCTTTTCTCTTTTTTTTGTTGTATTTTGACAACCTTTGATTTTGATGTTTCACCAGAGTCATTGTTTGAATCCTTCTGAAGATTCATAGGATCATGCAAAGACTTTTTTCTATTTTCTTTCAAAATTTTCATCGTCGGAATCATATATCCTTCTATTAATTAACGGATCCATAACTATGATGTAATAGAACAATTAACCAAAACAAAAAAAGGAAGAAAAGAAGAACTGATGATGGAGTAAGAAGAAAAAAAAGAAACCAATAAAGGATGCTGGGTTAAGAAGAAGAAAGACGGTGATGGATTAAGAAGAAAAATAAGAAACCAATAAAAGATGTTGGGTTAAGAAGAAGAAAAACGATGATGGAGAAAGAAGAACTGAAGATGTGATGGAGTAAGAAAAACAATAAGAACGGGAGAGAAATTGTCCAGTTTTTTGAAATTTCAAATTTTTTGAATTTTGAAATTCAAAATTTCAAAATTGGGTGTTTTAATTAAAATTAATAATTCAAAATTCAAAAACTGATTTAGAAGATTGAGTGTTTTAATGGAGAAAAAATAGGCATTACATTGGGTAATTGTATATTATAGGAGAGAGAATGTTATGTATCTATACACTTCTACTAAAATTAAAAAAAAGAATTATGTAATATTTAAAAAAAGAAGGGAAAATTAGTAAATATAAAACTTATAGTTGTGTATTTAAGTTATTTTTCCAAATTTAAATAAAATGGGCTGAATTTTAAGAAAAATGGGCTCACTATTGGAGAATAGGCCCAAAATTGAGTTAAGTTGAAAGCTAAAGATGGATTAAATTTAATAAATAGTCAAATTGAGTTAAGATAAGAAATTCGGCTAAACCTTAAATAAAACGAATTAGTATTAATTAATTAAAGAGCTTCCTAATTTTAGCAAAAAATAAAATAATTATTTTAATTGTAAAATAGTGATTCAAAATATATCTATAATTTAAACTAAACTAGTTTAATAGAATATTTACTAAAAAATTAAAATATTTTGAGATGTTTTTTTGAATAATCATAAAATATACTAATTATATACATAATTATGTAAAATATATATATTATCTAAAAATTATAAGAAATGGCAAAAGTATTCTAAATAACGTAAAATTTATATTTTTTTGTAAAATTTATAAAACTAATTATTTTAAATTGTTTGGAAAATTTATGAAGCTCGAGAACTAATTTATACCGAGGAGAGTCGAAATTGAGTCTCAACATTGACAAATGTCAGACAACATTTTTATTCCCCTTGGAGGTGGTTCTTCATCATCTGAATATGAGATTTCTCTTCCTTGAAGGACATGCATCTTCCTCTTTTTGATTTGACACATATAAAGATATGGTATAAATATTATTTACCTTATTCTTAGTATGTATCTCAGAAAGGTCTTGCACCATGTCTTTTTGCTTGAAAAGTTTCAAATCATGAAAATTCAAGTGACAAAAATTTTCATTTCAAAGCCATGAATTATATAGAACTTCATTTTTTAATGGATCGTAATGAAATTGTAAAGGAAATTTTCTTTTTATCATCTCTACTTCAATAATGACTTGATTTGACTCAATTTAATCATAAATCTAGCAATAATTATCTCTAAACGTAAGAGAATAACCATTTTCCTTGAATTGACCAATACTAAGCAAATTTTCTTCTCATTCAAGAACATAAAGCACATCATGAATTTGCTTACTGCTTTCTTTTATATTGATTGAAATGGTAGCTTTACCTTTTGCATCAATTAAGCCTCCATTCTCCATTCTCACTTTAGTAGTGATGCTACTATTAATTGAGAGGAAAACTTTCAATTAAATATCACTAATTTGTATTCATCCCAGAGGTATGTCAGCTAGTTATGTATTTTATTTATAGAAACAATAACTTTCTATTAGTTTATTTTGTTTTTATAGTTTTTTTTTCAATTTTTTGTATTCATTCTCAATTCAAATTCAAACTACTATGTATGCTATTAATATTTGTATTCATTCAAAATCTCATGTTGCATAGTTTATGAATCTTTATTTGTTCCTATTTATATTCATCTCAAAGGTAAGCCAACTAGATATGTATTTTATTTAAGAATAATTGCAACAAATTTTCTCGTATTCTTTTTTAATTTTATATTTCATTCTCAGTTTTTCATCATATTATTTTTATTTTTTATACACTAATATACAAAATACAATATAAAAATAGAAAGAATACAAATACAAATAATATACATATTGGCATGAATACGACTTTTGAAAGGAAACGACTCTGAAGAGAAAAATAAATACACAGTGAAATAATATACGAATACAAATATATTTCTTAAATAGCTACACATTTATTTGACATGCATGTTGGAATGAATATAAACTTATCAAGAAATACAAGTTTCATTATACAATATACAACAAGAAAACTAGAATGAATACATATACAAATGATATACAATATTGGAATGAATACAATTTAAGCAAGAATACAAAATTTTGAAAAATAAAATAAATATAATGTGAGAAAAGTATGTCAACTATAGGTGTACAAATTTCTAAATTTAAAAATTTAAATTTAATAGATAAAACTATAATGTATTATCATAAAGTTTCATAACAATAATTAGTGAAAATTGGATGTTGAATTTTTTGATTTCGTGATTTTCATAACAACAATTAGTGAAATTTGTATATTGAAAATTTAATAGATGTGATATTTCTTTAATTTTGTAATTTTGAAAACAATAATTAGTGAAAATTGGATATTTATTTTGATAAATAAAAGTGTTTAGAGACAAAAAAAATATTTAATTTTTTTAGAATAATGGTGAAAGACAAGTTTTTTAGAACAATAGTGAAAGAAGAAGAAAAAGGAGAACTTGGTGTATTTTGATATATTGTAACTGATGATATTTTTAAGTATTTGTTGCCCCTAAGTTCCTCCAATATGTTATATAAAAATTGCATTATTTAAATAACAATAAATAATAAAAACATAAATAAGATACAAAACTAACTAAAATTTTTACATTTTTACTAAATATTAAAAATATTGCTAATGAACCCTTTTAAAAAAAAATTCTATTATTATTTAAATAGAAGGGTTCATAATATAAACTCGTACGAGGGTCGCGCGACCCTTTTGGCTTTTTTTATTATACTTTCAACACAATATGCATCAACAAAGATAAAAAGGAAATTAAACTTGGCAAATTTACATTTACTGCTGCCATACTTCAATCTGCAAACATGGGGAAAAAAACATAGCATTTACAACGAATGCGGTTTCAAAGCACCGTAAGTTCTTGGCGCTGGCGCATTCTCATTTTCGTTCTGTTGATTCTGCTTATAACTGCCAACGCTACAAGGAACAAATCCCAATGACTTTTCGTCAGGACAAGATCTTGGCTTACAGAAAAATGCAGCACATTCCTCTGCTGATCTTTGCATTGGCAAGCCTGGAATGCAATTCATCTTGATATCAAGTACTCTTTTCTCAATTAACTTCTTGCATTCCGGTCCAACTTCATTGAAGTAATTGTAACTCAACGTCAAATTTTTCAAGTTACAGAGCTTGCACACTAGTTCAGGTACAGCTCCGTAGAACTGATTTTGTGCCAAATTAAGTATCTCTATCTTAGCTAAACATCCGAATGAATGAGGTATTTTTCCTGTTAGCTGATTTTTGCTAACATCGAAAACTGTGGCTTTACTTAAAAGCCCAATTTCATAAGGCAAGCATCCTGTAAGCTGGTTGTTTAAGAACAGTACTTCACGTAATGATTTACAAGCTTGACCAATGCTACGAGGAATTGGACCGGTGAATTTGTTGTTTGCTAAAGTTAAGTAAAGAACTGGTGTTGATCCCAAGTTATCAGGAAGTTTTTGGATTAAATTGTTGTTGTTGATGAATAAAACATCGAGATTTAACATGAACAGTTGAGGGGAAACCAACCCGGAAAATGAATTGAACCTTAGGTCTAAGAAATACAATTTTTTGGCACCAAAAACAATGTTATTTGGAAATTCACCATTATATTTGTTGTTGCTAAGGTCTAACTCATAGAGATAACGAAGATTCGCAATTTTCTTGGGGATTGTACCTTTAAAATTGTTGGTGTTTGCGTGAAAGATTGTTATGTCTGGTAATTCGTCAATAAAGCCGTCAATAGTAAGGTCAGGGCCATCGAATTTGTACTGATTGAAGTCCACAGCAGCTAATGCTTTAACCTTTAAGTCAGGAACCGTGGCACAACGAAAACCTTTGTACTTGTTGCAAACATCAGAGCCATTCCATGTTTTTGTAATACCTAAAGGGTCATGTGTGATTTTGGACTTCAGCTTTTGGATGACATGATAGGCAATCTCGACACGTTTACTTTCAAAGAGGAGTGATGGTGGTGGAGGACAAGGAGGTTCTGGTGGCGGAGGAGGTGGTGGACAATCTTGATTATCCGGTGGTGGTGGACTACCACCACCTCCGCCGATAATTATCTCCAAAGCTTGTCTAGTTTGGCCAAGAGTTGGAGTAGCAAGGACTAGACAATTTTGGAAAAATAATTGAAGGATAAAAATAATAGAGATAATAATGGTAGCCATTTGGTTAAGGCAATGAATTATGGAGTTGTACAAAGATCAATTATATTAGTATTGATTCATAGTCACGAGAACAATAACAGTACATATTATTTTATCCTCAAATAACCAAGTTGTTGCCCTCTCACTTTCAATTATGAAAATTTTTGTCCATTTTTGACTTGTCAATGATTCTATCAATTATTATTTTTATTGTATGGAAATAGTGGATAAAAAAAATAAAAATTTAAATAATGAACATATTTAATTATCTATAGCTAGGAGCAGACATATCTGACGGATAGCAGCTATTATTATTATTCAGCTTCCATTGTATCGATCACATGAATTATCAACTTTATGGTAAACTGCAACTTGAACTTACTAGCTGCCTGTTTGACACTTTATCTCCTTTTAACCAATTTGTTTGAATGATGATAATTTTGATACATAAATCAATTAACACAAATATTGGTCCATATATTGAACTTTTTTTAAGCCACTATATTTCTAGTATCTTTTGTTTTGTTTTGAAATAGGATCACTATTGGGCACGTGTCTCTTTTGTTCCTTTTTATTGGAAACATGATGTAATTATGCTATTTAAAATACATAATCTCTAAAAAATATTTACAATTTAAATTAATTATAAAATCTCTTTTATCCTTTTTTTACTATCCGGATACATCACTCTCCCTCTTAATATTTGGATACATTATTCTAACTCTATCAGATACAAAACAATTTTGTTTGTGTACAACATATTTGAATGATAATTTTGAAAGAATTAGAATTGTCCGAAAATTGAAAATGTTTAAGTGAAATTTTGATTAAAAAAATAAATAATATCTATTAATCATCTTAAAATTTAGTGGTTTATCAAATTATTCGAAATGTAAAAAAATATTTAAATATAGTTTAAGTGTGTCTCTGAGATTTCGATAATATCTAGGGGTACTTATGCATTTTTCCTTTTAAAATCGAAGAGAGTTAAACTAATAACAGTAAAAAGGGAGGTGGAGTTGTGGTAAAAATGACATTAAAAGTGAGAAGTTACAATGAAAATGACAATGAATTTTTGAAGAAGAAGGAAGAAAGAAAAAGATAAAATTTTAATAATGAGAAAAGTTAAAATAATAAGAAAAACAAGAAATATATTTTATAGCAAAATACTTGTAAAAATAAATTATATTCGTTTTTTAGTTTATTCACGCTCTTTAAGAGAGTACATACACTCTTCATACCATGTGGACAAAAAATGATGTAATAATATAAGTATAGGATCATTTAGGGGGTTACAGGATGCTCGCATAGTTTAAGTGTCTTTTTGAATATTCGCGACATCTCCAGATGTCACTTTATGTCTTTTCTCAATTTTCAAATAATATATGTTATCCCTCTTATTCCCATTCATGTGACATGAATGAAATTTTGAGAGTTATTCAAATTGTTAATATATTTTTAAATATTTGAAGTTGTTAATTGTTGTGATTTATAGTATTACTATTCAAAATGTACAAGTACATCTTCAACCTATGTCCCAGAGACACACTTATACTATACTAAGGTCCTATTACCCCCTTAACTTATTTTATAAGTAGTTTTCTATCCCTTTTCGACCTATGCTAGCTTGAAAAAAGAAAGTTAACCAGCGTTGGGCCCACAAGATAGTGTCACGTAGGTTAAAAAGGGTAGAAAATTATTAGTAAAATAAGTTCAGGGGGTAATAGGACCTTAGTAAGTATAAGTGTGTCTCTGAAATTTTGAGCATATGTTGAGAGGATACTTGTGCATTATCCCTATTTTTTAAATGCATAATATACTAAAAAAATTATGTTAAAAGAAAAATAATAGAGAAATTCAAAGCTTTGAGGCATGAAAAATCAATATTTTTCAAGAGTCATTGCATGTATATTATTTTAGGAATGAAAAACAATTATCTATCACGATACAACAAAGCCAAAACATATATGCAATTGAATTCGCTACTTATGGGAATGCTAGATATTTATAGAACTTAAGATATGAGTTTTCATAATAATCATATTCTATCATGAATATAAATGACTTTTTCATAATAATTATGTTCTTTCATTAACAGAGACTTTTATAACAGTTATCTTATTTCGTAAACAAATTATTTTTTCTAAAATAGACACTTATAATCTGAACAATCAAAACTTTAAGTTCTCCTTTTTTTAAAGGAAATTTTTTTGTTACTTCCTATCTAAACATAAAAAAAATTTCATTTAAAATTTAAATATTAAATAAATTACTAGTTCCTAATAAATTACGAAAAAATAAATTTTTAAATTTAACCAAAAAAAAATACTACAAAGTTACTATTAAAATTTATATAAGTTAATTATTACCTTATATAGGCATGACTTTCAAAAGTTAGTAAATTTTCTTTTTAAATGTGAATGAAATAACGTTAAAACTTTGACTATATTTTAGAACATTGAATTAAACTACATGGAATTTATTATCTACCAATAAAAATTTGAAAACAAAAATCAAGGTATTATATTATAACAAATGACTTAACATTTTATGATTTTGTAATGAATTGAAGAGATTAAGGTGCAAAACATTAAAATAAAATTAAATAGCATAGCATGTATGGTATATAGACAATTGTCAAAGATGTTAAATAAATTATTATCTTGCAAATAACTCAAAAAAAATAATGAGTTATATATATTAAATGTTTGAATAGTATATTGTGTATTTCATAACATAACAATTCCTCACAACCTTGTATTCATATTTACTCCATATAATGATTTTTAAATCGTCGATCTCACTTAAATTAAATGTTCCTTTAAAAAGAATTCCTCTTTTTTGGCTAAGTTGATTGGAAAACAATAATTAACAAAAAAAGTATAAATAAGAAGTTACTTAGCCTTAAGCATGTATCAATTTTTTAAATTTGCTAATAGCAATCAGATTAAAAGTGTTAAATTTAGTAATCATCTATGTATTCTAATTTTGAATGTGCGAAATTAAAAGTAATAAGAAAATGGGATAGGTGCAATTTGAAAAAGATGGAATATTTTATCTGTTTCAAATTTTATAAATATACATAAATCGCATCATAGATTTAGTTTGAAGCCATGATATGATCTCAGATATTATTTCTTCATGACCAATCTTCTCCATGATTGTGCACTAAAAGAGAGCCGTAGGAAAATTTGCTCCATGATTGTGCACAAAAAGAGAGCTATAGGAAAATTTGCCCTATTACTTAAATATTCCCATAAAGTTAAATAGAATTCAAATTTTCAAATATTTGTATTGTTAGATTACCATTCCATAAGTAATTATTTTTTATAAAAAAATTAATCCTATTAAGTTTTATCTAAATTGAAAAAGAAACATGATATATTAGTATTTCCTTATTCACATGGAAACTTTTAAACGGACAAAACTACAAACCCAAAAAGAAAAGTTACTGCCCAAGGAACTTAAAAAATAGTGAAACTAAAAATAATAGTCAAAATATGATAAATTTTTCAATTTTAATATTCTATATATGAATAGTTTAAAAATTGTGACTAGAATATTAAATAACTACATATATTTTTAATTTGAGATCATAAATTTATTTTTTTTTAAAAAAATTCATATAAATTAAACTAAAAATTAAATTGAAAGGGAGGAACTACTAATTAGCACTTTTACCGTCCCTGCTCAATTATTGTAGCAAGGTATACTTGTAATGGCTGATTCAAATATGACATATTAATTTTGGTAGAGCTGTCAATATCATCTCATATGCTTTGAAATTTGATGGGATATGTCGAGCTAGCTCTTTTTTATGTTGATTTGAAAATGGTCGGCTCAGTCCACAAGCACATGAGCTATAGTTTTTTTGCAGTCAATCCTCTTTAAAAATATTATCGTAAATATCGATAAAACAATATTACATAGTGTTAGAGTTATTACCTGTTAATTGAATACGCAAATAAAATTATCTTTATAGTATTTATTAAGTTTGATTGGAAGTAAATGCATAAATAACTAAATAGAAATATTAACCTATCAATAATCATAATAAAACACAAAAACTATCACAATATTTCATAGTTTATGTGTGACTATGACCTATATATGGATTCCGTAGAAATTTTAGGAAATTTTTATTTTATGTAACATATATTTTATAAATATAATTTATATTCAAATTATAATATTTTAAACTTTAAACAGATTTTGAGTTAAAACTTTTGTTATTTTTAATACTCTATTTTATTTTTATTTTTTCATTAATTTTATTTTAGTCCACGGTTAGCCCTATTCATATTTGTGAAGCCATTTTCGGTGGTTGGATAAGAGTCAATTATTAGTAGATCAAAATCTGACGCTGTACTACTGTTACTGCAACTATGTTACTACTGTTACTGCAACTATGTGTGCTGCTTTCACTTTTTAATTTCTGCATTGTGTTTACGAGACGAAACAATGAGGTGTTTGTGTTGAATCTGGTTAGATAAGTTTCAGTTTCATTTTGGCGTAACTTTGTTTTGGATACGAAGACTGGATTCCCAAATTGTACAAAAAGTAACGTGAGTGCTACTTTTAGCTTGGTGTATTGTTTACATGTATTGCTTCCACTATCCATTACCAAAACCTTTTTCCCTTTCGGTGGTTGGTACATGAGTCCAATTATTTCAAATCCAAATCAATATAAATACGATTTATAGCTATGAATTTAATATATGACTCATATATCTAATACCTAACTTATGTATTGTTTACTATGTATTAACCAGATAACTTGAAAAAATTATTAACACGCGCTAGGCCTAAAAGATAGTGTTACCTAGGTCGAAAAGGAGTAGAAAATTATTTATGAAATAAATTTGGGGGCTAATAAGACATTAGTACAGTATAAGTGTATCAAATTTCGCACATAGATTGGGAGATACTTATGCATTTTCTCTAAAACTTTCCGTCACTATATTTACTGTGTATAAAACTTTAAAATTCACCATTTTAGCTTAGAAAGATTAGACAGTGACTTTTCTAGTCATATCAAGAATTATCATGGACACCCATATACATGAAACCAGTAAAATGATTGTTTTCAGCTTGTACATATTTGATTTCATAAATAAATTTAAAATAAAATTTGATAAAAACTTATAAAATCATACCCAAATAAACCGTGAACACTCCTACTCTAAGTTCTCTACAACTCTTTGACTATTCTAGGTCTTCATGAAAATTTTTAAATATTAATTTAGAGTTTGTTTGACACTGTGAATGAAAACTATCTATTTCTATAAGCATCTTTAAAAAAAGTTTTTAAAAATGTGATATTGGATTAAAATAATTTGTGTTTAACTAATTCATTTGAAAAGTGTTTTTGATAATGACTGATTTTAAAAAAAAGTATTTTTGAGAATCAAATAATTAAACATGTTGAAGCAGACACGTCAACATAGAACTAAAAGTCAGAGTTAAAAACTCTATAATTTCAAAAAGATTATACACTAATTATATTAAAGTAGAACAAAAGAAATAAGTTTAACAAAAAATTTTCTGAAACACGCTGAAGCAGGTACGTTACGTTGATTTTAAATTTTTTAGCTTTGTAGGATTTCATAATTTCGAAAAATATTATACACTAATTAAATTAAAGTAAAACAAAAATTAAAGTAAAACAAAAGTGATCGATTTTTTTTCCAGAAAAACGTTGAAGCAGACACACTGATAAGAACATGCCTGCTTGAGCACTAACTCCTTCATATATTTATACTACAAAAAATAGCTCGTGTCAGCGCGAACCCAACATTTATATATATTACTAATGTTTAAAAATAAATCTAAATCCCTAATTATTTAGAAGTATAGTATGCATTTGCAAAAGATTTTATTCAAATAGTCAAATTCCAATATTTAAAATAATAACCACATCAAATTGAACCGAATCAACTATCATGTTTCTTTAATTAAAACTATAGGTCGGATACATTTTTATTTTATAAAAATAAATTTAAAATAAAATTAATTATTAGTATTTCATATAATTATTTAATAAACACGATATATTATACATAAATATTTTTTTACTTAATTTGCTAATATGAACAAGTGTAAGAGCAAATATTTTAATATAAGATTTGAATTAAAAAACAATTAAATATGTAGGTTATTATAATTAATTGATATGAATTGATTTCACAAGAAATCCCAATAAATTGGAGAATAACACTTTTATCGTATTATTGATTTTTCTCATTATTTATTTATTTCCACAAATTACTTTCTCAATATAACATTGAAGTGTATATATATATATTCTCTTTTTTCAATTTTATTTGTCACATTCATCTACTAAGAAATTTAATGATTAACATAACTATTTTTTTTTTCATAAAATGCTTCTATTAATTAATATATAATTCTTGAAAATAATTTTTAAAAATGAATAATTAAAAATAAAAATAAAATATAAAAAAATTATTTTCGTTCACTTGAATAATAACAAGTAAAAATAAAATCTACATTTTCATAATGAATAAATAACACAAAATAATATTTAATTTATGCCCAATACATAAAAATATTGTGCTTCTATTCACCAAACAAATTTAAAAATACTATATAAAATACTATATAAAGAAGGGAAGACTAAAAATTAATGGGACCCATCCTATATTCAGCTTCCATGAGGGTATGCTTTGTGATTTGGTGGTAAAAGGATGGGTTTTTTTAGAGCTTTTGATGGAGTCTAATTAACAAAGCATAAAAGATAATTATGCTAAGCAACTTTATCTAATAAAACCTTTTGAAGAATTGAATATCCTCAAACTTTTATTTAATATCCAACAATTGACATGTTGCAAGTTACAAACTCTTTTTTCTAATATTTTCATATATATATATATATATATATATATATATATATATATATACTATTATTATAGAAAAGGCTAGTTCAACATGTGTGGTTGTCGTCAATTTTAAAAAAGTTAAAAGTTAAATTAGTCATTACATATAATATCATACATAGGTGGCATGAGATGGACATACAATATCAAACGTGTGCTCTGCACATTACTCCATCTATCTACCTTGAAAATTGCAGTACCAGTTACTTTGAGGTTATTTACTAAGGCATATTATTCTATATGTTAATATAAACATGTTATTTTTCCATCTGTGTATCAAAGAACTATTGAGCTGTAAACTGTGTCTTGCACATGATATTATGTTGAGCAAGTTATGTTGCCAATAACGGATATGAGATATTTTGCCAATGTAGGTTAGAAGAAATTGGAGCACTTCAGAAGACATTGTTGACTAATAATCAACAGCTCAGGCGTATCTTCACAAGCCCTTGGTTGCATGCAGGGCTTTTCCATCTGATCATTAACCTGTCCTCAGTAATCTTTGTGGGACTTCACTTAGAGCAAGAATTCGGATCATGTAAGAATATTCTTGTAATATGTTCTTTCATTGAGAAAGTTGTTAATTGAATCTTTGATTGAAGCTCCTAGCTCTTGTGGGTTTGTTTTGGAGTTTTTGTGGGTTTATTTTGGAGCTTTTTTGGAGCTTGTTGGCAATGACATTAAAAATTTTCCCAATAGATTCTGATACTACTCCACCGACTTGTGTATATAACTAGCGTTGCGATACTGTATTGGTTTGGTTTTAGTATATCTTTTATCTCTTTATGATCTTTTAAATAAAAGAAATTGCAACAACTGAATTTTAGTTGAGTGAAGATTCTATGTAGTTGTAACTGTGTTAGTGGAGTTAAGGAAAATTCTTATAAAGCAGAATAGGACAGGAGATTGATTCAGTTCCTTATGGGATTGAATGAGGTGTATACTGCGATTCGAGGAAGCATTCTCATGATGAATCCTTTGCAATAACTTGCACAAGCATTCTCATTATTAGTGCAGGACGAAAAACAACGAGAAATCAAGCCTAACAATCAGTTGTTCATGGAGTCGACTTCTCTTAATGTGCATGGTTCAGGAGGAGCAAGTACCTCCAAACAACCTCGATAGACTCAACAAAGTTATCCTCCTTCAGCAGGCATTTCTTCTTCAGCAGGAAATAACAGTTTCAGAACCAATTATTCTCAGACCTCCAACACTTACAATAACAATCGGGGTCGTGTGGTGTGTGACTACTGCAACAAGATAGGACACACCATAAATAAGTGCTATAAACTCCATGGATACCCACAAACAAATAATCAGAATTCTTACAATAATAACTAGAATTTTCAGAATGGATATCGCAACAATTACAATCAGAATACCAGGTTTAACAAAGGCAAAGGACTCATGGCTGATGTGCATGGTCCTTCATTTGATGTGATGTCAAGTGGAGCTGAGGAACAAGGGGGTAGACATGATACACATTCCAAATTGACTAGGCAACAGTATGAACAATGCATGAGTCTGTTGCAACAATTTCAAGCTGAAAATCATGGAGAATCTGTTAAAGGCATGGACCTTATGTGCGGCAACGTGAACCTTGCAGGTATGATAGTCTGTACTTCCTCTGTTGATTTTGGAATATTATCCTGCAGGTGTTTCAAAAACAAGTCTAACTCTTGGAATTGTCCAAGCAAAAAACTCATGATGAAAGAGTACTTTTGTGGGTCTTGAAGGTTGGGTGTTTGTTAATGAGGAAGGGAATAAGCAACAGTATATCAAAGATTGTACTTTTGGTGTGTATTGAAGTTCAGGTTGAAAAAAACATACTTTTAATGGATTTGAGGGAATCAAAACGTTGTTAGTTGTGTGTTGGTGGGGAAAGTTAAGCTACAGTCATCAAAGATTGTTCTTTTGGTGTCTTTTTTGAGGTTTAGATTGGAAAGAAACATACTTCTTGTGAAATCTTGTTAATTCAATTCTTGATTGAAATTAGATACTTATTAGATTATCACTAGACTTTCCAACCTTGAAATTTTATTGTTAATTCAATTCTTGATTGAAGTTGGAGAATTATAAGATTAGCAGTTCACTTTCCAACCTTGAATTTTTTCTTGTTAATTCGATTATTGATTGAAGATAGTGAATTATTAGCTTTGTAGTGTTATTTTCAAAGTTGCAGCATTGAATCTAGAAAACTGAAATACTTTCCAACCTCAAAAACAGTCAATGTAGTTGAAGCGGTTTCCTTTTCCTTTGTCCAGAAGTTCTCAATTTGTTTGATTGTATTTACATGATCAGATAGATGATATTCAGAACAAATATTGTCGGAAAAGGTAAACTTCTCGGGTAACTATCTAAATATTGGGAGAACTTCTATGTTTCAATTCTTGATTAAAAAAAAAAAGAAGAAGAAAATTCAATTCTTGATTATCACTGTTATTTTTAAGTGATTGCTGCATTGGATCAGGAAAACTGAAACACTTTCTGACCATGGAATTGTTCTTGTTATTCAATTCGTGATCGAAGTTAGAGGCACACTATCCAACCTTAAAAATTAGTTTTGTGTTTGTAAGTCCCCCAAAATAGTTAATGTTCTGAAGTTCTAAATATGTTTATTTGTATGTCAATCTGGAGACTCTGACTTTTGTGTGTATGTGCACTCTTTGATCTTTGCTTCATCGTCTTGAAACAACTATTATCACAGTATGGAGCCAGACCAAGTTGTTGCTGGATTGGTTGGAATGGGATTTTCGTTATCTGATATTGCTAATGCTCTAGAAGTAGTGGGTCCATCAATGATAGTTTGATTGATTATTGCTGCTGTCTTGCCTTAGTTTTCAAGAAATTGTGGCTGCTGAGAACTTTATGAATTGTTTCGCAATGATTTTGGAATTTCTATCTTTTGTCAAGTTAAGGATAAAATATTCAGCAGCATCAAGACCTTATAGGATTCCACTAGGAAGTTACTTCAGTTCAGATAAAAAAGATATGCAAAATAGGACATCTCAGCATGCCAAGAACCTACTATATATAGACATATAGGAAACCAATCTGGCTCTCAAATTAACAGATGTGTATTTGATTACGTGCGCTCTTTCTATCCTCAATTGTACCAAGCCATTGTCACCCACATTTTACAATTAAAAATCAACAAGCAGAGACCCAATTAAACTGGTGACCCTCTAATGTAAAACCAAGAGGATAGCTTCATCTATTTCTAAATGAAACCAAAATTAAGTGAACAAAAAATGATGGAGGAAGACTGAAAGGTATTCTCTTCACAACTTATTTTTACTTGATTCATACTACAACTTATTTTTACTTGATTCATACTACCACGAACGCAAATACACATTCATTTTGTTAATTAGAATCCTGATCTAACTCTAATAAACCAAACTACATTCATTTGTCATTCTATTTCTCCAACAATTGATACCTTCAAATGTTGATGACTCTTCTGATGTTGTTGGCGCAAACTTTTGTTGTCTACTTCTTCAAAATTCTCAAGTACAATCCAAAATGATTACACTATATTTTGATCTTACATGTTGTCTTTAATTCTGAAATACTCCATTCACTAACAAATTTTAGAATTGTTGATCCAGTGATCCACATTTACTATAGTATATTCATTCTTAAATAATCCAATCACTTTAAGTTGTACTAAATTCATTTTTCCTCTTATTTCACAGGTAATTTTTATCTGGAGCTGCCCAACTCTGAAAAGCAGCCAAAAGGCAGATGTATGTAAATATAATAGGATGTAAATATCTAAATAATACAGCCAGAAAAACAAACTAAACAATTGCCAACTATATTTACAATATCTAACGATCTCTATATATCTATGTATCTCCATATGTACATTTAGCCGGCTCATACATTTTTATAGATCCAACAAACAAAAATCTTTCAACGTTGGGCCCGTGCAAGCACGGGCCACCTCTATCTAGTATATATATATATATATATATGAATTAATAGTTTGGGTCAGCACGAACAAATTTTTTATATAAACTACTAATGTTCTGATTAAATAAATCTCTAGTTATTTAGAAGTATAGTATGCATTTGCAAAAGATGTTTTTCGAATACTAAAATTCCAAAAATTAAAGTAATGATCACATTAAATTGAAACAAATCAGTTATCAAATTTCTTTAATTAAAATTATAGGTCAGATAAATTTTCATTTTATAAAAAATAAATTATAAAATATTAATAAAATTGAACATTAGTATTTCATATAATTATTTAACAAAAATATATATTATACATAAACAGTTTTTCACTTAATTGTTAATATGAACAAGTGTAGGAGATAAATATTTTAATATAAGATTTAAATACAAAAAATAATTGTATAAGTTATTTATTATAATTAATTAATATGATTTAATTCACAAAAAATCCCAACAAATTGGAAAATAACACTTTTATCGTATTATTGTTTTTTCTCATTATTTATTATTTTTCACAAGTTACTTTCTCAATATAACTTTGAAGTATATATATTCTCTTGTTCAATTTTATTTGTAACATTCATCTATTAAGAAAATAATAATTAATATAATTATTTTTTTCACAAAATACTTTTATCAATTAATATTGAATTGTTGAAACTAACTTTTTATAACGAGTAATTAAAATTTCAAGTAAAATATAAGAAAATTATTGTCCTCACTTTGCATTTCAATAACAAGAAGTAAAATAAAATTATCTTTTAAATTTTAATATTAATAAATAAAATTATCACATAAAATAATATTTAATTTATGCCCAATATAAAAAAATACTGTGCTTCTATTCACCAACAAATTTATAAAATACTTTATAAAGATGGGAAGATTAATGACTAATGGGACTCATCCTATCATCAGCTTCCATAAGGGTATGTTTCGTAATTAGGTGGTAAAAGCCTAAAAGGGTGAGCTTTTTTCTTAGAGCTTTTGATGGAGTTCAAATGTTCAATTACTAAAGCATAAAAGAATAAAATATGACTATACTAAGCAACTTTATCTAATAAAACCTTGTGAAAACTCAAATACCCTCAAACTTTTACTAATACCCAAAAATTGACATGTAGAAAATTAGATTATACTATATAGAAAACTAAAAAAATTGATACGTTGAAAGTTATAAATTCTCTCTTCTACTATATACTAGAGGGGTATAGCTCGTGTCGAACACGGGCTCATATTTAATATTTTAAAATAATGTTTGCTTTGTAGTCATTTGATGTAAAAAAGGATAAAATTAAAAAAAAAACATAAAGACGTAACTACTTCAATATAAAAGTAGGTCGCATAAGTACTTAATTTACATGGGAGAATGCCTTCCCAAATAATATATGCATTGCATATATCCAAAACAAAACTACACCAATAATGACTAATAAATTTGAACTTGGATAATCAAGTTCAAGACAAACAATACATTGTTTCATCTCTTTACACAAAAGGAAGAAAACGTCAAATGAAAGCAGACCCAGGAAATCAACATTTTAGTTATTGAACAATCAAAAATATCAATAAAGAGTAGAAAAAGATAAAGTAGTACATGAAAAATGTACAAAGAAAATTTCCGGTATGATTGAAGCAAGTAGAATTCATAACTCATATATGACATATTGAAGCAAGCAGAAGTCATATATGACAATTTTTTCCCATAAATTTTCTATTGTCGTTCAAAGCTTCTTGGCTCACTTCCCACTTCTTTTTCCAGAAAGCTTGTATGTTGTTTAAAATTTATACATGCAATATAAAAGTATCAGAGAACAAACAATTAAGTTCTACAATGATTTACACTACTCCTTTAAGTTGTCATGATTTGCTATACCATCAAAAGTAATTTTACGATTGACATACTTCGTACTTTATCTTTTCTGTCAAAGAAGATCGAAGACAATACTTCAGATGAAAGAAAGATGAAAATTGTGAGAGGAAAAATTGTAGCGTAATTTTACTGCCAACATTTTAACTCAACAATCAATTTCATTTAACTTACCCTCTCAAAGTACCCATGATTACTTGGTGGATGGAGCCAATGCTCATAAAGAACACTAGAATATTTAAGGACAGTAAAAGAAAGTCAATCAAAAATTTTATCACTGTACATTAGACATTGAATGATGATACATTTCCGATGGAAATCAGTAAAGTCTGAAAGCAGAATAAAGATTGGGATAGTAACCAAGAAAAGAACATTAATTGCAAGTAGATTAAAAGATAAATCGATCTATATTTAGATTATGCGTTTCAGTCACATCATAAGGGCATCAACTTGGTGGAAATTAATATTGTTAACCAAGATACTTCGCTACAATGATGAAAAATCAAATCTCAGACAATAGGCTTTGAAATACAAAAAGAGCTGCTCAAAAAGCTCTCTTCATAAGTGAAACTCAATCAAACAAAACATTAGTCTAGGTTATAAATTCATTGTGTTGTAACTACCATTTACCTCATAAAATTGAATGTTATGATTATATCCCCCCCCCCCTTATATCCTCCCCCCTCCCTAAACTCCTCTTTCCAACCCCCATAATAACCAATTAATCAGTTTATGCCTAAATCACCATGCCCAAAGAACTTCAACTTCTTATTTGGTAAAATCCTTAACTACATAAGTAATCACTGATATTATTGGCCCTATCCATATTTATCATCACTAAATGATTTATTTTATAAGACCTACACACCTTCATCATCTAGGTGCTTTATTGTTGCATTTTCATGGCCACATACGCCTCAGTTACCTAATACAACAGTAACATATTGTTGTGATGAAAAGATGAAACCAAAAATCTAACAATAAAGAACATCAAGTTTAACGTGAAAAAACCCTTCAAACCAAAGGTAACCACCACGAGATCGATAAGATCCTAATTGCTTCACTATACCAATAAGAGGTTTATAAATATTCTTCTAATGGATACACAACAAGTGCCAAAAGAGAATAAACAATATCTACACAAACAAAAGATAAATAGAAAGAAACACCACTCAAACTAAGCTTCTGTTCAGGACCTAAAACAGGATTTTGCTGACTTCCGAATCCTATCTCCACCGTTCAACTCAACCAATAAGATGTCAGGAACACTTAGTCAAAATTTCAGTTCGATCCAACGGTTAATTAATCAATAAACATGATCTGAATGTTGATGATCGGAGAAAAAGACTGCAGCAAAAGAACCCTTTTCTTTCTCTCTTTTTCTCTTGTTGAAAACTCTCTCAAAAACCTCTCTTATGTTCTAATGTCTTTCAAAGACAATATCAATGAGCAATTAATTATTCTCTCAAGACAATCCTCTATTTATAGAGTTGTGATTTTCCTTACAAAGCCAAAACCAACTACAAATAGGATTACTATTCCAATCCTTTTCCTAATAGAATTGGAAACCAAATAAAGAGAATAATTCCAATCCTTTTACAAGTAGGGTTAGGCCATGGGCCTTTGGCTGGAACATGGGCAATAGCCCAACAAACTCCCCCTCCAGCCAAGGGGCCAAATGGACTTGAAGTGGAGCAACTTTAGACAGGCTTCCTGCTTGCCACACTTCTACAAAACTCATGATTGTCTACGATGAGTTCTTTCCACTTATCTCTATGAGTATCTAAGATGACTTCATCATAACCTTCAGGTTCTCCCATATTAGTCAATAGAATATACTCATCATGAGAATAACCTGTTGAGCTTGTTAGGACCGAAAATAAGCAGGTGTAAATGCAGAAGATAGCAAAGTAAACCTCAAAAGACCACGAGTAAGAAGACAATGAGAAATATACCAAAAGACATAAAGATTTAATGTGGTTCGGTCAATCTACCTACGTCCACAAAGAAGATGAGCAATCCACTATAAATATGAGAGTACAAAATAAAGAGAGAAACAATTTCTACCAATTCACTCAGAATACATGGGAGGTTTACACAAGTGATAACGTATCAAACTTGTGACCCATAAATTCTCCCTCTAACCAAAACTCTCAAAGCCCTTAAAGACTACATTGTGAGTGCTGATTAAGTTAGAAGGAACATTCCTCTATTTATAGAGTCCTAAAACTTTTCCTACCAGAAAAAGGATTAGTCAATCCAAAACTTTTTTCTAAAAGGAAAACCTATTTATGGTAAGAAATCAGGGCAAATAAAACCCAACAAATCTCTCCCTTGGCCTGAATTTCTGATAAAATAAATTTGTCCACCTTCTTTACTTAATAATCAACAACTTGCTTCTCCTCTCCATAATCTCCTTTGCAAAATTTATGTCTCAACACAGAGAACCTCTCTGAAATAATTTTTCCAACAAAATCTTCATTACTGTCAAAAAGGTTGCGATTAGAACTACACCCGTCAAGATTAACACCTCCTTCTAACCTGATTCAATCATCAATTATCGAACCACTAAATCTGACTCTATCATTGAATCTGGCTCTGTTACCACTTGTTAGGACCGAAAATAAGCAAGTGTGAACGCGGAAGCTAGCAAAGCAAACCTTGAAAGATCAAGATTAAGAAGACAACGAGAAATATACCAAAGGATACAAAGATTTAACATGATTCGGTCAATCGACCTACGTCCACAAAGGAGATGAGCAATCCACTATAAATATGAGAGTACAAAATACATAGAGAAACAACCTCAACCAATTCACTCGGAATACATGGGAGGTTCACACAAGTGATAACGTATCAAGCTTGTGACCCATAAATTCTCCCCCTAACCAAAACTCTCAAAGCCTTTAAGACTACATTGTGAATTCTAATTAAGTTAGAAGAAACATGTCTCTATTTATAGAGTCCTAAACCTTTTCCTACTAGAAAAAGGATTAGTCAATCCAAAACCTTTTTCTAAAAGGAAAACCTATTTATAGTAAGAAATTTAGGACAAATAAAACCTAACACATATTCATTAAGTCCACAAGTAGACTTTGAGGAGAGTAAAATGTGTGCAAATCTTACCGCTATCTTGTAAGGTAGAGAGGTTGTTTTTGAATGAACTCATCTTAAAGAAAACAAAAACAACAAGATAGTAAGAAAGTAGAGGCTCTAAGCCAAACCTGCAAAGCAAAAATACCAAAATTAATGGTCGTATATGCATATACTATTAACTATTGAAATCTTTAAAGTGTTCGAGTTTTTTCTTATCTTTTCCTTTTTGACAAGTCTCAATGCTTTATCTTTTTTCTGCTCTAAAAACTACAATATACACTTTCTATACATTTTACATACTCCAAAATTTTCAGATCCTGGAAGAGGTTGAACAACAACATATATGCTTTAAGTTAGGAGTGAAAATTATTCTCTGAGTAAGGAATCTCACTCAACTCTATGTTAGCAAAGCCAACAAATCTCTTGTACCCATTCTACCAATTATATATCATAATGACTGCTAAATTTTTATAGACTTCAAATCTCCTTTGTCTTGCCTGCTGCTTTTCTTCATATTATTACCCTTTCCAATCTGCTTAATTGGATCTATTATACAACCATTCACTCCACTGCATTGCGTAGAATCATGCCTCTTATTTGTGGCTGCATGTATGCGGCAGCTGTCCCACCAACAATTAATATACATGTTGTAATCATTAGATCTTTCCTTTCAGAAGTCAGAATGCTCACCTATGTTCACCTATGGATAGACCATGCTTAGAGTGTGTGTAAATAATATGTAGTCACTATTGCCAACAGAACAACCAAAGTAGCATTGATATTGTCTTTTCTTAATAATTTACACTCTTTAAAGGTGCACTCCCAAACATATCTGCATACATTTATCACACAAACAAATTACATAAACAAAGTATTATTAAGGAAAGTTTATTTAAATAAAAAATATCTTACACATTCTTTGTAGCAGGAAAAAGACTTCTGAAAATTAAAAAACGACGTCTAAATCTACTCTTCATCTTCCTCGTCACAATTTTCATAAATCTCGTCGCCTTTAATCCAAATCCAACTGTTTCTTATTTTCAGTTAAATCATCAAAATTAGAATAAACTATTTATTTCTGATTAGTAATAGATAAAAGTCATAAAAACATATTAAGCTTAAAGGTGACCAAAATAATTGACAGACTATAAGTGTGTTACTGACGTTGAAATTTTGCTGACACAACCTCCGAGTTGTTCTCAATGTCATTAGGTGTTATAAAATTTACCAAGAAGATGTAGATATAATCATTCCTGTAAGTACCAAAAAAATGTTATAATTATACAAATTGAAATAGAAAAATGCAATATTGAAGCAGTATGAATAGACAAATATAAGTTCTGAGTAAGCGACTTATAAAGTTTTCTTTTTTATTTGGACCATTGACTTATATCTTCGGCTTAATGTTATCTTGTTATCAATGAATTGAAGCTAGCACTCATAATGAGGACATGTTCCATATGCTTCAACTTCTCTATAATCTAAGAAAATCATCTTCTGATATTCTAACCAGAATCTGCATCATGTCTTTCTGAAGTCCTCTTCATTGAATTTCAAATTAATTCTCCGTATGTTTTGAATCATACTTGTTCACCTACCTGACCATCAATTACTTCACCTATATATCTCCTAGTACTAATAGCAGTAGCACAAATATCCATTTGAGAATGTGCACAAATGCATGTTGTTGGGTTTTCATGGAACTCTCTCCTGCCTGGCTTTATGTTTATTGGCTCGCCCATGAAACCTATTTTAGACATTCGAATTTGTGAGGCAAAC
Organism: Solanum lycopersicum; assembly: GCF_036512215.1. NCBI lineage: Eukaryota > Viridiplantae > Streptophyta > Magnoliopsida > Solanales > Solanaceae > Solanum > Solanum lycopersicum. The sequence continues at coordinate 46,329,215 of NC_090809.1, read as the reverse complement.
TCTTGTCATGCCATGTTATTTCGATGAAAGAGCAAACTATTAAGCTTCTAAGCATTGGAGCGGATAGTTGTCTTCTGACCAAAATATTTTCAGAAATACGAAAAGGATTTTAAAAACTTTACCCTTTCCTAAAGTAACATACCAACAAATAAAGTAATATGGTATTTGAGTAAAGAATATGACATTTCTAGGAGTATCATTATGACAAAAATCAGTTACCAAAAGAGCCAAATGCTTAGAAAGTTTCACAATAGCCTTTAATGAAATCCAAACTAAACGAAGTTGTGCCATCTTTATCCAAGGAGCAGTTTGACTATCTTTTTTATTCCACTAAATAAAAGCATAATAATTATTTATCTGTCATTATATCTATATCAGTAAATAAATAAATACTCTGCATTAATAAGGATTGGAGCAAAAAAATAACGAAATAAGGATAAAAACTCACCTTGAATTGAAAAATACAACAAGAGACGTAACAACCAAACTGCACCAAAGAGAAACAAATATGGTAAGAAGCAGCAGTGGGATAAACAATATTAGAGGTAGTCGATTGCTTTACTAAATCAAATAGATAAACAAAGACAGATTAAAGAGGAAGTTAGATAGGAAAAACTAAAAATCAACAAGATATAATAACAGAGTATGTCGATTTCTGTCTCATTTGTGAGTTTCAAGCCTTTCGCTATTACAATTTTTCAAACTCCAATTTTAAAATTTAGGTTATAAATGCGGTGGTTTCTCATGTTCTGGAGGATAATTTTACTCTTGTATGTATATGAACACTTACCTTATTCACCATCTTCCATAGCATCGGGATATCGCTCCTGTGAGCTATTAAGAATTGAAGATGGAGTACCTAGAATTAAACATAGCAATGGGCGATACTTAGCTTACAAAGAAAATGGTGTACCAAGATGGTGATGTGACAGGACGACCATCAGGGGTGACACATAACTTCGAAGGTAGAGGTTGTATTGCACGTTTAGCATCCTTAAAAAAATTTCTCACCTAGACCCATCTAAAAGGACTGCTACAATTTTCTCAAACATCCCTAAAAAATTCCTCCATTTTAAGCTTGGAATGAAATATTAAAAGCAAGAAAACACTTGCTCTACGATAGGAACATATATGCTATGATGGACAGAAACATATATGCTATGATGCTCAGGTCAAAAATGTCGAAAAAGAAAGACGTTTCTATGATAATTTTATTCATCTCTCGACTTTACTTTTCATTCAACCAATTTCAATTTGGACAATGAAATTTAGTTTTTCTTTTTTGCAGCTGTGATTCAACTTTAAATTGAAAAGTTTAAAGGTTCATTAATGCTACCACGAGTGTTGCAATAAAAAGTAAATTGAAAAGTTTAAAGTGTATTTCCATCCTATTGGTGTTATATGATAATAGAAACTTCTCCTATTGAGTTTACAAGTTTAATATAAAGAACTTATGACTTACATGCTCTATGATGATATTTTTTGAAAGTTAGCTTTCTCTTCTTCACATATAAATGATGGTTATATTTTAAGGGGACTCGCTGAAAGTACCAATTAATTCTTTTATTCAACTTTTTTGGCAAGTGTTCAAAAGTTATTGCGTGAGATCGTATGAAAAGATTGTTGGTGTTCTTACGTATGAAACAGTCTCCATGTTCTAAGGTATGAAGCTTACATTTAATATGTCTCTCATTTTTCTTGATTTTGGTGTCTCTGCATATTGTTTGCATCAGACGTTTTAGGTTGAGCTTTAGTGGTGGAGTAGTAGTTCTATTCTAAATTATTGCCTTTAAGCCGTCATGTTATGTAGATTAGGTGAACCTCAACGGGGATCCTGTTTTTTCTCGTGACATATTTCTTTTTTCGAGGCGTTTTTTTTTTATCTCAATCTGGCCATTTATATCTACTGATTGTTGAACCCAAAAAAAACTGTTGATTGTGTTCGCCATGTCCTTATGCACTCTAAGCTAGCATAATATTATGTGTTAATTATTGTCATTGTCTTATTGGTTCTACGTGATTATCCCAATTTCACACATTTGTTTTGTTGCTATTTTATTTTGGTCTCATGTTTTTCATATGCATAGTTAGGATCTGGTGGCTTATACTAGTATGATGTTGTAGCTTTCTGTGGATGAGCTGCATTATTTTGACTGTAGTTGATTTATACTTTTCGTTAATAGAATTCAAATATATTACTAAGTTGAGTTGAAAATTGGCCTTGCGGAAACTATAATTCTGCTGAATAACATATATTCTTGCAGGAACAAGCTTGCTCTTTACTATATATTTTAGGACTATACTAAGATATATGTGTTAGGTTGTGGAGCCTGATTAATATATATAACTGTTTACGCGATTTAATGCTATGGTTTGCACTAGACCTGATATAGAACATGCAGTGGGAGTTGTTAGCAGGTACATGGCGAACCCTGGGAAAGAGCATTGGGAAGCTGTGAAGTGGCTTCTGAGATATTTGAGAGGTACATCCAGTACTTCACTTTGTTTTGGCGAAGGCAATGTGACTCTACAGGGTTTTGTGGATGCTGATCTTGGTGGGGATGTTGACTCAAGCAAGAGTACATCCGGGTACATTTACACCATAGGTAGAACAATAATGAGATGGATGTCTAGGCTTCAGAAATGTGTTTGTCTTTCATCTACTGAAGCTGAGTATGTGGCAATAGCTGAAGCTGGGAAAGAGATGATATTGCTGGCAGATTATCTTGAGGAATTGGGCAAGAAGCAGATTGAGAAGATTCATTACTCCGATAGCCAGAGGGCCATACAGTTGGTTAAAAACAGTCTATCATTCGAAGACAAAGCACATCAGAAGGCGATACCATTTCACTCACAGGACAGTGAAGGATGGTGATATGTGCTTGGAGAAGATAGAGGGTGCAAAGAACCCGACAGACATGTTGACGAAATGTGTTGATGTTGGGAAACTGGGGTTATGCAAAACCTTGGTTGGTCTTCTGTAGTTGTTGCTACAGATGTTGCAGTGCGGTAAAGATGGTGACGATGAAGAGTTTTTGTTGAGAATGTATATTTTTGGATGACTGAGTCAGTCTCCAAGTGGGAGAATTGTTAGGTTGTGGATAAGCGGCTTATAAATTTTTTTTTTTATCTGGACCATTGGCTTATATCTTCGGCTTACCGTTATCTTGTTATCAATGAATTGAAGCTAGCACTCATAATGAGGACATGATCCATATGCTTCAACTTCTCTATAATCTAAGAAAATCATCTTCTGATATTCTAACAAGAATCTGCATCATGTCTTTCCTAAGTCCTCTTTATTGAATTTAAAATTAATTCTCCGTATGATCTAAATCATACTTGTTCACCTAACTGACCATCAATTACTTCACCTATATATCTCCTAGTACTAATAGCAGTAGCACAAATATCCATTTGAGAATGTGCACAAATGCATGTTGTTGGGTTTTCATGGAACTCTCTCCTGCTTTGCTTTACGTCTATTGAATCACCCATGAAACCTATTTGAGACATTCGAATTTGTGAGGAAAACTCTTGTCATGCCATGTTATTTCGATGAAGGAGCAAACTACTAGGCTTCTACGCATTTGAGCGGATAGTTGGCTTCTGACCAAAATATTTTCAGAAATGCGAAAAGGATTTTAAAAACTTTACCCTTTCCTGATGTAACAGACCAACAAATAAAGTAATATGGTATTTGAGTAAAGAATATGACATTTCTAGGAGTATCATTTGGACAAAAATCAGTTACCAAAAGAGCCAAATGCTTAGAATGTTTCAAAATAGCCTTTAATGAAATCCAAACTAAACGAAGTTGTGCCATCTTTATCCAAGGAGCAATTTGACTATCTTTTTTATTCCAGTAAATAAAATCATAATAATTTTTTATCTGTCATTATATCTATATTAGTAAATAAATAAATACTCTGCATTAATAAGGATTGGAGCAAAAAAATAATGAAATAAGGAAAAAAAACTCACCTTAAATTGAAAAATACAACAAGAGACGTAACAAACAAACTGCACCAAAGAGAAACAAATATGGTAAGAAGCAGCGGTGGGATAAACAATATTAGAGGTAGTCGTTTGCTTTACTGAATCAAATAGAGAAACAAAGACATATTAAAGAGGAAGCTAGATAGGAAAAACTAAAAAATCAACAAGATATAATGACAGAGTATATCAATTTCTGTCTCATTTGTGAGTTTCAAGCCTATCGCTATTACAATTTTTCAAACTCCAATTTCAAAATTTAGGTTAAAATCTAAAAATTTCAATGGAAGTATAAAGTGAAAAAAGTTACCTGCATGTAAGGCTTCACCTATAAACGTATAGCAACAACATAGAAAAGAAGGAGAAATAAGAAATAACCATTGTTGGAAGAAGAAAACAATGAAGGTGTGAAAGAGGAGTGAAGGATGAAGAAGAACCAACATAATGTGGAGGAACTAATATTAAGCCTATAGGATAGCTGGATTCACACCTAATGAACACATGTATGTATCAGTACATTAATTATTCAAGAGGCATTGTTGTCGTACATCTTATATTGCTTTTAGTCCAATTATGCAAAGCATTGCAAAAGGTAAAATGGGCCCAAGTTAATGGTAAAATTTTCTTAACTTTTAGTACAACTCTTTGATGTTGTGTTAGTCCATTCCAACTCTCACTTCTAACTAAGTAAGTATATATAACCATTGTTGGAAGAAGAAAACAATGAAGGTGTGAAAGAGGAGTGAAGGATGAAGAAGAACCAACATAATGTGGAGGAACTAATATTAAGCCTATAGGATAGCTAATGAACACATGTATGTATCAGTACATTAATTATTCAAGAGGCATTGTTGTCGTACATTCTATATTGCTTTTAATCCAATTATGCAAAGCATTGCAAAAGGTAAAATGGGCCCAAGTTAATGGTAAAATTTTCTTAACTTTTAGTACTACTCTTTGATGTTGTGTTAGTCCATTCCAACTCTCATTCTATATATATATATATATATATATAAACACTAGCCACCCCTTTGTCCATCTTGAAAGAGACTTAATTCAATAAAGCACTTAGATAATGAAACTTGATTTCAATTTTGATTTGGTTCAGTTTGATTATTAGTCATACACGAAAATAAAAATAAAGATTCATTCAAAACAGGAAAAAAGTGATAACAATCCATTCAAAATGAAAAATACCTAGGACAACATATATTATAGAACTTTCGTTCACTATATTTACCATATATAAAACTTCACAATTCACCATTTTAGTCTAGAAGAAAGATATAGTGACATTTCTAGTCCCGTAAAAATTATCATAGACACTCATATACATGTAACCAATAAAATGATTGTTTCCGTCTTGTACATTTTTTCTTTCATAAATAGATTAAAAACAAAATTTGATGAAAACATATATAATTAGATCCTTAAAATTATTTGTAAAAATAATATATTATGCATAAATAATAATAAAATATATGTATATATTTTTTCTATTTTGTTATTTCTTCAGTTTTTTTAAAAATAAACAAAACCAAACTAAATACTATTGATTTTTAAAAATCTAAAATCATACCCAAATAAACGGTGAAAAATCCTACTCAGGGCTAACTCAAGAGTATTGGGAGCCTAAAACGAAACTTTAAGAGAGGGGCCGCCTAATTTATCCTTTTTCATCATATGTGCTTTTATTTAAAATCTACTTTTTTAGCTATTTTAGACGCAAATTCATTAAATGTTGCTTTATAATCAATTTGTATTAGACTTAAGTCATCAGCGGTGCCTTAAAATTGTCCGCATAAATCACTTAGATATCTCAACTAATACTAGTACCAACTGAACACTTTTACCTATACAAAAACCGTTCCTATTAGACATTTTTTGATAATCAGCAAAAAGTGTGAAGAGTTTGTGATACACTTGGGGTGACGTGACAAAGTGACTCATTAAAAAATAACATTTGACATTGGACCACAAAAATTATAAAAACAGACACATTGAATATCTATTTTTTAAAAAAAGAAAAAGAAAAAAAATGACCTTACCCCACCCCAAACCAACCCCCTTTCATTTTCATCTTCTTCCCCAAAACACATTCTTTCTCAAATTACAAAATCTTATTCTTTTTAAATACTAAGAGTGAAGAAGAAAGAAAATTTTCTTGGCGGTTATTCAACTCTACATCGATTACAAAATAAAATTGATAGCTCCAAAATTATTTTTTTAAAATTTTTTGATATCATTTTTGATAAATTTAATGAACACATGAATTTGAGTAAAAATCTTTATTTGAAAATTGTGATAAATAAATATCGGCTAACTTTTTTTATACGTAAAAATCATTATCTTCTTTCATCTTCATATTTGTTCCTTGTTTCTATGAAATTTGAAATAAATCATACGAAGACTTTCTTTCAAATTTGAATCTTCATAGTTGATTTTCATTTATCTTCATATTTAAAAGATATAATTTTTTTGTATATTAAAGAAGAAAAGAAAACAATGTTTGAGCTAAAATGAAGAAAGTTTTATAAACTAAACTATGAAGAAGATGATAGGTAGGGAGTGGGGTGCTTTTCTTTTTTAAGTTAATTATAATGCCAAGTGACAATAAAAGAAGAAAAAACGTAAAATTAAAATAAAAAAGACACTATTTTAAGTCTTTTCACGCGCGGGAAGTGCAATACACATATTTTGCCATATCATCATTTTGTGTCTAATAGGTACATGTTTTGAACAATTTAGGTATTCAATATGTATAAGTCTTAGTTGAAATGTCTAAGTGAATTATGCAGACAACTTTGAGGGGCGGTCGATGATTTAAGCCTTTGTTTTAATAATTACTTTTAAATGATTACATAGCTAATTCATTCAATCTATTTTTGAAACATTGTTGATCTTTAAGAAGATCTAATCAATTTTGATTTCGAAAAAAAAAAAAACGGTTGAGGCAACAATTACATGAACTATCAATATTATCCTACAAACAATATGCATATATGAAAAAGAATTAAGTCTATTTATTTGATTGAGTATTTTCATTACACAATTATCGTCTAATTATATTATTTCTTTTTAACACTTTTATTTAAAAATAAATAAATCTAAACCATCAATATCAGAATAACTATTATGTGTTAGAGAAACTTCAAGGATAAGACAATATTTTTTTTTTTAAAAAATAATCATCATCCAGTAATCTCAATATTTTACCACTAAATAAGAAATCAAAAATAATTTTATATGCCTCAATTGGTTCAAATATATTTTAAAGTGAAAAAATAGTTTGATCTACTCAACATATATAAAGTAATCAACTCTAAAGATTCTTCAAGGGACTTGGTAATTTTGTTATCCATATTTTCATAAAATTGTTTCTTATTGAAATCAGATTTATGTTCATGTCATATGCAATTATTTTAGTAGAAATCATAGCATTAATAGTACATATAAGTTATTTTTTTTAAAAGCAACATATATAAGTTATTATTTTTTAAAAATTCGGACCCAAAAAGTATGAGGCCCCAAGCGATAGCTTTAGTGGCCTAGGGGTTAAGACGGCCCTGCTCCTACTCTCAGTTCTCTACAACTCTTTGACTATTCTAGGTCTTCATGAAATATTTTAAATATTAATTAAGAGTTTGTTTGATATTGCTATTAAAAATTGCTTATTTCTAGAAAAAATTTTAAATATATATTTTTTAAAAAAGTGTTTCTGAAAACAAAAATAATTTGTGTTTGACTAATTTATTTAAAAAGTTCTTTTGATAAGTATATAATGTTTGGCTAATCTTTTTCAAAAAGTGCTTCTATGATTCAAATTATGAAAATCACAAATATCAATATAATTTTAATATTAAGATTATTTTATAGAGAGAGTATTTATGTATCTACTCTAAAATCTTTAAATTAAATTAATATGTGTAGATATTCAAAATTTTAATCAATATTACCTTTTTTTCTAATCCTTCAAAATAATACGTAAAATAATATATAAATGTAAAATAAAAAAAATTTGTTGTAAAAAAAGAAAATATAAAATCTGAAATCAAACTTAACCAAACATATGAGATACGTTAATTAATTAATAAGGCATAAATTGATAAATATGTATATTATATATGAAAGAGATATATTTGGTGGTGAATTAAAAAAATGATTGCTTCTACTTTTATTTTTTATTTTTTAAGAAGTAAAGATTTTTAGTTTTTCCAACTGCAGAAAATTGTTTGTGCTTATTTACTTATTTGCTAAATGTCTTAAATTTTTCAAAATAAGTGTTTTTTTGGCCTCTTAGCAACAATTCAAACATGTTCTAATTAAATTGACGATGAATTCATCACATAAATTATACGTTTTCTCATTGTGTATTTTAATCCAATCGTATAAAAATAATTTTGCTCTAACTTGTAGTGCCATTGTGTGACGCACCGACAGATTTGTATGGAGAAAGTTAATAAGCAGAAGAATCCACTAATTTTTAGTTATGATTAAAATTTGAAACAGTAAAAATGAAATGAAATGAAATAAAAATGAGAATCAAATGACATGAAATGTATGGGGAATGTTCAATTTGTATTGGATAGCTCTAAAGTATTTAGACTTTTTCTTCGTTTAATACAAAGGAAAAAAATAGTAACAAAGGAAGAAGAAAGAAAAAGGTCATTGAAAAAGGTCTCTAAATGTTTACAACATGGAAAGACTTTCTCTAAAGGAAGATTTCATTAATATTACTTTAGATTATGACTTGTTCGTTTGACAAAAGTTCAAGATGTGGAAACATTTTCTTGTAGAAATGCAGGGTAAGATTGTTCAATAGATTCTTGTGTTCTAATCCTTTGAATTAAGGACCCACGTCTAGAGATAGCTTAGTGCAGTGATCTCCCTTCATATATAGTACTTAACAAGGGGTCTCATATTTGATTCTTGGTTAAGTGTTTATTAAGCCTTGTGTTGCTCGAACTCTTATAAAATGACATTAGGCGTGTATCGATTCTCTCAAAATAATGCAATTTTTCAGGATCAGACACGGGTGCACGATATTTTTGGATAGTCTAAGAAACATACTTCAAACTAAATTATGGTGCTAATGTATCCGAACTTTGAATCACTACCCAATAGGGATGTCGGGGCAGATGTAGATCATAACTTATTGGTTATGTGTTAAGGATATCCATTAAATAAACAAATTTTTGACCGGTAAATCAAATGGAATATCGTATAATTGGGAACTCGAGCACATAATGTTCAAATCCTATAGATCAGGTCTATAGGATGAATTGGAACTCACTCACCAAAAATAGAATGCTCACAAATTTGGTAATTTTTTTTGAATAGCTATATTTTGTTGATGTTGTAATATAGATGGCCGGCGTGAAAAGCCCCTATCCGTTCTCTCCAGAATACCCACATGTACCTTTATTTTATTGCAAAAAGTGTTGTGTAGCCCCTGTATTCAGATCAAACGAATCATTCCACTTCCAGCAGCAACGAGTGCTGAGTCAATGTGGGAGAGCGAAATGCGCTTAAAAGGTTCTATATCTTACCTCAAACCCCTTTAGTTTTACTACTCGTGACCCTAACAAATAGTCATTTGTCCGCATAGCTTTGTCTGAGTCCAAACCATCGAGTTCAGTAAGAGAAATTAAAGGTCTCAATGGAGATTGGCTATTCCAGCAGAAGCTAAGTTGCCACATTTGGGAGTAGTAAATCAACATTTATTTTAACTGATTCAGCCCCAAAATGGCTTCAGCTATTCGATTATGTACCCTCTTGGGTGAGACTAAAGGACTTTAACATTTATAATATTCTTGTTCATGTTCTTTGCTTTTTGATTTCGATTTCACTACCTTGTAAACCCAAATTTTTTATTTTGTATGAGATATGCCAAATCATACTTGTGTGAGACATTATTTAATTAATAAATGGATGAGATCCATCTGCCAAGTGACAAGTAACATCTATTAAGTTCTTTTGACATTTTTTTCTTTTTCACTTATTTCAATATGTTTTTATATTTATTTGTTTAAATTTTTTTAAACAATCTAATTAGTTTATGTTTTTTTTTTGTTTACACTTATTTCAACATATTTTGTTTTTATTTTTTAGGACGTTTTTTCTTAACTAATCTAATTATTTTTTTTAAGTTTTGCACTTATTTCAATATATTTTTTGTTTTATTTTTTAAAATGTTTTTTTCTTAACTAATCTAATTAGTTTATGCTTTTCTCTAATTATATAATTTTGTTTTACACTTATTTCAATATATTTTTGTTTTCATTTAAAATGTCTTTAACTAATCTAATTAGTTTCTGCTTTTTCTTTTTTATGTAGCGATTTTTGATTTGATTTTTTATGTTGTATAAGTTTTTATTTTACTATATTAATTTTTTTCTATTTGATTTTATTTATTCATATTTTTATAAATAGTTGTTTGTATTTAATTTTTTGTATATAAAATCAAGATATAAATAGTTTCTTTTAATCTAACAATTATTTTTTACCAAAAGTATCAATAAAAATTGGTAAAGTCGAAAGAAGCCTTTTAAGGAATAAACTAATAAAATTATCATTTTATTTATCATTTTCTAAGAAACATGTAAGGAAAGTAAATGAATAAACATTTATGAAATTTCACCTGACTTGATTTCAGGAATAAAAAACATCATATAAATTGAAAGAATGATTACGTATTTATATAAGTATTATGAATATTTTTCTTACTTATCATGAATAAAATTATTAAAATCTTAAAATGCAAATTTAAAAAAATGGTGGAAAGAGAAATCAAATAAAAAAAAATAAAAAGTAAAAGAGAAGGAGGGAAAAATGTCAGAAAAGGAAGAGAGGAAAAAGAAGTTTGGCCATTTCTTTTTGAAATGGGACCCAGTTAACTACTTGTCAAAAAATAAATGGAGGGTCATACAAGTTTTGTCTACCACAGACTACTTATACCTCATTCATAATAAAAATTTTCGAAGCTATAGAAGTTTGTCCATGCCATATGGTTGTGATGTCCTGGTGAGTAAGGCTCGCGTTAGAGGAGTGTCAGCGGGACTTTAATTCTTTTACATGATAGAGAACTTTGCTTCGAATGACTGTCCTATCAATCATAGGAATTGTTTGTAGATAATTTCATATGCATGTTGGTGCATGAGAAACATTGTGAAATGTGAATCACAGAAGAGAGAATTTTATTAGCCTCAAGGCTCCGCAATTTAGTTTAACTTTTAAAATTTTCAGTTGTAACAATCAACGATTAAGACAAAATATGGAGATTTGGGTTCTCTTTTATCTTTCTAGGTTCATGTGGTGATGTTGTCTTGCAAATTTTGGACCTAAATGCTTATTGGGAAGTGTGTAACCGCTTCATCTAAAAATACAAGTCGTTAGAGAAAACACACCTTTAATTACATATGTCTTTAGCACGCCCTCTGACATGCAGACCTAATTCCTTTTAATTGGTCAAGCACATGAAAAACATATTTGAGAATGGGTGGTGGTGAGATTCGATTCCAAGATCTCTATCTGTTGTGGTGCAATATTGAATTGTGTGGTCATCTCGTCTAAAAGTTTCCGTTGTTATAGAGATGACACACTTCTAATCTCTTGATTGTGTCTTTAAGGTATTGACTCCCTTGGTTGCTTCCTATATTTACTATGTTATAATTTGGATCCATTAATAAAAATCCTAGCTCCGTTAGCATGGTAAGTCCAAGCATATTGTTGAGGAACACCCCACCATATATGTGCCTAGTTTTAGACGGTTTTGTCAGACATCAACAAACTAAGGATGAAGGGGAGAGAACAGAGAACAATAGTACATACCTCTTATAATGTCAATGAATTAGTTCTTTGTTTTTTTTTTCAACTTGCTTCATTGATGACTGAGGTTGATAGTCTTGCATTTGTAGCCAAAGGAAATAATATGAACAGATGAAAAATGAAGGTACATAATCACTTCCGGGAAACTCCATACGCTCTTGATGAGAGGTTCATTTAGTAGTCCTAATATTGCTATCCAATAACTAGAAGTATGGCCTTTATCCATGCAATTGCAGATCTATCAGTCTCCTTCTTCAGCATATCACAAATCATTTCATTAAAAAGTCGAAACATTTTATAACAACTTTTCACTATAATGACCATGTTTTATTGCATAATACATAAAAGTACACTCAAACTTGGCCTCAGCTGACAAGTAAGTACTCTCAAAGTTTGTGAATACTGTACATCTAAACACCTCAACTTGGTCTTAATTGACAACTAAACATTCCAACACATGCACGTTGTGTTCACTAGACACATAACACTGAGGTGTCGTATATATTTTGGAGGTGGTTAGATGATCATTTTGTAAGTTGGAGTGTTCAACTGACATAGTTGGAGACAAGTTGTGATGTGCATATTCAAAGTTTGACGGTTTACTTTCCAGTTGAGGCCAAGTTTGAGTGTTTGTATATGTATTTATGCCTAATATTATCGTAGGTTTTCATAACATCATTTCGTTATAGCAGCCAAAAGATATCCCGACAAATGACTCTGTTACAAAGAGATTTGCCAGTATAAGTTCTTACACTGGGTATGTAACGACCTATTTAGTCGTTTTGAGCAGCAGACTTTATTTCTGGAAAAACTAGCAGAAGCGACGGACCCCACGACGGACCGTCATGGGCACGACGGACCGTCGCAGGGTCTCGTTTCAAAACAGTTAGAAAATCTGAAATTGGGTACTGAAAATTGACTCTCTGAACTTCGTAACGGAGTGGCAGGACGGACCGTCACAGGTGTGACGGACCGTCACAGGCCATTCACCCAAAATCCAGTTTCTGAACTGTGCGACGGACAGCAGGACGGACCGTCACAGGCGCGACGGCCCGTCACAGCTTGCGTAATTCCAGTTGGAGTCGGATTTTTGGTTAAGTTTTAAGGGACATTTTTGACTATTCTTGCCTTAATTATAAAGTTCGTGGGTTTATATTAATAACTCAAATTCTTGGGGGTTAAAAGAGGTAACCCTAAGTTAATTAGTGGGGTATTATTGCCATCTTTTATTCTTAATTATATACTAATTAGGGTAAAAGAAAGAGGATTTGAATAAGAAAATAGGAAGAACAAGAAGGGAGAGAGAGAAACGATCGAGAAGAAGAGGAAAACACCAAGCTTTGAGGATTAACTTGCTTGATTTCAATTCTTCGGTGGAGGTAGGTTATGGTTTTCATGCTATTTGATAGTAAACTCTTAATAGCGAATGATATGTGTTAGTAGTATTGTAAACCTTCTATATGCTTAATTGTATGCTTTCATGAATGATGTGATTATGTAATTGTTAATAAATAAGCATGATGAAGCTATTGAATCCCAAATCTTGAAAAGAAACCCTAATCTACTTTGTTAATGAAGATGCCTTGGTATAGAAGAAGGCTTGATGAATTAAAGTAATGGGATTGATGATGCCTTGGTATAGAGAAGGCTTGATGATTTACAGAATGATATTAGTGGATCGGAGTGTCACGTTCCGACACATAGTATTAGTGGATCGGAGTGTCACGTTCCGACACATAGTATTAGTGGATCGGAGTGTCACGTTCCGACACATAGTATTAGTGGGACGGGTGTCACGAACCGACACGTAGAATTAGGGGATCGGAGTGTCACGTACCGACACATATAGGGGATCGGAGTGTCACGTACCGACACATATAGGGGATCGGAGTGTCACGTACCGACACATATAGGGGATCGGAGTGTCACGTACCGACACATATAGGGGATCGGGTGTCACGAACCGACACGTAGAATTAGGGGATCGGAATGTCACGTACCGACACATAGTAGTAGGGGATCGGAGTGTCACGTACCGACACAAGAGGAAGAAAGATAATGAATCTTGAAAGATGATAATATACTCAACTTAATAAACTTAATTCCCAAATGAGTATGGCATTGAGGCTTGAGCCCTCATGGATGAACTTGATGGTACTTATTGATGATTATAGTACCTGTTGTTGCTACATGTTGAGTTTTATAGTTGAATTATGATATTACTTGATATATACTGTTCTCTATTTTGAGTTGACCGATGGTATCTACTCAGTACCCGTGGTTTGTACTGACCCCTACTTTTATGTTTTCTTCTTGTTATTTGTGGAGTGCAGCAAACGTTCCGTCATCTTCAACTCAGTAGTGATTCTAGCCAGTCTTCGTCATACCGGATATTCAGGGTGAGCTAATGCTTCTAGCTTGGACTGGGTCTTCTTCTTCAAGTCTTGATGCCTTGAACTTCCGGCATGGACTAGCTTCTTATGTATTTTTAGCTTTTAGAATACTCTTAGTTTAGTCATTTGATCGTAGATGTTCTTGTGATGGTGACTTCCAGATTTTGGGGAATAACAGATGTTGAATTTTAGAAGTTAATGAATTGGTCTTTAATTAATGAGTTTAAGTCTTCCGCATTACTTTCTGTTTATATTATATTGAAATGTTAAGGTTTAGATTGGTTGGTTCGCTCACATAGGAGGGTAAGTGTGGGTGCCAGTCGCGGCCCGGATTTAGGTCGTGACAGGGTATTCATTCATTGTGGGACATATTCATGGATTAAAAACTAAAACAACATGCATTTATCTTTTTTCTTACTTGGTGATATCATCTCTGGATTCCTGCGAAAGATTCGAGTGATGTCCTACATTGTGTAGAGATTGCGAGAATCCAGTAACAAATTCCTCCACACTGATCATCTCGCCTCCACTCGCATCAAATTGTTTGATGATTCTTTCAACCGTTTCATCAGCATCCGAAGGTGCAGGACCAAATTTGATATTGCATATTATTTTCAATTCCATACGTGAAATGACAATATCTTTGTTGTGATGGATGCTCTCGAATAACCTGTAATGCAGCAATTAGAATTATTCTTAACATTTCAAACGTAATATGCCATTTGTTCAGCCTACTGATCATCTATGTTGTTCAGCCTACTTAACATCCATCCATGTCGGCTTTTTCTCAAATTGCACTACTTTTAAAGGATCCGACATGCAGTTGACGACATTTTTAAAGTGTCTGAGCAACATAGATAATCACTAATAGCAGTTACTCACATTCTAATAGCAGAAATATTTTGTTTCCATCTTCTGTTTATAGAGTTCCTATAGTAGTGTTTTTGACATGTTGAAAAATATCTAATAGAATATGTTTCATTATTTTGTGTTCTTCCCTTTTCTTTTCGAGCCAATGCTGCAGAATCTGTGAGTAGTAAATAATTTCTTACCCAAAAAGGTATATAAAATTCAAAGTGAAATTTTACTCTGATTTAAGAACAAAATAACGTACTAAACATTATTCAATCTTATTGTCTTAAATATATCTTGTGGAAAACTAAAACTTATAAAAAAAAGGAAAGATATATTTTCTTGACACGAACTAAAAAGAAAAGTAAAACAAACTAATTGAACCGGAAGGATTATAAATTACTCATCATTTGATGGCCAAGAACCTAAAATGGTTAATATTAGGGATTCAAAAATGATGAATCTTTAAATAACCAATCTTGACTTTCAAGTAATCAATTGACTAAAAATTCAATTTCCCCCATAAAACCTTAAATTTTCTCATATTCATCTGATATATTCCTTTTGGGGGTTTTCCCCAAAAAAACAACAACTGATTTTTCTGTATTTTGAAGAATCATATACTTTGTGCTAAGTGGTTTTACTTTCCGTTCATATCTACCCTTTTAGCTTTACTATAAATTTGTTCAACATTTAGTTGTCAAGAACCTAAAATGCTGATATTAGAGCATCAAATAAGATGGATCTTTAAATATTCAATCTTGACTTCATGACCTGAAAGATTTGATGTAATAAAAAAAGGAGAATCTTAAATAACCAATATGAAAATAGACTTCAAAAAATGACTAAAAAAGGAAATTAAGTAACACAAATAAATTAAAACAGAATGAGTATAAATTTGACATTATTTGATGGCCAAGAACATAAAATAGCTAATGTTAGATCCTTTCAAAAAGATAAAACATTAAATTTCCAATCTTGATTTCATGACGTGCAAGATTTCATATAATTAATTTATTGAAATTCAATTTTACCCCCTAAAGCCTTAAATTTTCCATTTGGGGTTTTACCAAAAAAACTCATTTTTTTTTGTATCATTTAAAATCATAGTCTTTTGTGCTGAATAAATTTTCTTTTCATATATAGATACCACTTTTCATTTACAATAAATTTTACTCAACATTTGTTTGTCAAGAACAAAAAATGGTTAATATTAGAGCATTAAAAAAGATGAATGAGAAAAAAAAAGTTCCACAAAGAGGACTTGGTATTTCTCAACCTGAGAGGATTAGATTAGAGGAAAACCATAAAAAAGATTCATTTTTTCAGAAAATTCAATGCCCAAAATTCATACGAACATCATCAAGAATTGATTTTTCTTCAAAAAATTGTGCTTTTACACCAAATCTTCAAGGTATAGTTTTTGAGCATAATTTGGATCTTCGTGGTGTGCTGGAACAAAGATGTCAACAGTATCAGGAAAATGGAAGTTCTACATCAATTATAAGTCAGATTATTTAAGTTTTAAGTATTCCTTTGTACTTGACTAGATGGAGAGCCTTGGCGTAATGTAAAGTTGTTGTCATAGGGCCGCTTCCAGAAATGCAGAGTAAGGTTGTGCAGAATGAACCTTTGTAGTTAGGTCCTTTTCCAGGTTCATGGATAGCGGAAGCTTAACACTCTAGACTACCCATATATACTTAACAAGTGTTCTCGGGTTATAGTCTTGGGTATGAAGTCACCCTTGTAAGGGAGCGTTCAACCTACCAATGTGGAACTTTCTGTCGCGAATTTGAGTGTTATTGGTTGTTTATGTTTTTTTAAGTTGCTACATGTCTTCTTTGCTATTGTATTTGTTACACATAATTTTTGATATGCTTACTCAAGATGAGGGTCTATCAGAAACTGTCTCTCTAGTTTCACAAGATAGGTAGCTACCTACAGTCGCCCTCCCCAAATCCCACTTGTGTCATTATACTTAATATGTTATTATTGTTATATATATACTCAGAAGTTTTCTTTTTCTTGTGTTTGAATTGATTTTGTGGAAATTGTAGGTGAATATCTCATCACCTGTACAAAGTTTTCAGATAGAGCCCCTTCAAACCAAATTAATTATGGTTGTAAATGTTCACCTTATTTGTCTCCATACACTAATAGTTCCCTTGTTTTAATTTATTTATATTATTTCCTTTTTAGTTCGTATTAAGAAAAAAAATTCTTCAACTCTTTTATTAAAACTTTTCACACTTGACATATATTTAATACCATAAGATTAAAGGCCATTTTGGTCATTCTGCATATCCTTGGACTCGTCTCAAGTCAAAAGCAGACAAATAAATTGAAACAGAGAGTACTATTTATATGCTTGATCCCCAAATTCCAAGATAATGGACAAAAAGAAGATCTTATGTAGCTAGATTTTTAAAAAATGGTATTATGTGTATGCTCATAAATTTGATGTCTATTTTTTTGAATAGCTATATTTTAGTTTGTTGGTGATGTAATATAGATGGCTGGCGTGAAAAGGCCTTATCCATTCTCTCCAGGATCCCCGCCTGTCCCTTCATTTCGATGCAAAAAGTGTTGTGTTGCCCATGTATCTAGATCAAACGAATTCACTTCTTGCAGCAACAAGTTCTCAGTCAATGTAAAAGAGGGAAATGTGCTTAAAAGTTTCTATATGTTACCTAGAAATCATTTAGTTCTAATACTCGAGAGACTAATAATATTTAGTCATTTGACATTTTTACAGAGAAGTTATCTCAAAGTCAAAAGCTCTCAACGGAGATTTTCTCAGATTATATCCTCTAACAAAAACTTTGCCACATTTAGGAGAAGTAAATCGATGTTCTTTAACTGATTCAGCACCACAATGCCTTCAGCTGTTCGACTATGTTCCCTCTCGGGCGAGTGTAAAGGACTTAAGCATTTATACTCGTTTTCATGTACTCTGCCTTTTGATATCGGTTTTACTACCTTACAAACATGTTTAATTCACAGGTAGCTGCTGCAAAAGCATACGCGTCCTTCAGGTCTATGCATATCAGTTCAACAACTCATCCTAGGATTCATTCAATCTACAAAGATGCAGATTGATCGAGAAGGAACTCGTGGAAGTGACTTTCATAGTGAAGTTGAAGGAAATGTTGATTTGGAACTGAAGTTATAGAGAAATTTGTTAATTCCATATGTTTGTGATGTCCTGGTGTGTAAGGCTCGCGATAAAGGTTTGTGCCCAGGGCTTTAATTCTTTTACATGATAGAGAACATTGTTTCGAGTGTTTTTCCTACGATTTATAGGGATAGTTTGTAGATAAAACTTCATGTGCATGTTGTTGCATGAAAAACATTGTGAAAGTGTGAATCACAGAAGAGAGGTTTTCATTAGCCTCGAGGCCCCACTTTTTAGTTGAGTCTGATTTTAATTTTTCAGTTGTAATTATGAACGATTTTGACAAAATATGGAGATTTGGGTTCTGCTTGATCTTGCTAGGTCATGTAGTGAGGATGTGTTGCAAACTTTGAACCTAAATGCTTATCATGTATGTACAAGTCGTTAAAGAAATACACGTCTAATTACTTAATTATGTCTTCAACACGCCCTCTCACGTGCAGACCTGATTCCTTTTTATGGATCAAGCACATGAAAACATATTTGAGAACTGGTGGTGGCTAGTGAAACTCGACTCCAAGATCTCTATATGTCATGGTGCAATATCATATTGTGTGGTCACCTTGTCTACAAACTTAAGCTGTTAGAGAGATAGCATACTTCTAAAGCTTATGTCTAATGTTTGCAATATAATCTTCGATGTACTCTTCATTTGATGTCAAAATAAATAAAAATCGATGCAGTGTAATAATATTTCTCTTGATATAGTCTTTGATGATTCTCTCGGTGTCTACTCTTTCCGAATAAAAGATGCAATTGATGTTGGTGGGATACACAACTTCTTTCTCCCTTCTTTCGCGATGTATGAATTCTTTCCTGCTATGCATGAATTTTTTATCTTGTAATGCATGACTTCTTTCCGTGATGCATGTGTTTTCTCTTGAAAATGCATGACTTTTTCTTGCGATTCATGAATATCAACTCATGACGCATGATTTTTCGCGATGCATGAATATCTTCTCGCAATACATGAATATCTACTCGATGCAAGAATATCAACTCGTGATGCATGAATATTTTCTCATGATGCGTGAATATTTTCTTGCAATGCATGATTTTTGCGATGCATGAATGCCTTCCCACAATGCATAATTTTCTGTGGGGCATGAACATCTTCTCGCGATGCCTGATTTTCTGCGGGGCATGATTTTATGTGGGAAATAAATATCTTCCCACGATGCCTGGTTTTCTGCGGTGCATGAATATATTCCTGCGATGTATGAATATATTCTCGCGATGCATGAATATCTTCTCGATGCATGAATATCAACTTGCGATGCATGAATATCAACTCGCAATGCATGATTTTCTGCAAGGCATGAATATCTTCTCGCGATGCATGAATATCCTTCGCGAGGTATGAATATCTTCTCGCGATGCATGCTTTTCCACAAGATCATCCTTGGTACCAAATGGAGGTACTGCTTCGATTGAACGACATAGTGTCTTCTAGGTGCCTTCTGGATAGTGATATCGTCTCAATTGACAATATGGTAAAATGACCCGCTAGGTAGTCTATCAATTTCATCAATAACACTAATGCAACGATCCTCCGGGTAATAATTCTATCATGTCTGATAATATAAAGCACATGATGCTTTTGATGAAAAATTGTGAATTGTCCTTCTCGGGGTTTTCATTTGATTGATCTTTGAATATAGTTGTATCTTCGCTATAGACTTCATGTTGTTGGGAGTTGGATGAAACACTGGTGTTCACATTTCCCAAATCTTCGATATAAGCAATATAAAATATTTCTCCATCCACCGAAAATTGTTAATTTTGGGCGAGCTCTTCGCACCCCCTAAATCCTCCATATTCATCAATCGGAGGAATTTGCTAATTTCAGATCAAACCTATAAAATTGCATCTATAAAAAAAATCATTAGTTTTAAGTGAACTGATCTGTGACGATTTTTTCAGTTGTCTGCTCCTTATCTTGCTATCTCCACTTGAGTTTTTGATCTTCTGACACTTGATAGATAAGAAAATATTTTATGTCAAACAAGTGAAACATAAAGGGAAATTTTTTAAGAAAAATCAATTTTCGAAAAGTAGTATTTTGAAAAAAGTTACTACCAAGTATCATGTCACGTCAGTCTTAGCAAACTTTTTTGAGTCTGATGCTTGGAAGCCTATCTGGTTATTCGCTGGGGAGTATTCAAAGTCAATCTAGATTGCTGATAAAACTACATTGAAATTTTGAGGTCATCCTCAAAATTTGTGTCCCAATTAACTGTCTTGGCTTATCTTTTATTGCTGGTGAGTAAATCACCAAATTTTTGAGATCCTCTAAAAAAATTTATTCTAGTTTCAAACTTCCAAGTAATTTCAGTCTTGACTTGTTGAGGAAAAAATCTTCTTCTTGAGAATTTTTGAGTCCCTTTCAAAAATTCTGTCCTAGTTTCTATTTTAAGGAGAAAATAGAAATCTTACGGCGAATATGACCGAACCCTCGTGACGCCTATGTATTCCGTTGAGAAGGAAATTAGATCAAATGTATTTCCTCCTTAAAGCTGACAACAATATAAATTTACTAAGAAATCGACCGAAGCCGACATAGGTCGCCTACGTATCTCGTTCTTGAGAATTCAGGTTGAACGTAGTTTAAATTAAGAAATACTAAAAGGGGTATGGGTTGACCGAGACCGACATAGGCCGCCTACATATCTCATTCTTGAGAATTTAGGTCAGACGTAGTTCATTGCAAGAGGCATAAAACTTTAAATTAAGCAAATACAACAAATTTGATAATTACATGGAAAAGAAAAATACAAACTAAAACTTCACACTTAATATCTCTTGATAGCATCTGAGTTGATTGGTTTCGTCCATGCAGTGCCATCTAGCTCCGACAGGACCAAAGCACCTCGCAATAATACCTTGCGACTCATGTAAGGTCCTTGGCAGTTTGGTGCGAATTTTGTTTTGTACTCATCTTGATGGGAGAAAATGTGCTTAAGGACCAATTGGCCTATTTCAAAAATTCTGGTTCTTACTCTCTTGTAAAAAGCGCGAATCATTCTCTGTCGATATAATTGGCCATGAAAAACGATGACCATTCTCTTCTCGTCAATCAATGTTAACTGATCAATCCGCTTGCTGACCCACTCAGCATTACTTAATTTAGATTCTTGGATGATTCTCAAAGACGGTATTTCAACTTCAGCAAGTATGAGTGCTTTTGTTCTATTCATTAGCAGGTATGTATGTGGATCCAATCGGTGTTCTAACAGTCGTTGAATAACCCAATAAAGCATACGACAACATCTCATGCCAACCTCGGTGCTTGTCAATCATTTTCCTCAGAATCTTCTTGATGTTGTTATTGGCAGCCTCTACAGCTCCATTCATTTGGGGAGGATAAGCGGTTAAATTTTGGTGAGTGATCTTAAATTGCTCACATATATCTCTTATCAAGTGAATGTTGAGGTTTGCACCATGATTAGTGATGATGGATTCTGGTACTCCAAACCTGCATATTAGATTGTTGTGAACAAAATCAACTATAACTTTCTTGGTTAGTGACTTCTATGAAGCTGTTTTTACCCACTTGGTGAAGTAGTCAATGACAACCAAAATAAATCTGTGTCCGTTAATAGCTGCTGGCTTTATTGGACCAATGACATTCATACCCAAGCTACGATTGTCCAGGGCGAACTCATAGCATTTAGTTTGTGAGGCGGCACTCGGATTAAATCACTGTGCACTTGACATTTGTGACATTTCTGCACAAACTTGCAACAATCATGCTCCATAGTCATCCAGAAATAACCAGCTCGGAGGATCTTCCTTGAAAAAGTGAGTCCATTCATGTGTCTACCACAAACTCCAGCATGTATTTGTTCAATAATCTTTGCCGCGTCAACATCATCAACGCATCTGAGAAGACCTAAATATGGAGTTCTCCAATAAAGGATTTCTCCACTTAGAAAAAAGTTGAGAGCCAAACGGCGTATCGACTTCTTCTAGTTAGATTTGGTATCTTAAGGATAAATTCCAGACTCCAAATACTTCTTTATATTAAAATACCACGGCGAACCTTCTGGTTCTACTTCAATATGTGAACAATGTACCGGATGTTCTTTCAGCTCTACATCAAGAGGATCAATATAATTAGTATCCGAATGCTTAATCATTGAGGCAATGGTGGCAAAAGCATCAACCAACTAATTCTGTGATCTGGAAATATGTCTGAACTCAATCTTACGGAATCTTCTGCACAACTTCTATATATATTGCACATTTGGCGTGATCTTCGGGTTTTTCACGGCCTATTCTCCTTGAACCTGATGAATCAACAAATCTGAATCTCCGATAACTAGAAGTTCATGAACATTCATATCAATGGCCATTTTCAAACCAAGGAAAAATACTTTATATTCAGTCATGTTGTTCGTGCAATTAAATTGGACTTTATTTGCCACGGGATAGTACTGACTGAATTCTGACACTAAGACTGCTCCGATACATTTTTCTTGGTGATTTGCCGTTCTATCAAAGAATAATCTCCAGCCAGGATATGTTTCAGAAATATCTTCACCCACAAACATATACTTTTTCATCGCGAAAATAAGTCTTGAGCGGTTGATACTCTTCATCAACAAGATTTTCTGCAAGATGATCAGCCAAGGCCTATGTTTTTATCACCTTCTGGGTCACATACACAATATGTAATTCACTCTAAAGCATTTTCAATATAGACAACTTTTCGATCGGCATCACATTTTGGAAAATATACTACAGTGGGTCCATCCTGAAAATGAGGTACGTAGTATAAGAAGACAAATAATGTCTCAATTTTGAGAAATCCAAGTCAAAGCACAACACGTTCTCTCAAGAAGAGTATAACAAGACTCTTATGGAGTGAACTTCTAGGTTAGGTAATAAATTGCTCGCTCTTTCTTCCCTGTCTCGTTGTGTTGACCAAGTACGCATCCAAAATCATTATGTGAGGCGGACAAATATAGTAACGGTGGGTTTCCTTCTCGCGGTGGCACCAACACCGGTGGATTGGAGAAATAGTTCTTGGTAGCATCAAAAGCAGTCTGACATTCATCAGTCCATTTTGTCAAAGCGTCTTTCTTCAACAGCTTGAAGATAGCCTCACACACCACGGTGGATTGAGCTATGAACTGACTGATGCAATTAAACCTCCCTAAGAACCTCATCACTTTCTTCTTAGTCTTCAGAGGAGGTAACGCCTGAATTACCTTGATTTTAGAAGGATCGAGCTCAATACCCCTTTTGCTGACTATAAATCACAATAACTTGTTGGCAGGCACTACAAAAGCACATTTGACGGGAATTAATTTCAAGTTATAACGACGCATATGGTCAAATAACTTCTTTAAATGAGTCAAATGGTCCAAACTCTCGCGAGACTTGATTATGACGTCATCTACATACACCTCAATCTCCTTATGAATCATGTTATGAAATATGGTCGTCATAGCCCTCATATAAGTAGATCCAACACTTTTGAGGCCAAATGGAATCACCCTGTAATGATATACACCCCAAGGCGTAATAAGCATTGTCTTTTCTTCATCTTCCTCGTCCATCAGGATCTGATGATAACCTGCGTAACAATTTACAAACGACTGCATTTCCTGCTTAGCACAGTTATCGATCAAAATGTGAATGTTCAGCAACGGAAAATTATCCTTTGGACTTGCTTTGTAGAGATCTCTGTAATCAACACATATTCTGATCTTCCCATCTTTTTGGCGACAAGAACAACACCGGCCAACCAAGTCGGGTATTGCGTCACTTACACTAATCAAGACTCAATCCATTTGGTGATCTCTTCTTTAATCTTCAAACTTAACTCAGGCTTGGAATTGTGAGCTTTCTGATTCACTAGACTAAACCCTAGCTTAATCGGCAACTTGTGAGGCACCATATTGGTACTCAGCTCTAGCATGTCGCTGACTTGCCAAACGAACACATCAACGTATTCAGTAAACAAATGTATCAAATCCTTTCTTTGAGCTTCATTCAAATGGACACTGATCTTGACCTCTTTGACACACTCCTGGTCTCCCAGATTCACGGTTTCAGTATTTTCTAAATTTGGCTTATGTTGATTTTCAAACTGTTAAAATTCCTCATCGACATATTCTAGTACTTCATTTTCCTCTTCGTATTCTTTACCTCGTCATCACCTACCTCATTTTATTCGTTCAGCTCGTGCATAACATGACATTGGAAGTTTTAAAATTAATATTACTGAAATCATAAATAGACAAAGTTAGGAAAGTAAAAATATAGTAAATAAGTAAATAAACAAGTTTTCAATAAAAGAGGCTTTTATTTAAATTGGAAAACAATGCAAACTTTGTCCATAACGAAGGGCAATGGTGCCTTCTTAAACATCACATGGAAATTTTAACATTCACCAATTAAAGAAAAAGCAAAATGGTGGGTCTTGGACCTCTTTGGACTACCACCGATTTTCAAAATATGCATAGACAATGTCCTTTGACCAAGATGATCAGGGAATCAAGATTGGTGTGGAAGTCCAATTTTTCAGCTCCTCTCCAGGCTCATCATCGCGGATACCAGCTAGCTCGACCTCTTCCTCTATGACAACATCGATCTCTTTGAAAAGGTTGCAGATTCCTTTCCCAAGGCTATCACGGTCGGCATACTCACGAACTAGAAATGATTGGTACGGGTAAGGGATTGACCTAGATAATGCTTAATCACCGTCTTCTTCATCTTCAGCTCATCATCTGTGGGGATGTACCCCAAACCATATCTCGCTCCTTTGACGGAAATTAAATAGGCTCAATAATTCCTTAGGAATTCATTCCCAATCTGAGACCTAGATAGAACCCATTCTGTAGCATCACAGTGACAATCATCTTGTACGTAACATGCATAGGAGGCTGTGGAGTCAAACCCTCACCGATGGCATTTACCAGCTCTACCGTGTAGAAATTAGTGTATTGTGAGACTTCATCAATAATTGAATCCTGCCTAACGAAGTGACTCCCCTCGTTGTGAATAACTAGTTCTTGGTCCTTCCAGATGACCTTCATAGTCTGGTGAAGAGTAGAAGGCACAACCCCATCCATGTGGATGAAAGGCCTTCCCATAAGAAGGTTATAGCTGGCACCAATGTCTAAAACCTTAAACTGTACGTTGAAATCTTCGGACCCATTTGGATTACCAAATTCGCCGCTCCTAATGTGTCTCTTTGTACCCCGTCGAAGGCTCTTACACTGACATGGTTTTATTTTAGTTTCCCTAAGTAAAACCTGAACTACCTCAGAGTCGACAATGGGCAAATGTTGAGACAAGACCTATCATCCACCTGGACACAGTTGATGACCAATGCCCAAAATTCATACCAACATCATCAAGAATTGATTTTTCTTCAAAAGATTGTATCTTTACATCAAATCATCAAGGTGTAGTTTTTGGGCATAATTTGAATCTTCCTAGTGTGAGATGTCAACAGTATAAGGAAATTAGAAGTTCTACATCAATTGTATGTCAGCTTCTTTGATTTTAAATATTCCTTTATACTTAACTAGATCCATCCTTGGCGTAATGTAAACTTGTTGTCATAGCCTCTTCTAAAAATCCAGAGTAAGGTTTTATAGAATGAACCTTTGTGGTTAAGTCCTTGTCCAGGTTCATGGTTAGCGGAAGCTTAACGCACTGGACTACCCTTCATATATACTTAACAAGTGTTTTCGGGTTAGAGTCTTGGGTATGAAGTCACCCTTTGTAAGGGAGTGTTTAACCTATCAATGTGAGACTTTCTGTTGCCAACTTGTATTTGTTCAGACCCCAAGTGGGAACCCAAAAAAAAAAGTCAGCTTCATTATATATATATATATATATATGTGTGTGTGTGTGTGTGTGTGTGTACATAACAAGATTCTAACTAATTTCTTTTATAACTTTCAATAGTTTTCTTTCGGTCAGTGGCAAGTTTGAGTGTTTGTATATATATTTATGCCTTATATTATCATAGGTTTCCATAACATCATTTCGTTATAGCAGCTAAAAAGAATAAAGTACAAACACATAAAAAGATTTGAAATATTTCATATTCGATCAAGAAAAAATTATCAATAAATTGATAGTGTCCTTACAAAAATTTCACATCATAAATTCTAGAACTACAAGTGTAGCTGATAGACCTATAGATATAATATTTTAATTCAATAAAAAAAATTGTGCACTAATAATATTATTTAATATGCTCAAATAAATAAGTTAATGGTTAGTGCTATATATGATTGTAAATTAAATTATATTATTAAGTGCATAAGAAATTTTATGAATTATTTTTAATTATAAAATTATT
Source organism: Solanum lycopersicum (assembly GCF_036512215.1). NCBI lineage: Eukaryota > Viridiplantae > Streptophyta > Magnoliopsida > Solanales > Solanaceae > Solanum > Solanum lycopersicum. The sequence continues at coordinate 46,302,646 of NC_090809.1, read as the reverse complement.
ACATTTTAAATTATCGGCGCAAAACGCGGACACGTATAATAGTACTATACTAAAATGTCATTCAATATTATTGTCTTAAATATGTCGTGTGGAAAACTAAAACTTATTAAATATGAAAGACATATATTTTCTTGACATGAACTAAAAAGAAAAGTAAAATAACCAAATTGAACCAAAAGGATTATAAATTTCTCATCATTTGATGGCCAAGACCCTAAAATGGTTAGTATTGGAGATTCAAAAAAGATAAATATATAAATAGACAATCATGACTTTCAATCAATTAATTGATTAAAATTCAATATTTTACCCTAAAACCTTAGATTTTCTCAAATTCATGTGAAATATTTCTTTTGGAGTTTTTCCCAACAAAAAGATATTGATTTTTCTGTATGTTTGGAGAATTATAGACTTTGTGCTAAATGGATTTTCTTTCCATATATAGCTACCCTTTTACCTTTACTATAAATTTGCTCAACATTTATTTGTCAAGAACCTAAAATGGCTGATATTAGAGCATCACAAAAGATGAATATTTAAATATCCAATTTTGACTTCATGACCTCAAAGATTTGATGCAAATAAAAAAATGAATCTTTTTAAATAAGCGAAATGAAAAGAGACTTCAAAAAATAGACTAAAAAGGAAAATAAATAATACCAATAAATTAAACGGAATGCGTATAAATTTGATGGACAAGAACATAAAATGACTTATATTAGAGCTTTCAAAAAAGTTGATTCATAAAATATTCAATCTTGACTTCATGACCTGAAATATTTCATATAATGAATTAATTGAATATCAAAATTTTCCCCTTAAACCTTAGAATTTTTATTTGGGGTTTTACCAAAAAAACTCAGATTATTTTGTATCATTTAAAAATCATAGTCTTTTGTGCTGGATGGATTTTCCTTCCATATAGATAACCCTTTGCTTTTACTAGAAACTTTGCTCAACATTTAATAGTCAAAAACAAAAAATGGCTAATATTAGATCATCAAAAAAGATGAATGAGAAAAAAAAAAGTCCCACAAAGAGGACTTGAAATTGCTCAACTTGAGAGGATTAGATTAGAGGAACAACACAAAAAAGATTCAATTTTTCAGACAATTCAATGCCCAAAATTCATACCAACATCATCAAGAATTGATTTTCTTCAAAAGATTGTATCTTTACACCAAATCATCAAGGTGTAGTTTTTGGGCATAATTTGAATCTTCCTAGTGAGAGATGTCAACAGTATCAGGAAATTTGAAGTTCTACATCAATTTTAAGTCAGCTTCTTTGAGTTTTAAATATTCCTTTATATTTAACTAGATGGGGATCCTTGGCGTACTATAAACTTGTTTTCATAGTCTCTTCCAAAAATGCCGGGTATGGTTTTGTAGAATGAACCTTTGTGGTTAGGTCCTTGTCCAGGTTCATGGATAACGGAAGCTTAACGCACTGGACTACCCTTCATATATACTTTACAAGTGTTTTCGGGTTAGAGTCTTGGGTATGAAGTCAGCCTTGTAAGGGAGTGTTTAACCTATCAATGTGAAACCTCCTGTCGCCAACTTGTATTTGTTCGGAACCCAGGTGGGAACCCAAAAAAAAAAGAAGTCAGCTTCATTAAATATTTGGATCTATATATATAGAAGTCAGCTTCATGAAATATTTGGGTGTTCTTGGTTGTTTATGTTTTTTTAGTTGCTTCATGTCTTCTTTGCTATTGTATTTGTTATACATGATTTTTAATATGGTTACTCAAGCTGAGGGTCTATCAGAAATGGTCTCTCTACTTTCATAAGATTGGTATAAGCTACGTACAGTCGCCCTCCCCAAATCCGACTTATGTGATTATTCTTGATATGTTATTGTTGTTATATATATACTAGGAAGTTTTTTTTCCTTGTATTGTATTGCTTTTCTGGAAATTGTAAGTGAATATCTCCTCACCTCGACAAAGTTTTCAGGTGGAGGCCCCTTCAAACCAAATTTATTATGGCTGTAAATGTTCACCTCATTTGCCTGAAGAAGCTAAGGTAATTCTATTAGCTTGTTTTGATAAAATGGAATAAATCTTCTTGTCTCCATATACTAGTAGTCCCTTTGTTTTAATTTATTTAACTTACATTTCTTTTTAGTTCGTTTCAAGAAAAAAATCGTCAACTCTTTCATTTAAACTTTTCACACTTGACATTTATTTAAGACAATAAGATTAAAGGTCATTTTGGTACATTCTGCAAATCGTTAGGCTCATCTCAAGTCAAAAACAAACCAACAAATTTAAACAGAGAGTACTATTTATATGCTTGATCCCCTTGTTCCATGATAATGGACAAAAAGAGTATGTAGCTAGATTTTTTAAAAAAAAGGTATTATGTGTATGCCCATAAATTTGATGTCTATTTTTCTGAATAGCTATATTTTGGTTTGTTGGTGATGTAATGTAGATGGCTTGCATGAAAAGGCCCTATCCGTTCTCTCCAGGGACCCCTCCTGTCCCTTCATTTCGATGCAAAAAGTGTTGTGTTGCTCCTGTATCCAGATCAAACGAATTCACTTCTTGCAGCAACAAGTGCTCAGTCAATGTAGAAGAGGGAAATGTGCTTAAAAGGTTCTATATCTTATCTAGAAATCGCTTAGTTCTAATACTCGAGAGACTAATAATATTTAATCATTTGACATTTTTACAGAGAAGTTATCTCAAAGTCAAAAGCTCTTAATGGAGATTTTTTAAGATTAGCTCCTCCAGCAACAACTTTGCCACATTTTGGAGAAGTAAACCGATGTTCTTTAACTGATTCAGCCCAACAATGCCTTCATCTATTCAGCTATGTTCCCTATCGGGTGTGACTAAAGGACTTTAGCATTTATACTCATGTTCATGTACTCAACCTTTTGATATCGGTTTCACTATCTTACAAACGTGTTTAATTCACAGGTAGTTGTAGCAGAGCATACGCGTCCTTCAGGTCTAAGCATATCACTTCAACAACCCATCCTTGGATTTATCCATTCTGCCAAGGTGCAGATTGATCGAGAAGGAACTCGTGGAAGTGGCTTTCATAGTGAAGTAGGAGGAAATGTTGATTTGAAACTGAAGTTATAGAAATTTTGTTAATTCCATGTGTTTGTGATGTCGTGGTGTGTAAGACTCACGATATAGATGTGTGTGAAGGGATTTAATACCTTTGCATGATAGAGAATGTTTTTTCGAGTGATTGTCATGATATTTATAAGGATAATTTGTAGATAACACTTTATATGCATGTTGTTGCATGAAAAACATTGTGAAAGTGTGAATCACAAAAGAGAGGTTTTCATTAGCCTCGAGAGGCTCCACTTTTTACTTTCGTTTATTTTTAATTTTTTAGTTGTAATAATGAACAATTTTTACAAAATATGGAGATTTGGGTTCTGCTTCATCTTGTTAGGTTCATGTATTGAGAATATGTTGCAAACTTTGGACCTAAATTCTTATTATCTCATTTAAAAGTACAATTCATTAAAGAAAACACTCCTCTAACTACTAAATTATGTCTTTAACACGCCCTGTCGATCAAATGCAAACCTGATCATTGTTTATGAGTCAAGCACATGAAAAATATATTTGATCACGAACGTTGGGAAGTGAGATTTGATTCCAAGACCTCTATCTGTCGTGGTGCAATATCAAATTGTGTGGTCACCTTGTTTACAAGCTTAAGTTTTTAGATAGATATCACACTTCTAATCTCTTGATTGTTTCTTTAAGATGATGACTTCTTTGGTTTCTTCCGTTGTGGAATATTGGATACCCTTAATAAAAATTGTGACTCTTTCATTGTGATATGTCACTCATTAATGCATTGTGATAGTTAACAATATATAACCACACTTTCACAGTCGACACGTCTATATAAGTTGTGTGGTTTCCATACTTGTATAAATAGTTATTATTTCACTTGTGTTATAATAAAGCCATATATTAGTGCTTTTTGGAATGTGTTGCGGTACTTTTCCAATTTATATTTTTCCCTTAATGTTGTCTTTTATTACTTAAGTTGTTTTGTACTTTTATGTAAATAAAGCTACATTTTTGTGCCTTTTAAGATGCTTAAAGTCATTCTTTCTTCCTTCATTATCTTTCTTTGCTACGATTTATTCCAACTTCTTATACTTAATAATTAATGAGTAATGTAAATTTTTATAAACTATGATTACGGAGAAATATAAAAAATTGATATAATTAATGAGCAATTTAAATTTTACATTTACTATGTTCATTCCAATTTGACAAACATTATTTGACTAGATATAAGATTTTCAAAAATAAAAGACGAATTTCAAATTTGTATTCTAAAACAAGTCTTTAAAAACAAACTATTAAAATGTGATTGACTCTTCATATTTCACATGTGTAACGACCTGTTGAGTCGTTTGGAGCAGCAGAGTTAATTTCTAAAAATCACTGTCTGGGTCGACGGATCCCACGACGGACCGTCATGGGCATGGTCCATGATGGACCGTCGAGGGTGTCTCGTTCCAAAACACTTAGAATTCTGAAATTTGGGTACTGAGATCGACTCTTTGAACTTCGCGACGAAATGGCAGGACGGACCGTCGTAGGCACGACGGACAATCACAGGGTCTTAAATAAAAAGTGAGTCTCTGAATTCTGTGACGACTCAGCAAGACGGATCGTCGCAGGCACGCCGGCCCGTCACAGGCTACGTAACCTTGACTGGGTCGGATTTCTGTTAAATTTTTTAAGGGGCGTTTTGGACTATTCCTGCTTATAATTATAAAGTTAGTGGTTTAATGTTAATAATTTAATTACTTGGGGGTTAAAAGAGAGAACCTTGAATCAAGTAGTGGGGTATTTTATCATCTTTTATAATTAATTATATGCCAATTAGGGTAAAAGAAAGAGAGTTGAAATAAGAAAAAGAGAAAGTACAGAGAGAGGGAGAACGAACGAACGAGAGAGGGAGAAACGAAGAAGAAAACAATACATTGGAAAAGTAGATTTCTTGACTTCAATTCTTCGGTGGAGGTAGGTTATGGTTTATGCTATTCGTAGTAAACTCTTAATAGCGAATGATATGTATTGATTAGTGTTGTAAACCCTTCTATATGCTTAATTGTATGCTTGCATGAATGCGAATATATAATTGTGATAAAATAAGCATGATGAAGCTATTGAATCCTAAATCTTGAAAAACCCTAATATACTTTGTCAATGATGATGCCTTGGTATAAAAGAAGGCTTGATGAACGAAAGTAGTGAGATTAGGGGATCGGGTGTCACGTTCCAGCACCAGGATAGTATGATGAGGATCGGAGTGTCACGTTCCGACACCAGGATAGTATATGGATCGGGTGCCACATTCCGGTACCAGGATAGTATGATGAGGATCGGGTGTCACGTTCCGGCATCAGGATAGTATGATGAGGATCGGAGTGTCACGTTCCAACACCAGGATAGTATATGGATCGGGTGTCACGTTCTGGTACCAGGATAGTATGATGAGGAATCGGGTACCACGTTCCGGTACCAGGATAGTATGATGAGGATCGAGTGTCACGTTCCATCACTAGGATAGTATGATGAGGATCGGAGTGTCACGTTCTGACACCAGGATAGTATATGGATCGGGTGTCACGTTCCGGCACCAGGATAGTATATGGAGCGGAGTGTCACGTACCGACACGAGAGAAATAAATATAATGAATCTTGAAAGATGTTAATATACTCAATTTAATGAACCTAATTTCCTAATGAGTATGATGGGGAGGAGTGAGTCCTCATTGATGTGCTTGGTGTTGTGACCAAGGGTTATGGTAATTGTAAATGCCGCATGTTGAGTATTGTAGTTGGTTTTATGATATTATCTGATATATACTATTTTCTATTTTGAGTTGGCCGATGATATCTACTCAGTACCTGTGTTTTGTACTGACCCCTACTTGTATATTTTCTTTTTTTATTATTTGTGGAGTGCAGCAAACGTACCGTCGTCTTCAACTCAATCGCAACTCTAGCCAGTCTTCGTCACACCAGATTTCAGGGTGAGCTAAAGCTTCTAGCTTGGACTGGATCTTCTTCTTCATGTCTGGATGCCTTGAAGTTCTGGCATGGGCTATCTGTTTAGTTATTTTAGCTTCTTAGATACTATTAGACTTAGTAATTTGAGGATATATGTTCTTGTGATGATGACTTCCAGATTTTGGGGATAATAATAAGTGTTTGAGTTTTTAGAAGTTATTTAATCGATTTTCATTAATGAGTTTAAGTCTTCCGCATTATATTATGTTAGTTATGGTTGAAAAGTTGGGTTTTAGATTGGTTGGTTCGCTCACATATTAGGATAAGTGTGGGTGCCACTCGCGGCCCGCTTTGGGTCATGACAAACTTGGTATCAGAGCATTCGGTTCGTTGGTCTCATCACACAAGAACGAGTCTAGTAGAGTCTTGAGGAACGGTAAGGGGACGCCTTTACTCTTCTTTGAGAGGCTATAAGACTTCAGGAAAATTCCATTCTGTTCTTCTTTCGTGCTATTACTTGGATCCAATTGGTATCTAGGTGATACAAATTGGTATCTGACCATCTTCACTCTATTTCACAGATGGTTAGAACTAGAGCAACAACCGCGCCAACACCAACACCGGCAAGACAAGATGCGTCTGAGCCAGCCACTGGGGCTGTAACTCGAAGAGGGGCAGTAGCAAGAGGCCGTGGTAGAGGTCGCGGGAGGACGTCCTCTAGAAGAAGAGGACAAACACTTGTCCCATCATCTAGTACTAGGGTGGTGACTCCTCCACCGATTAAGGAAGTAGTAAGAGAGGGTGAGGAAAGGGAAAATGAGCAAGTGCAGAATGAGAAATTACCACCCCAACCTACCCCAGAGATGATCAATCAGGTTCTTGCCTATCTTAGCGGATTATCTGATCAAGGCCAGACACCTCCAGTGTTTTCTGCACCAGCACCCCAGGTTCCAGAGGTACAACCTGCAGCTACTGTGGCTCCCCGCATGGATGCCTCATTGGAAATAGGCACGTTTCCTCGTTTGACTACAGGGCCTATAATGACAAGCGATCATCATGAACTTTTCAGTAAGTTCTTGAAATTGAAACCTCCAGTCTTCAAGGGTGCTGAATCTGAGGATGCCTACGATTTTCTGGTTGATTGTCATGAGTTACTACATAAAATGGGCATAGTGGAACGATTTGGCGTTGAGTTTGTAACCTATCAGTTTCAAGGGAACGCCAAAATGTGGTGGCGGTCACATGTGGAGTGTCAACCATCAGAGGCACCACCTATAACTTGGGCATCATTCTCTAGTTTATTTATGGAGAATTATATACCCCGTACTTTGAGGGATAGGAGGAGAGATAAGTTTCTAAGTCTAGAGCAAGGCAGGATGTCGGTTACTGCTTATGAGGCTAAGTTTCGTGCACTCTCCAGATATGCCACCCAGCTTTGCTTCAGTCCACAAGAGCGGTTTCACCGTTTTGTGAAGGGGTTGAGGTCAGAGTTGCGGATTTCAGCCTTACAGGTAGCGGCTACAGCAAAATCCTTTCAGGAAGTGGTAGACTTCGTGATAGAGGTGGAGGAAGTGAAGCCAGATGACTTCACCATGTTATCGACATCAAAAAGGTTTCGTAAGGGAGGTGAGTTTAATGGTTCTTACTTCAGAGGGCAGGGTTCAGGAGGTTATCCAGCCCGACCAATTCAGTCTTCACTGCAGGCTGTAGCTGGGGGTCCACCGCAGACCGGTCAACATTTCTCTAAGTTTGGAGGTTATCCCCAGACTCCGTCGTTCTCACAGAGACCTATGCTTGAATCCAGAGAGTGTTATGGATGTGGAGAGACTGGACATATTAAGAGGTATTGTCCAAAACAGAGTTACAGACCCCCAATAGTCAGAGGTAGAGGTGGTCATGGAAGAGGCCGCTATTCTGGAGAACGTGGTGGCCAAGGTAATGGTGGTCACCAAATCAACCGGGGTGGCGGGCAAACTGGAGCCACTACAGCACAACATGGTAGGGGCAACGGGCAGACAGGCGATAGGGCCCATTGTTACGCTTTCCCCGGGCGGTCGGAAGAGGAGACATCCGATGCTGTTATCACAGGTAATCTTTTGGTTTGTGATTGCATGACTTCCGTATTATTTGATCCTGGATCCACATTTTCATATGTATCTTATTCATTTGCTACTGGTCTTAATTTACATTGTGAATTGCTTGACATGCCTATTCGTGTTTCTACTCCGGTGGGTGAGTCTGTGATAGTTGAAAAGGTGTATAGGTCTTGTCTTGTAACGTTTGTGGGGAGCAATACTCATGTAGACCTGGTTATCTTAGAAATGGTTGATTTCAATGTAATTCTGGGTATGACTTAGCTTTCTCCAAACTTGCAATCTTAGATTATAATGCTAAAACTGTGGCGTTAGCCAAGCCTGGGAAAGATCGGTTAGTGTGGGAGGGTGACTACACTTCCAATCCAGTTCGTATCATCTCCTTTCTTTGTGCTAAGAAAATGGTTAGTAAGGGTTGTTTGGTGTTCTTGGCACATCTCAAGGATGATACTACCCAAGTACGTTCAATTGAGTCGGTTTTGATAGTCCGTGAGTTTCTAGATGTGTTTCATGCAGACCTTCCTGGTATGCCACCGGATAGGGATATCGACTTTTGTATTGATCTGGAGCCGGGTACTCGCCCCATTTACATACCCCCTTATAGGATGGCTCCCGCTGAGTTAAGAGAGTTAAAGGCCCAACTTCAGGAGTTGTTAGGCAAAGGCTTTATTAGACCAAGTGCATCCCCTTGGGGTGCTCCCATTTTATTTGTGAAGAAGAAGGATGGAAGTTTTCGGATGTGCATAGACTACAGGCAACTAAATAAAGTAACTGTTAAGAACAAGTATCGTCTTTCTCGCATCGATGATTTGTTCGATCAGTTACAAAGTGCTTGTACCTTCTCAAAAATTGATTTGAGATCTGGTTATCATCAATTGAAAATACGGGCAACGGATGTACCAAAGACTGCTTTTCGGACCTGGTATGGCCATTATGAATTCTTAGTAATGTCTTTTGGGCTTACTAATGCCCCTGCTGCTTTCATGAGTTTGATGAACGGGATTTTTAAGCCATATCTGGATATCTTCGTCATTGTATTCATTGATGACATACTGGTATACTCAAAGAGCAAGAAAGAACATGAGGAGCACTTGAGAATTGTATTGGAAATGTTGAGGGAGAAAAAGCTTTATGCCAAATTCTCTAAGTGTGAATTTTGGCTAGATTCAGTGTCCTTCTTGGGGCATGTGGTTTCTAAGGATGGAGTGATGGTGGATCCTTCCAAGATTGAAGCAGTAAAGAATCAGAGGTAAGGAGCTTCGTTGGTTTAGCTAGCTACTACCGTTGATTTGTCAAGGGATTTTCTTTTGTTGCTTCCCAACTGACAAACTTGACTAAGCATAGTGTTCCATTTGTATGGCCGGACGAGTGTGAAGAAAGCTTTCAGAAGCTCAAGACTTTGTTGACTACTGCACCAATTCTTACCTTGCCAGTGGAAGGTAAGAATTTCATTGTGTATTGTGATGCATCCTATTCTGGTTTGGGTGCAGTGCTAATGCAAGAGAAGAATGTAATTGCTTATGCTTCGAGGTAATTAAAGGTGCATGAACGTAATTATCCGACCCACGATTTGGAGTTGGCTGCGGTAGTGTTCGCATTAAAGCAATGGAGACATTATCTATATGGGGTTAAATGTGAAGTCTATACGGATCATCGTAGTTTACAGTATGTCTTTACTCATAAAGAATTGAATTTGAGACAGAGGAGGTGGATGGAACTACTGAAGGACTATGATATCACTATCTTGTATCATCCAGGAAAAGCTAACGTTGTGGCAGATGCTTTAAGTAGAAAGGCAGGGAGCATGGGAAGTCTAGCTCACTTGCAGGTTTCTAGACGCCCATTGGCTAGAGAAGTTTAGACTCTGGCTAATAACTTTATGAGGCTAGAAGTAAATGAGAAGGGAGGATTTTTGGCTTGTGTGGAAGCAAGATCTTCCTTTCTTGACAAGATTAAGGGAAAGCAGTTTACTGATGATAAACTGTTCCGGATTTGAGATAAGGTATTGCGAGGAGAGGCTAAAGAAGAAAAAATCGACGAGGAAGGTGTTTTGAGGGTTAAGGGAAGGGTATGTGTACCCCGTGTCGATGATTTGATTAACACTATTCTTACAGAGGCCCATAGTTCAAGGTATTCTATACATCCTGGTGCAACCAAGATGTATCGTGACCTAAAGCAACATTTTTGGTGGAGTAGAATGAAGCGTGACATCGTTGACTTTGTTGCTCAATGCCCGAATTGTCAGCAAGTAAAGTATGAACACCAGAGGCCTGGAGGGACACTTCAGAGAATGCCCATTACTGAATGGAAGTGGGAGAGAATTGCAATGGACTTCGTGGTTGGTTTTCCAAAGACCATGGGTAAGTATGACTCTATTTGGGTAATTGTTGATAGATTAACTAAGTCTGCTCATTTCATTCCGGTCAAGGTGACTTATAATGCAGAGAAGTTAGCCAAAATTTACATCTCAGAAATTGTTCGATTGCATGGAGTTCCACTCTCCATCATATCAGATAGAGGTATGCAGTTTACTTCTAAGTTTTGGAAAATATTGCATGCTGAATTAGGAACTAGGTTGGATCTTAGGTCTTGGAGGATATTCTTCGTGCATGTGTGATAGAGTTTGGTGGTCATTGGGATAACTTCTTACCCTTAGCAGAGTTCTCATACAACAATAGCTATCACTCAAGTATTGATATGGCCCCATTTGAGGCATTGTATTGGAGAAGATGTAGGTCTCCTATTGGGTGGTTCGATGCATTTGAGGTTAGACCTTGGGGTACTGACCTTCTGAGGAAATCGTTAGATAAAGTGAAATGCATTCAAGAAAAGCTTTTAGCGGCTCAAAGTAGACAGAAGGAATATGAAGACCGAAAGGTTAGGGACTTGGAGTTCATGGAGGGCAAGCAAGTCTTACTGAAGGTTTCACCCATGAAAGGGGTGATGCGGTTTGGTAAGCGAGGTAAGCTTAGTCCGAGGTACATTGGTCCCTTTGAAGTACTGAAGAGCGTGGGGGAGGTAGCTTATGAATTAGCCTTACCCCCAGGACTGTCAGGAGTGCATCCGGTATTTCATGTGTCTATGTTGAAACAATACCATGGTGATGGAAACTACATTATTCGTTGGGATTCGGTTCTTCTTGATAAGAATTTGTCTTATGAGGAGGAGCCTGTTGCTATTTTAGATAGAGAAGTCCACAAGTTGAGATCAAGGGAGATTGCATCCATCAAAGTTCAATGGAAGAATCGACCAGTTGAAGAGTCCACTTGGGAGAAGGAGGCCGATATGTAAGAAAGATACCCACACCTGTTTACAGAATTAGGTACTCCTTTTCGTCCTTGTTTTTCTTCTTGTGATCATTCGGGGACGAACGATGGGTAAATTGGTATCTATTGTAACAACCTGTTTAGTCGTTTGGATCAGCAGAGTTAATTTCTGAAAATCACTGTCTGGGTTGACGGATCCCATGACGGACCTTCATGGGCACGACGGACCGTCGAGGGTGTCTCATTCCAAAAAACTTAGAATTCTAAAATTTTGGTACATAGATCGACTCTCTGAACTTCGTAACTAAATGGCAGGACGGACCGTCGTAGGCACGACAGACCGTCACAGGGTTTTAAATAAAAAGTGAGTCTCTGAATTCTGTGACGACTCAGCAGGACGGACCGTCGCAGGCACGACGACCCATCACAGGCTACGTAACCCTGACTGGGTCAGATTTCTGTTAAATGTTTTAAGGGGCGTTTTAGACTATTCCTTCTTATAATTATAAAGTTAGTGGTTTAATGTTAATAATTTAATTACTTGGGGCTTAAAAGAGAGAACCTTGAATCAAGTAGTGGGGTATTTTATCATCTTTTATACTTAATTATAAGCCAATTAGGATAAAAGAAAGAGGGTTGGAATAAGAAAAAGAGAAAGTACAGAGAGAGGGAGAACGAACGAACGAGAGAGGGAGAAATGAAGAAGAAAACAATGCATTGGAAAAGTAGATTTCTTGACTTCAATTCTTCGGTGGAGGTAGGTTATGGTTTATGCTATTCGTAGTAAACTCTTAGTAGCGAATGATATGTATTGATTAGTGTTGTAAACCCTTCTATATGCTTAATTGTATGCTTGCATGAATGTGATTATATAATTGTGATAAAATAAGCATGATGAAGCTATTGAATCCTAAATCTTGAAAAACCCTAATCTACTTTGTCAATGATGATGCCTTGGTATAAAAGAAGGCTTGATGAACGAAAGTAGTGCGATTAGGGGATCGGGTGTCACGTTCCGGCACCAGGATAGTATGATGAGGATCGGAGTGTCACGTTCCGACACCAAGATAGTATATGGATCGGGTGCCACGTTCCGGTACCAAGATAGTATGATGAGGATCGGGTGTCACGTTCGGCACCAGGATAGTATGATGAGGATCGAAGTGTCACGTTCCGACACCAGGATAGTATATGGATCGGGTGCCACGTTCCGGTACCAGGATAGTATGATGAGGATCGGGTGCCACGTTCCAGTACAAGGATAGTATGATGAGGATCGGGTGTCACGTTCCGCACCAGGATAGTATGATGAGGATCGGAGTGTCACGTTCCAACACTAGGATAGTATATGGATCGGGTGTCACGTTTCGGCACCAGGATAGTATATGGAGCAGAGTGTCACGTACCGACACGAGAGAAATAAAAATAATGAATCTTGAAAGATGTTAATATACTCAATTTAATGAACCTAATTTCCTAATGAGTATGATGTAGAGGCGTGAGTCCTCATTGATGTGCTTGGTGTTGTGACCAAGGGTTATGGTAATTGTAAATGCCGCATGTTGAGTATTGTAGTTGGTTTTATGATATTATCTGATATATACTGTTTTTTATTTTGAGTTGGCCGATGATATCTACTCAGTACATGTGTTTTGTACTGACACCTACTTGTATGTTTTCTTTTCTTATTATTTGTGGAGTGCAGCAAACGTACCGTCGTCTTAAACTCAATCGCAACTCTTGCCAGTCTTCGTCACACCAGATTTTAGGGTGAGCTAAAGCTTCTAGCTTGGACTGTATCTTCTTCTTCATGTCTGGATGCCTTGAAGTTCTGGCATGGGCTATCTGTTTAGTTATTTTAGCCTCTAGATACTCTTAGACTTAGTCATTTGAGGATAGATGTTCTTGTGATGCCGACTTCCAGATTTTGGGGATAATAATATGTGTTTGAGTTTTTAGAAGTTATTTAATCGATTTTCATTAATGAGTTTAAGTCTTCCGCATTATATTATGTTAGTTATGGTTGAAATGTTGGGGTTTAGATTGGTTGGTTCGCTCACATATTAGGATAAGTGTGGGTGCCACTCGCGGCTCGCTTTGGGTCGTGACATTATGTGCCATATAAATTGAGATAATGGAAGTAATATATATTATTTAAAAATTACTTTATGAATATTATAAATCACAACTTACCGTATAACACTCAAAAATTGATTTATTCTCTGAATTTCTCAAGTGTCACGTGTAAATTTGAAGAAGAAATAATATATGTTATTTTAAAATTATGTACTTAAATTGATTAACTTTCAAAATAACACACGTGCCACATATATTATTTGAAAAATACATTTAAAATAGTCTTAAGTAATCCACGACCCCTTAAAGTTGTCCGTATATTTCTTTTAGACACCTTAACTAGGATTATTACCTATTGAACAGTTAAATTGTTCAAAAAATTATCCACTAAACACAAAATGCTGATATGGAAGTGAAGTTATTTCACTTCCTATGGGCTCGTGAAGGCTTTTTAAAGGCATAATACATATATTAGACCTTAAACTTCACTTGAAATTTTAATTATGACCTCCGACTTTCATAATGCACAAAAAGACAATTTAACTATTTTAAATAAATAAACACACGAGTCCTACATGGCACAATACACGTAGGACACCACGTAGAATAAAAAGAATGATATATAGGATGACATGTATGTCTATTTGTTCAACTTTATACAAATTTAAATTCTATTTCTGCATATCCAAAGTTGAAGGATATAAATATGATTTGAAGTCAAGTTAAATGACACATTTATGTATTATGCGTTTTTTAAATCTACTTTATTTTTATTTTTTCCAAGAAAAACTTACACTTTTTCTATTTTAATTGACACTTGGAATTTAACTAAATGAAAATATTTTTTTAACATTTTTAAAAATAATAATTCTTAATCCAAAGAAAAAGAGCACCCCCAGCCCTACCCCTTCAAGTCTTCTTCTTTCCCAAATTTAAATTTTTAAAGACAACTAAATAATCTCCATTTTTTTATTTTTTATTTTCTATTTCTTTTCAATATTCATAAAAAAAAACTGAATCAAGTAACTTAATTTTCAAGAACAATAATGAAAGTAGATGTTTGAACATTGAGATTAAAAAAGTTAGTCGTTGTTTCATCTCTATTTTCGGTCACATTTGAATGAATATTACCATTCAAATAAAATTGTTAACCCACTAAATTATATTAAAATAATATCTAATAATTCGCTAAATTAGTTTACGTCCTCTTGATTTTTCCTTACAATTGATTTTAAGATGATTAATCATTGATAAACTTCTTTATTCATCACTCTTGTACCAACTCTTTAAATATCTTTCTGTATCACCTATTAGGAATGAAAAATAATTTTTGATAAAATTAATTTGGGTCCTTTCGAGTTTCTTTGCAATCGATTTTTGGATGGGTAATCATTGACAAACTTCCTCATCACTATTGTATCAATCTCTTTGTATATCTTTCCTCTCACATATTAGGAATACAATTTTTTTTTAAAAAAAAATCAAAGTGAAGGTTTTTGTGGTTTGAGAAGAAAAATAGATGAGAAGAAGATGATGATGAAGAAAGGGGTTTGAGTACGGTGGGGTTGAGTAAAATGTATTTTCATTTCAATTATTTTTATTAAGAAATAGATATAATTTTTATTTGAAATGTGTTTTTAATTCTTTTTAACATAAAAAAAATAAAATATATAGTTGTTGGAGTCAAGTGACACATGTCATCTTTTAATTAGTTGTTTTTGCCATATCATAGCAAGTGTACCACACACACATTACCTTTTTTTACTGATTATAAAAAAAGATCTAATAGGAACATTTTTTGTATAGATAAAAGTGTTTAATAGGTACTTGTCTTAGTTGAGGTATCTAAGTGAATTATGTGGACAATTTTAAGGGGCCGTAGATAATTTAAGCCTTTAAAATTAAAAATTTATCAACAAAAAAATCATGTAAATTAAAAGAAATAAAATAATATACATTAGGCATGGACTTAACCGGACTTTTGTATCTAGTATATATATATAAAAAGTTTTCGATAACTAAATTAAAGTTGTTGCAACTTGCAACACTCAATTTCTAGGTCACCATATTCAACTCTTGTTTTTTTTTTTTTTTATCTATTTCTATTTTTTTGAAAACAATTACATGAACTATCAACTTTATCCTATAAACAATACGTGTATATGTAAAAGAATCGAGTCTATTTATTTGATTAAGTATTTTCATTACATTATTATAGTCTACTTGTATTATTTCTTTTTAACACTTTTAATCAAAAATAAATAAATATAAACCATCAATATTAGAATAATTATTATGTGTTAAAGAAACTTCAAGGTTAAAACAATATTCTTTTTTTTTAAAATTCACCATCCGATAATCTCAACTTTTTACCACTAAATAAGAAATCAAAAATACTTTTATATGTTTCAATTGGTTCACATCTATTTTGAGTGAAAAATTAGTTTGATCTACTCGAATATATAAAGTAATCAAGTCTAAAGATTCTTTAAGCGGCTAAGTAATTTCATTATCCATATTTTCATAAAATTGTTTCTTAAGAAAATCAGATTTATATTCATGTTATATGCGATTACTTTAGTAGAAATCATAGCACTGATAGTATATATAATTTTTTAAAACAACAACATATATAAGTTATTGTTTTTTAAAAATTGGGGGCCCAAAAATATGAGACCCCAAGCGATGACTTTAGTGGCCTAGGGGTTAAGACGGTCCTGCTCCTACTCTTAGGGGTCGTTTGGTAGGGAGTATTAGGGAAAATAGTCCAAGTATTAAGTATGGTATTATTTAATTCTATGTTTGGTAGGAATTTTGGATCAATCCATGGATTAGTTATACACCGTACATGGTTTAGAGGGTGTATAACTAATACCTTCCATTTGGTGGTATTAATTTAATACCATGGGACTAATCTACATAAAGACAAAAATACCCCCTTATATTCTTTTAATCATTTTGTTTATTTTCTTGATTTTATATTTTATATTTATACTAATAAATTTGTTTAAATGAATTAATTTACAAATTTTATTATTTAGATATAACTTTTTATTTCTAAAACATGAGTTATTTAATCTACTTATTATTAATATAAAATATGATAATCCGACTAATATGCTAATGTTGATGCATGAATTTAAAAACAATTCATAAGTCAAATATTGTCTCTTAACGGAAGTTCCTTAAACATTACACAAATAGTTTAAAACAAGTGCATATACATATAAATAAAACATCTCGATCATAAAAATATTTTAATTAATTTTGCTATATCTATTGTTTATTTTTATTTTATTATATGATAAAGAGTTTTTTAAAAGATTTATTGATACAAAACGAAGTTCAATAAATTTTTCCTATATATTATTATAGTTGTGTGACATTTTGAGTTATTAACTCCAATTTATAGATTACAATTATTTACTCTCAAATAATTTAAGTGAGAACGTAATGAATATGATAATAAAGTTTTATTCTCCTATCTAGTTAAAAATGCTATGAAAAAATAATATTATCCGTCAATTATCTACCTTGACCCAATTACATGAAATACAAAAATCGCATAACAACTCAAGGGTATTATTGGGAAGAACATTTTTCTATAGCTTTAAACCACACACAAAACTAGTTAAAAAACAATGAACCAAACACTTGATAATAAGAATCCCTGCATTACTAATCCCTGCATTATTGATTTTTGTACCAAACGAACCCTTAGTTCTCTACAACCCTTTGACTATTCTAGGTCTTTATGAAATATTTTATATATAATTAGTTTGTTTAACTTTGCTATTAAAAACTGCTTATTTCTAGATGCACTTTAAAAAAATTGATTTTAAAAAAAAGTGTTTTTGGAAACAAAAATAATTTTTGTTTGACTAATTTATTTGAAAAGTTCTTTTGATTTATATAGTGTTTGACTAATCATTTTCAAAATTTTCTTTTTAGAGTCAAATTATGAAAATGACAAATATCATTATGTTAGGTTATTAGCATTTTAATAATAATATTTAACATATTAAATTGCTTTATTTTGGAGTTATATGAATGACCATTGGTAGCTATTTGTGTTTTAAACTACCAATTTAATCATGCTATTTATCTTTGACTTAGTAGCCATGTAATATCATTACTTTTGACTTTCTTGACTGAATTCATTGCGAGATAAAAACATTCCAATAAACATTGGAATGGTTAACTTCTACATCATCCATTAACATTGGTTGTCCATCACTTTATTTCATTCTTAATTCCTCCATTACTCTTTGTAACCTATGTAACTCCTATTGTAACCTATAAAACTCCTAAGCACATTATTTTCACTATTTACTACCTCCATTATCTTCCTATTCATTGCTAGGAAGACTTCTTGTAGTATAAATAGTGGTGGTCTTCATTTGGTTTGGTACACACAAAACACAAGAGAAAATAAAAAGTGAAAGAGTTAGTCTAAAAGAGAGTTCTTATTAGTTGAAGGGATGTGTTTTTTTGGTGGAGCTTTAGACTCAACTCTTGTCCAGAGTTGTTGAGTTAAAATTTGTGAAGGCTGTTGTATCCTTGAGGGGACAAGTCAAAGAGGACTACTGCTGGACCAGTGAAAACATTTGCTGCAGTGGGCTTGAATCTCCTTAAAGAGAACGAGATATCCGCGCCTCAGTCTTAAAGAGATTTATTTTCTTCATTTTTTATTTTCAATTGTAGTCTTGTATTTTTTGTTAGCTAGTAAGTTTTCCACTAACACATTATATTTTTAACAATAAGATTATTTTATAGATAGTCAAAATTTCAATCAATATTACCTTTTTTATAATCCTGCAAACTAATATGTAAAATAATATATATAATATAAAATACATATATATAAATGTAAATTAAAAAAATTGTTATATAAAAGAAAATATAAAATCTGAAATCAAACTTACCAAAGATATGACATATGTTAATTAATTAATAAGGCACATCTAAATATATATATATATATATGGAAGAAATATATTTGGAAATTGTAGGTGAATATCTCATCACCTGTACAAAGTTTTTAGATGGAGCCCCTTCAAACAAAATTTATTATGGCTGTAAATGTTCACCTCATTTGCCTGAAGAAGCTAAGGTAAATCTATTGGTTTGTTTGATAAAAATGAATAAATCTTCTTTGTCTCCATATACTAATAGTCCCTTTGTTTTAATTTATTTGTCTTACTTTCCTTTTTAGTTCGTTTCAAGAGAAAAAAATTGTCAATTCTTTCATTTAACCTTTTCACACTTGACTTATATTTAAGATCATAAGATTAAAGACTATTTTGGTACATTCTACATATCCTTAGACTCCACTCAAGTCAAAAGCAAACAAACAAATTGGAACAGAGAATACTATTTATATGTTTGATCCCTTGGTTTAAAGATAATGGACAAAAAGAGTATCTTATGTAGCTAGATTTTTTTAAAAAAATGGTATTATGCGTATGCTCATAAATTTGATGTCTATTACTCTAAATAGATATTTTGGTTTTTTATTGATGTAATATAGATGGGTGGCGTGAAAAGGACCTATCCATTCTTCCAGGATTTCCACCTGTCCTTTCATTTCGATGCAAAAACTGTTGTGTTGCTCCTGTATCCAGATCAAACAAATTCACTTCTTGCAGCAACAAGTGCTCAATCAATGTAGAAGAGGGAAATGTGCTCAAAAGGTTCTATATCTTACCAAGAATCGCATAGTTCTAATACTCGAGAGACTAATAATATTTAATCATTTGGCATTTTCACGGAGAAGTTATCTCAAAGTCAAAAGCTCTCAACAACTTTGCCAAATTTCGGAGAAGTAAACCGATGTTCTTTAACTGATTCAGCCCCACAATGCCTTCACCTATTCGATTATGTTCCCTCTTGGGTGATACTAAAGGACTTTAGCTTTTATACTCTTGTTCATGTACTTAGCCTTTTGATCTCGATTTCACTACCTTACAAACGTGTTTAATTTACAGGTAGCTGTTGCAAAGCATACGCGTCCTACAGGTCTAAGAATATCACTTCAACAACCCATCCATGGATTCATCCAATCTGCAAAGGTGCAGATTGATCGAGAAGCAAACTTGTAGAAGTGGCTTTCATAGTGAAGTAGAAGGAAATCTTTATTTGGAATTGAAGTTATAAAAGTTTGTTAATGCCATGTGTTTGTGATGTCCTGGTGTGTAAGGCTCGCGATAGAGGTGTGTGCATGTCTTTAATTCCTTTACATGATAGAGAACATTGTTTCGATTGATTGTCCTGACATTTATAGGGGTAGTTTGTACATAAGACTTCACAAGCATGTTGTTGCATGAAAAACATTGTGAAAGTGTGAATCCCAGAAGAGAGGTTTTCATTAGCCTCGACAGGCTCCGCTTTTTAGTTAAGTTTGTTTTTAGTTTTTCAGTTGTAATAATGAAACGATTTTGACAAAATATGGAGATTTGGGTTCTACTTGATCTTACTAGTTTCATGTAGTGAGGTTATGTTGCAAACTTTGGACCTAAATTCTTATTATCTCATCTAAACGTACAAGTCATTAAAGAAAACACTCGTCTAATCTAAATTATATCTTTAACACGCCCTGTCGATCACATGCAAACCTGATTCCTTTTTATGAGTCAAGCACATGAAAAATATATTTGATCACAGAAGTTGGGCAGTGAGACTTGATTCCAAGACCTCTATTTGTCGTGGTGCAATATCAAATTGTGTGGTCATCTTGTTTACAAGTTTAAGTTTTTAGATAGATAACACACTTCTAATCTCTTGATTGTTTCTTTAAGATGTTGACTTCTTTGGTTTCTTCTTTTGTTGAATTTTGGATACCCTTGATGAAAATCGTGACTCTTTCATTGGGATATGTCACTCATTAACGCATTTTCATAGTTAAAAATATATAACCACACTTTCACAGTCGACACGTCTGTATCAGTTGTGTGGTTTCCATACTTATATAAAAAGTTATTATTCCACTTGTCTTATAATAAAGCCATATTTTGGTGCTTTTTGGAATGCTTTGCAGTACTTTTCCAATTTATATTTTGCCCTTACTGTTGAATTTAGTTACTTTAGTTGTTTTGTACTTTTATGTGAATAAAGCTGTATTTTTGTGCCTTTTAAGATGCTTAAATTCATTCTTTTTTCCTTCATCATGTTTCTTTGCTATGATTTATTCCAACTTCTTATACTTAATAATTAATGAGAAATGTAAATTGTTATAAACTATTATTACTGAGAAATATAAAAAAAAATTAATCTAATTAATGAGATATATTAATTTTACATTTAATACTATGTTCATTCCAATTTTAGAAACATTTGTTGACTAAATATAAGAGTTTGAAAAATAAAAGACGAATTTCAAATTTGTATTCTAAAACAAGTCTTTAAAAACAAACTATTAAAATGTGATTAACTCTTCATATTTCACACGTGCCATATAAATTGAGATAATGGAAGTAATATATATTAGTTAAAAATTACTTCATGAATATTATAAATCACAACTTACTGTATAACATTCAAAAATTGATTTATTCTCCGAATTTCTCAAGTGTTACGTGTAAATTGGAATAAGAAATAATATTTATTATTTTAAAATTATGTACTTAAATTGATTAACTTTCAAAATAACACACATGCCACATATATTATTTGAAAAATACATTTAAAATAGGCTTAAGTCATTCACGACCCCTTAAAGTTGTCTTTATATTTTGTTTAGACACCTTAACTAGGATTATTACCTATTCAACACTTAAATTGTTCAAAAAATTATGTACTAAACACAAAATGTTGATATGGAAGATGAAGTGTCTTTCACTTCCTATGGGATCGTGAAGGTTTTTTAAAGGCATAATACATATATTGGACCTTAAATTTGACTTCAAATTTTAACTTTGACCTCCGACTTTCATTATGCACAAAAAGACACTTTAATTATCCAACTTTTAAATAAATAAACACATTAATCCTACATGACACAATTGATGTAGGACACCTTGTAGGGTCAAAAAAAAGACATGTAGAATGACATGTGTGTCTGTTTGTTCAACTTTATGCAAGTTTAAGTTCTATTTGTGCACATCCAAAGTAGACGGGCATAAATGTGATTTGAAACTAAGTTAAAGGGAACATTTATGTATTATGCCTTTTTTAAATACTGTTTTATTTTTATTTTTTCCAAAAAAAAACTTACACTTTTTCTACTTTAATTGACCTTGGCATTTAAATAACTTAAAATAATTTTTTAATATTTTTAAAAATAATAATTCTTAATCCAAATAAAAAGAGCACCCCGAGCCCCCACCCTTCAAATTTAAATTTTCAAAGACAACTAAATAATCTCCATTTTTTTGTTTTTATCTTTTCTATTTCTTTTCAATATTCAAAAAAAAAAAATTGAATCAAGAAACTTAGTTTGCAAGAACAATAATGAAAATAGATGTTTGAACATTGAGATTGTTGTTTCATCTCTATTTTCGGTCATCTTTGAATGAATATTACCATTCAAATAAAATTGTTACCCACTAAATTAATCAAAAATAATATCTAATAATTTGCTAAATTAGTTTAGGTCCTCTTGATTTTTCCTTACAATTGATTTAAAGATGATTAACCATTGATAAACCTGCTTTATTCATCACTCTTTTACCAACTCTTTGAATATCTTTCTCTATCACGTAATAGGAATGAAAAATAAATTTTGATAAAATTAATTTGGTTCCTTTCGAATTTTCTTTGTAATCGATTTTTGGATGGGTAATCATTGACAAATTTCTTCATCACTGTTGTATCAATCTCTTTGTATATCTTTCCTCTCACATATTAGGAATACAAAAATATTTTTTTTTTATAAAAAATCAAAGTGAAGGTTTTTGTGGTTTGAGAAAAAAAATTGATGAGAAGAAGATGATGAAGAAAGGGGTTTGAGTAGGGTGGGGTTGAGTAAAATGTATTGTCATTTCATTTATTTTAATTAAGAAATATATATAAACTTTATTTGAAATGATTTTCATTCTTTTTAACATAAAAAAAATTAAAATATATAGTTACTGGAGTCAAGTGACACATGTCATCTTTTAATTAGTTATTTTTTCTAATCATAGCAAGTGTACCATACACACTTTACTTTTTTTTTTTACTAATTATCAAAAAAGATCTAATAGGAACAGTTTTGGATAGATAAAAGTGTTTAATAGGTACTACTTTTAGTTGAGGTGTCTAAATAAATAATGCAGACAACTTTAAAGGGCTGCAGATAACTTCAGCCTTTAAAATATTTAAAAAACATCAACAACAAAATCATTTAAATTAAAAGAAATAAAATATATGTGTTAGGCATGGACTTACCCGGACTTTTGTATCTAGTATTTATCTAAAAAGACTTTTTGATGACTAAATTAAAGTTGTTGCAACTTGCAACACCCAATTGTTAGGTCACCATATTCAACTCTTATTTTTCTATCTACTTCTATTTTTTGATAACAATTACAGGAACTATCAACATTATCCTATAAACAATACGTGTATATGAAAAAGAATCAAGTCTATTTATTTGATTAAGTATTTTCAGTACATCATTATAGTCTACTTGTATTATTTCTTTCTAACACTTTTAATTTAAAAAAAATAAATCTAAACCATCAATATTAGAATAACTATTATGGGTTGAAGAAAATTCAAGGTTAAAATAATATTCTTTTTAAAAAAAAATCACCATCCGATAATCTCATTATTTAATCACCAAATAAGAAGTCAAAAATACTTTTATATGCTTCAATTGGTTCAAATCTATTTTGATGTGGAAAAATAGTGTTGACACCCGATTTTGACCGACTTTTCACCATTTTTAAGAATACTATTCGATTAAATGCGGATTTTAAATTTTAGAATTTTTAATCGACTTTCCTTGAAAATTATATATTTTAGTATGTTTTACTCTATAAAATTATCGTAAATATTATTAAAATATTCTAAAATTGCTAATGAATTCCAAATATTTTAAAGTTTAAATAATTTTTTTAATTATATAAAAATATTTTAATATATGTAATATTTTAATTAAATAGTAATTCCTACACTTTCCTTAAATTTTAAATTCTAGCCTATTCTATCATAATTTCTTTCAATTCTGGCCACTTCAATTAAAATTTTATTACAATCATAGCCACTCTTTCATTTCAATTCTAGCCACTTTAATTGCAATTTTAGCCATTCTATATCTTTGTCAATCTAATTTCAAAACATCATCTTTTAATCTCATCCGTCCATCTTAAAATAAATTTAAAATTGAATCCTAGCCCTTCATCTCTTATCAAATTCTACGGTCAAGATTTAATCTCCTATTCTTCCTAAATTCTAATACCCTAAAAGATCAAACCAAAAAAAAAAAAAACCTCTCCTACTCTCTCCAGCAGCCCCACCTCTCTCTCTCCATTCTTTTCGGTGGAAATCGTCAACCCCAAGCGAGGCAGTGACGCCCCTCTCTCTTGTCGTCTTCCCTCTCCTCTCCTCCCTCTTCTTCTCCTTTTTTGTCCTCCCTCACCCATACCTCCAGCCGCCTCTCTCTCCTTCCATTCTTTCCGGTGGGAATCGCCACCTCCGAGTGGTAGCAGCCGCCCCTTTCTTTCCTCTTCTCCTCTCTCCCCTCCCGTCTCTTATCGCCCCTTCCTCTTCTCCTCTCTCCCCTCCCGTCTCTTATCGCCCCTTCCTCTTCTCCTTTCTCTTCTATTTTTTCGCAAGCTACCAGCAGCTGCATCAAACAACGACAGGCAGCCTTTCCGACCAGCAGCAGCAAGCGCGGAACCACCAGCCAGCAGCCGCTGGCAGTGCCCCTCTCTCCCATCGTTCCAGCAGCCACAAGACAGCCTCAGCGAGCAGCCAGGCGACCTCGACCCTCCCCCTCTCTTCTCTGATTTTCAGCAGGATCGACCTCCGGCGAAGGCAAAATTCGGATGGATCTATTTAGATCCATCTTTGGTATTTCTTTTATCCATTATTACTTTGTCTATCCAATTCTCTCCGTTTGGGTTTTCATCATATTTTTCTTTTATTGTAATATGCTTATTATAACTTTGGTGTTTAAAATATGCATTGATCCGTATAGTTAATCTCTTGGGATTGATAATTATTTGATTTTTGTATTTGTGTTAATTTTCTAGTGCTCAAATTCATTAAGTTGGTTGAGAATCTTGCATATTGTCCCTCCTTAAATGTTAATTGGTGAATTTAGCTTGCTTATGAAAATAGATTATTTAATAATGGGTCAATATCATTATAAAATTATTTTTTTTGAGTATATTTGATTTCATGAATGAAAATAATCGTAAGTACGTTATTTTATTATGATTGATTGTTCCTACATGTTAGAACATGTTTAACTTGATGGATAAATCTTTGCTCATGTGATAAGATGAAAAAATAAGGAAAAAGTTTCTCACTTGTTTATTTTTGGAAAAATATTTACTCATTCTGAAAATATTTGTTATTGAGTTAGCTCTCTTAAAATGAGAAATATTAGTTGATTTCTTTTTCCTTTAATGTTTGCCTAGATTGATTCTTACATATTTATTTATGGTAATTTATTATTAGGTAAATGTTTGACCTTAAACTATTTCCTTGTCAAATTTAGTTGCTCATATATTTGGTAAAGTAATAATAATAATTTAAAAAAATAAAAAATAAAATAATAATAATAAGTTAATTGATCTTTTTTTTCTTATGTATAAATTTACTGATTTCTTACTTGTTTATTTTTGGTAAAATTATATTTGACTCTTCTTTATTTAAGGGAAATATTTTACTCTTATATGTTTATATTTGGTAATAGATTTTTAATAAAAAATTTGATTTTGTCTCTTCCTTATTCAAGGTAAAAGATTATTTGTACTTATTTTATTTTTGGTGATGAAATATTCTTATAATTTTCTGATTTTGGCTCTCCTTGAAAATAAGGAAATAGTATTATAATTAACTCCTTGATTTATTTTATTTCCATTATTGTGCTCCCCCTTATTTGCTATATAAATAGGACTCCCTCCCCTCCTTTCATACACATTGACATCTTTGAAAAGAACTCACATTCTCTAACTCATTCTTACTTTCTTACCACAAATGCTACATTATTCTTAAACTTTCTCATTCTCTCATTGCTCATACATACAAAAAACTCATCAATTCACACACTCATTCACTTTCAATCACAAATTCTCTCATTGCTCTCTTGCTACTTTAACAACACATTAATATTCCGGTAAATATTCAAGTGTTCTTCTTCGCTATTTTGCTACTTTAAAAGTTGAATCAATTTGTTTTGCTTAACCGGTTAGTATTCTTAGTATTTATACTGTCTTCACATTCACATATTTGTGTAAGCTATTGTCCTTTTTTTATATGTAGAATTCGTCATTAAATAATTGAATATTGTCTTACCTTGACTAATAAGTGTGATTACTTGTGTAGTTATTTGATTACTTTGACAGGTTTCAAACTTGAAGTTCAAGTTGAAGATTAATTGAAGAAAGATTTATTTATTTATTTGAATGTATATATATATTTTATTTTCTGCCTATTTTATTTATTCGAATGTTGTAACAATTGTAACTCTAAAAGATCATATATATAAATTTATTTGGGGGGTCGTCTAGGGGAGGGGGATTTATGTGCTTATTTGTTCATTATAATTTTTTTAGAAATCATGCCTAGGTTTGTCTTTAACCACCTAGATTTGATATTTGTAGGTGTTATAATTTAATCAATTTTCAATTTGCTTGACGCTTTTGTTAATAAGTCTTAAAAAAATAATAACTAGATTCCATTAATTTTTTAAATGTTAAAATCAAATCCTAATAATCTAGTAGGTTGTTATATGTTAAAAGTATATTATAAATTTTCATTTGTCTTATCACGTAGAAACTATGCCTAAGTATTAAATTGTTCATATCATTTACAAAATCATGCTATATGTTTCTTTTTTTTTTAACACCTAGAAATCATGTCTATAGGGTTGTAAATAAACTTTCAGCATATCCATAAAAAATAAAATTTGTTTGTGCATATTGAGCCCCCCCCCCCCTAAAATTAGTTAATATTATTTAACTAGTAATCTTATTTGTTTTCCGCATTCATGATGCAATATTTTTTTAATAATACTAATTTAGAATCATTTCATGCATTTAACTTGGCTTTAAAAATATTTCATATCAAAACCTTGTAACATAATTTTTTTAAAAAGTCATTATTCAATCTTCCTTTAAAACTTTGGATTGATTTTGACATTGTTTATTTTAAAAATAAATTATAAACACTATCTCCTAACCTATCGTTAGTGGGAAAGTCAAAGGAACTACGAGGTCTAGTTTCAATTTTTAAACCCGACGCATCCTCGGAAGTACCACCTACCCATGAATTTCAAAAAGAATTATGTGCATTTATGTGTAAATATTTATGTGCCTACATGTAAACTAAATCTTTTAAATCATTTTTTTTCAAAAACATAAACTATTTTTTAGACCGACCTCAGATCAAAATTGTTTCTATGGTGGAGAAGCACGATCAACAATATCATGACATCATCCCTATAAAGAAACAAACATTTTTTTAAAAAATAAAAATTTCATATTCAAAACTTGCTACATTTTTCAAACTTTACTTCCACATATTAATTGCTTAATATTTGCCAATTTTGTCTATAACATAGCCTCGTATGTTAAAATAAATTAAAAAAAATATAAAATAAACTTGATTGCTTATTATTGCTGTCATCTAGCCTCACATGTTTAAATTAACAAAATAGCCTTAATTGCTTTATACTTGTTATCACTTAGCAAGCATATTAATAAATAATAATGAAGTGACCTTGATTGCTACTTGTAACCCCCACATAGATTGCATGAGATAGGCCGGGACCCATGCTTGTGGACCTCGAGGGATGCCTAACACCTTCCCCTCGAGGTAATTTGAACCCTCACCCTAATCTCTGGCTCGTTGACCTTAGTTAGACTTATTTAGGTTATATAGGTGCCCTAACGCGCCTTAATTCATTAGGTGGCGACTCCAAACTCGAAAATCCCAAAAGAGTTGTTAGGTCGCGCACAAAACCCGTTTTCTGCGAAAAATGGGGCGCGACAGAATGACGACTCCGCTGGGGATATTAGGTTCTTACCATTACGTGTTTCATGTTTATTTATGTGGGGTTTACTTTATATTATTTATTTCATTATTTGCTTGGTGTTCATCATATTTAGTTATCATTTTGTTGTCTTGTTTAATGTTTCACCCCTTTTCCTCCCTTCTTATTTGTTTATTACCATGTTTCACATTCCCCCGTTTCCCTTATTTGTTCACTACATTTAATCCCATACCTTCTTTTCTTATTTGCGTGATTTTTTAACACCTTTATTTATTTATGCTTACTTATTTATTTACTGTTTTTTAAAATGCTTATATGTACAATTTTCCAATTTAAATGCTAAGTATTTATTGTTTTGATAACTGGCATTCTGCTCATATCTCTCCCAATTGGGACTCTCCCCCTTTTTTCGTGATGTTGTGCCTTTGCACCTCTCACAACTACACCAATTCTATTCAAATACCCATTATAGAGAGTCGACATATGCGTGGACGTAACGGATAGTTTTACTACCGCGAAACCACGAGCCTCTCGCATAGAATCCTTTCAAGTCCGCGTCGAGACAACTCTTAGAAGTCCTTGTTAGGTCATACATGCTGCATAAACCCTAGGTTGTTTGACCCTTGGCGTCAATCCATATAATTAGTAGCCACTCTATTGTCTAAAGGGCCCCAACACCCTTTAGACAAATTGCATATTTATGTGTCAATTTGATCATCATATTTTAAATCAAGTCATTATGTCAAAATGGAGTTAAAATCTTTCTTTGACTCTAAAACTTCAAATTGTCAAAGTATAACTTGAATCAATTATGTGACCTTATTCTATTAACTGTTATAATTGTCCCACTTTGAGCTTATTGTGTCATTCATTTGAAATTATAATTTTGGCTCACTATATAATAACTCAGTTTTGTGTTTGATTTATTTCATTGATTAAAGGTTGTCTAGTATTTGGATAATTGGCTCGACTAAGATTCTGCAATATGACAAATATGTTCAACCTTCGAAAAAATCACTCATCTTCTCGTCCAAAACAAAGTACCTTTTGGACC
The DNA here is from genome assembly GCF_036512215.1 of Solanum lycopersicum. Taxonomy (NCBI): domain Eukaryota; kingdom Viridiplantae; phylum Streptophyta; class Magnoliopsida; order Solanales; family Solanaceae; genus Solanum; species Solanum lycopersicum. Next base: position 46,273,992 of record NC_090809.1, on the reverse strand, counting down.
ATCTCTCCTCATCCTATTCATACTCACACCCTCTCTCAACAAAGGTCTCCAATACACCTCAATTTTGATGCTTCAGGATATGAGGGAATAGATGACAAAATAGAGAGATGTAAGCTAGATGCACTGCAACGAAAAATGCATGACTTGGAGAAGAGGGTGAATGGAGGACTACATTCAATACCTACTCATGACCTAAGATATAAAAATTTATGTCTACACCCAGGAGTTGAATTACCGTCGGGATTTAAAATTCCAAAATTCAACATGTTCGACGAACGTGGGGATCCAATGGCACATCTCAAAGATTTTTGCAGCAGGCTAGTTGGCTTAGAAAACAATGAACCTCTCCTAATGAGGTTATTTATTCAAAGCTTATCAGGAATAGCTTTCACTTGGTACGTCAAACAAGACTTTTACAAATGGCTCGCATGGGAAGACATGGCTCGAGACTTTGTGGAACAATACAAGTTTAATAAGAAGGTTGACCCTACAATGTTAAATTTGATCAAATTGATGAAACTAAGTCATGAATCTTTTGAGGAATATGCCATACGATGGAGAATGGAAGCCTCCAAGATACGTCACTTAACGCATGAAGAGGAGTTGGTCCAAACTCTCATCAGATCACTTGAGGGTATATACTACAAAACCCTATTCTTTGCTGGTATTCAAAGTTTCGATAGTCTAATTCGAATTGGAAAAGAGTTAGAATATGGCATTCAGTCTGGAAGAATTGCTGATACACAAAAATCTTTTCAAGTCCTGAAAGAATCATTAGATGAAAGGAACGAAGATGCATCTACCTATATACCTCCGAAACAAAGAAATCAGAATATTGAGCAAATTCATGCTAGTCTTGAGCCTTCCAACCCTCAGGTATCTCAACATAAGGTGAGGAAACCTCGTGTCTTCACTCCCTTAAGGGAAACTTTGACCGACATTTTCCAGAGATTATGCGCTAAAGGACTTCTAAGACCAATAAATGGATAGATTCCCAAGCACTCTACGTCAAACTTTGATCTATCCAAAAATTGTGCCTATCATTCAAACATTCAAGGTCATGACAGTGAAGAATGTGCAGCATTGAGAAATAAGATTCAGAATATGATTAAAAAAGGAAAAATTATAGTGCAACAAGGACAACAAATCAACAATTGCAATCCTTTTATGGCGAATACATTCATCGTTCAAGGAGATCCTACAAAGATGTACGTTAGGCACTTGACAAGAAAGCGTAAATCACATCAGAGAAATTGATATGGACAAGACTCTTATGAACAAAGTTGGCTTTATTGTTCTCCGACCTTATGCCCAAAGCTTTCCTCATTCCTTTCATTTTTCCTTGTAATTCTGAACTACGTTTGACCTGATTTCCTTTTTGGATACGTAGGCAACCCTTGATGGGTCCGGTCTCTATCAAATAAATTTTTTTCTTTCCCATGGTCATTCAAAACACTTCTTTACAAATTCAAATCTAGACTAATTGACAATCCATGAACATAATTGACACTTGAATTTGAAGTCGAGCCTTAATGTCCAAATACAAGACAATCATTTTTTTTGGAACTTACAATTTTTTTTGAGTGAAGCAGGATTTAAAATTCCCCCACTAATAAAATGGGGCAGAATTTTTGAGGAAACCTCAAAAAATTTTAGAGAGATATTTAACAAAGTGAGTATATATCTTATACTCTAAACTGGGGCAGAAATTTTTGAGAAATCCTCAAAAATTTCATCACAAGGGATTGCAACTCTAAAGGCAAAACAAGCACAGGTATGGCCATCTCTCGCCTTTTGAATTTACGAATTTTCTCTGGATGCAGGAATAAATTATATATGAGTGTACTGTCATATTTAGGAGCTACTATGTAAGTCATACTATTCTCGGATTATTTTTTGAAGAGGCTATTATCAAATTTTTTTCTGCGACTGACTGAATATATATTTAAGCTCTCCCACCTTGTTATAATACGATATTTAGTCTCTACCGCCTTACAATAGGATGTTTAGGCTCGTCTGCCTTACAATACGACATTTAGGCTCGTCTGCCTTACAATACGACATTTAGGCTCGTCTACCTTACAATATGACATTTAGGCTCTTCCGCCTTACAATAGGATATTTAGGCTCTTCCGCCTTACAATAGGATATTTAGGCTCATCTGCCTTACAATACGATGTTTAGGCTCGTCTGCCTTACAATACAACATTTAGGCTCTTCCGCCTTATAATAGGATGTCTAGGCTTTTCCGCCTTAAAATAGTATGTTTAGGCTCGTCCGCATTTAAAAGACGTTTAGACTCTCCTTGCAACCAGACATTTTGCTTATATTATTATATGTTTATACAATCAAATATTTTGGAGTTTGACGTTATTCTTCAGAGATGGTTTTCAATCCTTAAAGAAGTCAAAGACCATCAAGGCTTGCACTACGTCTCAAAGCAGATACGCTCCTTATCACCTCTTGTCATTTATTTAGAACTCATTTTTATCATTATTCGTCATACTTTATCTATTCATAAGCTAACACTTTATCTAGAATTTGCAGATATAATCGATCGCCCCTTGATTACAATTATTTTGCTATCATTGCAACAAAGACCCTATCAATTCTTTGCTACTCATACTCTGAACCGTGCTCAAATGTTGATAACCTCACTCTATCATGCTCTTCCTGCTTATCTGTCACGCTCTTCTAGCCTCTCAATCTCTCTCTTCTCGCTACTCTATTCTTATCTATTCAAGCCGATATCGTGCCTTTCAAATATCTTAGCGCTCTTTCAATTTTTAAGAGTTTCATTTGCTCTTAAATCTAGAACTACACACGACCTGATTCTCGTATAACCAGAGATATGTAGGCGGCTTAATACCAAAGTCTCGGTCGTACCCTTTTCAACTCTATATCGTTTCAATTGATCCAATTGACATCTCTCATCGGTCGGACAAAATCAGCTACTAAGTGAACGTTGGTTGCCAGACAATTCATTCTTCATTCTCAATCAACCAAGGGGCAGCTGTTGACACCCGATTTTGACCGACCTTTGACCATTTTTAAGAATACTATTCGATTAAATACGTATTTTAAATTTTAGAATTTTTAATCGACTTTGCTTGAAAATTATATATTTTAGTATGTTTTACTCTATAAAATTATCGTAAATATTATTAAAATATTTTAAAATTACTTATGAATTCCAAATATTTTAAAGTTTAAATGATTTTTTCAATTATATAAAAATATATTAATATATGTAGTATTTTAATTAAATAGTAATTCCTACACTTTCCTTAAATTTTAAATTCTAGCCTATTCTATCATAATTTCTTTCAATTCTAGCCACTTCAATTAAATTTTATTACAATCATAGCCACTCTTTCGTTTCAATTCTAGCCACTTTAATTGCAATTTTAACCATTCTATATCTTTGTCAATCTAATTTCAAAACATCATCTTTTAATCTCATCCGTCCATCTTAAAATAAATTCAAAATCGAATCCTAGCCCTTTATCTCTTATCAAATTCTACGGTCAAGATTTAATCTCCTATTCTTCCTAAAGTCTAATACCCTAAAAGATCAAACCAAAAAAAAAAGACCTATCCTGCTCTCTCCAGCCGGCCCACCTCTCTCTCTCCATTCTTTCCGGTGGAAATCATCAACCCCAAGCGAGGCGGCGACGCCCCTCTCTCTTGTCGTCTTCCCTCTCCTCTCCTCCATCTTCTTCTCATTTTTTCTCCTCCCTCACCCATACCTCCAGCCGCCTCTCTCTCCTTCCATTCTTTCCGGTGGGAATCGCCACCTCCGAGTGGTAGCAGCCGCCCCTTTCTCTCCTCTTCTCCTCTCTCCCCTCCCGTCTCTTATCGCCCTTTCCTCTTCTCCTTTCTCTTCTATTTTTTCGCAATTTACCAGCAGCTGCATCAAACAACGACAGGCAGCCTTTCCGACCAGCAGCAGCAAGCGCGGAACCACCAGCCAGCAGCCACTGGCAGTGCCCCTCTCTCCCATCGTTCCAGCAGCCACAAGACAGCCTCAGCGAGCAGCCAGGCGACCTCGACCCTCCCCCTCTTTTCTCCGATTTTCAGCATGATCGACCTCCGGCGAAGGCAAAATTTGGATGAATCTATTCAGATCCATCTTTGGTATTTCTTTTATCCATTACTACTTTGTCTATCCAATTCTCTCCGTTTGGGGTTTCATCATATTTTTCTTTTATTCTAATATGCTTATTATAACTTTGGTGTTTAAAATATGCATTGATCTGTATAGTTAATCTCTTGGGATTGATAATTATTTGATTTTTGTATTTGTGTTAATTTTCTAGTGCTCAAATTCATTAAGTTGGTTGAGAATCTTGCATATTGTCCCTCCTTAAATGTTAATTAGTGAATTTAGCTTGCTTATGAAGGTAGATTATTTGATAATGGGTCAATATCATTATAAAATTATTTTTTTTGAGTATATTTGATTTCATGAATGATAATAATTGTAAGTATGTTATTTTATTATGATTGATTGTTCCTACATGTTAGAACATGCTTAATTTGATGGATAAATCTTTGCTCATGTGATAAGATGAAAAAATAAGGAAAAAGTTTCTCACTTGTTTATTTTTGGAAAAATATTTACTCATTCTGAAAATATTTGTTATTGAGTTAGCTCTCTTAAAATGAGAAATAAGAGTTGATTTCTTTTTCCTTTAATGTTTGTCTAGATTGATTCTTACATATTTATTTATGGTAATTTATTATTAGGTAAATGTTTGACCTTAAATTATTTCCTTGTCAAATTTAGTTGCTCATATATTTGGTAAAGTAATAATAATAATTTAAAAAAAATAAAAAATAAAATAATAATAAGTTAATTGATCTTTTTTTATTATGTATAAATTTATTGATTTCTTACTTGTTTATTTTTGGTAAAATTATATTTGACTCTTCTTTATTTAAGGGAAATATTTTATTCTTATATGTTTATATTTGGTAATAGATTTTTAATATAAAATTTGATTTTGTCTCTTCCTTATTCAAGGTAAAAGATTATTTGTACTTATTTTATTTTTGGTGATGAAATATTCTTATAATTTTCTGATTTTGGCTCTCCTTGAAAATAAGGAAATAGTATTATAATTAACTCCTTGATTTATTTTATTTCCATTATTGTGCTCCCCCTTATTTGCTATATAAATAGGACTCCCTCCCCTCCTTTCATACACATTGACATCTTTGAAAAGAACTCACATTCTCTAACTCATTCTTACTTTCTTACCACAAATGCTACATTATTCTTAAACTTTCTCATTCTCTCATTGCTCATACATACAAAAAACTCATCAATTCACACACTCATTCACTTTCAATCACAAATTATCTCATCACTCTCCCTTCTCTCATTGCTCTCTTGCTACTTTAACAACACATTAATATTCCGGTAAATATTCAAGTGTTCTTCTTCGCTATTTTGCTACTTTAAAAGTTGAATCAATTTGTTTTGCTTAACCGGTTAGTATTCTTAACATTTATACTGTCTTCACATTCACATATTTGTGTAACCTATTGTCTGTTTTTTTATATGTAGAATTCGTCATTAAATAATTGCATATTGTCTCACCTTGACTAATAACTGTGATTACTTGTGTAGTTATTTGATTACTTTGACAGGTTTCAAACTTGAAGTTCAAGTTGAAGATTAATTGAAGAAAGATTTATTTGTTTATTTGAATGTATATATATATTTTATTTTTTGCCTATTTATTCGAATGTTGTAACAATTGTAACTCTAAAAGTTCATATATATATATTTATTTGGGGGGTCGTCTAGGGGAGGGGATTTATATGCTTATTTGTTCATTATAAATTTTTTAGAAATCATGCCTAGGTTTGTCTTTAACCACCTAGATTTGATATTTATAGGTGTTATAATCTAATCAATTTTCAATTTTCTTGACGCTTTTGTTAATAAGTCTTAAAAAAATAATAACTAGATTCAATTAATTTTTTAAATGTTAAAATCAAATCCTAATAATCTAGTAGGTTGTTAGATGTTAAAAATATATTATAAATTTTCATTTGTCTTATCACGTAGAAACTATGCCTAAGATTAGTTAATATTATTTAACTAGTAATCCTATTTGTTTTCCGCATTCATGATGCAATATTTTTTTAATAATACTAATTTAGAATCATTTCATGCATTTAACTTGGCTTTAAAAATATTTCATATCAAAACCTTGTAACATAATTTTTTTAAAAAGTCATTATTCAATCTTCCTTTAAAACTTTGGATTGATTTTGACATTGTTTATTTTAAAAATAAATTATAAACACTATCTCCTAACCTATCGTTAGTGGGAAAGTCAAAGGAACTACGAGGTCTAGTTCCAATTTTTAAACCCGACGCATCCTCGGAAGTACCACCTACCCATGAATTTCAAAGAGAATTATGTGCATTTATGTGTAAATATTTATGTGCCTACATGTAAACTAAATCTTTTAAATCATTTTTTTTCAAAAACATAAACTATTTTTTAGACCGACCTCAGATCAAAATTGTTTCTATGGTGGAGGAGCGCGATCAACAATATCGTGACATCATCCCTATAAAGAAACAAAATTTTTTAAAAAAATAAAAATTTCATATTCAAAACTTGCTCCATTTTTACAAACTTTACTTTCGCACATATTAATTGCTTAATATTTGCCAATTTTTTCTATAACATAGCCTCGTATGTTAAAATAAAATAAAAATATAAAATAAACTTGATTGCTTATTATTGCTGTCATCTAGCCTCGCATGTTTAAATTAATAAAATAGCCTTAATTGCTTTATACTTGTTATCACTTAGCAAGCATATTAATGAATAATAATGAAGTGACCTTGATTGCTACTTGTAACCCCCACATATATTGAATGAGATACGGCCGGGACCCATGCTTGTGGACCTCGAGGGATGCCTAACACCTTCCCCTCGAGGTAATTTGAACCCTTACCCTAATCTCTGTCTCGTTGACCTTAGTTAGACTTAGTTAGGTTATGTAGGTGCCCTAACGCGCCTTAATTCATTAGGTTGCAACTCCAAACCCGAAAATCCCAAAAGAGTTGTTAGGTCGCGCACAAAACCCGTTTTCTGCGAAAATGGAGCGCAACAAATAGTTTGATCTACTAGAATATATAAAGTAATCAACTCTAAAGATTCTTCAAGGGACTTAGTCATTTCATTATCCATATTTCCATAAAATTATTTCATACGAAAATCAGATTTATATTCATGTTATATGCAATTACTTTACTAGAAATTATAGCACTGATAGTACATATACTATTTTTTTAAAACAATATACATAAGTTATTGTTTCATAAAAATTGGGGGCCCAAAAATATGAGGCCCCAAGCGATGACTTTAGAGGCCTAGGGGTTAAGACGACCCTGCTCCTACTCTTAGTTTCTTTGACTATTCTAGGTCTTTATGAAATATTTTAGATATTAATTAAGTGTTTGTTTGACATTGCTATTAAAAACTGCTTATTTCTAGAAGCACTTTTAAAAATTGATTTTTCAAAAAAGTGTTTTTGGAAACAAAAGTTAAAATGATAATGATATTTGTCATTTTCATAATTTGACTCTCAAAAGCACTTTTTGAAAAAGATTAGTCATACACTATATACTTATAAAAAGTACTTTTTAAATTAATTAGTCAAACAAAAATTAATTTGGAAAGTAGTTTTTATAAGTATATAGTGTTTGACTAATCTTTTTCAAAAAGTTATTTTGAGAGTCAAATTATGAAAATGACAAATATCATTATCATTATAACTATAAGATTATTTTATAGAGAGAAACTAATTAGATATCTACTCTAAAAGCTTTAAATTAAATTAAAATGTAAATATTTAAATTTTCAATCAATACAACCTTTTTTCTAATCCTACAAATTAATGTATAAAATAATATATATTATAAAATACATATATATAAATGTAAAATTAAAAAAATTGTTATTAAAAAAGAAAATATAAAATCTGAAATCAAACTTAGCAAAGATATGACATATGTTAATTAATTAATAAGGCAAATCTTTATAAATATGTATATATGGAAGAAATATATTTGGTCTCGAATAAAAAAAATTTGGTTGCTTATACTTTCTTTTTCTTTTTTAAGAAGTAGATATTTTTTCCAACCTTATAAAATTTTTTGTGCTTCTTTACTCATTCGTCAAATGTCTTTAGTTTTTCAAAATAAGTGTTTTTGGCCTCTTCACAACAACTCAAATATGTTCTAATTAATTTGACGATGAATTCCTAACGTTAATTGTACATTTTTTTGTTGTGTATTTTAATCCAATCGTATAAAAATAATTTTGCCCTAACTTGTATATAGTGCCATTATGTGACCCACCGACAGATTGGTATAGAGAGTTAATAAGCAGAAGAATCCACTATTTTTAATTCAAATTTGAAACAGTATAAATGAAATGACATGAAATCAATGTGGAACGTTCAATTTATATAGGATAGCTCTAAAGTATTTAGACTTTTTTTTATAGGTTTAATAGAAAGGACAAAATAGTGACAAAGGAAGAAGAAAGAAAAAGGTCATTGAAAAAGGTCTCTAAATGTTTACAACATGGAAAGACTTTCTCTAAAGGAAGATTTCATTAATATTACTTTAGATTAACAAAAGTTCAAGATGTGGAAAAAGCCTATTGCAAAATAAAATTGCGTACAATAGATCCTTGTGTTCTGGTCCTTTAACGTATAGAGATAACTTAGTACACTAGTCTCTCCTTATATATATTACTTAACAAGGGGTCTTAGACTTATGTGTTAAGGAGATCCTCTAAATAAACAAATTTTGGACAGGTAAATCAAACGGAATGTAGTAAAATTGGGAACTCGAGCACATAATGTTGAAATCCTATAGATCAGGACCTCTGGGATGAATTGGAACTCACTCACCAAATAAAGAATGCTCACAAGTTTGATGTTGATTTTTTTGAATAGCTATATTTTGGTTTGTTGATGTTGTAATATAGATGGCCGGCGTGAAGAGGCCCTATTCGTTCTCTCCAAAATATCTACCTTGTACCGTCATTTCATTGCAAAAGTGTTGTGTTACCCCTGTATCCAGATCAACAAATCCAGTTCCAGCAGCAACGAGTGTTGAGTCATTGTGGAAGAGCGAAATTCTCTTAAAAGGTTCTATATCTTACCTCAAAATCTCTTAATTTTACTACTCATGACCCTAACAAATAGTCATTTGGCCGCATAGCTTTGTTTGAGTCCATACCATCGAGTTCAGTAAGAGAAATCAAAGGTCTCAATGGAGATTCTATGAGATTGACTATTCTAGAAAAAGCTAATTTTCTGCATTTAGGAGTAGTAAATCAACATTTATTTTAATTTATTCAGCCCCAAAATGCCTTCAGTTATACGATTATGTACCCTCCCAGGTTAGACTAAAGGACTTTAACATTTATAATATACTTTTTCATGTTCTCTTCTTTGTGATCTCGGTTTCACTACCTTGTGAACGTGTTTAATCTACAGGTTGCTACTATAGAGCCTACCCGCCTTTGGGTCTAAGTTCAACACCTGATCCTCAGATTCTAATTCCCATCAGCAAAGGTGCAGATTGGTCAAGAAGGAATTCGTGGAAGTGACATTAGAACTAAATCTATAGAGGTTTGTCCATGGCATATAGTTGTGATGTCCTGCTGAGTAAGGCTCGCGTTAGAGGTGTGTTAGTGGGGCTTTGATTCTTTTACATGATAGAGAATGTTGCTTCGAGTGATTGTCCTAAGGGATGGTTTGTAGGTAACTTCATTCTGTGTTGGTGCATGAAAAATATTGTGAAGTGTAAATCATAGAAGAGAGATTTTCATTAGCCTAGAGGCTCTGCTTTGTAGTTGAATTTTTAAAATGATTTCGGCAAAACGTGGAGATTTGGGTTCTACTTGATCATTCTAGGTTCATGTACTGAAGTTGTCTTGCAAATTTCGGACGTATATGCTTTTTGTGAATTATGTTAACACTTATATAAAAATACAAGTCTATTTATGTTGTAATATTGATTTATGTGGTCATCTCATCTAAAAGTTTCAACTGTTAGAGAGATAACACACTTCTAATCTCTTGATTGTGTCTTTAAGAGATTGACTCCCTTGGTTTCTTCGTATATTTACTATGCTATAATTTGGATCCCCTTATTGAAAATATTGATTTCGTCAGCACGGTAAGTCAAAGAATATTGTTGATAAACATATATTTGTTTAATTTTGATCGCTTTTGTCAAACATTAACAAACTAAAGGAAAGAAGGAGAGAGAACACAAAACAGTTGCACATACCTTTGATAATGTCGATGAATTAGTTCTTTGTTTTTCTTCGACTTGTTTCTTTGATGACTAAGATTGCTAGTCTTGCATTTCTAGCCAAAGGAACTAAGATAAACAAGATGAAAAATGAAGGTACATATATCGCTCCGAAGAAACTCCCTACGCTCTTGATGAGGTTTTCAACTAGTAGTCCTAATATTACTATTCCAATAACCAGAAAAGTATATCCCTTATCCATGCAATTGCAGATCTATTAGTCTCCTTCTTCTGTAAATCACAAATCATTTCATTAAAAATTCAAACCTTTCTATAACAACATTTCATTATAATGGTCATGTTTATGGCATAATACATAAACATACACTCAAACTTGCCCTCAAATGACAAGTAAGCATTCTCAAAGTTTGATAGTACTTCTCATCTAAACACCTCAACTTGGTCTCAATTGACAACTAAACACTCCAACAAGTCCACCTTGTGTAATACTAGACACTTGATGCTGACGTGGAGCTCAAATTTGGAGGTGGTTAGATGATGATTTTGTAAGTTGGAGTGTTCAACTGACATAGTGTGAGAAAAGTCGTTGTGATTTCTACATGAGCATATTTGAGGTTGGACTGTTTATGAAAACTTTATAGTAACTCAATAGAATCCATGAAAGCTAATCTTCCATGTATGTGAATGTAAAGCTTGAACTAAAAAACAGAAGAGAAGAGGGAGAGATTTTTATTATCTGAAAAAGTTGTACTACAAATAAGGAGCATTTTTATATAGATCACACAATGCACACCATGTTCATATTTTAACAAACTTTATTCTAACTAAGTAATGTCAGCTCATAGTTAGTTACATAACAAGATTCTAACTAACTTCTTCTAGAACTTTCGATATTCCCCTCAAGCTTTAGTCATAATATACATTGAAGACTCCAAGCTTGGCTAATAACATGTGATGAGAAGCTGCTCCTAGGCCTTTTGTTAGTATGTCTGCTGGTTGTTGTTTGGTGTTCACATAAGTAGGCAGTATCAGTCCACTTCTTATTTTTCACTTCCAAAATGAAGATCAACTTTTATGTGCTTGAACCTTTCATGGAAGATAGGATTAGTAGCTAGTTGCATTGTTGCCTTCCTGTCAAAGTGCAACCTGATAGGAATTCTGACAATAACATTAAGTTCCTGTAACAGACTAACCATTCGAATTATCTCTGAAACTACACTGACCATGCTCCTATACTCAGCCTCTGCAGAGCTTCTGCTGATTGTGTGTGCTTTTTGGACTTCCAATATATGAGAGAATCTCCTAATTTATATTAAAGAAGGTATTACATAAGAGAATATAGGGTCATTGTGTAAATATTAAAAATTAAAGGATTAGATATCAAGAAGGTAGTTAGAGTAGTAATAACCATATACTTCACTTCTGTGTATATATATATATATACATATGTACATAACTTATGAGTATCAATGTAAGCAGTTCATAAATTTGTTAATTCCTCTCTTCCTCCCTTCCTCTCTTCTTCTCTTCTTCTCTTCTTCTCTTCTTCTCTGCATCTATACTTGCCATTTACATCCAGCTGTATGTTGGGCCCAAGCCTTTTAGGACGTAGCTTAGCACTATATATAGACGCTATGTCAAACCCTATTCTGTAATTCTGTTTTTGCCTCTCCATAATAAAACTGCTCCCTCTCTTCCCGTGGACGTAGCCAATTTATTGGTGAACCACGTAAATCTGTTGTCTTGTTTTTTGCGTTTATATTTTCTCGTATTATCTCAAATTCCGCACAACAGCTAACATGGTATCAGAGCTCCAGTAACTACTGTAGAGCTTGAAGATATCAGCTAAACCATGGCGACTATCGACAATGAGTTGCCCGAGAAGCTGAGCCATCATCATTCTCTGTTTTTGCATTCAATTGATAACTCTTGTGTGCTACTTAGTTCGATTCAACTGACTGGAGCTGATAACTTCTCAGTATGGAGTCGAGCCATTGAAATTGCCATTCTAGGTCGCAATGCCATAGTGTTTTCATAGATCATGAATTGTGTCTCGAAGAAATTACTTAGAGTCATTGTTTATTCCACCAATGCAGCTACTGTGTGGAAGGATCTATGTGAAAGATATGACAAGATTGATGGATCACATATTTTTCAATTACACAAAGAAATTGCTACAATCAGTCAAGGTACCAATTCGATCTCATGCTATTTTTCTAAGTTGTGTGAATTGTGGGTAGGATATGATAGTTTGGCACCAGTTCCTCGCTGTGAATGTGTGAATTCAAGAGAATTTGTATTGTTCATGCACAATCAGAAATTGCTGCAATTTCTCATGGGATCAAATGATTCATATGAACAAGATAGAAGTCAAATTCTAATGATGGTACCTTTGCCTACGCTGAATAAGCATACTCACTACTAAGTGAGAGAGAAAGTCAACGTATCATGTCACAGACGTCTCACAGTTCTAGTTCATCTAAACTTAATGATTTTTTCACTGCTCAACCATCAGTTCCAAAACCAAGATCTCGTACTAACTCAAGTTATGATCCAAATGCATTTTGTGACTACTGCAAAAGAACAGGACACATGCAGGCAGTATGCTATAAACTTCATCGTTATCCACCTGGGTATGAAAGAAAGAAGAAAGGTCCTGCTTGCAACTTTCAGGGAAGAAGAAGATCATACAATGATAGGCGGTTCTATCCATCTGCTCATAATGCGGTTAGTGAAATTGATCATTCTGACTACAAGAGGGTTGTGAATCAATGAAATCAAGGTTATGGCAGAGTTGCTACACAAACTGATCCTATTAATTATCACTAAGGAATGAATGTACTGCATGAACAATACAATCAAATCTTGCATATGCTTGGTCAATCCAATATGCAGGGAAACACTAAAAGAGATTCAACTTCACATTCTAGTGCAAATCTAGCTCAAGACAACTACCCCTCCTCAGGTAATATCACTGCTCTTTCAGTTAGTATAGCATATACATGATGGATTATAGACTTTGGAGCAACAAATCATATGACTTCTCACACGAATTTATCAATTAATAAACATCCTTTGCCTACTGATGCACCTAGAAGTGTACAACTACCAAATGGAGATAGTACATTAATCAATCATACATGCTCTAGTAATATGACCTCACAAGACATTATCAATAATGTTCTTCTTATTCCTGACTTTAAGTTCATTCTATTGTCAGTTTCAAAAATTACTAAGGATCTCCAGTGTGCAGTATGTTTTTTTCCTGACTTTGTGACTATTCAGGATCTCTCCAGTGGGCAGGGGAAGGTGATTGGTAGAGAACATGCTTGACTTTATCTTATTCCTCATCCCTCATCTTCTACAAACATACTCTCATCTAGTTCATAATGGTTTTCCTTCATCAGAGTCACAAACTATCCTATGTCACCAAAAACTTGGTCATACTTCCTCCAATATTCTAGCCAGAGCTCTCAATTTTCCTGTTACACAATTTTTAAATGAGGTTCACAACTGCACTATATGTCCTCTTGCTAAACAACCCAAACTTCCTTTTAAAAATAGCACTACAATATCTTCTAGTCCATTTCATTTGATTCATATAGATGTTTGGGGTCCATTTCATACTCCTACATATGATGGAAATAGATTTTTTGTCACCATAGTTGATGATTGTTCTAGATTGTTGTGGCTGTTTGTGCTGAAAAATTTCTTCACTCTAGTCAAAACTCAGTTCAATTTATTAGTTAAAATCATTCGTACTGATAATGGTTATGAATTTGTTAACACTAAGTGTAAACATTTGTATACGAGCATGGGCATTATTCATCAACGAACCTGCATTCATACTCCTCAGCAGAATGGTATCGCTGAACGAAAACACAGGCACATACTTGAGGTGGCCAGAGCCATCAGGTTCCAAGGTAACATTCCTATCAGATTTTGGGGGCATTGCATTCTCAATACTACTTATATTATTAACAGGTTGCCTACACCTGTTCTACATGGTAAATCTCCATATGAAATGTTCCACTAATGCAAACCTTCCCTACAAAACATGAGGGTTCTATGTTGCCTATGTTTTTCCAAGAATATGCATATTAATGATAAATTTCATCCCAGGAGTGTGATTGCTATACACATGGCTATAACGCTCATACAAAGGGGTATATTTTATACAACATCAATGATAAAAGTTTCTTTATTAGAAGAGATGTACTGTTTAAATAAACCATATTTCCCTTTGCTTCTCCTTCATCTACTGCATGGCAAGTGTTTCCTCATATTGATGCACCTTAGAGACTACATCTCTGTTTCAGCCTAGTTCTCCTGCCACAGTTGTACATTCTGAGCCTACTGAGGCAGTTCCATTTCCAGTCACCCCCTCTATAAGAACATCACAAAGAAATACCAAAGCTCTCTTATGGCTACAAGATTATGTTCCCTCTGCTAATCTTCAACCCAATAAGCCTCTATATTCTATTGATAAATACGCTGGTTATGAAAGATTGTCTCCTTCTTATAGAGCATTTCTTTCTTCTTTTGGTACTGAGGTTGAACCTACATCATTTGAGGACGCCTGTAAAGAACCTAGGTGAATTGAAGCTATGCAAGCTGAAACATCAGCTTTGGAGTCCAATAAAACATGGCAGGTGGTTTCCTTACCTCCTCACAAGAAAGCTATTGGTTGCAAGTGGATTTTTAAAATTAAGTATCATTCCTCTGGTGAGATTGACAGATTTAAGGCACGACTTGTAGCAAAACGATTTAATCAGAGAGAGGGTCTGGACTACCAGGAAACCTTCTCTCCAGTTGTTAAAATGGTGACTGTTCGGAGTGTATTCTCTCTAGCTACTAAAAAACATTGGCATGTCCACCAAATGGATGTGTCTAATGCCTTACATCACGGATCTAAAGATTCTGACAAGACTCCGTGCGGCACTTAACGGTTTACTCACGATTCTTTCACGATCTCGTAAACTCAAGTAAGCCTTTTACTACTTGGAACGCTAAGAGAAATAAGAAGAAAGACAAAAGATAAAATTTGGAAGAGAGGACTTGTATCTTATTAGTCAATTGATGGATGATTTACAAATACAATGACCCTCCTATTTATACTACTCTAATGACTAAGAAAAATAAATGCTGCTATACAAGTCCCTAAGTACATGCACTCAAGACATGTCTACATTTCTAGAATGTCTCTAACTCTTCCAAAAGGACTCTTAGATTTCTCTAGTTTGCCCTAAGATTATAGAAGGCTTGCACAAGCCCCTCCAAGGCTCAAAGCCGCCTGCCCCTTCGTCTGCTGCACACTTGGACCGCCTGCCATTTCGTACACTGGACTTTTGGGCCGCCTGTCCCCTTTCGCATGCTGCAATCTGTTTGGATAGGTGGAGATTTGCCTGGATAGGTGACGGGACGTCACAATCTCCCCCACCTAATGATGCAATGACCGCGTCGCATTGTGAATGTATCGGTGTCGAGTGCTGCTGTGCGATCATCAACTCACGTACTTGATCAATCCCTTCGAGTAGCCTCCTCATCGATTGCCCGACTTTTCTCGACCCGATCTTTCTAACTTCCTCCTTCATAGGAGGAAAGTTCCTCGACGGCTTCTTTTTCATCACGTCAGTGTTCCTACTTGAAACCCTCTTCGTGCGCATTGACAAGGATTTTCCAGCACCATTGTTTTCTCCCGAACTTGCAATGGTTGTTGCCGATGTTAACCTCTTCCTCACGTCGACCCACTTGAGCTTCATGGCTGTTAGTCGAGCCCATCCCTCCGTTGCTTGTGCCTTTACCATGGGAACCGTACATTCTCCTCCTTTCACCATGATTGTCAATTTTCAGAGATGAGGATCGATCACTTCATGGAACTGCTGGAAGAACTTCTGCCCAAGAATAATATCAAAGAGATCTATGGGTGCGACAATGAATTTGGTTTTCCCTTGTCAATCACCTGCCGTGATGCTCACCTCGTGCGCAACTCCAACTACTGGAGTCGGTGGTTCATTGACCGTCCTGATTTAGGCGTTCTTGGACTATAACGCAACCCCAATCTCGTTGCTGCCGTCTTGATCTCTGCACCTGTGTCGACCAACACCACGAGCACTTTTTCCATTGATCGTGATGTCGACATGTTGAGCGCATTCCATAGACTTCGCAAGCCCCTGTTCTGCATGTTTCGGCTCCGCTTGCCTTCGCTTCTCTTGCCTTGGCATCATCGATGGTTGCTTGATGATAGCTCCACATAGGCTTATCATGCCTAACTGCTTACTCTCCTTGACTTCATCTTCCTCTTAGGCTTCTTTATCCTTCTTCTCTCGGAGGATAGCACCAAGACTTTTCAGTTCAGGGCACTTTTTATCACCATGCGGCCCGCTGCATAAGAAGCAACCATCCTTGGAATCCTGTTTCCTCATCGTGTAGCCACGATCTCCAGATTTTTTACCGTTGGACCTGTAGGTGTCATGCTTGTGAGGCCTTGGCTCCTCGCCTCGCCTCTTGGGTTATGGCCGTTGCTCCTTGCCTTCCCCACAATCTTCCCCACTATCATCATGACTACCTCCCTCGTCGTCCTCCTCGGCACTAAGAGACTTCTCCTGCCTGAAGTCTGTCAAAGCTTCGGCCTGCGTAATGGCTTCATCAATAGTCCCGACCTGTCGCTGCTCCAACTCCATTTTGGCCAAATTTTGCAGTCCATCCATGAAGTGGAACAACATGCCGTCATCCGTGAGGTTGGGAATCTGAAATGTAAGGGTGGTGAACTTCTGCACATACGCGCGTATGCTGCCCTTTTGCTTCAACTCCCTAAACTTACGCTTTTCCTCATAGACGACGTTGTTGGAGTAGAATGCCTTCTTGAACTCTTCATGGAATTTCTCCCAAGTGTTTATGGTGCATGTCCCCTTCTTGGATCCTTTTGGCTTTCAACCTCCAAAGCGTTTTAGTGTGTAGGCGGAGAAACCAGTGTACAGGCTCACTAAATCCCTTTATGGATTAAAACAGTCACCTAGACAATGGAATGTGAAACTCACTGAAGTTCTTATCAAGTTGGGTTTTGTACAAAGTCTTCTTGATTACTCTTTATTCATCAAGAAAACTAGTACATCTATGGTAATACTTTTAGTATATATAGATGACTTGATGATCACAGGCAATGATCTCAGCCTCATTCAATAGATAAAAAGAACTTTGCAGGGAAACATCAAGATGAAGGATCTAAGAAAACCTCAGGTATTTCCTTGGGATTGAGTTTGCTAGATCACAAGATGGAATTGTGATGCATCAGAGGAAATATACACTAGAGATCATAACTGAGGCAGGTTTAGTGCTGCTAAATCAGCTGCTACTCCACTGGATCCCTATGTGCAGTTAACAACAAGAGAATATGATGAACTAAATGGAACAAAAAATGATGATATATTGCTAACAGATCCAGCAGTGTAAAGAAGATTAGTTAGAAAATTACTATATCTAAATGTCACTAGACCAAATATTTCTTTTTCTACATAGACTCTAAGTCAATTTCTACATCAACCTAAGCAATCTCATCTAAATTTTGCTCTCAAAGTGGTGAGATATATTAAAAGTCAAGTTGGACTAGGTGTGTTATTGTCCAGTACAAACAACAAAGAGTTGCAAGTCTACTGTGATTCAAATTGGGGTACTTGCTTAGATACAAGGAGATCAGTCACAGGTTTCATGGTAAAGTTGGGAGGTTCACTAATATCATGGAAATACAAGAAACAAGCAACTATTTCTAGAAGTGAAACGGAACCTGACTACAGAAGTATGGCAACTGCGGTAGCTGAGGTTGTGTGGCCAGTAAAACTGTTCAAAGAACTTGGAGTTGAAGTCTTCACTCCAGTAACCATATACAGTGACAGTAAGTCAGCTATTCAAATAGCTACCACCCCTGTGCTACATGAGAGAACAAAGCACATAGAGTTGGATTGTCATTTTATAAGGGAGAAGATCCAAAATGGGCTAGTTCAGACTAAATACTTGAATACCAAAGAACAAGAGGTTGACATGTTAACTAAAGGCTTGGGAAAATCTCAACATGAGTACTTGCTATCCAAGTTTGGAGTATTGAACCTATTCATACCTACAAACTTGAGGGAGAGTATTCAAGAAGGTATTACATAAGAGAATATAGGATCATTGTGTAAATATTAAAAATTAAAGGATTAGATATCAAGAAGGTAGTTAGACTAGTTATAACCATATACTTCACTTCTATGTATATATATATATATATATATATATATATATATATATATACATATGTACAGAACTTATGCCTATCAATGTAATCAGTTCATAAATTTATTAATTCCTCTCTTCCTCTCTTATTCTCTTCATCTCTGCATCTATACTTTCCATTTACATCAAGCTATCATATTCAAGATAGCTAACAATCTAACCATGTATCATGTGATACACCTTCTTGTATTGGGACAAGCTGCCTAGTCTAAGTCACAAAATGCTTCAAGTTCTAGACTTGTCTTGCTGCTGAACAGTATGCCTTGACTAGGACTGATTTTGATGTACCTAACAAGCCTCATAACTGCTTCCAATTTGAACTTTTAGGTTAATTCACAAATTGTGATAACAGTTGAACTTTGAAGCTAATATCAGGCCTGGTGATGTTAAGATACAATAATCTTCCACCCAGAATTTGATAGACTGTGACATCCTGGTGTATAGGATCATTAATAACCCTAGTCATCTCATCATACTCTTATTTAATTAGTTTCAAAGTTGTCTCCAAAGGTGTATTCACTCGCTTTGCACCACTAAGACCAGTGCCTGGGATCAATTCTAGGGCATATTTCCGTTGGTTAAGGAGAATAACAAATTCAGATCTCGTGATTCTAATACCTAGAAAAAAATTTAAGATCACCAAGATCCTTTATTTAAAACCTGTTGTGAAGAGAAGTTTTTAACTCTTGTATCAACTTACTACTGTTTCTTATTATGAGCACATAATCCACGTAGATAAGAATAACTGTTATGTCTTGCCCATATCTTTTGGTAAAAGGTGAATGATCATGTGGACTTTGCACAAAACCAGTATCAGTGAGTACCTCAGTGAATTTTAAGTTCCATTGTCGGGAAGCTTGTTTTAGGCCATATAGAGACTTAAGCAACTTACATACCTTGTATTCCCCCTGCTTTTGAAAGCCTTGTGGCATTACCATATAAACATCTTCAATAAGGTCACCTTGCAAAAAAACATTATGAACATCCATTTGGTAGGAAGGCCAATTGTGAGAAACTGCCACACTAATGGTGGTCCTAATGGCGAACATCTTAGCCACAGGTAAAAAGTCTCATTATAGTCTAGGTCCTCTTGTTGGCTATAACCCTTGGCAACGAACTTAGCCTTGTACCTTTCAACCTGTCCATTTGCTTGAAGATTAACCTTAGATACCCATTTAGAACCAATAGCCTTCTTTCCCAGCATAAGGTCTACTATAGTCCAAGTGGCATTTTGTTCGAATACAGTGACTTCATCCTGCATTGCTGCAATCCATTCCTTGCAGCTGGAAACCTCCTTGAAAGTGGCAGGCTCATACACTATAGATAGTGTAGCTAAAAAAGAACTGTAAGCGAGGCTTATCTGTGAGTAAGTGACATATTTGGGAATAGAATAAAGGAAAGCATTATGAGCATGTTTTGAGGCTGTGGACACATGATAATCATTTTACCAAATATGAGGCTTGAGAAACCTATTTGGTGTTGTGGTTAAAAGTTGCTCAGTAGTAACTTGTTTAGGAACAACCATACCATGCTCAGGCTCAGAACCTGCACTGCATTCTTATGGAGTTTGGCTGGCAGCTGAGCTTTCAACACAATCTTCCTCTTCTTCTTGTGAATTGGAAGCTTCACTGGGGGAATCATGAGGAAGTACATCAAAATCTTGGGACCAACTGTCAATATGTTGAGAGTCTGCAAAAGATGAGCTTGTCATAAAAGGAAATGTATCTTCCATAAAAAGGACATCCCTACTGATATGGAAAGAATAAGACTTGAAATCTAGTATTCTATAGCCCTTATGTGTTTTTGCATATCCCATAAAGACACAATTCTTGGCCCTAAGAGCAAACTTATTGGACTTTGGAAGGACAAATACAAACAAAGACAACTTAATACTTTGAAGTGATGTAGGTGTGGTGGAGTGCCATACAACAACTCATGTGGGGATTTGCCTTGCAACACAAGTGTGGGGAGTTTATTGATCAAGTAGTCTGCAGCCTTGATACAATTACCCCAATAGTGAATCGGAATGGCAACCTAAAACCTTAGGGCCTTAGCAGTGCTTAATATGTGGTTGTGCTTTCTCTCAACCACCCCATTTTGTTAGGGTGTGTATGCACATGAAATTTAATGCACAATGCCAAGAGAAGCAAATGATTCCTTACATTTTGAATTCATAAACTCTATCCCATTATTAGACCTCAAACACTTTCACCTTCATGCCAAACTGAGTGTTTATCACTAACAGAAAATCTTTTATTACAAAGTAAACTTAAACCTTAGAATGAATTAAGCAAGCCCAGGAACATGCTATAGTCATATACAATTGTAACAAAGTATTGTTTTCTATCATAAGTTAGATTCTTATAAGGCCACCATACATCCACAATGTAATTGCTGAAAACTAGTACTAGAAGTATGTGAACTTTTAGGAAAAGCTGGTTTACTTTGATTTGCTTGAGGGAAAATATGACAGCAAGATTGATAAGTTACACAATCTTTGATGGCTGTGATGTGTTGCATAATAGTAGAGAAGGATGTCGAAGTCTTTGGTGCCACAACGATGTTTGACCGTTATCCTTGATAACTGCATGAACCACTGGCTTTATTGTGTATTTTAAGAAGTACAAACCATCATATACTCTACCAATCCCAATCACATTTCCATTTGAGAGTGCCTGCATCACGGAAAAGTCTCGAAAGAAGCTAACACTACAAGATAGATCTTTAGTTAACCTTTTAACTGACAACAAGTTGAAATTGAAGTCAGGTGCATGTAGCACATCCTTCACTTCATGATTTCCCAAAATGATTGAATTTCTTCTGTTTTTGATGTGAGCTTTATTTCTTATTGGTAACTGAACAATATTTGGCCTCTGATCACCTAGGTAATTCAATTCATCTAGGAGATCATTAGAGAATGTAATGTGGTTTGTAGCACCTCAATCAATAATCCACCTACACTCATAAACATTAGGTGTAATAGACACATTACCTGCCATGTTTGCTTTGCATTCAGTACCATCTCTAGTGTTTTGACTGTTATTGTTGTGTCTGAGATCTTCACGTGGTTGTACTCATCCTCAGTAAGAGTAAGCACATGTACATGTTCCTCTGTTGCAGCAAAATTTGCATGTGAATTGAAACAAGAATCAACATGATAATTGTGAGGAAAGTTGTTGTTAGATCTGTGACCATTCTCAGTGCCATAAGCCATACCTTGCCGACCATTCTCAGAGCCATATTTCATACATTGTCACTTTGTTCTTGTTTCCTCCTGCTCCTAAAATCAGTCTGATATCCTATGATCCTTTAACAATCTTTAGATAGATGATTTCTATAACCGCAATGGTCACAGGCAGTGTCTAGTAATTTTTTTTCCTTTGAAACTTGGCCTTCTATTCACCATCATTGTGAAAGGTTCCTTGTTAAGATCCATAACTCCTAATACCGTTGACTCTCCTCTTATATAACTGTGGCATATGCCTGATTAACAATAGGAATTGTAGCCTTAAGTAATATGTCACTCCTCACATGACTATAAGACCCGTTTAGCCGCATAAGAAACATTAGTAATCGCTGCTGGCTAAGATATTGAATATAGGGATAGCTTCATCACAATTGCATCAGCGAGTTTGTACTAACAAATTTAATTCATCGCATAAGTGTCTCAATTTCGAATAAAAAGCAGTAACAGAGTCAATACCTTGTTTTAATAAAGAAACCTCTTACCATAGATGATACACTCTGGTAAGATTGGATTTTTCAAACCTCTCCTTGAAGTCATCCCAAACACGTCTAGAATATGAAGCATAAACAATCGTAGTTAGCAATTCTGAGCCATTGTGCTGCTGATCCATGAAAGCACCACAACATTGCACCTCTCGCATTGAACTGCCAAATCTCTTTTGTATGAACTTTTCTAACTTGATCCATCTATGAATCCAGTTTTATTCTTCACCAATAATATAAGTCGTAACGATTTGCTCCATAATCCATAGTCTAATGGACCTGTAAGCTTAGTCGCAATCAATACTGCACCTAGTGTATCCGACAGATGAAGATAAAGAGGATGGTTGTTGTTCTAGAGTAGCCACGGTTAATTCTGCCATTACAGAATTAGTTGCTTTGCTTTGTTATTTGATTGAAAATACACAGCTTGTGAGATAATCCCTATGTCGCTGCTTTGATACCATGAAAACTTTACGGTTATTTAATAGAATCCAAGGAAGCTAATCTTCCATGGATGTGAATGTAAGCTTGAACTCAAAAATAGAAGAGAAGAGGGAGGGAATTTTATTATCTAAAAAAGTTGTATTACAAACACTACTAGAAATTTGACTTACTATAACACATATTTAGCAATGGTTATACCATCGTAGCAATAGCTCACCTATTACAACGGTTATAACCGTGGCCAAATATCCTTGAATCTAATAGAACAATTCTTAAAATAAACTGTTGTATAATCCCTATAACCGTTCCTATAGAGAATGTATAGCAACAAGTTTTAAAACCGTCACTATAGATAACTCTATGTCAATAGTTTTTTAGAAAATTAATTCTGATTTTTTAGCCCTAAATAATTTTCCCTCCTAAAAAAATATATTTCCCTCCAATATAATTTGGCAAAGATACATTAGTCCCTCCTAAAAAATTAATTCTGATATATTAACTTTTTAAAAAATGTAAAAGAAAAAGAATGAATTTGTTTTCAGAAACCCTTATTTTTCTGAAACAATGTGAGCGAGCCTTTTTGTGGGTGAAGCTGTGAAAGGAATTTCTAAAGATTTTGGTGAAAAAAATGAAATTTGTTGGTGAAGATTTTGGTGAAGCTGTTGGTGAAGCTCGTTGGTGAAGTTCGTTGGTGAAGCTGTTGGTGAAGCTTGTTGGTGAAGAGCTGTTGGTGAAGCTCGTAGGTTAATCTGTTGCTGAAGCTCATTGCTAAAGCTTGTTGGTGAAGCTCGGCGGTGAAGCTATTGCTGAAGCTCGTCGAGGAAAACAACCAGCTCGTTCTTTTTGGTGATGTTTTTGAGGTTCGACTACGAATTTATCTTAAAGGTTAATAATGTTTAAGTTTTCTATGCTAGTTCATGATTTCTAGGTCCCCATTGAATTAATTTTGAAAAATCTTAAAGAATAATATATGGGTTAGTCTTAAATCTATGTTATTTGCTCCAATATAGTTAGTGTATAAACTTCCCCTGTTTGATTCTGTGATATATAAGAGAGTCGAAATCTAGTGCTCCAAGTTTGTGGATCTGTAAGTATTTCTCTCTGCATTTTTTTTGTTCCAGCTGAATTCTTCCTTAATATTCCCCATTTGATGTGAATCTGGACAAAAATTACTCCCAAATTACTTCCTACTAGTATTTGTTTCACTTTTTGTTGACTGATATAGCTTAAGCTAGTTCATTTTTGAAAAACTCTCTTGTCCTTTGACTGACTACAAACCTTGATGTAAATATTGTAGTTGTGTGACCCTGTGTTCTCTCCTCTATTTTTTGGTATTCATATTGCTGATCTCAACTTGTTTCGGATTAAGGCTTAGTTATCTCCAATTTTGTTTTTGATTATTAAGAGATGTTTAAACTTGATCATCACTGTCGTTTTACTTTGAAATGCATTCGAATTCTGATATTGTCTATGTCTTTTGCTTGTTCGATTGAATGTTATCTTCCCTCATGAGTCACTGTAAGCATAAACTGTGACACATAATTCACTTCCGACAATATCATTAAGCCTTTCATCTGTAAATATTTCCGTTAGTCAAACTATGGCATGCTACAAGCACAAAATAAGAAATGATAAATGTTGTATGCATTAACATTTACATGGTTTTACATAATCAGAGAGAATGAAGTCAATGTCTTTTAAAGGAGAGTTCTCATCCTTAGAAACGAAAAGAAAATTCTGATTAGAACAGAAGAACAACTGTCAATATAATGAGCTTGGAAACCAAGCATACGAAACATAGAGTAACGTAGGAAAGAAATGACACTACATTTGTTCACATATATGGTGGGATTAGAAGAAAACCTGGAAATTTCTATTAGATACCGTAACAAAACATGCAGATCATAACTAATTTCTTCAGTGGTCTGTCTGAGACACAAACATCCGTAAGCATTTTCATTTGGTTGAGCTGATTTAACTCTCTCAATACTTTGCAGGGGCTTATGCAAAATTGTAATTGGTTTGTCAGAATTCATCATGTGATATTATGTTACCAAATAACTCATGAATGATCTTTTAATCACCAAATTAGTTGGGCAGGATCCTAGGTATCCATAATGAAACTGCACCTATAAAATGGAAATCCAGGAATACTCACTCCGTCTACTATGAACTTGTTGCACATGATTTATATATCAGTTATTAGTTTTTTTTTAAAAATCATATCAGTTATTAAGTTGAGAGTCATATAAATAATATGATTACAATACCTTGAGTGTTTTCTTTTGATACTTGAGGTTATTAATCATGCAGCATGGTATTGTTTTTGCATTTATGCTCTTAATGTCCATCAACAAAATTTGTGCAAACTAGTAAACTTGACTCTATTCCTAAGGTTCATTCAGAAGTTCTAAACATAAGTAGAGTGTTCATTGTAAATGAATATTTGAGTGTTATATGTAGATTAAAAATAACTCCATTACCTCAGGCTTTAGGTCGCGATGAACAACCTGTTGAAGATGACAATACGAGACCACGCTTAGAAGTTGTACCATGACAGCTTTGGCATCGTCTTCCGAGTATTTCCCACCCCTTCAAAAAAAACTGGAGTTAGGAAATTCACATAGGAGAATACCAAGCATGCTAAGCTGAAAATATTTTAAGTACCCACCTTGCAAGTATCCAGTCCAGCAATTCTCCTCCTTTACATAACCTGAAGAAGATCTCACAAAGATAGTACAAACAAATGCAGAAAACATAAAAGACAAAAATGATAAACTAAATAGATTTCTCTTATGATAATACGACAAGCCATGCAAACATTTGGAAGGACGTAAATGAAATAAGACAAATTCTTTTATGTCAGAATGCTGAAGAATGACAAGTTACCCTAAAACACAACTAAAAGCAGCATTAAGTTTGACAATTTCAACTTACTCCATGACTATATAAACATTTTCCTCGTCCTCATAGGCATCATAGAATTGAACCAGATTCCTATGTCCTGTTAAAGCGCGTAATATTTTGACTTCTCTCCTTACATCCTCAATTGCAATTGTTGTAGTCATCTGCAAAAGATTCCTCAGTCTTATTAAACAAAGAAATAATTCAATCAGGTGATACTGCTCTTGGCATGAAAATATAGTCCTTGTCTTTGTGCTTCATAAAATATTGTATCGATTGTTTGAAGTGTGACTATAACAGTGTTTGATCTTTGGTTGAGTCAAAAAGAAAATAAGAAAAATAGGGTTGATTTAAACCAAGAATTCGAAATGGGGTTCTTATATTTGGTGATATTTGTATGATGATGACAAACAGAAGATAAAAATACAATCTTGGGTTTCAAATAAATACATTTTCTTGATTTTATCAACAATAGAGTCATTGTGCCACTGTTTTTTTTTTGTATGTGTGATTTAAAAAAAGGAATTTTTCGATGGAGTTTTCTAAGCTAAGCTACTTATCTTGGACTTATATCTCTTATATTTTTCCTCTCTTCGGCTTGGTTTCCTAATAATATTGTGTGATTATGTTATTTATAGGCTTGGCTGATACATACCCAAAGGTAACACTTCAGGATTTTTGAAGTAGTTCGTTTGGAACTCGAGAAGGCTGATTGGTATTAAATTGAAAGTAATAATAATAAAAAAAAGCTATATGGTAGCTAGTTGTTAGATTGACCAGCTAACTCCCTTGTGTTTTTTTTATAAAGAGAATATGAGTTGTTATGGTTTGTCCGAACTACTTTTTCCATGTGAACAATCAACTTTGTTATTGTTTTACGAATACATGAACTGTTTTGCTAGAATCAAAACTAATATATTGATAGTTATTTTGTTTACTTGTTGCAGTGTATTTCTATAATGTATGTTATTTACTCTAATCTAGGTCTGCCCTTATTGCTTTGAAATGTGCTTGCGTGTGCCTTTAGTCATTCATTTGTACAAAATATATTAAATGGTGGAAGCTACTAATAACTTAACTTGTCAATATTTTTTGGTTCTACTATTAGTGTTGTAATTGTTTGTTGTTGAATTGATGTGAAGGTTTGAGATTCGATTAATCTAAAAGTTCGAGTTGTTAAGTTCTGCCGATATTATTTGTACGCATGAATTTATTGGCTTTAATGTTTTGCACATGTCATGTAGGATAAATATCCAATGGATTTTGGAGATAAAAGTTGGATAAATCTCCGAAGCTCCACCAATGAATATATTCATGGAGTTAATGATTTTCTTGATAAAGCATTTGAACGAGCTTCCCAAGGAAATGAAATATGGTGTCCTTGTAAGAAGTGATTTAATCGTAATTGGCATTCCCGAAATATGGTAGAGGATCATTTGATTTGCCATGGATTTGTTCATGGATACACCTTTCATGGTGAAAGATTTTCCTCAAGAAATACTCCACATCCAACCGATAAAGAAGAAACTTCTAACATGCATGACGACATTGATCTATTACTTCATGATACTTTTAGAAATATAGTAGATGATCATAGACATGAAGGAGTGAGGGAGGGGCCACATGAAGATGCAAAGAGATTTTTTAAATTAGTGGAGGAAGGGAAAGAAGAGTTGTATCCAGGGTGTAAGAATTTTTCTAAGTTGAGTTTTACCATCCGGCTATACTTGTTTAAATACATTCACAAGTTAACTGATGTGGCCTTTTCAGATTTGTTGGACTTGATAACAGAGGCATTTCCATTTGCTCAGATACCCAACTCGTCTTACAAGGCAAAAAAGGTCATAAAAGATTTGGGTCTTCATTATGAGAAAATACATGCTTGCACTAATGATTGCATATTATTTTTGAATGACAATGCAAAGTTAGATAATTGTTCTATGTGTGGAGCTTCAAGATGGAAGAATGTTCGTAATGACTTAAATAATAAGGTTACGAAAATCCCAGTGAAGGTTTTAAGGTACTTTCCTTTAAAAACTAGGCTTCAGAGGATATTCATGTGTTCTGAAACATCTGTAGCTATGAGATGGCATGATATTGAACGACTTAAATATGGAAATTTAAGACATCCTGCAGATGGTGAAGCTTGGAAGGATTTTGATTCATTGCATCCTGATTTTGCTAGTGATGCTTGTAATGTTAGATTGGGTCTTTCAAGTGATGGTTTCAATCCATTCAAAACTATGAGCATTTCCCATAGCACATGGCCAGTTATGTTGATGAACTATAATTTATCTCTATGTACTTGCATGAAGTCGGAGAATATTATGTTGTCAATGATTACTCCAGGTCCATCGTCTCCCGGAAATGATATAGACGTATACTTGCAACCACTGATTGCGGAGTTGAAGGAACTATAGGAAGTAGGGGTTGAAACATATGATGTTGTAACTAATCAAACATTTCTAATGCTTGCAGTTCTATTGTGGACAATTAGTGATTTTCCAGCTCTAGCAATGCTTTCTGGATGGAGCACCAAGGGGAGATGGGCATGCCCCACTTGTAACCATAATACTTGTTCCCAATATCTCAAACATAGTCGCAAGATGTTTTACTTGGGTCATCGGACGTTTTTACCTCCTGATCATCCATTCAGAAGAGATAAAAGATCATTTAACGGTAACGAGGAGCATAAAGTTGCACCTACTCCATTATCAGGTGCACAAATTCTTGAAGAGCTTCGTGAATTCAATAATGTATTTGGAAAGAACAAAAAGAAAAGAAAACGAAAGAATGATGGTCCATGGAAAAAAATCCATATTTTTTGAGTTACCGTATTGGGCAACAAATAAATTGAGGCACAATCTTGATGTGATGCACATAGAGAAGAATATTTGTGACAGTGTGCTTGGGACTTTATTCGATATACTTGGAAAGTCCAAAGGTCATATAAGTTCTCGCTATGACTTGTATGAAATGGGGATACGTAAAGATCTTTAACCTCTAAAAGATTGTGATACAGGAAATATCAATCTAGCTAAAGCTTGTTTCTCTATGACACCAGATGAGAAAAAGTTATTTTGCACCGTCTTAAAAGATGCCAAATTACCAAAAGGGTGTGCTTCTAATATATCAAGTCGTGTGCAAATTGAAGAGATCAAAGTATCAGGATACAAAAGTCACGATGCTCATTTCATAATGCATTACTTGCTCCAGGTTGCAGTCAGAAAAGTGTTACCCAAGAATGTAGCTATGGTCTTGATTAGATTGGGGAATTATTTTAGAGCCACATGTAGCAAGGTTATAAGAAGAAGCGATCTTGATAAGATGAAAGCAGAAATCATAGATATTGAATGTAAGCTTGAAAAGATTTTTCCTCCATCTTTTTTGGATATAATGCCACATTTACCTATCCATCTAGTAGATGAAATTAAGCTTGGAGTCCCAACTCATTTGCGTTGGATGTATTCTACAGAGAGAACTATGTGTGACTTCAAGGGGCTTGTTCGTAATCGAAAAAATTCTGAAGTATCAATAGTAGAAGGTTTTTCAGCTGTAGATTGTTTGAACTTTATTTCCATATACCTACCTAATACGGTGAAGATAAAATTAAGTAGGTGTGAAATAGAGGATGATGAGTACATTCAAACAGAGAAAGGTGGTGTTTCATATTTATTTCCTAAAATAGGTCATCCAGTTGGAAGTGAGAATATAAGGAAAGGCAAGATTTTTAACATGGAGCAGCATGAGTTGTTTGAAGCACATCGATATACTTTGTTCAATACAGGAGACGAACAAGTAGAGGCATTTATCAAGTATGATAAAATACTCGTTTGTTTTTAAATTTCATTTAGATGTTATGATAATGTATTTCAAATTTAATTTCATTTGTAAATACACATTGATTAAATTACATTACATGCTTACAGGGAACATAAGAGCTTAACTGATAATCGTATTAGAGGCAATGCATGGGTAAAAGCACAGGTCCATAGTAGAGAATTTGGTGATTGGTTTAGTGAAAAAGTTAAAAATATTGAAGTGTCCAATCATTTAAAATGGCTAGCTAAAGGGCCTAACTTTGTGGCAAAAAGATATACTGGATATTTCATTAATGGATATCAATTTCATACGAACACACGGGATGCCCCTTGTAAAACTCAGAATAGTGGAGTGACTTTGTCAGCCACAACGGATAGTTTTGCTAGTGCTAGGGACCAAAATCCTGTTGATGGAATGGTTCTCTATTACGGAATTATTCAGGATATCATTGAGATTGATTATTGGGGTTGCTTTAGTGTTGTACTTTTTAATTGTGATTGGTTTCATAATGAAGTCGATGATTATGGATTTACTCAGGTATATTTCAACAAAAAATGTAGTACAAATGATCCTTTTGTACTAGCATCTCAAGTGCATCAAGTTTTTTATGTGGAAAATCCGGTTGAGAAAAAATGTTTATTATGGAAGAAACAAAGTCCCTGTGGATTTGTATGATTTGGAGGAAGAGAATTGTCCTAATATTGAAGAAACATTTTTGAGAGAGCCTAATGATGATTTTGGTTCATCAGAAAGATTAGTTGATGTAGATGTTAGATGGTCTAGAGAAGATCTTCCTGTTGATATCATCGATGCTCTTTCCATTGCACAACATTCACCAGATGAAGCTATGGAAACATCGGAAGAGGAAGATGACTTTGATGATACTGATTGGGATTGGATGGAAGTTGATTATTGACAAAGGATCTTGTGAACTTGTTCAAATACATTATGTTTTTTTTTCTTATAGTAAGTAATGAATATCATTTGAGTTGCATCATATAGATTATGAATGTTGAGTGAAGTTTATTTGCTATCTCTTCTTTTTGTTTCTATGTTTTTTTTCATGTTATCATTAAATTACTACAACTTTTGGATTATTAGTTTTGGTAAGTCCTTTTTCTCTCTTATTGATCATTTTCATTCTTCTTCCTTTTGTAGTTTCTCTGAGTACTTAATGTACATTCTATGAATGTGATTGAGTGCAGAAAATATTATTGTGGACAGTAACAAACCTACTCTGTGTGATTGTGGACAGTAACAGACTTACTGCTCTCTTATGATTTCACCAATTGGCACCTAAAAACACTCTAAATCTTGTGTGTGATTGTGAGCAGTAATAGACCTACCGAGTGATTGAGTGCAGAAAATATTATTAGAATGTCCCTTAAGGGTACATTTTATTTTCAGCTCTTTGTAATATCTTGGTGATTGATTTGTTTAAGTATAGCAAGTGTACACTGCCATACATTTTAACTTTTTAATTTCTATTTTCACACAGGTTTGAATAGTCATAGCTATGAGTCAACAAGAAACTTCAAAAAGAACCAAAAAAGCCAAAAAGAAGACATTTGCTAAACCGGGATCGTTATCATTCTTGGCAAATAAGAAACGACTGTTATTGACAACAAATGAAATTATTAAAGAAATAGAGTGCGAGAAAGGACATCTGCTCAAATTAATTGGAGCAGAACAATCAGTAGCACCACAATCTGAAGCAAAAAGACAATCAGTCGAGAAGTTGCCTTTTGAAAATCAGCCTATCGAGGAGCTGCCTGTTGTGCAGCCTGTCGAGGAGCTGCCTCTTGAGCAGCATGGAAAAGATTTTACTTTTGAGGATCAAGTGCAAATGAATTCTTTCACTCCTCGAACAAATGATCAACCTAAAGAACAAGGTAACATATAAGATTACAAACCTATTAAATGTATTCATAATTTTTAATTATATTTCTTGTATTTTTCTTATAACTGGAGATGTTACCACTCCAAATAAAATAGGTAGAACACAAATGCATGATGTTCATGCCCGAAAAGAACGTAAGTTGATCATACTGAATAGTCAAAATCAACCCGTTGGTCCTACGGATGATGTTGTCATAGAGCTAAGTAGCTTCCTAGGAACATTGGCTAGAAATGCGACTCTTTGCCCATTTGATATATTGGATTGGAGGAGCATGGACACTAAAAAGGATTTATGGTATCATACCAAGGTTTATAGTTTACAATAATAAATTATTTGTAAAAGTATTTTACTTCTATTGGCTAATTGAATGACACAAAATTATAGGGGAAATATATTATTCCTGAAGTTGCATACCATTGGGCTATGGTAAAAATTCGAGATGCTTGGAGAAGACATAGAAGTAATTTGAAGCTTAATTATTACGATCCATATGACAATGATACAATTCGAATGGCAAAAAAGCCTGGTCATATTCCAGAATGTCAATTTAGAGAGCTCCTCAAATATTGGAATTCTGAAAAATTCAAGGTAAAATTGTAGTTCAGAATCTCAATTTTTTGAATAAGTAGCATTTATATTATAGCTCCTGATTTTTGCTCCCTTCCCAGCTTCTTCCCACCTAGTAACCCCCAACACTTCAAAGCTGTTAGAAAAAATAGTACCAGCCTGCATAACCTTCTCTTTGACTGCTACAGAAGTAAATCAAAACATATAGTAACCATCTGAATAGTATAGGTAGTAAAGCATCTGGATAAAGTGCCAACACTGTCTGCTATGACATAATTGTCCATAGTGTGATATCGGTGTTGCTGACATATTACCTGAGGCTTGGTTGGTACTTTAGTGTCTAAAGTAGTGTGATAATAGTATATATTCTGCTTTATTTTTTCTTCTACTCTCTTCTCTATTGTAATATTTTGCAGCTTCTTTCTTTATTTATTGTGATAGTCACATGAATTTTACCAGACACCTTAACACTATATAATGACTAATATTGACAGATTGTTATAAAGGAAAAATAGACTGTTATAAAGGAAAGACAGACTAATATTGACCTCGTCTAGTACACTATATAAACTAATATACCTTTGATTAACATTACTGATTCATTTCTTTGCAGAAAATGTCTGAAACAAATGCAATGAATCGAAAAAAACTGATGAATCCACACACTGCTGGCAAAAAGAGTTTCGCTTTAGTTCGTAATAAGCTGGTGAGTTCTCTTATATATTATTTTTTTAATGAAATTTTCTTTTGGATCTCTTCCAGTGTGAGTTTATTTTATATATATATATTTCAATTTGACTAGGAGAAAGATAATGAGATAGTATAATCTAAGGATCTTTGTGGTTACAAGAACAAGAAAACCTGGTCGTTTGTACAACGCCTCAAATGAAGATACTATTAGTAAATTGTATGTGCCTGTCTATTTTTTTTTATTGAGATCAATTGTTTATTTCATAAGATTGTGTTTGTTGGATATGCTTTGGTAGCCTGAAATGGAGGAAATTCAAAAACAAATAAGCATAAATGATGAGTATGTTGATGCATTTTCAAGCGTCATGGGTCATGAACATCCAGGACGTCTAACACTATATGGCGCAGGAGTTACAAAGACTACTTTGAAAAAAAAAGTTGGAAATTTGGAATCAATTTTAAGTGCAACAACTGATGGAATGCAGCAAATGCAAGAGAAGATGCAGAAAATGGAGAAACAAATGGAGGAACAAAAGAAAATTGTGCGACAAGAAGTTATTGTAGATGTTATTGCACAACTTAAGCATGCAGGATTAATTTATCCTAACATATTGGAAGCATTGTCGACTCCTTCACCAAGAGAATCTACTTTTGTTCAAGGGGCTAAACAAGGTTAGTGTCGCTAATTCTATGTTTTGATTGGTATTTGTTGTTGCTACTTGCTATAGGATTAGAATGGAATAGTATGCTATTGATCTAAGGAAGTTGGGGAAAAGTTAGGCAAAGGATCATTATATGCCTGATTCTTGATTTTAATTTCTGAGTTGCTGCTTGTTCTCTGATAGTTTAATGTCTGAGTTGCTTCTTGTAGTCTGGTTCATGAGTTTTCTGGTGCTGCTTGTAGCCTAGTAAAGGACCAGTTGTTAGATTCATGATTTTTTTTTGATACTTGCTGCTTGTAGTTTGGTTTCTTGTGGTTTCTTCTTTATGTTAATTAAACATGTCTCTTGTAGCATGATAGTGTTGTTTCTACTGCTTATAGTTTGGACTCTTGTTTTTGCTGCTGGTCTCTTGTTTCTGGTGCTGGTTTCTTGTAGCATTATAGTGTTGAATCCTAGCTTCACAATTATGTTTAGTCGAGCCAACATAGTAGCTAATAACTTCATGTATAGTCTGGTCTCTTGTTTCTGCTGCTGCTTGTAGAAGTTTGAATGCAGCTAGCAGTTGAATGTTATTGGCATGTATAGTAGTCTGGTCTCTTGTTTCTGCTGCTGCTTGTAGAAGTTTGAATGCAGCTAGAAGCTGAATGTTATTGGCATGTATAGTAGTCTAGTCTCTTGTTTCTGCTGCTACTTGTAGAAGTTTGAATGCAGCTAGCATTTGAATGTTATTGGCATGTATAGCGTAGTCTGGTCTCTTGTTTTTGCTGCTGCTTGTAGAAGTTTGAATGCAGCTAGCAGTTGAATGTTATTGGCATGTACTTGGTTTCCATGTTTTAGGGTTGAACAATTCTAAAAGCTAATGCATGGTTGTAACTACATGTATACTTGTTAATTTCCAAGATTTGAGGTTTGCTAAATTATTTATATTTTTTTCTGATTATATGTAGGTGATGAAATCGAAGAAGGCGATGAAAGCAGTAGTGAAGACTTGACATAGGAGCTGAAGTATATATTGATGTAAACTTTATTGATGTTCTAGAAATCATATATTTTTGAAGATTGAAAATTCTATGGCATGTGTTTCACCTTTTTTTAATGCTATAAAAAGATTTGTATATTTTGCTTTAATTGATATTAGAATCACGGATCTTGAATTCTAATTAAGGTAATGAACATTTATTCTCGTTAACGATTTATGTGTATTTTTATATTATAAAATTGATTCTCATGAATGATTTAGTAAATATATAGCAGGTATATATAGCTTACTAATATTGCATTACAATTGTTGCAAATAGCAGGTAATAACAGTTGCAATAGGAATTAAGCCACAGTTCTACAATTGTTTGAAAGTGTTGCAATACCTTATAACAACCTTCGCAATAGAGTGAAAACGGTGTGTTTAATTGAAAAAAAACTGTAGCCATAGCCTTAATAGAACTGATGTATAAACCTCTATTACGACAGTTAAGAATCGTACCAATACGTCCATAACCGTTGGCACTTAATTCAAATGAGAACTGTGGCAATAACTCAACGTACGGTTATGGTAATGTGAACTGTCGCACAGAACTGTAGCAATATCTCTATTGCTACGCGATTTGTTTTAGCGGTTGTTGTAACCGTAGCCTTAGACCTATGGCTACGGTAGTAACGTCAATTGCAACGATAGGTGAACCGTGAGAGTAGACCAAATTTATAGTAGTGAAATGAGAAGGAGCACAATCTTATATAGATCACACAATGCACACCATGTGCATATTCTAACAAACTAATGCCAGCACATAGTTAGTTACATAACAAGATTCTAACTAACTTCTTCTATAACTTTCAATAATTTAATTTCCGTCTGAGTCAAGTTTGAGTGTTTGTATATATATTTATGCCTTACATTATCATAGGTTTCCATAACATCATATCGTTATAGCAGCCAAAAGATATCCAAAGAAACGACTCTGTTACAGAGAGGTTTACCTGTATAAGTTCTTACACTGGCTATTCATACATTATTGGACATATTCATGGATGAAAGACACTTAAACAACATGCATTTACCTTTTTTGTTGCTTGGTGATATCATCTTTGGATTCCGGTGAAAGATGAGAGTGATGTCCTACATTGTGTAGACATTGCGAGAATCCAGTAACAAATTCATTCACACTGATCATCAAATTTTTTGATGATTCTTTAGACCATTTCATCAGCATCCGAAGGTGCAGGACCAAATTAAATATTGCATACTTGTTTCAATTCCATACGTGAAATTACATTATCTTTGTTATGACCAATGCTTTTGAATAACCTGTAACGCAACAATTAGAATTACTCTTAGCAATTACAGTCTTAATATGTCATTTGCTCAGCCTATCGATAATCTATGTTGTTCAGCAAACTTAACATCCATCTGTGTCGGCTTTTTCTCAAACTCCACAACTTTTAGAGGATCCGACATGCATTTGACGACATTTTTAAAGAGTCCGAGCAACATAGACAATCACTAATAGAATTTACTCACTTTCTAATAGCAGAAATATTTGGTTCCCCATCTTTTGTATATAGAGTTCCTACAATAGTGTTTTCGACATGTTGAAAAATATCTGATAGAATAACTTCATTATTTTGTGTTCTTCCCTTTTCTTTTTGAGCCAATGCTGAAGAATCTATGAGTAGTAAAGAATTTCTTACCCAAAAAGTATATAAAATCCACAATGAAATATTACTCTGATTTAAGAACAAAATAGTGTACTAAACATTATTCAATCTTATTATCTTAAATATGTCTTGTAGAAAACTAAAACTTATCAAATAAGGAAAGACATATATTTTCTTGACACGTACTAAAAAGAAACATAAAACAAATAAATTGAACTGGAAGGATTATAAATTTCTCATCATTTGATGGCCAAGATCCTAAAATGGTTAATATTAGAGATTCAAAAAAAAAAGATAAATATTTAAATAGCCAATCTTGACTTTGAAG
Organism: Solanum lycopersicum; assembly: GCF_036512215.1. NCBI lineage: Eukaryota > Viridiplantae > Streptophyta > Magnoliopsida > Solanales > Solanaceae > Solanum > Solanum lycopersicum. Next base: position 46,237,696 of record NC_090809.1, on the reverse strand, counting down.
TAATCAATTGACTAAAATTCAATCCCCCCCCCCAAAAAACCTTAAATTTTCTCATATTCATCTGAGATATTCCTTTTGGGGTTTTTCCAAAAAAAATGATTCTTGTGTATTTTGAAGAATCATAGACTTTGTGATGAATGGATTTTCTTTCCATATAAATCTACCCTTTTAGTTTTACTATAAATTTGCTCAACATTTAGTTGTCAAGAACCTAAAATGGTTGATATTAGAGCATAAAAAAGATGAATCTTTAAATATCCAATCTTGATTTCATGACCTGAAAGATTTGATGTAATAAAAAAAAAGAATCTTTAAATAACCAAAATGGAAATAGACTACAAAAAATGACTAAATAGTAGGAAATATGAAAGAAAAAATATTATATTTAGACAATGCTCAAGTTTATTATAGGCTACTTAAGGCCACTTGAGGTGATTACAATCATCAACTACATCACTATTTATACTACTCAAAATAGAAAACAAAAAGTCTTGCACAAATAACTAAATACATGTATCACAATTTACTAGATACATGTACTACGAAATTCTAAAAGGACTTCTTGAAAAACTAAGAGACAATTTTGGAAGACTAAACATTGATGCATTAATTCCAACAATCCCCCTTAATGCATTTGCTTGATAACTCCAATGCGTTCACGAAGATAGCAAAATTTTTCTCTAGGAAGTGCTTTGGTGAAGATGTCAGCAAGTTGTTCTCCTGTCTGACAATAATGCAACTGAATTTCACATTTCTCTTGTGCTTCTCGGATAAAATGATACTTGATGGAATTATGCTTTGATCTTTCATGGCTGACTGGATTCTTGGCAATAGCAATTGCTGATTTGTTATCACAATACAGAACAGTCCCTTTTTTTTTGTTTTTTTACCAATGTCTTCAAATATTCTCCTAAGCCAAATAGCTTGAGAAGTAGCCTTGGGTGCTGAAACATATTCTGCTTCGACAGTGGATTGAGCAACAACACTTTTTTTATAACCAAGAATAAATGCTTGATCTAAATAAGAAAGCATAACTAGAAGTACTCTTCATGTCATCTATACTTCCAGCCCAATACTATCAGAATAACCAATTAAGTTCAAATTTCCACCAAATTTATACATTATCCCATAATCCATTGTTCTTTGCAAGTAGCGTAGAACACGTTTTGCAGCTCCAAAATGCACTTGGCTTGGTTCTTGCATGAATCTGGATAATAAACTAACAACAAATATAATATCTGGCCTTGTTGAAGTAAGATATAGGAAACTTCCAATCAAACTCCTAAAAAGTGAGCTATTAACTTTCTTTTCTCCATCATCTTTTCTAAGCTTCTCATTTATTGCTAATGGTATGGCCACAGACCTGCAATCCATCATTTTGAATTTTTGAGGAGTACTTTTAGTATACTTCTTTTGAGAAATGAAAATTCCTTCTTTCACTTGAGAAACTTTGATGCCCAAGAAATAATTTAGCAATCCAAGATCACTCATTCCATAAGCTTGCATCATATCCTGTTTGAAATTTTGCATCATGTTTACATCATTTCCTCTAAAGAGAAAATCATCCACATAGAGACAAACAATGATAATGCTGCCATGTTCCTTCTTCACATACAAAGTGGCTTCACTTTTACTTCTCTGAAAATTATTTTTCAGAAAGTATGTATCAATTTTATTGTACCAGGCTCTTGGAGTTTGCTTCAGCCCGTAAAGAGCTTTTTTAAGTCTATACACCTTTTCTTTTCACCCTTGAACAAAAAATCCTTGAGGTTGCTCAACATAAATCTCTTCATCAAGTTTTCCATTCAGAAATGTTGATTTAACATCAACTTGAAATATCTTCCATTTCTATTGTGCAGAACAACAATTACAGTTCTAATTGTCTCAAGACGAGCAACTGGAGAGAAATTTTCATAAAAATGAATACCTGGTTTTTGCTTTGTAAGTTCTACACCAATTGTAAGTCAGCTTCTTAAATTTTTAAGTATTCCTTTGTACTTGACTAGATGGGGAGCCTTGGCGTAACGTAAAGCTGTTGTCATAGGGCCGCTTCCAAAAATGCAGGGTAAAGTTGTGTAGAATGAACCTTTGTAGTTAGGTCCTTTTCCAGGTTCTAGATAGCGGAAGTTTAATGCACTGGACTACCCTTCATGTATAGTTAATAAGTTTTCTCGAGTTAGAGTCTTGGGTATGAAGCCACCCTTGTAAGGGAGCGTTTAACCTACCAATGTAAGTCTGTCGGGAATTTGGGTGTTATTGGTTGTTTATGTTTTTTTAGTTGCTACATGTCTTCATTGCTATTGTATTTGTCATACATGATTTTTGATATGGTTACTCAATCTGAGGGTCTATCAGAAATGGTCTCTCTACTTTCACAAGAATGGTATAAGCTATGTACAGTCGCCCTCCCCTAATCTCACTTATGTGATTATACTTGATATTTTATTGTTGTTATATATATATTAGGAAGTTTTTATTTTTTCTTGTGTTGAATTGCTTTGGTGGAAATTGTAGTTGAATATCTCATCACCTCTACAAAGTTTTCAAATGGAGCCCCCTTCAAACAAAATTTATTATGGCTATAAATATTCACCTCATTTGCCTGAAGTAGCTAAGGTAATTCTATTAGTTTGTTTGATAAAAATGAATAAATCTTCTTTGTTCCATATACTAATAGTCCCCCTATTTTAATTTATTTGTCTTACTTTTCTTTTTAGTTCGATTCGAAAAAAAGAAAATTCGTCAACTCTTTCATTTAACCTTTTCATACTTGACTTATATTTAAGACTATAAGATTAAAGGTCATTTTATTACATTCTGCATATCCTTAGACTCGTCTCAAGTCAGAAGCAAACAAACAAATTGAAACATAGAGTACTATTTATATGCTTGATCCCCTGGTTTCAAGATAATGGGCAGATTGAGTACCTTATGTAGCTAGATTTTAAAAAAATGGTATTATGTGTATGATCATAAATTTGATGTCTATTTTTCTGAATAGCTATATTTTGTTTTGTTGGTGATGTAATATAGATGGCTGGTGTGAAAAGGACATATCCGTTTTCTCCAGGATCCCCGCCTAACCTATCATTTTGATGCAAAAAGTGTTGTGCTGCTCCTATATCCAGACCAAACAAATTCACTTCTTACAGCAACAAGTGCTCAGTCAATGTAGAAGAGGGAAATGTGCTTAAAAGGTTCTATTTCTTACCTAGAAATCACTTAGTTCTAATACTAGAGAGACTAATAATATCTAATCATTTGGCATTTTTATAGAGAATTTATCTCAAAGTCAAAAGCTCTCAATGGAAATTTTATGATATTAGCTCCTCTAGCAACAACTTTGCCACATTTCGGAGAAGTAAATCGATGTTCTTTAAATGATTCATCCCCACAATGCCTTAAACTGGTCGACTATGTTCCCTATTGGGTGAGACTAAAGGACTTTAGTATTTATACTCTTGATCATGTACTCAACCTTTTGATCTCGGTTTCACTACCTTATAAATGTGTTTAATTCACAGGTAGCTGCTGTAGAGCATATGCGTCATTCAGGTCTAAGCATATCACTTTAACAACCCATCCTTGGATTCATCCAATCTACAAAGGTGCAGGTTGATCGAGAAAGAACTCGTGGAAGTGGCTTTCATAGTGAAGTAGAAGGAAATGTTGATTTGGAACTGAAGTTAGAGAAGTTTGTTAATGCCATGTCTTTGTGATGCCCTGGTGTGTAAGACTCGCAATAGAGGTGTGTGTGCAGGGCTTTAATTCCTTTACATAATAGAGACCATTATTTCGAGTGATTGTCCTGACAGTTGTAGGGATAGTTTGTAGATAAAACTTCATATGCATGTTGTTGCATGAAGAACATTGTGAAAGTGTGAATCACAGAAGAGATGTTTTCATTAGCCTCGAGAGGCTCCGCTTTTTAGTTGAATTTGTTTTTAATTTTTAAGTTGTAATAATGAACGATTTTGACAAAATACGGAGATTTGGGTTCTACTTGATCTTGCTAGGTTCATGTAGTGAGGATATGTTGCAAACATTGGACCTAAGTTCTTATTATCTCATCTATAAGTACAAGTCATTCAAGAAAACACTTGTCTAATTACTAAATTATGCCTTTAACACGCCCTGTTGATCACATGCAAACTTGAATCCATTTTATGCGTCAAGCACATAAAAAATAAATTTGCTCACGGAAGTTGGCCAGTGAGACTTGATTCCAAGACCTTTATTTGTCGTGGTGCAATATCAAATTGTGTGGTCACCTTGTTTACAAGCTTAAGTTTTTAGATAGATAGCACACTTCTAATCTCTTGATTGTTTCTTTAAGATGTTGAATTTTTTGGTTTCTTCCTTTGTTGAATATTGGATACCATTAATGAAAATCATGACTCTTTCATCGGGATATGTCACTCATTAACGAATTGTGATAGTTAACAATATAAAACCACACACTTTCATAGTCGACACGTTTGTATCAGTTGTGTGGTTTCCATACTTGTATAAATAGTTATTATTTCACTTGTCTTATAATAAAGCCATATGTTGGTGATTTTTTAAATGTTTTGCGGTACTTTTCCAATTTATATTTTTCCCTTAATGTTGTATTTTATTACTTTAGTTGTTTTGTACTTTTATGTAAGTAAAGTTATATATTTGTACCTTTTAAGATACTTAAAGGCATCCTTTATTCCTTCATTATCTTACTTTGCTACTATTTATTTCAACATCTTATACTTGATAATTAATGAGAAATGTAAATTATTATAATTATGATTATTGAGAAATATAAAAAAAATTGATCTAATTAATGAAAAATCTAAATTTTACATTTAATACTATGTTCATTCCAATTTTAGAAACATTATTTGACTAGATATAAGAGTTTGAAAAATAAAAGACGAATTTCAAATTTGTATTCTAAAACAAGTCTTTAAAAATAAATTATTAAAAATGTGATTAACTCTCCATATTTCACGCGTGCCATATATATTGAGATAATGGAAGTAATATATATTATTTAAAAAATTACTTTATGAATATTATAAATCACAACTTATCGTATAACATTCAAAATTTAATTTATTCTCCAAATTTCTCAAGTCTCACGTGTAAATTGGAATAAGAAATAATATATATTATTTTCAAATTATGTACTTAAGTTGATTAACTCTCAAAATAACACACTTGCCACATATATTATTTGAAAAATACATTTAAAATAGGCTTAAGTTATCCACGGCCCTTTAAGATTGTCCGTATATTTCGTTTAGATACCTTAACTAGGATTATTACTTATTGAACATTTAAATTGTTCAAATAATTATCTACTAAACACAAAACGCTGATATGGAAGATGAAGTTTCTTTCACTTCCTAAGGGCCCCGTGAAGGTTTTTTAAAGGCATAATACATATATTGGACCTTAAACTTAACTTCAAATTTTAACTTTGACCTCCGACTTTCATAATGCACAAAAAGACACTTTAATTGTCCAACTTCTAAATAAATAAACACATGAGTCCTACATGGCACAATACACTTAGGACACCACGTAGGATTTATAAAATGACATGTAGGACATGTGTGTCTATTTGTTCACTTTATACAAGCTTAAATGTCTATTTGTGCACATCCAAAGTTGAAGGGCATAAATGTGATTTGAAGTCAAGTTAAGGGCACATTTATGGATTATGCGTTTTTCAAATACTGTTTTATTTTTAGTTTTTCCAAAAAAAAAACTTACACTTTTTCTATTTTAATTGACACTTAACATTTATATAAATTAAAATAATTTTTTAATATTTTTAAAAATAATAATTCTTAATCCAAATAAAAAGAGCACCCCCACCCCCCACCCCTTCAAGTCATCTTCTTTCCCAAATTTAAATTTTCAAAGAAAACTAAATAACTCCATTTTTTTATTTTTTTATTTTCTATTTCTTTTAAATATTCTTTTAAAAAAATTAATCAAGTAACTTAATTTGCAAGAGCAATAATTAAAGTAGATGTTTGAATATTAACATTAAAAAAAGTTAATTGATGTTTCATCTCTATTTTTGATCACCTTCGAATGAATATTACCATTAAAATAAAATTGTTAATTCACCAAATTAATCAAAAATAATATCTCATAATTCAATAAATTAGTTTAGGTCCTCTTGATTTTTCCTTACAATTGATTTTAAGATGATTAACCATTGATAAACTTTCTTTATTCATCACTCTTGTACCAACTCTTTGAATATCTTTCTCTATCACGTTTAGGAATGAAAAATAATTTTTGATATAATTAATTTGTGTATTTCGTGAGGAAACTCTCTTCCCGTGAAAAATCCATTTGTTCTATCCATCCATAAATCCATTTACAATCAAGTGATCCTCCACCACATTTCTGTAATGTCAATAACGATTGATGCAATTTTTGCAAGTGCATAATATTTTATTTCCTTTTGAAGCTCGTTGAAATGTCTTATCAAGAAAATCATTTACTCCACTAATATGTTTATCACTGCATCATCTCATACTCATCCAACTTCTATCTAAATTATCCATTGATATCTAGCGACAAAAAAAGATAAAAAGAATCAAATTTATGATAAACTATGAAATAAAATACAACAACAATGTTTTACAGAGAAACAAACATATCTCAAAATGTACATGGAGATTACGTAGCATAAAATATATAGTAATCACAATTCAGTTTAACGCAAATAATATTGATCTAGAATTTTAGGATGTTTCAGATTTTCATGTCAAATTGTCTAATACCAACAGTGAAAATTATTTTTTCTCATTTTCATGCTAATGTATCTCTTGTTCTCTGTTGCTCTATGTAACTCTTTAACATTAATGAAACCGAAACTTCTCAAATAGTTACTCAAGCGAGGGTGAAATAAAAGAAGACATCAGCAATGCAAGGATAATCAAAACTGATTGAATGACTCATGGAATAACAAATTCAACATCAATATCAAGAGAAATATGTCTACAGTAATCAATTTCACCATTACTACCAATAAAACTTTAAACTCACAATAGCTAAAACTTAATGAAAAAAGAACCCACAAATAAAGATATACATCAAATACACTAACTATACCTCAACGATTAAAGGAAAAAGAAGATATTAAAGAAGGAAACCTCAACAGCTCAAACTTGAAGTTTCTTCATCTATAACCTCAAAGATTTCATAACTTGAAGAAAAAAATATCAAGATTTCTTAGATTACACAAGCAAACCTTCAGCCCTCCAGTTCCTTCGATTTCACAACAATTTCTAGAGAGAATAGTAGCCAAACTCTGCGTCTATCTCTATAATTTTCTAATTTTGATAATTGAATTGAATACCCATGAAACAACATATGTAAACAGAGAAAATAAAGATACACACAAAGAAGTCATTTTTTAGAACATTTACCAATTTGTCTTGTTAAATCACTGATTTATTATTCAAATCAGATTAAAACACAACAGAGACAGTAGCCCTGCTTAGAAAATTTTAACTTGAAATCCAATAAATTAGAGGCCCAAAGTTCAACTTGAAATTACAGACAAGAAGAACTTACTTATATATTCAATTCCCAACACATTTGGAAACAGTAGCACATTTTAGTACCCAACAGTAGCAAATTTTAAATTATTCCATTCTCATGTTAATTTATCTCTTATTTCCTGTCGCTCTAACTTACTTCAACAATAAGTGAGAGGTGAAATCAATGAAGACGTCATCAATACAAGGATATTTAAACCCGATTGAATAACACATAGACAAGAAATACAACATCAATTTCAAGTTCAATAGTCCTAGCGCAGTCAATTTAATTGTAAATACAACAAAACAATAAACCCACAACAGCTACAACTTAATGAAAGACAACCCATAAATAGAGAAACACATCAAATACACTAACCACACCCAAATATTAAAGACAAAGAAGAGATTCAAGAACAAAACCTCAAAAGTTCAAATTTGAAGTTTCTTCAGCTATACCCTCAAAAATATCAGAACAGATCTTCAGTTGTTGAAGAAAAAACATCAAGATTTCTCAGATTTCACAAGTAAACCTTCAGCCCTCTATTTCCTTCGATTTCACAATAATTTCTAGCGAGAATAGTAGCAAAACTCAGTGTCTGTCTCTATAATTATCAAATTCTAATAAGTGAATTAAATACTAGTGAAGCAACATATGTATACAGAGAAGAGAAAGATACACACAAAGAAGTCATTTTTGAGAACTGTTACCAATACTTCTCTGTTAAATCACTGGTTCATTATTCAAATCAGATTAAAACATAACAGAAACAGTAGCACTGCTCATAAAATTACAACTTGAAATCCAATAAATTAGAGGCCCAAAGTTCAACTTAAAATTACAGACAAGAAGACTTACCATAATATTAAAGTCCTTGCACATTTGGAACCAGTAACACATTCAGTACCAACCAGTAACAAATTTTAGATTATTAGATTTTCATATTAATTTATGTTTTGTTTCTTTCTGCTCTAACTTAAATCATCAACAATAATCTAAGTAAGAAGTGAAATCAATGAAGATGTCATCAATACAAGGGTATTCATGCTCGATGGAATAACTTATGGAAAATAAATACAACATCAATTTCAAGTTAAATAGGTCTAGAGCAGTCAATTTCACCATATATCCAACAAAACATTAAACCCACAATAGCTACAACTCAATGAAAAAGAACCCACAAATAGAGAAATACATCACATACACTAACCACACCCACATATTAAAGACAAAAGAAGATATACAAGAAGAAAACCTCAAAAGTTCAAACTTGTAGTTTCTTCAGCTGTAACCTCAAAGATTGAAGAAGAGAACCTCCAACAGTTGAAGAATAAAACCTCCATTTCCTTAGATTTTAAAAGAAAACATACAACCCTCCATGTCATTAGATTTCACAGGAGGTTTGAAGAAAGAAACGAGTTCAGACTCAGAAAAAAATGGGTTTATGTTTGCCTAAAATCACAAACATGAAGAACTTACCATCTTCCATTGTTCTGCTTATGCTAAGCTCTACAACTTCTATTTTCCATTGTTCTTCTTCTGCTAAGCTCCACATATAGATAAAAAAAATTAGGTTAAAGAGAAGAGGGATGGAAATGAGTATGCCTGTATTATGCTTGTGGAAGAGAAAGGAAATAAACAAATGTTTGTCTCTTTATATCGATAAAGAGTAAAAAGATTTACTTAAAAAAATTAATTAATTATAAAATAAAATGAGAAGTTTTGGTGGGGTCATCGAAAATAATAGATGTAAATTATGGAGAGGTTTACTATATAATTGCTCTAATAGACTAATATTCACAGTAAATGTTGTCATAGATTACGTTATGGCAATGATAAAAGTAACTATTGCAATAGAGAGGGTCCATTGCAACGGTTTTCACACAATGACAATGGATTTATTACTTAGTCGTAGCAATAATATCCAAATCTTTTGACAACGGCTCAAATCGTTGCAATAGACCCTCCATAGTAACAGTGGCTTAAGTGTTGCTAAAAATCTGTTGTCGTAGGCCTAATTTCTAGTAGTACTAAGAGACAAAGTGGTCAATTGGATATAAAGAAGAATGAGAAGAAGGAAGAGGAGGATGAACATGATCAGTTAGCAAAATGGAAGGCTAAGAAGATCTAGTGGATTTTCTTTGAAGTAAAGGAGCTAAAGCACGAGGGGATGGTGATGCAGGAGTGGTAGAATAATTAGGAGATTTCATAGGAGGAGTAATAGGTAAGTAAGGAATAACAAAGTTGGAAGTGTAACACTAGGAGGTAAAGGGAGTGCAGCACTAATGGGAGAATGAATATTAGAGGGTATGGGGGAAGGAAAAGTAAGAAGAGAAGGAATATCACTGTTATCAGACAATAATGTTGATAAATAATTGAGAAATAGGAACTTAGGATATTTGAATGGGGAGATATGCTCTTTGAAAATTAAATCTCTATTGGCAAAGGTGCCAATTTCCAGATTAAGAAGCTTGTAGCAGTTCTGAGTGTGAGAGTATCCCATAAAGATTGTGGGGATGGATTTGGAGGAAAATTTTTTGGAGTAATCAGGTGTAATGTCATAACATAGGCAACCATGGTTCGAATATGATCAAGAGAAGGACTATGTCCATGAAAGCATTCAAAAGGGCTTTTGCTAGACAACACTTGAGTAGGGAGTCTATTGATGAGGTATGTAGAAGTAAGAAGGCAATCTCCACAGTATTTTAAGGGAATTTGAGCTTGGAACTTAAGGTCCCTTGCAACCTTAAGGAGACGTCTGTGTTTGCGTTCAACTAAACCATTTTTTTGTGGTGTGTGGACGCAACTACTTTGGTGAATAATTCCTTTAGATACAAAAAGTGAAGAACAATGCTGGTTGAAAAATTCAAAACCATTATCTGACCTAATGTGTTTGATGGAAGTTGAGTACTGAGTATACACCGTTTGAATGAAAGATTGTATGATAACAAATGAATCACTTTTCAAATGCAAGAGATAGGTCCATGTCATTCAAGTATAATCATCAACAGGAGTAAGAAAATGTCTGAAACCATTAAAAGTACAAACTCGATAAAGACCCCAAATGTAAATGTGAACAAGTTCAAAAGGATTCTTACACATACTAGTACTTTTAGGAAAAGGTAATATATGATGCTTGGCTAATGGACATACAAAGCAATCACAAAGATGAACTACATGCTTCTTTAATGAAGTGATCTTCTGCAAAACTGAATAAGGAGCATGTCCCATTTGATTTTGCCAAAGTGAAAATGTAGAATCAAATGTCGGTGATAGAAGATCAAATATTGGTGCAGTGTATGATGGAGATGGTGTAGAAACAGAAGATAGACAATGATGAGATGTGGTAGCAAGTGTCGAATGATTGACAATGTAGAGTCCTCCATGTAGTCTACCAATCCCCTTCACCACACCACTCAAAAGGTCCTGAAATAGGAAGAAATCAGGATAAAATGAAACAAAACATTGTAGATCTTTGGTGATTTTTGAAATTGCAAGTAAATTACATTAAAAATCAGCAATGTACAAGACATTGTGAATAGATTGTGATGTGGAAAGAGTGGAAGTGCCAGTGTGAATAATAGTAGTTCTAGCACCATTAGATAAATGTACGCATTGAGGAGAAAAAATTACAATAGGATCAGATAACAGATTTAGAGATGAAGTCATGTGATTAGTGGCACCTGAATCCACAATCCAATAATCCTGGTTGATGAGAGGCTTACCTTCCATGTTAGTTGAGTCAGTTGGTTCCTTGTATTTGTCAAGCATGTGCAGAACCTATTGATATTGTTCAGGAGTGAAAGTTTGTACTACTGGAATGGATTGCGATGATGATTGTGTTGCAGCACCACTGGAAAAATTGGCATTGTAGCCTGATGGTCCACCAGCATTAACATTACCTCCATAAACTGGATTTTTTCCTTTGCTTCCTGCATTATTGTAAGGTTGTCCATTGTTGTGATTTATCCCCTGGCTTGTAGTGTTGTTGTTGTCATTGTTGTGAGTGATCCCCCTTCTTGTAAGGTTGTTGTTTCCATAATTCTCTCACTTGAATGAATTCCCAGCATTGGATGAATTGCCAAAACTAGTGTTGCTATTAGGATTACCTTGTGACTATCGATTGTTGGTAAATTGAAAGTTTGGTGGATAATCAATGAGTCTATGGCAAAATTACTAACATGTTCAGTGAATTAGATCTATAACATGAAACATTGGCTGTGATTAAGCCTTCCATGGATCCACTACTCAAAGCTCCTAAGAAAAGTTAGACGTTCACTCTCCTCATGAAATATCATGGAATAAACTTGATTGAGACTAGGAGTTGGATCCACTATGAGGATTTGACTCTTCTGTGGAGAGTATGCATCATTAAGCCCCATAAGAAATTTCATGGTTTTTTGCAGACCTAAATACTCCATAAAAGGTCTGGATCGAGGACAATCACCACCAGGATTGGGTATGATCGATTCAAATTCATCCTATAAATCAGTTAGATATGAAAAATAAGAGGACACACTTTTAGTACCTTGAGATAAATCCCCAATTTCCTTATTTGTGTGATAGATCCTTGTCGTATTGATCTTATCAAATTTTTCTTTGAATGTTTCCCAAACCTTATGCGCAGATGATGAATAGACAATGTGTAACACTTCGAAAATCTAAGATACATTCTAGAGCCTAACATAAGTTTCAAGAGGTTTAAACACTTTTTTAAGGTCAATTTAATGTATAAGGTCATTTAGGAAGTCTAGGAATCAAAACATCAAAGAACGTCCGTGACGTCTGAAAACTAGTTCAAAGAGGTATTAACGTGCCTTAGCCTATTTGACTTGCTTTTAGGAGTCAAAAATTATGAAACTTGGTGGAAGGGTGACTAACACGTATTAGAGTTAGTTCATATTTGAAACGTACGAGCACGACCCCTGAGGAGGACACTTGCGAAAGTGACTTAAAGTTGTCAATAGACAGCGTCACCAATGAAGTGCCACAGACGACTCGTGGTCCAATCAATGGACACTTAGAACTTTTGTACAAGGCATGTTTTTACAAGTCTTTGAACTCATCGACGGATGTGCAGCACAGAGGTGAATAGTGTCCATCGATGGACACAATATTCATTGATCGTGGTGTCATCTGTGAGGGGTCTGTTTTGCTGCACGTTTTTTTATTTAAGTCAATTAATTAGTTAGATTAGTTAGGAGGTTAATAAGGGGTTAGGTGAGGTATGATTAAGTTAGTTAACAACCTATATAAAGACCCTAAGTAATTAGACTAACCTAAGCTCTCATAAGTCATAAATCCAAATTCTCTTCTTTTCTCTTATTTCTCTCTCTAGTTGAAGAACTCCATAGAATACAAGGTCAAGGTGGGTTTTAGGGATGCAATTACAAAGATTTCTCCATCAATATTCATTAAACAACAAGGTATGGGATTCATTTCACCTTTGAGACCTCTTTCCTCAAAAGGTTCCATCAAATTGATTTTAAAAGTTGGGTTTTCAAGTGGGTTTTCATCCAATACAAAATTGATGTTCTAAATTACTTTTTTTATGATTTATTTTAGATATTATGAATATATTAACATGTATTTTAACTCATTTATGTTATTTCTTGATGGATTGTTCTAGTTTGTAGAAGATGACCTATTCCCCTTAACCCTAGGTTATGATTTTGATATGAATTGTGTAATGTTGGCTCAATTGAATTGGTTATTGGTTGAATTAATATTAGATGATGATATTGTATAATTATGAACATATTATGGTAAATTATGAACATATTATGGTAAATTATAGTCCTATCATGCTACTTCTTGAGTAATTGGTCTAGATTATGACTTTGACTTAAGTCTCTTATCTTAAGCTATGAACTAGTGATGGATTGTGATGTAGTGATTCAATTAGCCTTGTTATCATGTTGGTTATTTTTGTGTGATATTATTGCACCCTTATGGGGTTGTATTAAGGGTTGGTTTTAAGACCTTGATGATGGATTATGAAGGAGACTTGGTAAGTCTTGTGATCCCTATTCTTTACTTCAAGTATGGTTAATTGTGATTAAATTATGATGTTGTAGTGGAGTATGTCTTGTATTAAGATTGATAGGGTTGGTATGATGTTGAATTGAAATGTCTTGACTATGGATTGTGAGGTGTTGGCTAAGATGTAAATGTTATAAGGATGGTAATGATTTACCAATGTTCATAAAGATGATGTGAATATGTTAATGTGCTAACCTCACTTATATGGATTGTAATGAAAGGAAAATACTCATGCAATTCTTATTAAGCTATGATGATGATGTTGCTACAAGGTATAGAACCTATGACCTTCATAAAGCTATGATGATTAATAAAGGCATTAAAGATATTTCAAAAAGGGACTCTAGCTTAGCACCGAGTGAACTAGAGTGAGGAGTGTCCCTTCCCACATAGGGAAGGTAGGATCACTAATGTATTATTAATATTGGAGACTCTAATGCATGTAGAATAAGGAAGGTCCCAACTATATCTCCTAGTTCTTGAACTATGTTGCCCCCACAGGAATACTATCTAGTGGATCCACGTAGTTGCTATGTTCATTTTTGGTACTATCTTGACAAGTACTCCGCCTTCTTTCGGTGTGGGGTTTCATGATACCGTTTCCCACATTATCTCATGTGGTCTATATCAATAAAGGCAAGATGTTCCCAAAAGGTAAAATGAACTAAAGGAATGAACTCTAACTAAGATGACATAAGGTGTTTTAGCTTAGTCTAGGTAGGGGTATGGGACTCTACCTATACATTGCACTAGTTAGCTTTAAGGGGAGTCTTAGGAGGATGTTCTTATGTATGTGTATGCTTATAAAAGTAAATGATATGCATATGATGATCTTACATGTAAAACAAAATATGTGATTTTGATTACTCTTATGAAAATGTACTTGGTCTCTATTGCTAAAGTATGTTATTATGAATCTTAATGTAATGTTATGTTATGTGAAGTCGGACATTGGTTATGGTTATTGCTAGGCTTACTTGATTAAGTAAAGTGATACGGTTTTGCTTAGTCATTGCACAAGTGGACTTAAAGAGGGTCATGAGTAATGGCCTTGCTTTGGTTATGTTGAACTGTACTCTTATTCATGCTTTTGCTATTATAACTTGATGATAGAGTTACTTTGACTATGTGTTCAATTATATGATATGCATGTTGACATGTCTAGACTTTTTATTGTTGGCTTGTGATGTACATGCTTATGAATTAATGAATATGTCTTATTGATTGGTATGGTCTTCTTGAATGTGCATAAGGCTTTCTACAAGCAAAATAGCATATTACACTGAAATTTCTCTTTTTAGCATGATTTCATGATATGTGTGCATATGACCTCATACATATTAAAATGGTGTACTAACCTCATTTCTTCCTTTTCCCAACATTTAAGGTTTCGGTCGTTGAAGGATTGAGACGACTTTGAAGAAGACTTAGAATTCTCAATCATCCAAGTTGGGTAGGTCCTCACTTTTCAAGGGCAATGCCACTATCAAGCTTATGAAGTTGTTTTAGTTTTGAGACTCTTATGTTCTTTCCTTTTCAATTGAGTACGAAACATTGTATGACCTATATGTGGTCTTATTTCATTTATGTATGGGCTAGCCCAAATTATTGTACTCTTGTTAGATGGTTATGAGATGAGACGACTATTTGAGACTGTGTTATATTTTATATATCTATGTGCAATAAAAGTAGAAGACTAAGTAATCTTCTTATAAGAAAGGTCTATGTATAATCTATATAAATATTATGTGTATATAGAGGTCTATGTAAACCTCAATGTAGTAGTAATGAAATTTTTTTAAAGTTTTCGTATTTTAACCTATGAATATAATGATGTAAGCTAAGAGTCTAGTATTAGTCCTCAAAGAGGATGAAGACGCTGGTTACATCGAGGGAGTGCTCCCCGGATGTGACACAATGCCTCTTTGCAATTCCTTTGAAACAGATAACATTATCCATGCATGTACAATAGCGTTGCAGGATCCCATTGATGTAGCTTGTATGTATCTCCTACGTACTGTTCTCTATTGTAGGAACCATCAATAAAACCTAACTTGTTCTTCATGTTAGGACCGAAAATAAGCAGGTGTAAATGCGGAAGCTAGCAAAGCAAACCTCGACCACAAGTAAGAAGACAACGAGAAATATATCAAAAGACACAAAGATTTAACGTGGTTCGGTCAATCTACCTACGTCCACAAAGGAGATGAGCAATCCACTATAAATATGAGAGTACAAAATACAGAGAGAAACAACCTCAACCAATTCACTCGGAATACATGAGAGGTTCACACAAATGATAACATATCAAGCTTGTGACCCACAAATTCTCCCTCTAACCAAAACTCTCAAAGCCCTTAAGACTACATTGTGAATGCTGATTAAGTTAGAAGGAACATTCCTCTATTTATAGAGTCCTAAACCTTTTCCTACAAGGAAGGAATTAGTCAATCCAAAAACTTTTCCTAAAAGGAAAACTTATTTATGGTAAGAAATCAGGGCAAATAAAACCCAACAAATCTCCCCCTTGGCCTGAATTTCTGACAAAATAAATTTGTCCACCTTCTTTACTTAAGCTCAACAACTTGCTTCTCCTCTCCATAATCTACTTTGCAAAATTTATGTGTCAACACAGAGAACCTCTCTGAAACAATTTCTCTAACAAAAATCTTCATTACTGTCAAAAAGGTTGCGGCTAGAACTACATTCGTCAAGATGAACACCTCTTT
Source organism: Solanum lycopersicum (assembly GCF_036512215.1). Taxonomy (NCBI): domain Eukaryota; kingdom Viridiplantae; phylum Streptophyta; class Magnoliopsida; order Solanales; family Solanaceae; genus Solanum; species Solanum lycopersicum. The sequence goes on along the minus strand of NC_090809.1, from coordinate 46,221,383 downwards.
CTAACCTGTTTCAATCATCGTTTATCAAACCATAAAACCTGACTTCATCATTGAACCTGGTTCTGATACCACTTGTTAGGATCAGAAATAAGCAGGTGTAAACGTGGAAGCTAGCAATGCAAACATCGAAAGACCACGAGTAAGAAGACAACGAGAATTATACCAAAAGACACAAAAATTTAACGTGGTTCGGTCAATCGACCTACGTCCACAAAGGAGATGAGCAATCCACTATAAAATATGAGAGTATAAAATACAGAGAGAAACAACCTCAACCAATTCACCCGGAATACATAGGAGGTTCACACAAGTAATAACGTATCAAACTTGTGACCCACAAATTCTCTCTCTAACCAAAACTCTCAAAGCTCTTAAGACTACATTGTGAATGTTGATTAAGTTAGAAGGAACATTCCTCTATTTATAGAGTCCTAAACCTTTTCCTACAAGAAAAGGATTAGTCAATCCAAAACTTTTTCCTAAAAGGAAAACTTATTTATGGTACGAAATCAGGGTAAATAAAACTCAACACTTCATGAGTAGTGCAATTTTCATAGATCTACTTCATTCAAAGTAGTTTTTTGCTCCAATTAGCACCTGAGGAACCATAGACACTCTTGGTGTATAACATAGAGTGAATCATTGCAATCAATTTATTGAATGTTGGGAGGTGTGGATCCAGAAACTTCATCAATTGAATCAATCGCCATGTGTGAAAAAGAGAAAAATAATTTGAAACATAGATGAAAAATCGTGAAGAAATGAAGAGCTAGCGGAAAACTTCGAAACAAAGATGAAAAACATGAAGAGACGACGAGCTAGAACAAAAATTGGGAAAAACACCATGAATGATCTTCAAAGCTCTGATATCATGTTAATTTCCCACTCACAATTGAATATACAATAAAAATATTGTATCAATCGAGTAAAATACTGTTACAAAAACTAGTAACTCTAAAGTATTTATACAATTTTCTAATGACTAATCTGACAACACCTAACTAACTAACTACTTTTCTTCTAGTTGCTTCTAGAAGCTACATGTTAATTAGTCAAGCTGTACAATTGACTCTAACAGTTTTTAATTTTTTTGTTAAATGAAGAAGTCATAAGATAGTTGGTTGTAGGGCGGTAGTTTGAGAGCAAAGAGGTTTATTTAAATCTTGTTGGTGAAAAATTAGTATTACATACATAAGATTAATATTACTTTTGAATTCTCTATTACGTTTATTTTTTAATATTTTGAATCTTCTCAATAAAAAATTCAATTTTACCATGAAATACACAATGATACAAAAAAAAACTTAAATTTTAAAAAGACAAAGCATGTGATCGGTTAATCGATTCATATACTACTAATATATAAGTCGTAATAATGACACACTTCACAGTCGACAAGTCTGTATCAGTTGCGTGGTTTCCATATTTATATAAGAAGATTTATATTTTGCCCTTCACATTCTATGTTATTATTTCACATATCCTTCTAATAAAGCCATATTTTGGGATGCTTTGCGGTACTTTTCTAATATATATTTTGCCCTTAATATTGTATTTATTACTTCAGTTGTTTCATACTTTTATGTAAATAAAGCTACATTTTTGTGCCTTCTAAAGATGCTTAAAGTGCCTTCTAAAGATGCTTAAAGTCTTTCTTTCTTCATTCATTATCTTTGTTTGCTACTGTTTATTCCAACATCTTATTATTAGTTAATAAAAAATGTAAATTATTATAAACTATGATTACCGAGATATATAAATAATTGATCTAATTAATGAGAAATATAAGTTTTACATTTAATACTATGTTCATTCCAATTTTAGAAACATTATGTGACTAGATACAAGAGTTTGAAAAACAGAAGGCGAATTTTAAATTTGTATTCTAAAACAAGTCTCTAAAAACATACTATTAAAATGTGATTAACTCTCCATATTTCACACTTGCCATATAAATTGAGATAATAAAAGTAACATATATTATTTAAAAATTAATTTATGAATATTATAAATCATTACTTATAGTATGAAAAAAAATATCAAAAATTGATTTACTCTCCGTATTTCACAAGTGTCACATGTAAATTGAATAAGAGCTATATATTATTTTAAAATTATGTACTTAAATTGATGAACTTTCAAAATATCACACGTGCCACATATATTATTCGGAAAAGGGTCAAAATTGCCACTGAAGTATGCGAAATAGACCACTTATACCCTCCATTATATTTTGTGATCAAAAATACCCCTGTTGTTATCCTTGGAGACCACAATACCCTCAAGAGTTAACACTCAATTTTTAGTGACTTGACATGTCACATGGAACTAATCCCTCCACCTAAGTGTTTCCAACTAAGATTCACTACAAAAGAACTTGATCTTTAGTAGCGATAAAGTTGCCACAAAATCTCAAAATATTGCCACTACAGGTTGCAAGTGATTTTTAGTGACGACTAATAGTTAAACCTATTTTTTCAAAAAAAAGTATGGTAATTAATTTTCGATTGCAACCTAATTTTCTACAATAAATAACTTGCAATGTCAATATTAAAAACACCCAATATTACTACGAAAAATCATGAAAATTACTTCTTGATTCACATCTCCTACTATATAATGCATAATTGTACATTTTATACATTTACTTATAACATAAACATAAAACATACAGTGTCTTAAAACTCCTACTTAATCGATATCATTTTAGTTTTTTTAAAAAAATAATGAAGAAAAAATACAAAATTAGAATTTAATAGTAAAAACTTTTAGTGACGATTTTTTGAGCTTTTCTGGCGATTGTTGTCGCCATTAAAGGTCTAGTTCTTTTGTAATGCATCCTAGTTGGCAATAATTAGGTGGAAGGATTAGTCCCACGTGGCTTGCCAAGTCAATGAAAATATGGGGTGTTAACGCTTGAGGATATATATGATTTCTTAGGATAACAACATGAGTATTTTTTTAAATCTAAAATGTAACGAAGACTCTAAGTGATCTGTTTCACATAGTTCAGGGGTAACTTTGACCCTTTTTCGTATATTATTTAACAAATGCATTTAAGATATTATAAAAATAATTAACAACAAAATCATGTAATTAAAAAAATAAAGTAATATACATTGGGCCCGGGCTTATCCGGGCTTTTGTATCTAGTATATATAAAAGAGTTCTCAATGACTAAATTAAAGTTATTACAACTTGCAACACTCAATTTCTAGGTCGTCATATTCAACTCTTGTTTTTCTATCTACTTCTATTTTTTGACAAATTCACAAAAATATGTGATAGGAACATTACCACTAATTCTCTCTTCTTCTTTTTTTTTTGGCGTTTGGCATTAACAATCTCTTTTTGATTGTTTTAGTTTTAACTCTCAAGTAACATTGTTCAATGAATATTTTCTTCACACAATCTTTATTGATGTAATCTCCTTAATTTGAAGCATACTATGAACAAGGTCTTCCTTGTAGGATAAGGTGTCATATACTTTTATTTTGTGTGTCAATAACATGACTTGGGTCATAAAAAAGTCGATTCAACATTAATATATTATAATGAAGTCGACATGCTACAAGTCCAACTCTTTTAAGAATTGGATCGAAACCAATATTTTTGAGGGTTGATGCTAACTTTTCCTTTTCTATCCAAATATACGATGCCTTTATTGGTGACTCTTTGAATAAACAAAGACAACTTCTTTCGACTTTACTTCTAAATATAATTTCTGATAGTTTTGCGCCATTTTGAATCATTCTAGAAAAAATTTCTTCAAAATATCATAAAATATTTTTCAATTAATTAAAAAAAAAAATATATATATATATATATATATATATATATATATATATATATATATATATATATATATATATATATATATATATGAATGAATGACATCATCTTTCATATATAGAATGCCTCAAACACAGTCATTTGAATACTTGTTCAATAACAATTTCACCAAATTGCTAGGAATGTTCAATAACAATTTCACCAAATTGCTAAGAATGTTGTAAAAGTAAACTCAGGATGACCTTTACATAGTTGTTCTATTTTATCTATATACTCTTTGTCAAGGGTGAATATATTATTACTTGTATGAATTCAATCCATAATTTTTTGGCGTTAGATCATAAATTTATATCAACTTTATTAAAAATTATGATAGATAATAAATACGAATACATATTTTTAACTATAACACGTTCAAAGCCAAAATATTAAGAGGTTAAATTTATAAGATTCAAATTCTAAATCCACCTCTATACTTCATATAGTTTTTCTTCCTTATTAATTTCTTTACTTATAAGATATAAAAGTGTCTATTTTAGATTTTTAGGATTATGAGAAAGACATACTTTATTACACCTAAAACTCCAATATTTGGTTTGTCTTATTTGACATTTTTCAATTTTTTAGAGTCAAATAATTTAAATTAGACAAAAAATTTGCATATAGAATCTTTATTTTTTAAAAAATAAAATTTACAAATTTACAAACTAAATAATATAAGTTACAATAATTGATTATTAAAAATATTTATGAAAGTCTTCTCTTTGAAAATAGAATTTGTTTGAATTTTGAAATTTAAAGATATCTTGTAAAATGGATAAGAGGGAGTATTTGAAATAATCCATTACATAAATGTTTTAGTCATTGACGCTATGATTTTGTAACGCGCATTCTCCGTTTCTAGTCAACGAAATAATTTTAATATAAGTCAAAGAAATGAACACGAAACCTCCTATTGGTTGATTTGTTCTCTTTATAAAATAAATAAAAACCCTCATTTTTTTTCCTTAGCTAATTTTAAACCCAAATTCCTCGTCATCGTTGTCTTCTTTCTTCTTCTACTTTCCATGTCGATAGCATATGGCATCCAAGGCCAACTCCTTGAAGTAACTGGTACGAACTTCATTCAACTACAGCTAAAATACTGAGATTTTATGAATTACTTTTCATTATTTACTTTGAATTTTCGTTTTTGTAGTTGTTGCTTGTAATAAACTGAAGGATACTGAATGGATTTCAAGGCAAGATCCGTATGTTTGCCTTGAATACGGAAGTTCTAAATTCCGTACTCGTACATGTACAGGTACAAATTGAATGGATTTATATCTGTTAACTATCATTTTTGGTGAATTTTGATGAGATTCATGCTTTTGTTTGTATGTAGATGGCGGTAAAAACCCTACGTTTCAAGAGAAATTTGTGTTTAAGCTAATTGAAGGGTTGCGAGAGATCAATGTTGTTGTGTGGAATAGCAATACTGTTAATTCAGATGATTTTATAGGGAGTGGAAAGTAAGTCTCAATTTGTTTTCTCTTGACTGATTTGGATTTGTTGTTGAGTTGATTGAATGATCTATTTAGTTTGTTAGTTGAGTGTTAATGATTAAATTATTTAATTTAATTCTAGGGTTCAACTACAGAAGGTTCTCTCACAGGGATTTGATGATACTGCTTGGCCACTTCAGAGGAAGAACGGCAGGTATATTGATAAAAACAACTGCTATTTCTTGATGAATTTTGCTATGGTCTTTCTTTTACGGCGAGAATTGTGTTTATAGTCCTTCTAAGTTTGAATTTGTATCTTTTTTTGTTTGTTTTCTTTGACAAAATGTTCTACATTGTGATTCCACTCTTTCATGTGACATTAATATGACAATTTGCGACACCAAGGTCTGGGATGTATGGATATGATGTGATTCTTTTCATTCATCACTGAAGTTCTTCATTTCATCATTATTGATTAACATAGACCTGTCTATAACTAGCCATCAACTTACTTCCGGACAGTGATGCAGGTGGAACTTAAGCTTTCATAAGCTATTTGTATTCTGTAAAAGTGTTGAATTTTTTTTTGTTCAACTTTCTCCCTGTTAATTGTCTACTTCTGGTAGTCAAAGGGGTCATGGATCAGCTCTTTCTACAAAGAGCCTTATAGACCTTTAGGCATACTAGACACAATTGGGTCACATGTTGGCTTCAAGTTTGGTGAAGAATTAGGGGTAGTTGAGGTTCAATATACTAGATATGAGGCGAGGAATTATTGATTACCTTGCAGGATATAAGTTGAGTCAACAGGAGGTGTAATTTGTTTTCTCACATAAAAGGTATTTAGTCAGCACACCAAGTACTGATACTGGTGGATTCATGGGGGCTATAAAGATTTTTTCTTGATAGTATTTGTGAGGTCATTGGAGACGAATGAAGAGAGCAGCTTTTTCAACACTTGTGTATTCCTAATGAAATCACAGTGTAACAGAAGTATATTTCTTTTACAGGCATGCAGGAGAAGTTCGACTAATAATGCACTATGCAAATACCAATGTAAGTGCCGCCGTCTTTTCTTAGAATTTCCTTCTTGCTTCCCACCCCAAAAATCTTTTAATGTCTTTAACATGAATTTCTCTTTTACTTCCAGAAGCCAGCAACAAGCCATGCTCAATCAGGCCCTCCATTTGTTACACCAACTCCTGGATCATATCCATATTCAGTAGCTCCACCACATGTAGCTTCTCACCCAACACCTTCTGGCTATCCAGCACCATCTCCTTATTCCACAGCCTCGCCTCCTTCAGCATTTTATCCAGCTTCTCCTTATTCCACAGTCCCACCACCTCCAGCAGCATATCATTCAACATCTCTTTATCCCCCTCAATCGGCTGCTTATCCTTCACCTTACTCATCATCTGCGTATCTGCCTCAGCCTTATCCACCACAGGGTTACTCTTATCCCCCAGGTAAATCTTGTAAGATGTGAATTTCTTACTCTCCCCTGGTATGTCAATTACGGTTAACTATTTATTTTTGTTGTCTTGCCAGGTCAATACCCTGGAGTCTATCCTCCACGATCGTATTGATGCTATGTTCTTAAATGCCTGGACAAGGATTGTGCACAAACAAGTACTTGCTGAGTTTTCATTTATTAGTGTGGTATCATGTCTCTTCAGGACTTCTCCATGACCTGTCAGTGATTGCTATGCTGAAATTGTTTAGTATTTGTAGAATCTGGAAATTATTCAAACAAAGCTTATGTTTTGTGCCTGTACTATGTAGGAGTATTCCCAAGCGAAATGTACAGAATTTTCTTGTCTGATAGGCTCCACCGGCTTTACATGGAACACTTCAGATTGTACTTTTGTGATTTTATACTTCCTGTTAGAATTGTTGATATGGCTACTTTTTGTATGTTGAACAAAATATATATATTTTTTGGAATATTGCCTCTTGGCCACTGAATTTGAATTAAGGTTTTAGTTTTCATAATATTCTGTTGGGAAGTAACTTGCTTAGTCGTTTGATTGGTTGAGAATACCTTCAAGTGCTATGAACTTCTCTTGGATGCTTGTACAAGTACTTCCTGCCTGATGAGTACTATTTGCCATTCTCAGCTTCTGTTTTAAATTTGAGTAATAGTGTATCAAAAATTAAGTGCACAAAGAAATAAGATAAGGACTCCAGTTCCAACACTTATCGTTATATTAAAAGTAGAAGCCTAATTGTACTTGGTTCATATGTTGGGTATTTTACCAAGGACGCTCAACTCATCATCGATACTAGAAAAGGAACCTAGAATTACAAGACACCTAAGAAGAGAGGACTTCTCTCAAATACAGAGTATCTAGAGAATCATAAAAAGAGAGATCTTCACTTATAAAAGTAAAAAAAAAAGAGAATCTACTAGAAATAAGACATGTTCAAAGAAGCTATCACTAACACAAGAACTAGCATACATGGAAAGGATAATGTATAAAAAGGTGGTATATTTGTATTTGTACCAAAGCTCGTAAATAGATCAAGTGTGACTAAATCAACCTAATTGGAATTTATGTTTGATAGCGACCGTGTTATACTTCTTAACCGGAGGTGTAATTTGAGTGCATTAGCAATTCAATTGATCTATGGTTTCAATCAATATTTATAAGACATTATTATTATTCTAAAATGTATATAATTCTCCTCTTTTTCGACCATGTAAGCCTCTTGATGACGACTGAAAGATCATCTAATCATCTTTAGACGGTTCTCTTGTTGAGTGAGAATAATATGAAGGATTTCTCCAATTTTACAAGGATCGGCTTCGTTGATTGTCGGCAAGATTTGTTCTTCAAAGACTATTCACACTCACATTAAGCACAATAAAACTAGTAAAATGAATAGGCAAGTTATTCAATGTTCAATAACACTAATTAAAGAACAAATAAATAAAAGAAATGTTGGATATATTTAGAGTTCTTGAAAATTGCACAATTAGTAAACAAAATTAATGTATAATAAGTTCGAGTGTTTGAAACTTAATGTATATTTCCTATTTCATATGGGAAGTTATATTTCATTATATTTGGGGAGTTTAATAAATTGTATAACTTTTGATTTTATTTTTGAGATAAGTGTCAAAAATACGCATAAATTATTCAATTTTTTGAGTTTCATGCCTAAACTATTGAAAGTGTGAGTTTCCTACCTAAACTATCACTTTTTAGTTTGAGAAACACACCTCTTTTATATGAAAAAACTTTGTCACATGACATTCCAAATAGATAAAATATTTTATCTAGATAAAAATTAAATAATTAAAAATTAATATTAATTAAAATTATAGATTTATCCATATAAAAAATTAAATTTATTTTTCTTATCTCACTCCAAAACCTCCTCCACGTACCCCCATCCCCCGCGACAACCCCATCATTTATAAAATATTTTTAAAAATTTCATATTTCATCCTCCCCCCCCCCCCCCCATAGAAATTGATATTATTTTATTTTAAAAAATCTACCCCATCCTATTTAATTTTTCGCTCCTAATTTTTATTTTTTGATGTTTTTCTTATTTTGTGTTAGATATGCACGTACATATATTTTTAGAAAAAAAATTCTACTAGTGTACCGAATATAACATAAACAACTAAAAATATAAAAAGTCTTGTGACGGCAAGTAAAAAGTATTTTCGATATGTATATCTACAAACTGGGAAAAAAAATTGAAAGCGGAGAGTTAAGTGGGATGGGTAGAATTATATTTTTAAGAAAATAAAATAATATCTAAATTAGTATTTGATGAGGGGAAGGAGATGAATTAAAAAATTGAAATACTTTTATAAAAGAAATTTAAACAAAATAAAAAACTTTAAAAAATGGTGTGGGGTAAGAAAAATATTTTACATTTTATTTTATAAAAAAATATTATTTTTATAATAATTTTTTAATTTTAAATTTTAACTAATACCAATAATTTATTTATTTTTTGTCAAGGTTGAATATTTTGTCCATGTGGAGTGTGATGCGGAAATTCTTTAAAATAATAGGGAGAGTGTATTACACATACCATGATGAGAGAGGTATAAAGAAGAGACGTGTGTTTCTCAAACTAAATAAAAAATAAAAAAAATTTATTTATTCATCCCTACCATCATACCCCCATTACCCCCCACCCTCACCCAAAAAAAATTCAGTTCGTTTTAAAAAAGTATTTTCAACTTCAAATATTTATTTTTTCACGCTACCCTGGACTCACCCTACCCCAGCCATCGCCCCCCACCCCTCTCCCTACCCCAACCAACCTCCACCCTTAAAAAATATTAAGTTTGTTTAAAAATATTTTTAACTTCAATTTTTTTTCACCCTATCCTGAACCCCCTTTTTCCCGCTATCCCCCTATCAACCCCGTCCCCCAAATCCCGAATTTATTTTAAAGTTTACTTTTTACTTTTATAACAAAATAAAACTAAATGAAGCATTTTTAATAGATTTTATCAAAAAAAAAAAGACTAAAATATTTTCTCCATATTGAATTCTTAAGTAAAGAACTATTTATTAATGAAATATGGATAAAATATGGGTAAACTAGTATTTTACCCAACCCATTTATTACCCAACTCATTTTTACCCATATCAAATATGGACGGGTTGAATAATTACCCATTTTATGTTTATTCAACCCGTCCATTTAAAAACACTACTTGAAACATAAAATAAACGTTCAAAGGCATTGACAATATATAATATTATATCATGAACATAATTTAGATGGAGAATTTTTTTCCTATTTTGTTTCTATACCAAAATAAAATGAGTCCAATTCAATTGGAACTTGACAAACTATCTAGTCCAGCTATTTGTGTTTCTCATCCACAATGGTGATGTACTCTGAGAAGACAATATCCCTATTCTTGTTTTGGTCTCCAGGAGCTATGTTACCATTACAAGCAGGTTCTCAAGTATCTGCACAACTATCCATAAAACCCAACACATATTCTAGGAAGAGTCTCATAATCAAAGTCAAAAGATCTAAAAATATGTTCTTCTCCAAGCCACTCTTTTTCTATTTTTTCCCCTTAGGTGGTGTATCAACATCACCATTAATAATAGTGTTTCTTTCTTGTGCTTGCCATTTTGTTTTCGGGAAATACCTCGATTCTTTATCTAAATTTACCCCAAAGCATCGACTCAATATAGTTTCTAGCAATAATTCTTGAAGTGGCGCTAATGGTACGAACATTTGTTTCAAATCTCCAATTCTTTGGCTACTACTTTGTCCTATCTAGATTCACTGTACGCATTTGCCTAATCGTCCTCTGAATCTGCAACTTACTTAGAAATACATCGGACACCTTTCGTTCATTAGGTACATCACCTATGTTTAGTGTGGTTTACTTTACCCTAACATCCAACACAATATCAATGCATGTTTTTGTTGGGAAAAATGCGGATAACCACAACAATATATATGGTAAAAGTAATGGAAATAAAATGGAAAAATAACAACATCAAGAATTTTACGTAAAACCCTTATGAATAAGGAAAAAAACCACGGGCCAAGAGAAAAAACTGATATTACTATAGTAAGGAAGTTTACACTGTGCAGTCACGAATACAATACTCAAAATGAATACTAGACACTCAAAAGGAATAACACTGTTTTGATTTCCACCATACTAAAATATCGCTCACACTCTATTTTTCTTTACGAACTATTTTTCTTCTATAGTCTATGGAATACCTCATTTTGCTCTCAAAATGGTTTTTCTCTAACTTGGTGTGTTCTACAAATCAGAAAGAATGCTCTATTTATAGAAGAAGTTTACAACTAATGATGTCACCAATGAAATCATGAAAATACTTAAGTTTCAAACTTTGCAACTTAAGTAGTTATCTTGTTAGATTTAGTTAGTACGTTTTTGTACCAAATTAAGACTTTGACAATTAATATGGGGCTGGAACCCCACAAATCATCCCCTCCAGTCCCATTCACTATAAAGAAGTATCTTCATCCTTTTTAGAGAGAGCTCATACCCAAAAGTTCTTTGCATAAGTCGAACTTGTCTTTCGGTATCGTCTTGGTCAACATATCTGCAGGATTTTCAGACGTGAAATGATTCACTCTCCACTTCCTCACGAATCCAATGATATTTGACGTCAATGTGTTTTTGCTCTTGCATGGTACATGGAGTTTTTACTCAAGTCTATTGCACTCTGGCTGTCACAATAGATAATATACTCCATCTAATTCAAACCAAGTTCTTGAAGAAATTACTTTAGCCCTATCATCTCCTTGCCGGCTTCAGTAGCCGCAATATATTCAGCTTCACTTGTAGATAGTGCAACACACTTCTGCAACTTTGACTGCCATGATATAGATCCCTCTAAAAAAGTAAACAAATATACAGTAGTGGATTTTTATTTATGAAGGTCACCTGCCATATCAACATCTATATAGCCTTTTAAGATTGGATTTGATACTCCATAACACAAGCATTCATTTGAGCTTCCTCTAAGATACCTGAGTATCCACTTGACAGCTTTCCAATGCTCCTTTTCCGCATTGTCGAGAAATCTGCTGACAACACCAATTACGTGAGCAATATCAGGTCTAGTGCATACTATTGCATACATTAGACTTTCGAAGACGGAGGAATATGAAACTTTGGTCATGTTCTCTTTTTCCTCCCTAATTGTAGGATACATCTTCTTGCTCAACATCATATAAACAGCAAGAGGTGTACTAACAGGCTTAACATTCTTCATATTGAAGCGCTCTAGTACACGTTCGATGTACTTCTTCTGGGACAAATAAATCTTTCTTTTATCTCTGAGACAAGTAATTATCATGCCCAAAATTTGCTTGGCATGGCCCAAGTCTTTCATAGAAAAAGACTTACACAACCCTTTCTTCAGCTCGTCAATCTTGGAAGTATTCTTGCCCACAATCAACATATCAACCACATACAACAAAAGGATGATAAAATCATTGTCAGAAATTTTTTGTACAAATACACAATGATCTGAAGAAGTCTTCTTATAGCCTTGATCCTCCACAACAGATTTAAGCTTATTGTACCACTGTCTAGGAGCTTGCTTTAGGCCATATAAATTCTTTCTGAGTTTGCACACAAAATTTTCTTTATCATCTACTTTTAAGCCCTTAGATTGTTCCATGTAAATCTCTTATTCTAGATCACCATGAAGGAAAGCTGTCTTCACATCCATCTGCTCAATCTCTAAATTAAGACTAGCAGCCAAACCTAGAGCTGTGCGAATCGAGGACATTTGCACAACAAGAGAAAATATTTCATCAAACTCAATACCCTTCCTTTGACCAAATCCCATAACAACCAATCTATGTTTGTACCTGGGCTTCAAGTTGTAATCGTCAACTTTAACTTTGAACACCCATTTGTTCTTCAAAGCTCTCATACCCTTAGACAATTTTACCAACTCATAAGTGTGGTTCTCATGCAGAGACTTCATCACATCTCGCATGGATTCAATCCATTTATCCTTGTGCTCATCTTCCATGGACTTCTCATAACATTCTTTTTCTCCATCGTTAGTGAGTAACACATACTCATTGGCTGAATAACGGGAGGAAGGAAATCGTTGTCTTGTGGACCTCCGAAGTTGAATATTTGATTTGTCTACAACTTCATGAGCAACATGATCATCAAAAACAATATCATTTTTATTATCAACATCAACATGTTGATTCAATACATGATTTTGGGCATCACCATGATTATCAAGCCCAACAACATCATGTACACTTGTGTGAGGAACTTCATTATGATGAACTATACCATCAAACTTGAAGATTCTACCTTCTCCGTTTTGTCAATATCTTCAAATGTTTTATCCTCCATGAAAACAATATCACGGCTTTTCACAAGTTTCTTTTCAATTGGATCATATAGCCTGTAACAAAATTAATCTAGGCCATATACAATAGAGATGCATTGCCTTGTCTTGGCATCTAACTTTGACCTCTCATCTTTTAGTACATGTACAAAAGATTTGCAACCAAATACTCTCAAATGGTCATAGGAAACATCCTTTCTGTACCAAACACTATTTGGTACATTACTTTGCAAGGCAACAGCCAGAGATTGATTAATAACACGTGCAACGATCAATAAAGCTTCATCCCAAAATGAGTTCGGCAAATTTGCTTCAGGAAGCAAACAACTAACTCTTTTCATCAAGGTCCTGTTTATTCTCTCAGCCAAACCATTAAGCTAAGGAGTCTTGAGAGGAGTGTTATGGTGTCTAATACCTTGATGCTTGCTATATTCGTTAAATAGTACACAATATTCACCACCATTATCTGTACGAATACATTTCAATTTCTTTCCAGTTTCTCTTTCAACTGAAGCCTGGAACTACTTGAAGACACCTAACACTTGGTTTTTAGTTTTCAATACATAGACATAAAGTTTTCTCGAGCAATCATCAATGAAAGTGACAAAGTAGAGTGCACCACCTAATCTCTTTTTCTTCATTGAACCACATAAATCAGAGTGCACCAACTCAAGTAACTCTGTCTTTATCGAAGGAGGGTATGACTTAAAAGAAACCTATTTTGTTTACCAGCTAAGCAGTGCTCACACTTTTCTAATTTTAGCACTTTTGAAATTTGACAACAATTTCTTCTTGGCTAGAACATTAAGTCTGTTCTCGCTGATGTGGCTAAGTCTATTGTGCCATAACGTTGAGGAGTTATTGCTCTCAAACGCATTCATCATATCAACACAAGTAGATGTCGTAGTCCAATGTAGACCACGACGTTTGTTACCACGAGCCACAACTAAAGAACCCTTAATGAGCTTCCATTTTTCATCACCGTTGGTACTAACTTATCCTTCATCATCTAAAATAACAACAGAAATTAGGTAAAGACGAACATCAGGAGCATGTTTCACATTGTTCAAAACTAGTTTAGTTCCAAAACTAGTTTCCAAACAAATTGTACCAGTACTAACTACCCTAGAAACTGTCTCATTACCCATACTCAAGGTTCCAAAATCACCAAGAGCATAGGAAGAGAAAAAATTCTTCCTCGATGTCACATGAGATGCGGCACCAGTGTCCACAACCCAAATGAATCATCACAAGCAATATTTGTAATATCCCCATCAAGGATAGTAACAAGATCTTCGGTTGTAACGGTGGCTAGGCAATTTTCATTGCCATCTTCTTTAGTTTCCTCTTTGTTTTTGTTTTCCCTCTTTAACTTCCTGCAGAAAATCTTTGTATGCCCTTTCATACCACAATGATAGCACTCAATATCCTTAAGTATGCCTCTGGATTTTCTCCTATTTTGTTCTCTATACCGAGAACCACGAGTTTTGTTTGTCCCCATAGGGCCAGTTATCTGGACATCCGACGAAGAAGAACCTTGACTTTTTCTTCTCATCTCTTTGTTCAAGACACTACTCTTGGCAGAATCCATAGAGATCACACCATCCAGAGCAAAATTTGACAGTAAAGTTCTAAATGTTTTCCAACAGTCTTGTAGGGAATCAAGTACAAGCAAGCCTTGAAATTCTTCATCAAATTTGATGCCCATAGCAGATAATTGGTTGATGATCCCCTGAAAATTATTCAGATGGTCTGTCATCGGAGAACCATCATGATACTTTAAACTCTACATCTGCTTTATTAAGAACATTTTGTTGTTTCTAGTCTTCCACGCATACAAACTTTCAAGATGCTCCCATAGGGTTCGAGCATGTGTTTTTCCATAAATATGGTTCAACACGTTATCGTCAACACATTGCCTAATGAATCCACAAACCTGTCTGTGCAATCGATTCCACTCTTCGTCAGTTTTATTATCAGGCTTTATAGTGGTAAATACTGGATTGTAAAAATTCTTAAAATAAAGTAGATCTTCCATTTTTCCCTTTCAAATGGCATAATTAACACCATTCAAAGTAATCATTCTACTTGTATTGGATTCCATTGTTTTTCCCCAAAAAATATAGTTATCGCAAATCAAAGTAATTTTTTTCTCATATAAAAGTTCAGACTATGTTGCAACGATAGAGCATACTCAGATAAAAACCTTTGCTCTGATACCAATTTGTTGGAAAAAATGCGGATAAACATAACAATATATATGGCAAAAGTAATGAAATAAAATGGGAAAATAACGACATCAAGAATTTTACATGGAAACCTTTTTGAATAAGGGAAAAAACCACGGGCCAAGAGGAGCAATTGATATTATTATAGTAAGGAAGTTTACATTGTGTAGTCACGAACACAATACTCAAAGTGATTACTACACACTCAAAAGGAATAACACTCTTTTGGTTTTCACCATACTAAAATATCGCTCACATTCTATTTTTCTTCACAGACTATTTTTCTTCTATAGTCTATGGAATATCTCACTTTGCTCTCAAAATGGTTTATCTCAAACTTGGTGTGTTCTACAAATGAGCTAGAATGCTCTATTTATAGAAGAAATTTACAACTAATAATGTCACCAATGACATCATGAAAATACTTAAGTTTCAAACATTGCAACATAAGTTGTTATCTTGTTATATTTAGTTGGTACATTGTTGTACCAAATTAAGACTTTGACAATTAATATGAGGCTGGAACCCCACAAGTTCCGACGGCAACAACGGGTTCAAAGAATAAGTCCACGCTAGTAGCAATTATCAGGGAATAGAAGAAACAATGACATCAACCTTAGTCATCGAAGGAATATTTGAAAGAGTTAATGTGGACAAAAAGTCAATTTTTAATTTTTCTAAATAATGAACTTTTTCTCCAAATTTCAAAGATCCTCTGATGACTAAGGACAATGTTGTAGTCACTTCCATGGTTTTATAATTGTTACCAGTGACAACTTCTGTAGTGATGGTTTACCTCTAAACCTATTTATTACCGTCAGGAACCTACATTGACATTGAGTTGGATGTTAGGGTAGATAAAAAAAACTAAACAAAGGTGATGTATTTAATGGAGGAACGGTGTTTGATGTAACTCCGAGTAAGTTGTTGATTCAGAGAAAACTTATGCCTATGTGTCGGGTGAATCTAGATAGACTGAAGTGATTGCCTGAGAATTGGAGCTTTGGAATGAAACTTCGTATCACTTGAGCCACTGCAGCAGTTGTTGACAGGTACTATATTAAGCCAGTGTTCGGGGGTAAATTAAGGGCTAAAGAATGAAGTGGATATTTTCTTGCAAACAGGTGGAAAACACAAGAAGCGCTTTTGTAGCAACACATATTATTATATCAAAGGTAGAAGCCTTATTATATTTGGTTCATAAGTTTGTTATTATATCAAAAGTAGAATTCAAAAGAACTACATTTATTTTTTTCCTTTTCTAAGCTTCTCTTCTTATGTTTTCCCTCAGATGGTGTATCAACATCACCGTTAATATTTGTTTTCCCTTCTTGCGCTTGCCACATATTTTTAGGATATTATTTACCTTAATTTTTAACCTAAATTTACCCCGGGAATCGACTTGATATAGTATCTATCAACAACTTCTTTAGTGTCTACTATGGTATGAACTTTTATTCCAAACATGCAATTCTCTGGAACACTTTGAACTATCTAGATTCATAAGACACATATGTGTAATCTTCCTCTGCTTGCAACTTACTTAGAGTGATATCGTACACTTTCCCTTCATTTGGTACATCACCTTTGTTTGGTGAGGTGTTCTCTACCCTAACATTGAACAAAACATCAATGTTGATTTATGGTGGCAACAACGAGTCTGAAGGTGTATCATCATTGCATAAGTCGTTATTGGTAACAATTATCAGTGGCATGGAAGAGACATCGTTGTCGACCTTAGTCATTGGAAGAATCTTTGAAAGAGTACGTGGAGTGAAATTCCGTAATTAATCTTTCAAGATAATGAATTTTTTATCCACATTGACTCTTCCAAAACTTCCTTTAGTGACTAAGGCCAATTTCGTTGTCTCTTCCATGCCTTTGATAATTCTTTCTAGCAAAGAATTTTTTAATGATGGTATACATTCAGACCTATTTTTGGCGTTAGGAACCTTCATTGATACTGAGTTGGATGTTAGATTAGAGAGACTACACTAAACAAAGGTGATGTATTTTATGAAACAAAGGTGTCTAATGTAACTTCAAATAAGTTGCAGATTCAGAGAAAAATTGCGCCTATGCGTTCGTGTGAATCTAGATAGGCCAAAGTGGCACTACATGAATTGTTGATTGATACTATATTGAACTGGTCGATTCTTATAAAATTGGAGAATTTTCATATTATTCTCACTCAACAAGAGATACTTCTAAGATGAACAAAATATCTTTCGATCATCACCAAGAGGTTTACATGGTTGAAACAGAGGAGGATTATGCTTAGACTAATAATTTCTTTTAAGTCTTGGTTGAAATGATCGATAAAACTAAATTACTAATACACCCCACTTACACATGTAGCTAAGAAGCATTCACCTCAGACGGAGTAGAGTATTTGGTCCAGAATACAGACATCAAACTTGTTGGTGTTGATTTCTTATCTATTGCCATTAGTCCCAGAATGAGCTCCTTAAATTTCGTCATCATCTTTTGAATTCTAAATTGAACTGATGTATCATTGTCAGTGTGTAAAACCTCAAATTTCATGTGGCTACCTGTAAGATTGAAAACCCTTTTGATAAAGAGATGTGAATAAGTTTCTTGTTTATATATGCATTTGGATATTATTCTAGTCGAAGGTCTCAACCACGATGATGTAGTCCTAGGAGTTTATACCCTCTTCCAGTGACCATTTAAAGACATCTGTGATACTTTTCATGGAGAAAAGAATACATTAAGTTATGTGAACGCAAAAATTCTGAGAGGAACTTAAACTGTAATAGATTCCTTTAGCTTGTCTACCCATGGGATTATGTGAACTTTGTTCCAAGTACTAATAAAAATGAATGTTGAGATCGTACTGATGTTTATTAACAATACATGGTTTTACTGCTATCTATAAAGTCACAATAGAAATAAGAAATAAAGGATGTCAATTACACAACAAATAGGTATGGACTTACTTTTACTAGAGCGGCATTCACAAATAGTACAACTAGTACATGGTCTTTGCATGAGTGAATTTTAAAGCATAATAAATCGCTCTCATCTCCCAATAAAGTTGAGAATTCTCGAAGTCAATCTCTTCCACATGGAGTGGATTTTGCAAATGTTAAAATCATAGAGTATCGGAGAAAGGGTATTAAATGGGTAAATAGTACAAAGCCTCTTTGTCATTAGAAGGTTAAACAAGTACAAGGAATAAGTAGGGAAAAGAGAAAATAAAGAACGAGTGTTTCTGTATGTTAGTGATAATGGTGTTACTTGCAGGAGTTAGGTCCCTTTTATTGGGAGAGACATAGGTATTAGTGTGATTTCAGATGATAAGAATCATGGTTAAGTGATAAAGGTATTACTTTCGTAAGGAGCCTTGTGGATGGGTTATCATGTGAATGTTAGCCAATATGTTCAAAGGGTGTTTGTGCTACACGTATTGAATTATCTACTCTACATAGGTGCGGACTTACAGGGCTAGGGCCTATTGCATCTAAAATATGAGTCTAAGTTAGTCACTAACCTACACCTAGGCTATGGCCAAGAACAAGATACTAACACAATATAAGCAACAAAACAGATACGACAAGGCACGAAACAACCAATGCAACTATATAAGAAATTTGATTCCTCGAAAATCTACCAAAAATACGGGTAAGGCAGGAATTTTAATCACCAAAATAATATAAACTGCAAATCCTTGCAATAGATTTAACCCAAAAAATCCTTCTTTCAGCGCATCTCAAAAAAATATTAATTTGATATTGAAATGTTTGGTTTTCCCATAGAAAAACAAGATCTCTGTGCGCTTCGTTGCTTTAAATTCATGTCAAGTAGCACTTTTCATAGCCACAAGGCTTGTTTTGCAGCAACTGTTGTTGCTGAAATTAATTCAGCTTTGACCGTATATTGTGCAACAAATCTTGCTTTTTTGAACACCAAGAAAATACCCCTGGACTAAGATTAGAACAATGGCCAGAAGTGCTCTTCATGTCATCAGAAGAGCCACCTTAGTCACTATCGAAATACCCCTGAAACACGTACTTCTAATTTGAAGAGCATTTGATTAAAAAATTCAAAGTTTCCCTAATATATCTTTATCACCTATTAATTGCTTAAAAATGAGTTCCAGTTTCTACATCTAACCAAACACTGGTAAAGAGTCTCATCCATTTTATCAACACATTATTTTTGCTCAACTTCTCCTTTTGACACATTGGAATAGGTGTCTCTTTGCAATTTTCCATTTGGATTTTTAAAAAAATGTCTTTTGCATACTTTATTTGACAGATGAACACTTCATTTTGTCCTTTCTTGATTTCCATTCCTAGAAAATACACTATTTCTTCCAAATTCGTCATCTACAAAGTCTGTCGCACATCTTCTTTAAGTTTCTTAACAAGTTCATCATTTCATCCAGTAACCAATATATCATCAACATATAGTGAGATAACAATATAATTAATTTTACACCTTGAATGCAGAGAGTAGCTTAACTAACACATTTTCTAAAACCTAGTTGCACCAAATTCTTATCAATCGTGTCGTACAAAGATCGAGGTGCCTATTTTAGTCCATACAAAGCTTTTTTGAGCTGATACATTCCCTTTTACTGCAAATCCTTCAGGTTGCTCTACATAAATTTCTTCCTCAAGAAAGTTGCAATGCATATTTAACATCCAATTGGAACACTTTCCAACCTTTTGTTCATCTATAGCAAACAACAATATAGTGGTTTCTAATCTAGAAATAGGAACAAATGTATGAGAAAAATCAATACCAAAAATTTTAGTATACCCTTTACAACAAATGTGGCTTTGTGCTTGTTGATTGAATCATCTGCATTCAACTTGTTTCTGAAAATCCCCTTCATTCCTATGGCAGTCTTATTTTAAAGTCTTTTCACAAGTTTCCAGGTCTGTTTCTTCTCAATCATGGTGAGTTCTTACTTAATTGCTACTTTCCATTTGGATCTTTTTCTGTCTCCTGAAAATTTGTTGGCTCAAGGACAACCATATTGTATGTCTGATAGATTTCATAGAGAGATGTTGTGCCTCTTACTGGGACATCATAAGCCAATTCATTTTATTTAGGCTAGATCATTTTACTTTGATATAGAATTATCTCTATGGCACATAAGAAAAATACAAGCATCCAAACACTTTGAGATTTTTAAAAAAAGGATTATATCCATACAAGACATAAATGAAGTCTTGCCTTCTAATGTTTTTGCATAAACAGGTTGAGTAGAAAGATTAAGGTATGTGCAACTTAAGTACAACACTCTTATGGAAAATACTTCTCATACAACAAACATATAGCCTTCTATATTATGGT
The DNA here is from genome assembly GCF_036512215.1 of Solanum lycopersicum. Lineage (NCBI taxonomy): Eukaryota > Viridiplantae > Streptophyta > Magnoliopsida > Solanales > Solanaceae > Solanum > Solanum lycopersicum. The sequence continues at coordinate 46,200,689 of NC_090809.1, read as the reverse complement.
ACGTCCCTCTCACTAACTTCATTTCGTTCTAGAGTATATGGAGTGGTGAGCTGATGTTCAAGCTTGACTTCTTCAGAAAATATATTGAGCTACTAAGATGTGTACTTCTTGCCATCATCTTTTGAAGTTAAATTCTCTTACCAGGTTGGTAATCTACATTCCGTTATCCATTCATCTCATTCATATTCTTTCTTTAGGAAATTTTAGACCTCAAATATTGTTTTATTTGTCATAATCCTAACAAAGATTTCAGATGAGACTGCAGTAAATAACATCACTCTAGCCTTTCATTTTTCTTGTTTTATTATCCATGTGGTTCCTTATATATGCCATAGTTTGATTTGAAGGCAAGGGAGGAACTTCGTAGTCCTCAAAAACTTCCTACAAATCATTTGCCTCCATATGTGCATCTATTCTTGATGCCTAAGTATAACAACCTTTTCCTTTGAAGACATGTGGTGTTAGTACATTACGAGGAGTTTCTAAACCCATATATTAAGAAAAAATATTTTCTTTCAAGATTTGTATCCCCTCCGGCATCGTCATCAGAGTGTCTTGAAGTTCAAATTTGATGTGGCTTGTGTTTGTTGGGTCGTTGATTTCGCTGCCAGTGATGGAATTAGTCTACAATAACCATTTTTGCATTTAGGTTTGTTCTTCGTGTTTATTACTTTTACTTTCTGAGGCAAAATATGATAGTAGCTTCTAATCAAACGATTGGACTGAAATCAAGCCCTTTTTTTAACTATCAACATTTGTACTCCACTTTGTTTTAGAATTGATTGATGATTTTAAGACTAAACAACTGAAAAGTTCAATAATCTACATGCAACTACTTATAGGAAGTGGGGGCTCTATCTCTAAGAAAGCCATTGTTTTTTCTTACTTAATAGTTAGAGAGGAAAACTTTAGACACTAAGGACGTATATTAGTGGTCAATGAAACATTAGGTGATTTCTTATTCTCGACAGTAAGGACATGACTTAGTGGATAGAACTACTCGGACCAATACTTTTAGCTAAATTATCCATGTTCCATGACCAAATCTAACTAAATTATTACGCTGGTCTAAAAATTTTCATTATGTGTAAGCCTATATACTTGTAGCTAAACTGGCCATGTTCTATCAATATTGTGCTAGTTTTTTGTTACTATGTTAAAATGACAATTGCGAGCTTTGACATAGTGAATAGATATGTACTTTTAAAATTGTATTTCTTTCAACAATTCTCCAAACATTAATGTTAGTTCGAAGATGAGTTAAGATGTTAGCTCGAACTTGATATGATGTTTTGATGATTTAACAAAATTATTAATCTAACAAGGAACCAAATTCTTGTTATTGAAACTGCTGACAATGAGATGAATGATAAATTCAGTGTGAGGTTATATTTGTGTGCTATCATCAAAAATGGGGAAAATTTTATGTTCTAGGTGTTTTGATGATCCTCACAAATATGGGGACCTTGTGCCTTGTAAAGTGCTCTCGTCCAGCTACAAATGGAGTACAGTCGTAAAATTTGTCATGTCAGGTGGTAGGTGAAAAGTGCAGTGTCCTACACCAATAAAAAGAGCAGACGAGATTGTATATTTTAGCATCTCACAAATGTAATGACCTGGTCCTAGTAAGAGTTTACTCCTTCAGATACATAATTGGTTACAGTTGTAAAGCTGTCACGTCAGAGGTTGGTGAGGCGTCAGCGTACTACATCAATCATAATGGAGGAGGGTGTTTCTCCAACGGGTAATAACTTTTTATGTTTGGTATTTTTTTATGACAAACACCATATTAAATTCATTTCATCCAAAGAAGGAAGTCAATTATAAATCTTTTACAAGAAATCACAAAGTAGTTTGTAAGGTACTTGGTCCCTGCAAAACTGCGACGTGAAAAGCTGAAAAGATAGCTGTCAGAAAAGTTGCCACCTCTGATATGGTAGGTACACAGTTTTTCCAACAGCTAGATTTTAGCTAATGGTATGGTCTCAACAAATTTGTGGTGATTTATATTATCATTTTCCAACAAACACAAATTCCAGACTTGTCAAACTAAACTTGGATTTTCTTTGAAAATTTATAAGCTTGAAAAGAAGGTCATCTTCAAGGTAGAACAATACTCATACTCAACAAGAGGATCTCATAAGAATACTGAAGCATCTTTGTTGAGATTGAGTTTTGTGTCTATCATTTCACAGTTTTTGCAACTTGAAAACATCTCAAGAGCTCCTTCAAAGGTTCACAAAAGCTCGAATATGAAAGAGTTGTAAGCTTAGTTGTCTTAGGATTATTTCTTCTGAACGATTATTATAAATATGTTCCTCAAATTATAAAGGATTCCTATATCTTGGTTTGTTGGTAAGTCTAAGTTAGTAGAGTCCAAATGATTTAGTGGGCAACCTTGTGTGTTACTTAGTAAAAATCCTAAGTCATCCGGAGCGTGGTGATTTAGTGGGCAACCTGTGTGTTGCTTAATTGAATCCTAAATTATCCAGTGGTGATAGCTTAGTGGGTAGAGTGAAATCTGCTTAGGCTCTTCAAGCAGTAGAATTATTTCTTGGTTGTACGATTCATAGCTTTTTCTCACGTTGTTGTAATCGGATTTCACTTTTGCTTGCGAAGATTAGTGAAAATGATTGAAAATCCTGTGTGAAAGGTCGTGCTTTTACTCCCTTGAGCAAGGAGGTTTCCACATAAACTGATTGTGCTGGTTTTTGTGTTTTCTTACTCTTTGTTCTTACTTCGAGTGTGTAAGGGACCTGGTCTGTTGACCATAAGCTCTATGACTCAAATGAGAACAGTTTCGTGCTTATAATGTTCAACATACAGAAGGAAGCAATAAGCAAACATTATAATGTTTAAATGTTTCTTGGTACATTTATCCACTAGGAAGTTGATACTACAAGGACAAAAATAAACAAAAAGTAAAAGAAGTGAAAAATGACACAATAACTAAATTTTCACATCATTACTAAATAAACTACTTTTCTTGACAGAGTAAACAAGGAGATCAGGTCACACTAAGGCTGGCAAAGGGACCAATTTTTGTCTGGTTCGTTAAAGTTTCTGGTTCCCGTATCGGTTCATCTTGTACCGATTAAACTGGTAAGGAACCAGTCTTGTAGGGCATCAGACCAGGTATAAAAATGGAACGCGGGTTTTATCCTGTTGATTCGGTTCGATAAGAAACATTTTCGGTCATTTCCTGTGTGAACCAGTTCAACGGGTTTTTTCATTTTATTCTTTTTTAAATGTTATCGTTTGAATCAAATCGTTGGGTCCCTGTAGCCATTGGGTTGTGCTAAAAAACGGCTCAAAAAAATCCCCCCACCTCTCTCTAACCCCTTTACACTATAAATATGTCATTTCTTTCATTTAAATCACAAATTTACGAACTATTTCATTAACATCTTATACAATCTCTCAATATTAAATCTCTTCTAAATTCATAATTATAATTTTGTGATATTATTTTGGAGTTTGGATTTCGGAGATTTATTTGAAGTAAATCGGAAGCTTCAATTCGCATCTCTCAATTGTGGCTTTAGTTATACGTCTACTTTTACGTAGACATTTGGTACATTGGTTCCAATATTAATTTTTATTTGTTTATTAATTAAGTTATTTTATTTTTTATTATCTTATTTTTCATAATATTTAATTATTTTAAACTTGAATATGAATTCGGAAAGAAATAGTGATAAAAAAGCAATGTCGGAAAGAAAAAATAATAGGGGAGGAGTAAGTAGTTCTAGTTCTAAAAATTTGCCACCTAGATTTAGAGTTAATACTATTCATGTTAACGAAACTTATTTTATGTTACTAGGAACTATTTAATTTAATTTAAAAAAATGAAGTAGATCATGAGGCTTTAAATAGATATTTTACTAATTTTAAGGAAGAATTAGATGAGGAAGTAGAAATAAATGAGGAAGATGAAGAGACCCCTACCCCTACTAGTCCGATTACCAAATTACCAGAATAAGATGAAGTCCCTCCTTTATCTACTTTTTCAAATGTTGTCGCCGTATGTGTTAAAAGATCTTTAGTATGGAAATTTTGGTACAAAATAAGGAAAAAACTATTGTTACTTGCACTAAATTTAAATTGATTATGAAACATGTAACTATGGGTACACAAAGGGAACGAGATGACTGAGAACACATATACGAAAGTGTAGTAAAGAATTTGCTTACCTATATGATAGAGAAAGCGCTAATAGAAATGGAAGACCTATACCCACAAATTCTATGGGAGTTGGAGGTTATAATATGGTTCAAATTTTATTAAATATGTCTAACCAGGCTAGTCGAAGCACACACCGCACATATAGTTAAAAAAAAGATCGTAGAGAATTAGCTAAAATGGTCGTTGTTTGTAGTTTGGCTTTTTCATCACCTTCACATCCTGGTTTTGTTCATTATATTCGGGAATTATATAACCCAAATTATGAAAGTATTCCATGAAATACAATTAAAAGTGATCTTTTCAAATATAAAAAAGAATATTGTCATTTTCTTTGTTGTTTATTTGCTTATTATGATGGTAGATTATCTATTATTTCTGATATGGGATATAGTCTCAATGGTAATGATTATTTTAAACTTAATGTTCATAGGATTGGCCATGAATAGAACATGCAAAAATGAATATTAGCGTATAAATATGTTGGAGAAACTAAAATCGTTCTTATATAGCAACAAAAGTTAGCTCTATTTTACAATGGGCATAATACATAAATGTGCCCTTTAACTTGGCTTCAAATCATATTTATGACCTTCAACTTTGGATATGCACAAGTAGACACTGAAACTTGTATAAAGTTGAACAAATAGACACACATGTCCTACATGTCATCCTACATGTCATTTTTTGTCCTACGTGGTATTCCACGTGCATGGTGCCATGTATGATTCATGTGTTATTTATTTAAAAGTTGGATAGTTAAAGTGTCTGTTTGAGCATTATGAAAGTTGGAGGTCAAAGTTAAAATTTGAAGCCAAGGTTAGAGTCCAATATGTTTATTATGTCTTTACAATATTATGGAATATATGATAAAATAATGAGTGTTACTTTAGATAATGCTTCTAATAATTAAAAGCAGTTGATTATTTAAAATGTAGACTTTGTCCAATTGATAATGATTCTTTTCATATTAAGTGTGCCACACATGTGATAATTTAACAGTAAAAAAATGTTGTTTCTCAATTTGGAGTTTCTTGTGAAAAAATTAGACTTTCTAGTAATTGAATTTTTAAAGAAAAAGTAAAAGCTAGAATTACAAAATTTAAAAATCGCTCTAAAGAATGTGGACTTGCATATAAAAAAGTTCCAAAAAAATATGCACTAGATGAAATTCTTTATTTGAAATGCTTGAAGTTTCTTATATTTATCAACAACCAGTTCAATTATTTTTTAGTGCTCCTAATGGGGACCCAATTTAAGAATTGGCTTTGAAGATTGGGATAGTGCAAATGAACTTATTGAATTTTTAAGTGTTTTTATAAAGCAACAAATTCATGCTATGGTCAATATTATCTTACTATTTCTTCTATTTAGTAAGTATTTGTGCTATTTCATCCGAATTTGCAAAATATAAAGGAAAAGACCAATTTAAAGATTCACTTGCTTTTATGATTGAAAAATTCAAAAATATTTTTTCCCTATTCCTCAAATCTATTTGACTGCTACTACTTTCAACCCAAATTATAAATTAAGAGGTGTTGAAAGAATGGTTGAAAAGATTTATGCAAATTTAGGATTAAATATGATGAAACTCGTAGTGTTGAAGAATGTAAAAGTAGCATTTATACAAGAGTCAGAGATTTATCTTATGCATATAAAGTTATAGAAATATATATTCGAATAGTTGAACCTCCATGTTGTAAGCTTTAAAGTAATGATACGAATGATTGGATGGATCATCTTGAGGTTTAATCCTTTAATAAAGACTATTTTGATTTATATTTCAATTAGACACGGGAAAAAATTAGGCATGAAGAAGGACAACTTCAACCTCCAATATTATTATGGTGGAAGAATAGTAAAAATTAATTTTCGACCCTTGCTAGGATTCTTCGAGATGTACTAGCGATTCAAGCATCATCTGTCGCTTTGGAGCAAGTATTTCGTGCCGCGAGGTTTATGATTGAAGATCATCGATATTCATTAGCAAAGGATAGTTTGGAAATATCGCAATTGTTTCGAGATTGGGTCAATGTAGAAAGAATAAATACCGGACTACCACTATTAAGTAGCCAAATAGAAGACCAAATGGATGAAATCTTTGGTGAGAATAGTGATGATGGCATGGAAGCAATAAAAGACAAATAGAAACTCCAAAAAATCTTTCTTTTGAAATGATACAAAATTTACGAAAAGACTTAAAAAGAAATGCAATTATTAGTACAATAATTAATATTAAATACCTACATTATGTACTCTTTATCTATTTCTAATATTTGTATTGTACAATTTAATTATTTGAATAAATATACGGCTATTCGCCTTGATTTTCTTTTAAAATAGTCTCTTCTATTTAATTCAAGTCATTTTACAAATTTAATTGTTAATTATTTTAATATTTGTTTAAATTTTAAGCATTAATATAAAATAGAATTTTAAGGTTTCAAGTTTAAACATTAAAGTTTAAACTTTAAAGTCAATTTCAAACTTTAAATTCAGTATAAAATTTGAATTCAATATAAGCTTTAAACTTTTAACTTTAAAATTTACTTTAAAGTATAAAGTTTTAGATTGAAGTTTTTTAATAATATAATATTATTATTCAATAATATAATACTATATAATAATTTAAGTTAATAAAAAAGATTACTGGTATCGGTTGAACCAGTAAGATCCGATTCCGATCCAGTCCAACCCGATTCCTATCCGGTTACTAAGGAACTGGGTGGAACCTTTGGATTTTTTTGGTAAACCTGGTTCCGATAAGATAATTCGATAACGTGAAGTGATCCGATAAAATCGATTATGTTGATCCGGTCCTGTCCAATTGCCAGCTTTGGGTCACACTATTGGACCCCATTTGCAAATTTGTTGATTTTGAATGGGAAGACACTACAAACTAGGGTACACTTATTAGCTATGTTATCAAATACATAAAGAGGATCTTGTGCATAAATTCTTCCATTTTTCGATTTGTTTGTCTTGCTTTCTTTTTTTAGTCCGTTTAAAAACTGTCTTCTTTGACCCTAGTATTTTCTTTTAGAGTGAAATAAAAGGTATTTAGTTCTCTACCTCATCAACGAAATTTTATTGCTCAAGGTGTTTAGACTTTTGGTCTTGAAGATTGCTTATAAAAGTTAGTTGCTTTTATGATCATAATCTTGATATCTATATATAACACTAATATACTTGTGACTTCTTGAGAGCGTAATTCAAATTGTGCTCTTGTTCAATTTAGAGCAACTTTAAAACATGTACTGTGCTCTTCCCTACCAAAAAAAAAAAAAAACTCAATTTGTGGCGTATAATTTATGGGCGTTTTAAAAATCCCACTAATAATTCATTTTGTGACGTTTTATTGTTACTCCTACAATATAAAATTTTTTGTGGTAGTTTTACTAGTTAGAAAATCGCCACAATTCTATATTGTTTGTGGCAATTATCTATCCCCAAACATTTATTTAATTTTGGGCCCTAAGTAATACATGAAATAAGGACTGAATTTTCCTTTAATCAAGTAATTAGTACTGTTTGCTTTAATTATGTCGAGTTCTTTTAAATTAAAAAGCTGTCTTTTGGGACCCTACCTATAAAAGAATTGGTAGGTATATATATATATGTATATATATGTATGTATGTATATATATATATGTATGTATATAAATGAAAGGGATTTAGTTCTCTACCTCATCAACGAAATTTTATTGCTTAGGGTGTTTAGACTTCAGGCCTTGAAGTTTGCATATAAAAATTATTTGCTTTTATGATCATAATCTTGATATCTTTCTATAACAGTAATATACTTGTGATTTCTTGATTTTGTAATTCAAACTTGTGCGCTTGTTCTATCCAGAGCAATTCTAAAACATGTTAGGTTGTCGAGCCTGATTAATATATATAACTGTTTACGCGATTTAACCTCCGCGGTGAGGTTGCCAGAGGGTTATGGGGTGCGGGAGCCCCCCATCCGACGGAGTGGTTCGGGCAGCGCCCCGACCTAAATTTTAGGTAGTACTATTTATTCTATGTAATAAAAAATACTCTGATTTATTAATTTAAATATACCCCACCGCCGTGGAAGTTTACTCAGAGGGTGTTACCACAAAATATTGGTTTCTCTCTTTCTCTCTCTAAATCTCTCATCTCTTTCTCTTGAAAGTTCTTGTGTTCTTCATTCATCAAGTGTGTGTGCGAGGATTCGATCCTAACACTCTTCTCTACAAAAACAAAGCTCCATTTATGGGAGTTTTTAGAAATCCCACTAATAAATCATTTTGTGATGTTTTATTATAACTTCTACAATAAAATTTTTTGGTGGTGGTTTTACTAAGGAAGTTAGAAAATATCGCCACAACTTTATATTGTTTGTGGCGATTATTGACCTCCAAAAATTTATTTAATTCATTACCCAATCTTTGTTTGATTTTTGGTAAGTATCAATTTTTTTTTTAGTTAAGGATCGTATTAATCATTTTATTCTTTATTGGATTTGACTATTACAAATTAAAGAAGATTTTTTCATACTAAATTGAGATTGAAATCAATATAATTTAAAATCATATATTCTTATTCAATATGGTAAATAGTTGAAGTTAACTAATTTTTTTGGTTAATACAAGGAAAAAATAAGGTCAAGGAGGAAGTCTTTGACATATAAGTTAAAAAAGGTGAGAAATGGTAGAACCACCGTGTTAAATAGAATGAACATAAATATATGATTTTGGAAAACTTTAATCTGACTTGTTCTTATGTAGGAATAATCATTAAGTCGTTATTATTCATGTTATTAGTGTGTATGAGAGAATACTAAAGTAAATTTTTTCGGTATCTTATAATTTTTTTTTCAAACCAAAGCTTTATATGAATTTTCTTTTGAAATGTATTGAATTTTAATTTTTGAATCAAGAAGTAGAAAGATATGTATTAATATATATTTATTCAATTATGTATATTGTTTTCATTGTTTCAGCCTGATGCGGAGATTGAACTTATTTCACTTTGCATGAAAATATTGAATGAAAACAACTTACATCACCAAGCAAATGCTATAGATGTTTTTATTTTTAATGTTTATTGATGTAGATTTTAAAGGATTTACAATTATAATGTTAAAGTTATTATACACAAATTTATATTACATTTATTTGACATGAATTTAAATTTGTTGATCTTATTAATATAAATATTTAATGAAATTTGATTCCTTTAAATGTGCCATTTAGCAAAATTATTTATTATTTTGAAGGCTGATGTATATCAAATCACACTTTAATTGTTAAATAAAAATAATAATTTTTTTGAACTCCACAAATCAAATTATGTAAATATTAATATTATGTTATGACACTTTTAAACCCACGCAACTATAACTTTTAAAATTAGGAGATCATATTGTAAAGATTCTAAACCGTCACAGATTGACACAAAAAAACCACCACAAATTTAGATGTTATTTTGTGGGAGACGTCGTGAAGGTTTACTAAATTGCTACAGATATGCTTGTGGCAACCGTAATTGAAGTGCTTTTAAAAGCCGTCACAATTTAATTTGCGAAACCCCTAATCGCCATAAATTGACAAAATAACTCCATAAATTGAATCTTTCTTGGCAGTGCTTGTTCTTCTGTCAAGTATACTTGTTCCTTTTTAACCTGATTCAAACATTCAATTCATTACCTTTCTTATGACAATTAACAGAGTCCAAAGGACCTGACAGATAGTGGCGGAGGCAAAAAATTTATTGAGGGGTTCAAAAAATAAATAAGCACACTAATAATATACACAAATAAGTGGATCGGATCAAATAAAAGCGGGGTGGACAAGTCAAATATAAACTGGTCGAATTTAATTTAAGCAACTACATAAAATTCAACTCTACCTCAACACAAACAATAAAAATCAAAGAAGTATATATATATATATATATATATATATATATATATATATATATATATATATATATATTTCCAAATTCAATCAAGACAATAAATTTCATGTTGAAAAAATAATAATCAAGATGGAATAATATCGCGAAAAATCTATAATTATTTATAAATTTTTAAATGATTACACCTATTTATTTAATATTACTTATAATTATATAATTCTTTAGTAAAATATAAATGAATTATTTGACTTAAAATGAGTATGAGAGAGGGTTTTTCAAATTTAAATTATTAAAACTTAAATTTTTTTATACGTTTAACTTGATTTTATAAAAATAGAAAATAAAAAGCACCTGAAACTATAGAAAAATAATGTTGTTACCGGGATTCGAACTCACGCACATTTAGAAATCAAAAATAAGAAGAGCTCAAAGTTGAAATTATTATATTAAAAAAAGATGCAAATAGCCAAGTTCGAACTTACAAAGTAAGCGATAATATTGTGAAATCCTAAACCCCCAAACCACTGAGCCAAGTCCTTTGCTTGTGTTCAGGGGGTTCATCACTAAATATATGCCTGTAAATCAAAAAAATTATCCTATATATAACATAATTTTTCTGAAGAAGGGGGTTCGGATGAACCTCCGCCCATTCTGACAGACCAGTAGGTTAAAAGCTGAAGGTCAGGACCAAAATAAGGGGGTACTTTACACTTTACTCTATTCAAATTCGATACTTAGTTGTGCTAAAAATGAGTGTTTTTCTTTTTCTTCTCTATCTTTGGCATATATTAGTATTGTCTTATTCTAAACTTGAAGTGGTTGTTGTCTCTCTTGTTCTTGGTATCTGTGTTATCTTTCTTAAGATTTAATATTAGGGATATCCAAAAGTCTGGTAAACTGGAATCTTTTTTCAGCTGGCCAAGGATTGATCGAGCAGTGCTTATTCTAAAGTTACTATTTTTTGGTTCATTTGTTCATCAGAACTGAGTAGCAAGAAGAAAAAGATGAAGGCTTTTCATTTGTCACCAGGACAAGCTATGTGACCAGTAAGTTTTCTTTTTCTTGTTCTTTCTCGACTGGCAATCAACAATGTTGTGAAACTCCACCATTTAATATTGTTACTAGGAGGTAGCCATGTGTTGTAAAAGGTGGTGCATACATTGTAACCTTAATGTCAGTCTGATCTACAACTTCATCCAACTTGATATTGATCTTGAAGTTTTGATCATATTTCATCTCCTTGTTGGCTCCATTCTCAAGAATTTGGGGCTTGTGTTGTTCCACCTCAGGTGCCAAGTAAGGAGGTGAGAATTTCTGCACTCTCAAAGAGTACCGGAAAGCCAACGGTTCAATGGTTAAGACGTTTTCTAATGCAAATGTTAGTGTGTTTGAGTTGGGAAGTAATCAGTTGACTCTTATTTGCAGCCTACTAGTGGCAACAAACTGCATTTGCTTTCCTATTTGGACTATGGAAGATGTCTATGTATTTTCCCAAACAAATGCTTTCTCCATAAGCTTGAAACTCCATGTTATGTAGAAGTCATGATTATCTTTAATATCAGCAAAGCTATAACTTTGCTGTTGCAGCTCATTTGCAGTTACTCATAATGGAGACAATCAAGGTGATGAAACTGCTGGAAATGGTGATTCCTTGAATGAACAGGAGTATAGACGTACTATTGAACTCGAAGCTGAGGAAAGAAAGCTTGAAGGAACTTTGGAATATCAAAGACAAATGGAGAATGACGCTAAACTGAAGCATCTGGCCGAGCAAACTAAGAGAACTGCAAAAACATGTTAGGGAGTATTGATGCAGCTATGAAGTCTGATACTTTCTCAAAGTGCAGTGATGAGCAATTGAAGAGTAGTAAGAAGGTCAATACTCTTATGCTTGGATTCTCATATTTTTTTGAGAGCCATTTTGTTCTATATTCTGTACAAGGGAAGTCATAAAATGTTGATGGTGTTACATTTGAATGATATGCTTCTCTAAATTTTAGACTGAACTAATCATTAATTGTTAACATATCTCATGCAAAATTTTTGTTGTTGTGGTTCAAAGTTTGTGTTTTTGTCATTCTACTGAGAACAAACTTTAGTTGTTATTGTTATTATGAATGTACAAGTTTAGTTGTTGATTATATTAAAATTCATATTAGTTATAATATAATAATATAAAAATAATAAAATAATAGTAAACAAGTAGTGGGGTTTATAACCCAAGCCACAAATTGGTAACAAGTAGTGGGGGTTTATAAACCCTGCCACAAATTGGTTGTAGACGTTATAAAAAAAATCTAAAATTTAAGTGTGACAGACATATCAAAAGGAGTTTTGGGAACCCCCATAACAACTGTTTTTAGGGGGTTCTCAACCCCTACAATTTGTACATATAACCCCTGCTAATTGGCATTTTTTTTGTAGTGAAGAGTACTCTGATAGCACTTTTATTGGCGCTTTAAAGTTGCACTTCAACTCTAAAAGCTAAATAAAAGGAAGATGCATAAAAGAATATTTACGATAGGAAAGGCAATCTTTCAATAAAATAAAATGGTGTTTAATACAAGTAAAATGCAACAACTATATCACACAGTTCAGCAACTACTTCCACATCTTCCTATGTTGAATACACTACTTAAGGTACTAGCTAACTCTTACAAAATTGAACCTAAGTTAAACTACTAAAGATGACTAAAATTCTGGAGAAAGTAAATCAACTTCTTTTGACTAGTTAATGCACTAACTGAGGAAATTAATTGACATTCTTTTTTCCTATTTCGAGTCATTCTTCTTCTGTTTTTTGCCCTCACATGGTGTAGCAGCATCATGGTTGAAGTTTAATTTTTCCATCTTGCGCTTGCGACCAGTTTTAAGGAAATGACCCATCTCATCCTTTGAGCTGAATTTACTCTCGAGCACCAGTTTAAAATAGTATCTATCTCTTTTTCTAGCAGTGCAAACTTTTGTTTCAAACCTCCAATTCTCATGCAACCATTTAGGCCTATCTAGATAAATCGAATCACATGCGTAATCTATTGGGTTTTATTTCCCTGATTTCTTACCATAAATAGGTTTTCCTTTTAGGAAAATGTTTTGGATTGACTAATCATTTTTCTGGTAGGAAAAGGTTTAGGACTCTATAAATAGAGGAATGTTCCTTCTAACTTAATCAACATTCACAATGTAGTCTTAAGGGCTTTGAGAGTTTTGGTTAGCGAGATAATTTATGGGTCACAAGCTTGATACACTATCACTTGTGTGAATCTCCCATGTATTATGAGTGAATTGATTGAGACTGTTTCTCTCTGTATTTTGTAGTCTCATATTTATAGTGGATTGTTCATCTCCTTTGTGGGCGTAGGTCGTTTGACCGAACCACGTTAAATCTTTATGTCTTTTGGTATATTTCTTGTTGTCTTCTTACTCGTGGTCTTTTGAGGTTTGATTTTCTAGCTTCCGTGTTTACACCTGCTTATTTCCATTCCTAACAAGTGGTATCACAACCAGATTTAATAATGGAGTCAGGTTTAGTGGTTCGATAATTGATAATTGAACCTGGTGAGAAGGGGGTGTTCATCTTGACAGGTCTAGTTCTAGCCGCAACCTTTTTTTGACAGTAATAAAGATTTTGTTGGAGAAATTGTTTCAGAGAGGTTTTCTATGTTGAGGCATAAGTTTTTCAAAGGAGATTATGGAGAGGAAAAGCAAATTGTTGAAGATTAAGTGAAGAAGGTGGACAAATTTATTTTGTCAGAAATTAAGGCCAAGGGGTAGATTTGTTGAGTTTTATTTGTCCCGATTTCTTACCATAAATAGGTTCTCCTTTTAGGAAAAGGTTTTGAATTAACTAATCCTTTTTCTAGTAGGAAAAGGCTTAGAACTCTATGAATAGAGACATGTTCCTTCTAACTTAATCAACATTCACAATATAGTCTTAAAGGCTTTGAGAGTTTTTGGTCAAGGGGAGAAATTGTGGGTCACAAGTTTGATACCGTATCACTTGTATGAACCTCCCATGTAGTCTGAGTGAATTTGTAGAGGTTGTTTCTTTCTATATTTTGTACTCTCATATTTATAGTGGATTGCTCATCTCCTTTGTGGACGTAGGTCGACTTACCGAACCACGTTAAATTTTTGTGTCTTTTAGTATATTTCTCCTTTGTCATCTTACTCTTGGTCTTTTGAGGTTTGCTTTGCTAGATCCGCATTTACACCTGCTTATTTTTGGTCCTAATAAGTGGTATCAGATTCCGTGTAGCATACTAGTTCAGACTTGCCACTACCAAAGCACAACTCTATATCGGACGAACCCCTCAAATATCGTAGTATCCATTTCAATGCATCCCAATGTTTTTTTAAAAGATTGGAAAGAAATCTTCTAACAATACCAACAACATGTGCAATATCTGGTCTAGTGCAAATCATAGCATACATCAAACTACCAACCGCAGAAGAATATGGAATACTCGACATCTCATTCTTCTCTTCATTAGTCGATGGACTTTGAGTCGTACTCAACTTAAAGTTTTTAGAAAGAAGTGTACTAACCACTTTTGTCTCTGTCATGTTGAACCTCTTGAATACTTTCTCAATATACTCCTTTGGGATAGAGATAACTTCTTCTTGTGTCTATCTTGATGGATTTGTATGCCTAAGATCTTTGCTGGCCCCAAGTCCTTCATCGCAATCGAATTGCTTAAATCTTTCTTAAGGACTGCAATTCTAGATTTATTTTTGCCAACAATCATCATATCATCCACATAAAGTAGTAAGATAATAAAATCATCATCAGAGAACTTCTGAAAGAATACACAATGATCTGAAGACGTTTTCTTGTATCCCTGATTTTCAATTACAGATTCAAACTTTAAGTACCAATACCTTGGAGCTTGTTTCAAGCCATACAAACTCTTTCTCAATTTGCAAACATGTTTTTTCCCCATTAAATATAAAACCTTCAGGTTGCTCCATGTCGATCTCCTCTTCTAAATCACCATGAAGAAAGGCAGTCTTGACATCCATCTGCTCAACCTCTAAATCTAGACTTGCGGCTAAGGCTAGAACCATATGAATAGAGGACATTTTCACAATAGCAGAGAAAATTTCATCAAAGTCAATCCCCTTTCTTTGACCAAAACCTTTGACGACTAACCTAGTATTGTATCTAGGTGAAAATGTATGTTGATCTTGCTTTAATGTAAATATCCATTTATTTGTTAAAGCTTTCTTAGTTTTCGGTAACTCCACTAGCTCATATGTGCCATTCTCGTGAAGTGACTTCATATCGTCTTCCATGGCTTCAACCCACCTATCTCTATGAGTATCTAGCATGACTTCATCATAATCTTCAGGTTCTCCCATGTCAGTCAAGAGGATATACTTATTAGGAGAATAACGTGTTGAACTTTGCTTTTCTATGGTAGATCTTCTACAAGAGGTTTCTGGATCATTCGAAGTGGTTATCTCACCATGAGTTTGTTGATTATCAACCACAACATCATAAGTAGGAACATTTATATGTTCTACACTCGGATCATTATCTGGATCATTACCTTGGGTTCCCTCATGTGCAGAAAATGTATCAAAAATAGGAATTGTATCAACATCAACTAAGCTCTCATCAGTATGAGAATCTAGTTTCTCAGTCTTGTCAATATCTTCAATAGTTTGATTTTCAAAGAACACAACATCACAACTTCTAATGAGTTTCTTATAAATTGGATCATAAAAGGGATATCCAAACTCATCTTGACCATAACCAATAAAGATGCATTGCTTAATTTTAACATTCAATTTCGACCTCTCATCATTTGGAACATGCACACAAGGTTCACACCCAAACACTTTCAACTGCTCATAAGAAACATCCTTATCAAACCAAACTCTGTTTAGAGCATCACCATCCAAAGAAATAATAGGAGACAAGTTGATAACATAGGTAACAGTGTTAAGTGCTTCAGCCCAAAAAGAATTTGGAAGTTTAGCCTCTAAAAGCACACCTCTAACTCTCTCAACTAAAGTTCTGTTCATCCTCTATGCCAAACAATTTAATTGAGGAGTCTTTGGAGGAGTCTTCTGATGAATGATTTCTTGCGATTTGCAGTAGTTATAAAAGGGACCAATATAATCACCACCATTATCAGTGCGAATACATATTAATATCTTTCCCATTTGTCTCTTAGATAAGGCTGAAACTGTTTAAACACATCAAGAACTTGATCTTTAGATTTTGAAAGATATACCCAAATCTTGCGAGAATGATTATCAATGAAAGTAGCAAAGTAAAGTGCACCACTTTTGTCTTGACTTTCAAAGGACCACACAAATCTGAGTGTACTAGCTCCAATAGCTCAGACTTTATTGAAGGAGGATGACTGTGAGAAGAAACTCTTTTTAGTTTCCTTGCTAAACAATGAACACATCTTTTCACCTTTGTTTGTTTAATACCAGCAAGCAAATTCTTCTTAGCCAAACATGTGATCCCCCTCTTGCTCATATGACAACATCTTGTGCCACAATTCTGATAAAGTCTCGCTGTCCACCAAATTTATAGAGTAACCAAGAATCAACCCTTGTGTCACGTATAAATTTGAATATTTTCTTCCTCGAGCTAAAATCAGTGAGCGTTTGGTGAGCTTCCATTGGCCATTGCACAAGTCATTATGATAACCATCATCATCTAGTTGTCCTACAAAGATCAAATTTAAGAGAATGTCTGGAGCATGATTGATATTATTAAGGACCAACGTTGAACCGGTATTGATTTTCAAACAAATAGTGACAACACCAAACACCTTAACCTCACCAGAATTACCCATCTTTAACACCTCAGAGTTAACAGAAGTATAAGATGAAAAGAAGTCTTTTCTTGGTGTGACATGTGATGTAGCTCTAGATCTACTATCCAACCTGTATCTTGAGATACAAAATTGATAACGTCTTTATCCAAGCGAAGAGAAGGTCATCTTGGACAACAACAAACTTATTTTCATTGTTTTCTTCCTTCTTCCCTTCTTTAAGATCTTGCTTCAATTGCTTACAAAATCTTTTAATGTGTCCTTTCTTTCCATAATGATAACATATAATATTTGAATTATTGAATTTTGACTTGTTGGTGCTTTTACCTCTACTCCTCAGATCTTTTGTCTTATGTCTCCCTCGATCTTTGTATATAGAAAATCTGAGTGTGAAGATGTGTCTTGAGATTTTCTTCTAACCTCTTCATTTAACACACCACTCTTTGCATATACCATAGTCACCTTTCCACCAGTGGCAGAATTTGTTAAAGAAACACGAAGAGGTTTCCAAGAATCCGGTAGAGTATTAAGAAGCCAAAGTCCTTGTATTTCATCATCAAAATTAATACCCATTCCTTATAGTTGATCAAGAATACCCTGAAAGTCATTTATATGATCAAGAATAGGACTGCCCTCCTTGTATTTAAAGGTAATCAATTTCTTTAACAAGAACAACTTGTTATGGCTAGTTTTTGAAGAGTAAAACATCTCCAACTTTTCCCACAATGTTCTAGCATGTGTCTTATTCAGAATATGATTGTAAAAATTATCTTCAATCCGTTGTCTTATATATTCACATACTTGTTGGTTCTCAAATTCCAAATTTTCATCGGTCACAATCTCAGGTTTATGAGCAGAAAAAACCGGAAGATGCATCTTCTTCACGAACAATAGATCTTTTATCTTTCTTTTTCATATGTTGTAGTTTTTTCCGTTTAGACATACCATATTTCTTATATTCCACTCCATATACATAACCTTAGCTCTGATACCAGTTGTTGTGCGAAAAAATGAAAACGAAAATCTAACAATAAAGAACACCAAATTTATCATGGAAAAACCCTTCAAACCGAAGGTAACCACCACGGTATCGACAAGATCCGAATTGATTCACAATAACAATAAGAGGGTTACGAATATTGTTCTAATGGAAACACAACAACTTCTAAAAAAGGACAAAAAATAGCTACACCAACAAAATATAAATAGAAAGAAACACCACCCAAACCCAACTTCTGTTCGAGACCTCAAACAGGATCTTGCTGACTTTTGAATCTGATCTCCACCGTTCCAATCAACCACCAAGATGACAGGAACACTTAGTTAAAATTTTAGCCATATCCAATGGTTAGTTAATCGGGAAACACGATTTGAATATTGCTGGTCGGAGAAAAGGGTTGCATCAAAAGAACCCTTTTTCTTCTCTCTTTTCTCTTGTTGAAAGCTCTCTCAAAAAACCTCTCTTATGTTCTAATGTCTTTCAAAGACAATATCAACGAGCAATTAATTATTCTCTCAAGAATATCCTCTATTTATCGAGTTGTGCTTTTCCTTACAAAGTCAAAACCAACTACAAATAGGATTACAATTCCAATCCTTTTCCTAATAGAATTGAAAATAAAATAAAGAGAATAATTTCAATCCTTTTCTATGTAGGATTAGGCCATTAGCTTTTGGCTGGAACATGGTCAATAGCCCAACATAATCTTTCTCTTAATCTGCAACTTACTCCGAGTTACATAAACCACTTTCCCTTCATTAGGTACATCACCATTGTTTGTTGTGGTGGTTTCTAACCTATAATGTAAATCAACATTAATGTAGGTTTCTAGATGCAACAATAGGATTGAAGGTATATACCATTATTGTAGAGGTCTTCACTGGTAACAACTGTCGGCGGACGGGAAGAGATAGCGACATCGGCTAAGTCATCCGAGGAAACTTTGAAAGATTCAATGTGGAGAAAAAAGTCCATTATTAATTTTTTAAAATGATGAAGTTTTTCTCTCTTTTATATTCCACACTCGGTCCTTTTTATCTAAAATATGGTACGATGAGGAACTTATCTTCAAATTTGAAGAGTACAATCCATTTGCTAATCGAATTGAGTTTCCTTTTTCTTATATAGTTAGATAGATAAGGTGGCTGGCTGCTTCAGATTTCAGTTTCTATCCTTTGCTGAGTGATGGAAGTTTGATAACTTGTAATTTTGGTGCACAATAATCCATATTAGGATTTTTTTTATTTTTTTACCTTGTCATGACTTCCTTTATATGGTTTGATTTGCTGAGTTTTTAAATTGTTTTTCTTTCCTTGATGCAAGGAGAGTAAAAGTTGAGTTGAAAGGATGTCAAGGGTAGCGGCTGTAAGTTTCCCTGTCATAAACAAATGTTATAACCATCACAAAGTCTGATCTTTGAGCACTTGGCAAGCAAGATGAAAATTCCCAAAAGAAGCATATACTTTTACATTTTTTCTTCTTTATAGTGTCTGCCATTGCAAGAAAGCACATATTTTTGGGGAAGTCGTAACATGAGTTTGAGAGAAGGAAGATATGGAGTTAGATGCTCATTACTTTAATAAGTTAGGTAATCAATACTTGAATTTTAACAGGAATTTGAGTGAAGAAAGATATAGAATCAGATGCTCACTACTTTAATATGTTACGTAATCAATACTCGAGTCTTAACAAGAATTTGAGTGAAGGAAGATATGGAATCAGATGCTCACTACTTTAACATGTTAGCTTATCAATACTCTCATTGTAAAGATACTATTTTGATAACTTATAAATCTCTGTGAATTTTTTGCTTCGAATAACACAATCAAGTTCTCCATTGACTCTCTTAGAAACTCATTTTCACACATAATTCTCCAACATTGCTACTTTTTGATTTTCATACCAAATTCTCCAACATTGCTACTATTTCATTTTCATACAAAAATCTGCATTTTTGCTCCATATTTCATTTTGACACCAAATTGTACAAAACTGCTCTTCTTTCTTTCATTTTTCAAACCAATTTCTCCAATTCCACTCTCTCATATTTCATTTACATACCAAATCTCCATTTCCGCTCTCTGGTCTTTCATTTTCATACAAAATTCTCCATTTCCAGCATTTTCACACCTTTATTTCCTAGTAACTAGAAAACCAGTCAAAAGTGAGAATTGGAAAGCGAAAAAGTAATAGTAGAGTTAAAACTTGATAGTTGAAAAAAGGCTTATTACTAGCTATTGAATTCTTTTATGTTTTTGTGAAAAAAGTCACAGGTTTCTTGATGCAGCCAGTTGTGCGATGGATTGGGTATTTTTATAATAACAAGAGAAACATCAGATGTCTGGATAAAGAATCTAAAAAGCTGAAGAATATCAAAAGTTAGGTGGAGGAAAGAGGCACAGATGCCCGGAGAAACTTACTAAAAATTTCATCCAATGGCAAGTCTTTGTTAAGGAATGTTAATACCACTACTGCATATGTGGCCGCTGTATTGCGACGAGATAGAATTGAAGTTGATAGCGGTTGCTTTTATGGCTGGTGTCCAAACCTGAAGTCACGTTACTCGATAAGCACGGGAGCTAATAAAATTACAGTTGATTTGATTGAACTTCAAACTGAAAGAAACAAGCCTGATCTAATCTCCTTCGATCGTCCAATTCAAAGTGAGGATATACCTAGTAACAATGGTGAGGTATTTGACTCCAGAAAATTGAAAGAAGAAGAAGCCATGGCAGCATGGTGCCTTTTCAAGGATAAAGCTGGTGATTCAGTCGACGTTCCTTCTATTCATGGCACAACAAAAGATGTTGCCAGAGAATTTAAGGGGCTGCCACTTGCAATTATTATAGTTGCAGGAGCACGTAAGCGTAAAATCAAGCCTTCATGGGAGGATTCCCTTAGAAAATTACGTCGTGCAGAAGCAAGAAATATCCATGGAGTGTACGAAAAGGTGTACAAATGTCTGCGGCGAAGCTATGATCACTTGGGAGAAAATGAAGTAAGTACCTCTTTTTGCTTTGTTCTTTGTTCGAGAAAGATAGTGATGTTTGGATTGAAGAATCGCTTAAATATTGAATGGGGCTTGGCATATTTTTGGGAATTGAAAATTTAGAAGATGCAAGAAATAGGTTGTGTCAAGCATTGATGAATACGACAAGAGTATTGATTTAGTTGTCACGGAGACTGCCCCATTGGGTAATTGGATATGCCACCTGTTGAAGGAAAGAAAATTTGTAAGTTCAAGAAGAAATGGCTATAATAATGTGTTGACTAAGTTGCAGCTGAATGAATTTCAGAACGTTAAATTTCTCTGCCTCTTTGATTGTGATTTAGTGACACATTTATCGAAGAGAACACATGAAGTAATCAAGTTCCCCAATTTATATTACTTGGAGCTTGGACATTTGGGATGCCTGACTCACATTTGCAGTGACAATGTTGAGCGCATTGAGTTCCCTCCGTTACAAACAATGTTCTTCTTTGAACTACCTGAGTTCCAGAATTTCACGCCTACAGCCAACAACTCAAATCATCTTTTTGATGAATAGGTTAGCTTCTTATCACCAAAATGTTACCTTCTGCTTGGGCATTAAAGATATTTACTTAAACAAAGCCTATTGCTCAGATATATTCTTTTTGTCTAACTAGTGAAAAATTAATTTTAAATTAATTTGTTATTTAAAAAATCGATATAGGGCTATATTTGATGTGAATTTTTTATTCAACGCTTATTTTAAATTTTAATTATCTCCCTTGTGGATTTATTAGCTTGTCATTATTTGAGTCTCATATTCTTATTTCATTTCTTTAGTGTGAAAATAAATAGATATGATAAAGAAAAAATAAGTAAGAACAAAATTTAAGGCTATTTTTTTGCCAGCTATATTCTAATTTATTTTTTCAAAAAAAGGGTCGATAATGCCTTAAATTACGTGAAATGATAAAAAAAATGACCTCAATTTATAGTTTACTTCAAAGATGTCCTTGTCCTCAATATTTTTGTCCAAAAATATTCTTCCCGTTAGTAGTTTGTTCAGGAAATATTCCTACAGTTACTGAATCAAAAATATTTTTTTTTCATTATTTCTTTTCTTTTTAAACAAATTCTATTCTTATTAAAAGATATTACTTTTAAATACTCTATTCTTGTTTTCTTTATTTTAAAATTGCTTTAAATATTAAAAGTGTACCCTTTAAACAGATTGTATATGTCATATATATAAGATAATAGTAAATCAATCATTAATTTGAATTTTGATATTTATAATAAAAATAAGAAATATAATTATTGTTATTTTTTTTTCAATTGAAGTAGGATGAACATTTGCTAATAAAAAAATATCACAAGGAAAAGAATGTGTTAAGAAAGAAAATAAATAATATATTTATTTGAAAAAGGTCATTTTTGATTTATTAAGTAACAATAAAGGCATTTTAGACCATTTTTTGTTTATTTTTTATATTTCCAGAAAATTAGGCCATTTATAATAAACTTTACAAGAAGATGAGTGAAATCTAAATTATTCACTAAATCAAGGGAAAAGAGACGAATATACTGCTCAACTTTGTGATTTTGAGAAAATATACCTCTTATTAATAAAAATAATGCATATATACCTCTACCGTCTAATATATGGTGTATAGTTTTCTTTTTCGTTAATAAATTTATATTTACTTAATTAAATATATATGGTAGTGATTTTTTATTTTCAAAAATGTCATGTGGCTTTCATGAACTCTCACACTTTTTTTTACCCCTCTAGACCTAGCCTAAATGGAAAAAAAGTGAAATACTAATGTATTTGATGTTATTTGTAGTTTTAATGATTTGACAAACTTAGGGACCTCATAAAGGTACCGGGTTTTCTACTTGAGTATTGCAGGTGTTTTGTTTGAAGTATTACAGATGAAACAAACCCAGGGACCTAGTAGAGGTACCAGACTCTCATGATGATGAGCCAGTCGCCTGCCAGCTGGAGACGGTACAGAAAGTAGGTGCACACTTCCCGATAGCGTCAGAAAAGTGTGACCTTTCCAGCCAATGGCAAAGAATTTTAGGAAAGTGACTTGCCCATATAAAAGGCACTTTCCTAAACATTTGTGACTTAGTTTTTGCAACTTGATAAAAACTTTTTAAGAACTCTTGTAAAAGCTACACAAAGCAAAGGCAGAATTATTCCAAGAACAACAGCAACATCTGGAGCTTATCATCTAGTTGTTTAGGAATTTATTCTCTTGTTCTTAAATTGTAAACCACTCCTAACTCTATAAAGGAATTTGTGTGTTGTGTTAGAAGTCTAGGTTGTCCAGGTGGGATAACTTAGTGGGTAGATTGTTTTTCTACTTAGGCTTGTTGAGCAATAGAGACTATTGCTTAACGGTAAGATTGATAACTCTTTCTTACATTTGGTGTAATCGTGTTTTGCTTTTGCTTTTGAATATTAGTGAAAACGATTGAAAATCCTGTGAGACAGGTCGTGGTTTTACTCCCTTAAGCAAGGAGGTTTCCACGTAAAATCATTGTGTTGATTTTACTGCATTTTAACTTTCTGATATTTTTCTTAAGTGAAGTAAGGGACCTGGTATATTACTTATTAAGTGAAGGCATACATTCTATCAAGTGGTATCAGAGCAGACACTACCTATTTGGTTAACACCAAGGAAGTCATTTTGTTCTAGAATGACAGCTTCACTTAACCTCGAAGAAGGTCAGTCATCACACAGACCTCCTCGTTTCAATGGACATTTCTACAGTTGGTGGAAAGTTAGAATGCACGATTACCTCATGGTTGAAGATAGCGAGTTATGGGATATTATACTAGATGGACCCTTTGTTCCAATGATGGAAGAAAAGGATGGAGAAAAGACCATTACTGTTCCAAAGCCCAGGCAAAAATATGATGATGCTGACAGGAAAAAGATTGAAAAGTGTTTCAAAGCTAAAACTCTTCTGGTCTATGAGATAGGACCTGATGAGTACAACAGAGTGTCAGCCTGTGAGTATGCTAAAGAAATTTGGGATTTCTTGTTGATTGCACATGAAGGAACTGAACAAGTCAAAGAATCTAAGATTGACATGCTCACCTCACGATATGAGAACTTCAAAATGAAGGAAGGAGAAACAATACATGACATGTTCACCAAGTTGTCTTCCATTACAAATGAGCTGTGAAGTCTGGGTGAACCTATAAGCATGACCAAAAAAGTCAGGAAAGTGCTTCAAATTCTTCCAAAGTCTTGGGATAGCAAAGTTGATGCCATTACAGAAGCCAAGGACTTGAAGGTGCTGACCATGGATGCCTTGATTGGTAATCTTA
Organism: Solanum lycopersicum; assembly: GCF_036512215.1. NCBI lineage: Eukaryota > Viridiplantae > Streptophyta > Magnoliopsida > Solanales > Solanaceae > Solanum > Solanum lycopersicum. The sequence continues at coordinate 46,176,507 of NC_090809.1, read as the reverse complement.
AAACACATGAGATGAATCAAAACTATGATTTGTCAAAAAAGGAAGCCAAGAAGGACAAGTCATTGATGTTGAAGTATAAATCAGATGAAGATTCAAGTGATGATGATGATATGGCATATCTCATCAGTAGATTTCAAAAGGTTGTGAGAAAAAACAAAATTTATAAAAGAGGAACAAACGGGACTCGAAATGCTGCTCAAGGTGATACTTGCTACAAGTGTGGAAAATCTGGGCACTTCATCAGAGAGTGTCCTTTGCTCAAGAATGAAAACAAGGAACATCAAAAACACAGGGGTGACAAAGAAAACAGAAGGGACCTGGTACGTGGTAACATAGATCGTAAAGTTGCTGCTGATATGGTTTTCAAAAGGGCTCTTGCTGCATGGGGGGATTCTTCAAGTGATTCAGAAGATCCTGATGAGCCAAAAGATGTGTCTATGGTTGCTGTGCATGAGGAGGAAATTGTCTTCAATGAAATGTTTGCTCTGATGGCACACACAGAAAATGAAGAAGAGGACAATCAGGTAACTCTTCTTGACATGAAAAATGACTTGGATAAATATTCTCTTAAAAAATTGAGAACCTTGGCAAAAGTCATGCTAGATTCTGTGATAGAGTTAACATCTGAAAGAGATACCATGAATGCTGAACTTGAAATTTTAACTGAAAACAAAGGTCAATTTGAAGACACAATGTCAAGAATGGTGTCTCTAGAGTTAAATAACTCTGAACTTAAGAACTAGTTGTGTCAGATTACTGAATAAGCTGAAAAGCTGAATGGAAAGTCAAATAGTCTACAAGCTGAAATTCAAGAAAAATTGAAAAACTCTGAGAAAAATCTTAGTCTGTCACTTGAATAGAGTAACAAATTGGAACAGGATATTGTGAAACTTAAGGAAGAGCTTAAAAATTCTCTTAAGTGGACCAAATCCTCAAAGTTGCTGTCAAATGTGACAAATCAGAGTAATTTCAATAAGAAAGGACTAGGAAGTCTAAACATAAGTCCTCCTTACAATCCTCATAGTAAGTATGTGTTTGTGTCTGACAATATGTTGTGTCTTCATTGTGGTAAGAACGGACATTTGAAGAATGAGTGTGTTAGCTGGAGAAACTCGTGTGAAAGATACTCTAATTATGTTGAAAGACAAAATGTACCAAAATAGAGACCTGGTCCTACAGAGCCTGTCTCAACTCACAGATTTTCAAAGAAAAAATCTGTTCTTGCTCCTATGTATTTTGTTAGAAAGCCTCAAAGTCTACCATATTGGACCAAGTACAATCTGATCACTCCTTTGTCTGCCTACTGGGAACTCAAGCTGAAATGGGTTCCGAAGCTTAACAAGTAATTTTTGGTGCAGGTGAGTGAGAGGAGCAACATTCAATGTTGGTATATGGATAGTGGCTGCTCTAAACATATGACTGGTGATGTAAAGAACTTCCTCTCACTCAAGACCCTCCAAGGAGGAGGTGTCTCATTTGGTGATGGCAAGAAGGGGTATATTCTTGGAGTTGGCAAAGTAGGAAGATCTCTTGAAGATTCAATTGACAATGTTTACCATGTGGATGGGTTGAAGTACAGCTTGCTAAGTGTGTCACAAATCTGTGACAAAGGAAATGAGGTCAAGTTTACTTCTGAGAAATGCACTGTGGTGAGTTTAACTACAAACAAGGTAATTCTCACTACACACAGAAGTAAAAATATACATGTGGCAAACTTGGAAATCTCTCATGGAGATGACTTAACATGTCTCAGTGCTCAAAATGAAAATGCTGATCTCTGGCATCCTAGGCTGGGACATGTGAGTTCATCTTAATTGAATAAGTTGATTTCAAAGAACCTGGTCCGAGGGTTGCCCGAAATGAAGTTTGCTGAAAATAAAATATGTAAAGCTTGTGTTAAAGGAAAGCAAATCAGATCATCATTCAAGCCCAAGAATCAGGTAACATCATCAAAAACCTTAGAGCTGCTTCATATGGACATTTGTGGACCCTTGAAGGTTCAAAGCAGAAATGGCAAGAAGTACATTTTGGTGATTGTTAATGACTATTCAAGATACACTGGGACGAGATTCTTGAGTTCAAAGGCAGATACAGCTGATGAGCTGATGGTATTCTTTAAAATGATTCAAATCAAATTGAATCAAGTTGTTTGCAGCATTAGATCTGATCATGGGACAGAGTTTGAAAACTCAACACTGGATAGATTATGTATGGAAAATGGTACAAGCCACAACTTCTCTGCTCCAAGAACTCCTCAACAAAATGGAGTAGTGGAGATAAAGAACATAACCTTGGTGAACAATTCCAGAACTATGATTATTGAATCAAATCTTCCTCAAAGTTTCTGGGCTGAAGCTGTTAACACAGCATGTCATGTTACCAATAGGTGTCTAATAAGAGCTGTGTTGAATAAGACTCCATACGAATTTCTCAACAACAGGAAGCCAATGCTGAACTATGTTAGAGCTTTTGGATGCAGATGTTTTGTGCTGAATAATGGGAAGGATGATCTGGGAAAATTTGATCCCAGAAGTGATGAAGGAGTATTTGTTGGATATTCTTCATCCAGCAAAGCCTACAGAATATTCAACAAATGAACACGATGCATTGAAGAAAGCATTCATGTTGTTTTTGATGAAAATGGAAGCTTGAAGAATGATGGATCAAATGATGATGATGATATGCTCAAAATGCTAAAATCCAAGAAGATTGAAGGTGCTGAAACTGATGCAGATCAACAACTCAAAAATGATTGTGATGATCAGAATCACAGTCTACCTGAAGAGGATGCTGAGGTTGAACAGGATGATAGGGTACCTGGTACTACTCAAAACTCCAGCCAGAGTACATCAGACTCCCCAGAAGATGATGTCACTCCTGATGAAGAAGATCATGATGATCTGCCAAACCAGTCTGCTGCAAGATCAGGATGGAAGCATAGTTCATCACATCCTCTTGATAATCTCATTTCTCCCTTGAATTCTGGAATTCAAACTAGATCAAAAACAAGAAATCTAGTTGCATTCTCAGCATTCATATCATCCATTGAGCCTAAGAATGTTAAAGAAGCATTAGGTGATGCAGACTGGATCAATTCTATGCAAGAAGAACTTCATCAGTTTGAAAGAAGTAAGGTATGGTACCTGGTTCCTCGACCTGAAGGCAGAACAATAATAGGAACCAGGTGGGTATTCAGAAACAAACTTGATGAAAATGGAGTTATTACTTGAAATAAATCTAGGCTGGTGGTGCAAGGATACAATCAAGAAGAAGGAATTGACTATGATGAGACTTTTGCACCTGTTTCCAGAATGGAGGCTATTAGAATTTTAATAGCTTTTGCTGCTTTTATGGGATTCAAGCTGTATCAAATGGATGTGAAGAGTGCATTTCTGAATGGAGATCTCAAAGAGGATGTGTATGTCAAGCAACCTCCTGGTTTTGAAGATACAGAGCTACCAAATCATGTGTTTAGATTGAATAAGGCACTATATGGTCTGAAACAAGCTCCAAGAGCATGGTATGAAAAGTTGTCAAAGTTTCTGCTGAAGAATGGTTTCAAAAGAGGCAAGATAGACAATACTTTGTTCTTACTAAAAAGAGAACAAGAATTGCTTATCATTCAAGTTTATGTGGATGACATATTTTTGGAGCTACTTCAGAACATCTCTGTGAATAATTCTCATCACTGATGGGAAGGGAATTTGAAATGAGTATGATGGGTGAGTTGACATTCTTCCTGGGGCTGCAAATCAAGCAATCATCAAATGGAATTTCAATATGCTAGGAGAAGTACATCAAATAGCTGCTGAAGAAATTCAATATGTTTGATTCCAAACCTATTGACACTCCTATGGGAACAAATTCCAAGATGATAGTAGAAGAATCTGATCCCATTGTGAATCAGACAATGTACAGAGGAATCATTGGCTCCTTGCTATATCTGACTGCTAGCAGGCTTGATATTGTGTATAGCGTTGGAATGTGTGCCAGGTTTCAAGCATGTCCTCGTGATTCACACCTGAAGGCTGCAAAACATATTCTTAGATACTTGAAGAAAAAAGGGGACCTGGTTCTCTTTTATCCTGCAGGTGATACTTTTGATCTGGTTGGTTTTGCAGATGCTGATTTTGCAGGTTATCAAGTTAACAGGAAGAGCACCTGTGGAATGACTCATTTCCTTGGATCATCACTTATCTCTTGGGGCACCAAAAAGCAGAACTTTGTGGCTCTTTCAACTGCTGAAGCTGAATATGTAGCTGCTGCAGCCTGTTGTTCTCAATTGTTGTGGATCAGGCAACACTTAGAAGATTTTGGAATCCACATTAAAGCAATTCCTCTCATGTGTGACAACACTAGTGCTGTGAGTATTGGAAAGAACCCAGTTCATCATAAGAGAACAAAGCACATTGATGTCAGACATCATTTTTTGAGAGATCATGTTGAGAAGGGTAATATTGTGCTCACATACTGTCTAACGGAGGAATAGATTGCAGACATCTTTACCAAGGCTCTCAGCAAGGATCAATTTGAGAGAAATCGATTAAAGTTGGGGATGTTGATCTCCAAGTGATGCTTTTAGCCTCCAATAGTAGAACTCCCTTGATGGTTAGAATTGCAGTGCAGGTATCCCTTGTGTGAATCTTAAATATTTGAACAAGATCACTTTTTGTATCTTTCGTAGGTATACTCTCAATAGGGACCTGCTCAGCAAAAGAAGAGACTACAACAATTAAGGAATGAAGTTAAACTCTATCATGGTACCTGGTACCTGTCCAGGTTAGCATTTTTACATTAAATTTAAACTAAAAATTTGACCGTTGAAAATGCCACGTGTAAGTCATCGGTTACTCTAACTGATTAGTCCAATCGTTTCTCCCTCAAACGACGCATATAATCAAGGACCTGGCACCCTTTCACTTCTTTTAAGAAGGACTTTTTCTTTTTGGAACTCTCATCTGTATCTTAACTTTATCTCTCTCTTTTTATCAAAAGGATTATAAAATTCAAAGGCAAAACCTGTCTTCTTCTTCCCTTTCTTTTCAACGAAACCTTCCAGTATCACAAACATGTCTTCCTATTCATCTTCTTCTAAGAAAATGTTAGATGCCCTTAGTGAAATTGAGCCCCTTGCATTCTATTCTCCAACAACTGCTCAAGCCAGACTTCCTCCAAACCCAGTCCTCCACAAAATACTCCTGATAACCCTTTCTTCTCCATAGATTTAAAAACTTCTGCAGTGCCCACTGGACCTGTTCCATGTGAAGACATGTTGCCTGACAACATGTTTGAAGGGGATGTACCAAAACATAGGGCTTCTAAGTCTAATATTCTGGCAGCGAGTGAGGAATTCGTGATTGAAAGTCTGGCAATGATGCGAGAAGAGGACAGAGCAGAAAACACTGATGTCCTGGAAGGAGAAGAGGTCAGGCATTCTCAACCCATTTTCGATAAAACCCCCAATTTGGGGCGGTACTCTTCTTCCTCTTCATCTGAATCTGCAAGTGAGGAAGTACCATTAAAATGAAAGGTTGAGAGTCGAAAAGGGAAAGAAAAGGTCGTGGAGGAGACTCCTAAGAGACGACCTAATACAAGGTCTGCTGCACAAAAATTGATGGTAGATGCCTTGAAGGCAAGCGCACGCTCTGCTGCTGTAGTCAGAAATGCACGAACCTTCAAGGTATCAAATTTTAGGATACCTAAAGAAAAATTGGTTGAGTTGTCCGGAGAAGAGGTTGAAAAGAAAAATAACAAGAAGAAGTCAGAAAAGAAAAGGGAAAGGGTTACAAAGAAGGTTGAAAAGTCACAGTCAAAAGGGAAGAGATCTGAGAAAAAGAGAAAGCGGACACAGGGACCTGGTCCTCAAGCCAGGAAAGTTGAGAATGTCAACTTGCAGGAAGTAGTTGACAGTCTGAGGAAACAAGCAGTTCTCGCTGGAAGAGTATTTGATATGGGGATTATTACTCTTCCGGGCATGGATTCTCTACATGACATGGTGGAGATCCAATCTTGGCTGCACCTGTTCAACAAGAAATCCCCCATCCTCCATGAAGAAGAGGTTCGTGAATTCTATTATAATGTTCAATTCATGGAAGATGGGAGTCTCCTCACACGTGTGAACAATATTGCTATTTCTTTGAATGAGGTGGTGTTGGGCAGAATCCTCAGAGTGCCTATAGAGGGGACTCGGTCCGTGCTGAACAAAACTTGCTCTTAAGAATTTGCCTCCATGATTTCTAAGACTCCCACAACTAAGGTTGCTGGGATATATAAGAAAATTATGAAGAGTGAGTATCAGCTGGTCTTCGAGTTTGTCAACAAGATGGTTCTTCCTCGCACAGAAAAGAGAACAATTGCTACTACTGCTGACTTGTACGTAATGGAGATGCTGTGCAGCTTTGAGGCTCTAAGCCTTTTTAGTCTCATGATTGAACACATTCACAAAACAATTATTGAGAGGAAAGGAGTACATGGAATGGGGTATGGATACTTCTCACTGAAGTATTCAAGCACTTTCAGATTCCTCTTGGTATTGGAAAGGTGGGGCAGTTAAATAAACTATCTCTGAGCATACCTTGTTTGAATGTGAATGTATTGAAGGCAGAGGCTTACCAAAAAGCAAGATGGCTCAACTTCTTGAGGACCTGAATCAGCTTAAACATGAGACTGAAGAACTCACTGTGCGGTTGAGTAGTAAAGAGGCTGAAATTGCTGTACTCAAAGCAGAGCTGCTTTCTGCACAGAGTGAGGGACCTGGTTCTTTAGTTGTACAAGCTCTGGAGAAAGAGAACAATGAGTTGAAGGCGAAGATAATTGCCCTGCAAGAAAAGGCCATCAAGGATAATGATGCTGCCAATGCACGACTCGCTCTTGTTATCCAGTCCCTATCTCAAACTCCCCCCTTCCTAAATTGTCAATAAATCCTTCCCTGTGTCATTTTTTTGTGGCTGATCATCGTGTTGATGGATTTTTAGTTTGTCTTTAATGTATTTATGTTATAATGACATGTTGGTTACTTTATTCCTTTGCTGTTCTTCCTATGTTCTTTTGTGATTTCTCTTCCTCTACTGTTTGATTGCTTATTAGCTCTGATCTTACTCAGTATTTATGTTGACTCAATGGTTTACTGCACATCTTTTCTATGATGCCAAAAAGGGGAAGTAAACTGTTAGTAGCTAAATAAGGGGGAAGTAAGCTGTTAGTAGCTAAACAAGGGGGAAGTAATCTGTTAGTACCTAAATAAGGGGGAATATACAGTAAGGGGGAATACACTGTCAAGGGGAACAGATCTCAGATCATATCATTGTTGTAATCATCAAAAAGGGGGAAAATGTTATTTGTAGTTTTGATGATTTGACAAACTTAGGGACCTCATGAAGGTACCGGGTTTTCTACTTGAGTATTGCAGGTGTCTTGTTTGAAGTATTGCAGATGAAACAAACCCTGGGACCTAGTAGAGGTACCAGGATCTCATGATGATGAGCCAGTCGACTGCCAGCTGGAGACGGTACAGAAAGTAGGTGCACACTTCCCGATGGCGTCAGAAAAGTGTGACCTTTCCAGCCAATGGCAAAGAAGTTTAGGAAAGTGACTTGCCCATATAAAAGGCACTTTCCTAAACATTTGTGACTTAGTTTTTGCAACTTGATAAAAACTTTTCAAGAACTCTTGTAAAAGCTACACAAAGCAAAGGCAGAATTATTCCAAGAACAACAGCAACATCTGGAGCTTATCGTCTAGTTGTTTAGGAATTTATTCTCTTGTTCTTAAATTGTAAACCACTCCTAACTCTATAAAGGAATTGGTGTGTTGTGTTAGAAGTTTAGGTTGTCCAGGTGGGATAGCTTAGTGGGTAGATTGTTTTTCTACTTAGGCTTGTTGAGCAATAGAGGACTATTGCTTAACGGTAAGATTGATAACTCTTTCTTACGTTTGGTGTAATCGTGTTTTGCTTTTGCTTGTGAAGATTAGTGAAAACGATTGAAAATCCTGTGAGACAGGTCGTGGTTTTACTCCCTTAAGCAAGGAGGTTTCCACGTAAAATCATTGTGTTGATTTTACTGCATTTTAACTTTCTGGTATTTTTCTGAAGTGATGTAAGGGACCTGGTCCATTACTTATTAAGTGAAGGCATACATTCTATCATTTGAGATACTAAAAAACTTTTTTAAATAAATGTGTGTAAGCACTTTTGGCTTCTCCACTCAATAACTTCAACTGTATCTGCAACAAAGTTTGATACTTGAAAGCTCACTTGTCCCAACCTCAAATACCTACACCTCTGGAAACTCGAAGGAATAAGTGCTCTATGTTTTCACCAACTTCCAACTGCCTACTTCAACAAACTTCAAACATTGGAAGTATGGTTTTGTGGAAAATTGAGAAACCTTATGTGTCCATCAGTGGCCAGAGGTCTTTTAAATCTCAAGAAACTTTATATAACTGCTTGTGAATCAATGAAAGAAATTATCACAAAAGGAGAAGGAATCATAACCTTATTTCCCTGATTGGAACTGTTGGATCTTATCCGTATTCCTAAGCTGGGGCTCTTACATTTCCATTTCTCAGTGAAATGACGATTGTTAAATGCCCTGAAATGAAGACGTTTGTCCAACATGTAGTATCTGTGAGTACACCCTGTCTCAAAAGTGTGAACATTGATTATGAGGTGAAAGTAGAGGATCTGAATAAACGGATACAACAAAGTTTCAATTAAAAGGTATGTCTCATTCCGCTAGCTACATATTCCAATTGCGTTCTACTGCTTTCTTTTCGTTTTAGATACTTCATCAACTTTGTTTCACTTAATAAGCCAGTCATCTCTTTCTTCTTTAGCATTCTCTGTTTCCTGCAGGAACAAGAAGCTAGTAATGCCAGAAGTCAGTAAGTACTCAATGTAATAATCCAAGTAAAACCTCAAACATCACTTGATACATATGTTCGTGGGAGTAATATATTGTAGTTACTCCACCTTGAGGGATCTGGAATCCTTATCCTGGTTGACTATACTTACCTTCACAGTTCAACAAGATTGAAGTTTGTAAAACGTGTTCATTGTGTTTAATCATGAAATGAAAACCTTGTTGCCTTTAATTTTAGTTGGTTAGGCATAATTTTATAGATTTTTACCTTGTAACCTTCAATGTTGCTTTCTTCCAGGCGTACAATCGCGGGCCCATCTAATTTTATTATCAACCGTAGATGTGCTTGTCTCCCTAGACCTAGGCCATGGTGGTATAATATCTCTTACAAGATTTTTTTATCAATGGTGTTTACCGTACTCGTGTGTTTGTAACTTTAACGAAGTTAGGATTTTGAGTTTATCAGTGTTGTATTCTAGAAAAGCTAGCATAGTAGATTCTGGATAAATTGTTTATACGCATTAATTGATATTTTTTTAACACAAATACATGATAAAACTTATAGACCGGGTTGTAGGCTGATGCCCAAGTGAACAATTTAATGAAGTGTATACACAAATAGCTAAACAAACTAACTAAATCAACTTCATCATCAACAACAATTCCCTATTCTACATAAAACATAAAACATTCCTAGTAATATTATGATTTCGGATAAATAAAAAGAACTTCATAACTCAATAAAAAATCATGACGACATGCAACAACCACCACTATTCCCACCGGAATCCGAGTCCTGGCCAGGAATTATGATCCTGGTTCCCTTAAAAGATTGTGACTTCCCATAATTAGCTCGTGGAGCTGCAATGAGCATATTCTTGCTAATGATTTTATAAATTTCTGTTAAAAATGTCATGAATGCACCCTCGACATTTGTGGATTGAAGTGCTGATGTTTCCATAAAGAAAAAATTCTCCCTTTCTGCGAATTCTTAACAATCTTCAACTAGTACAACTCGAAGACTTCCTATATCACATTTTTTGGCAATATAACTATGTTCTTGTCCGCATGACCTCTTAGTTCCTCTAGCCATCTAGCCATATGATCGAATTATTGGCGTTTTGTTAAGTCATAGACTAGCATTGTGCCAACTACACCTCGATAATACGCATTTGTTACTGCTCTATACCTGAGAGAATGAGAGATGATTCAAAAGCGGATCCTTCAGATGTAGAGCATTTTGAAGGATACCGACAACAATTCTGTCAAGATTCTGACCAACATAGCTTGACAAAAGGAAATTGTTTACAAACAAAAATGGGATCTAGGGAAGGTAATATGTATGTAGACCTTACCCTTACCTTTGTGGGGTAGAGAGTTTGTTTCCAACGGATCCTCGACTTAAAAGAGATGAATTGTAAATCAAGAAGAAATATACATATTAAAGTCTAATTCACAATATAAACCACTCTATAAGAAGATTTATCACAAAAACAAGACCGTCGTCTCAAATATCTCAAACAAGTCATATCAGCAATATGAATTCTAACTAATAACCAAGTCGCTCCATTTAGGCTCATCTCAGACCAATACTCCAAAAAATAAAATATAAAAAGCACTAGGATTTCTCTATATGTTTTTATACCTCTGACAAAACTAAACGATTCCAAGAAATAGTAAACGTACTAACTCCCAAAACACCTCAATTCCAAGCAAGTTAGGGTCGGATATCAAAATCTTCACTAACCAGGTCGTTACATTTAGGCTCATGTCAAACCAATATTACACAAAAATAGAAAGTACTTAAAATTCTCTTCTTTTTGTAACCAAACGACTTCCAGCAAAACATAGGACCTAAAGTAAATGTACTGACATGACTAACACATAATTCCAAACTAATTAATACAATCTACACAAAATTTTAACTAAATTTTCATGGATTGCACGATAAAATGAAAAAAAAGACAAAATTCGAGAAAAATACCAAACATAGAAAAATTGAAAAAGTAAACTGACATTTCTTGTCCCGCAGTATCCCAAGTTTGTGACTTTATGGTTTTGTTATCAACATGCAAAGTTTTTGTTTGAAACTCAACCTGAATTGTAGGCTTTGAATCTAAACTAAATTTATTTCTTGAAAATCTAGCCCATAATTGAGAATTTACCAACTACGGAATCTCGAATTATAAAAATCTTAAAAATATAATCAATTTTTGTATTATAATGATCAACATACAAATTCGAAGATATTAAAACTCAAAAAATTTCCTCTTCAACCCAAAATTTGTATGAATGTATCTTCCAATTCTCCGGATTTTAGCATATGATTGAAAATTTGAGATGTGTTGATCAAAATTTCTATCAAAAAATATACAAATAAATAAAAATCCCTGATAAATATGGAAATGAGCAAGATCAATTTCTCATAAAATTTAAATTGTGTGGGAAATTTAGAATTTGCTTCATACATTCATAGGAAAGATGAAAAATTTGAAGAAAAAAACAGAAGCAACAATTACTTTTTTCTTTTTAAACTATCAAAGAAGAAGAAGAATATATGGAATTATGAGAGCTTCTGTAACGACCTTTTTTGGTCGTTTTGAGAACTAAAACTTTTTATGTTAGAAAATACTTTCCTGGTAGATCTAAATGGGTGTATTGAACTATTCATAATTATAATTATGAAATTAGCGGGATAATTTTTATAATTTATTTAGTTAGAGGTTAAAGAAAATAACAATTAAATAAATAGTGGGTCACCTTTACCACTTTTATAATTGGTTATATAATATTAGGGTAATAGAGAATCTATAAAAGAAAAGAGAGAATAGGGCTGTGACAATCAAACGGCGTGTAAAATCCATCAAGTACAATCTCTCCTGACTTTGTTTTTGTGAAATATGATACAAAATGTAAGTGTTAAAAACTAATATTATATGTTAGTCGGGAAAAGTGATTTTCAATTGAATTAATGTTGGGGGCGTGGGGTTGATAAAGTGAAAGTGGAAAAAACATTAATAGCCATTAATTTAATTATGATTAGCTAACAAAGATGGGATGATTAGCAATCCTATAATACTATTAAGGTGTTATTATAATTGAGAAAGAAGAATGAAAGTAGAATTGTAATGTTAAAGGTCTCAATTTGTCAAAGTGTGATGATGTTCTAAATTTAAGAGCAACGATTCTTATTGGTTCTTATGCCTTATTATGGCTGATCATTATGTTGAGTATTGCAATAGTTATAGGAATTAATTAGAAAGATGTTAATCTTGCCATGTTTTGCAGTACGTCATGGGTTGCTAATCAACTAGGTTTACCATTATTATTTTACTTCATTATCATATTATAAAATAAGTTTTAACCTAATGCGTTTCCTACAGACCTTCCTGGTATGCCACTGGATAGGTATATGGATCTTTGTATTGACCTGGAGCCAAGTACTCACCCCATTTCCATTCCCCCTTATAGAACGACTCCTGATGAGTTAAGGGAGTTAAAGGCCCAACTTCAGGAGTTGTTAGGTAAAGGCTTTATTAGACCAAGTACATCCCATTGGGGTGCTCCTATTTTATTTGTGAAAAAAGAAAGATGGAAGTTTCCGAATGTTCATAAACTACAGGCAACTGAATAAGGTAACTATCAAGAACAAGTATCCCACTCCTCGCATTGATGATTTGTTCGATCAGTTACAAGTTTCTTGTGTGTTCTCTAAATTTGATTTGAAATCCGGTTATCATCAATTGAAAATGCGGGCAACAGATATGCCAAACACTATTTTTCGAATGAGGTATGGATATTATGAATTCTTAGTAATGTCTTTTGGGCTTACGAATGCCCCTGCTGCTTTCATGAGCCTGATGAACGGGATTTTAAGCCATATTTGGACCTCTTTGTTATTGTATTTATTGTTGGTATATTGATATACTCAAAGATCAGGAAATAACATGAGGAGAATTTGTGAATTGTATTGGAGTTGTTAAGGGAGAAAAGGCTTTATGCCAAATTCTCCAAGTGTGAATTTCAACGCGATTCAGTGTCCTTATTGGGGCACGTGGTTTCTAAGGATGGAGTGATGGTGGATTCTTCTAGGATTGAAGAAGTGAAGAGTTGGGTAAGACCTACTAATGTTTCGGAGGTAAGGAGCTTTGTTGGTTTATCTAGCTACTACAGTCGATTTATCAAGGTATTTTCTTGTATTACTTCCTAGCTGACAAATTTGACTAAGCAGAATGTTTCATTTGTATGATCGTACGAATGTGAAGAACGCTTCCAGAAACTCAAGACCTTGTTGACTACCGCACCAATTCTTACCTTGCCAGTGGAAAGTAAGAATTTTATTGTTTATTGTGATGCATGTTATTCTGGTTTGGGTACAGAGCTAATGCAGGAGAGGAACGTAATTGCTTATGCTTCGAAACAATTGAAAATGCATGAACGTAACTATTCAACCCATGATTTGGAGTGGGATGTAGTTGTATTTGCATTAAAGAAATGGAGACATTATCTATATGGGGTCAAATGTGAAGTTTATACAGATCATCGTAGTTTATAATATGTATTTACTCAGAAATATTGAAGTTTGAGGAAGAGGAGGTTGATGGAACTATTGAAAGACTATGATATTATGAATAAAGCTAATGTTGTGGCAGATGCTTTAAGTAGAAAAGCAGGGAGCATGGGTAGTTTAGCCCACTTACAGGTCTCTCAATGCCCATTGGCTAGAGAGGTTCAAACTCTGGCTAATGACTTTATGAGACTGAAAGTACAAGAGAAAGGAGGATTTTTGGCCTGTGTGGAGGCAAGATCTTCTTTTTTTGACAAGATTAAGGGAAGGCAGTTTGCTGATGAGAAGTTGAGCTGAATTTGATATATGGTAGTGCAAGGGGAGGCTAAAGAGGCAGTAATTGATGAGGAAGACATTTTGAGAATTAAGGGAAGGGTATGTGTGCCCCGTGTTGATGATTTGACTCACACTATTCTTGTAGAGGCTCATAGTTTGAGGTATTCTATAAATCTTGGTGCAACCAAAATGAATCGTGATTTAAGGCAACATTATTGGTGAAGTAGAATGAAGTGTGACATTTTTGATTTTGTTTCCGAATGACCGAATCATTAGTAGGTAAAGTATAAACACCAGAGGCCTGGAGGGACACTTCAAAGAATGCCCATTCCTGAATGAAAGTTGGGAAGAATTGCAATGGATTTTGTAGTTATTCTTCCAAAGACATTGGGTAAGTCTTATTCTATTTGGGTAATTGTTGACAGGTTAACTAAGTCTGCTCACTTCATTTCAGACAAGATGACTTACAATGCAGAGAAGTTAGCAAAATTCTATATCTCGGAGATTGTTCGATTGCATGGAGTTCCACTTTCCATCATATCAGATAGAGGTATGTAATTTAGTTCTACGTTTTGGAGGACCCTACATGTTGAATTAGCTACTAGATTGGAACTTAGTACTGCATTTCACCCTCAGACCGATGGGCAGTCTGAGCGAACAATTCAAGTGTTGGAGGATATGATTCGTGCGTGTGTGGTAGATTTTGGTGGTTATTGGGATAAATTCTTACCCTTAGCAGAGTTTTCGTACAACAATAGTTATCACTCAAGCAGAGGCGGACCCACATGGTGTCCGTCGGGTGCTCAAGCACCCATTAACTTCGTTACGGAATATATATATCTATGTAGAAGTTGATAGGTATTCATATAAAATTAACATAGAGCACCCAATGAATATATGATTTAGTAGGCCCAATGGCTCCTGGATGGGTAATTAAGACCTTTTTAGTGTTTTTATACCAAGGTTCAAATCTCACTGTTAACACATATTTTTTTATATTTTCACTTTAGAGCACCCACAACCTCAAATTCCTAGATCCGCCACTGCACTCAAGTATTGATATGGCCCCATTTGAGGCATTGTATGGGAGGAGATGTAGGTCTCCCATTGGTTGGTTTGATGCATTTTAGGTTAGGACTTGGGGTAATGATCTTCTGAGGGAATCATTAGACAAAGTGAAATTTATTCAAGAAAAGCTTTTAGCAGCTCAGAGTAGGCATAAGGAATATGAAGATCGGAAGGTTAGGGACTTGGATTTTATGGAGGGTGAACAAGTCTTGCTGAAGGTTTCACCCATGAAAGGTGTGATGCGGTTTGGTAGGCGAGGTAAGCTTAGTCCAAGGTATATTTGACAATTCGAAGTTTTTAAGAGCATGGGGAGGTGTCCTATGAATTGGCCTTGCCTCGCTGTCAGGAGTGCACCCGATATTTCATGTGTCTATGCTAAAAAATCACCACGGTGATGGAAACTACATTATTCATTGGGATTCAATTCTTCTTGATGAGATTCTATCTTATGAGGAGGATCATGTTGTTATTCTAGATAGGGAGGTCCGCAAGTTGAGATCAAAGGAGATTACATCTATCAAGGTTCAGTGGAAGAATCGACAAGTTGAAGAGTCCACTTGGGAGAGTGAGGTTGATATACAAGAATGATATCCACATCTTTTTACAGATTCAGGTACTCTTTCTCACCCTCTCCATTCTTCATATGATCATTCGAGGACGAACGATGGGTAAATTGGTATCTATTCTAACGACCATTTTCGATCGTTTTGGTCACTAAAAATTTTTATGTCAAAAAAATACTTTCCTGGTAGATCTAAATGGGTGTATTGAACTATTCATAACTATAATTATGAAATTAGTGGGGTAATTTTTATAATTTATTTAGTTAGCGGTTAAAGAAAATATCAATTAAATAAATAGTGGGTCACCTTTATCACTTTTATAATTAGTTATATAATATTAGGGTAATAGAGAATCTGTAAAAAAAAGAGAGAGAATAGGGCGGTGACAATTAAAAGGCTTGTAAAATCCATCAGGTACAATCTCTCCAGACTTTGTTCTTGTGAAATTTGATACAAAATGTAAGTGTTAAAAACTAATATTATATGTTAGTCGGGAAGAGTGATTTTCAATTGAATTAATATTGGGGGCGTGGGGTTGATAAAGTGAAAGTGGGAAAAACTTTAATAGCCATTAATTTAATTATACTTAGCTAACAAAGATGGGATGATTAGCAATCCTATAATACTATTAAGGTGTTATTATAATTGAGAAAGAAGAATGAAAGTAGAATTGTAATGTTAAAGGTCTCAATTTGTCAAACTGTGATAATGTTCTAAATTTAAGAGTAACGATTTTTATTAGTTATTATGCCTTATTATGGCTGATCATTATGTTGAGTATTGCAATAGTTATAGGAATTAATTAGAAATATGTTAATCTTTCCATGTTTTGCAGTACGTCATGGGTTGCTACTCAACTAGGTTTACCATTATTATTTTACTTCATTATCATATTATAAAATAAGTTTTAACATATTGTGATTGATAATTAAATAAAGGTGTAGTACATTATATGAAATACATTAACATGCTAATGGGAGAAACTAAGACTTACCCTTGACTCCGATTCTTCGGTGGAGGTAGGTTATGGTTTATTTCTATTTGATAGATAAACTCTCAATAGAGATTGATATGTATTAAGTGATATTGTAAAGTCTTCTATGTACTTGATTGTGTGGCTGTATGTCTTGATTGTGTGGTTTGTGGTTGGCCTAAAATTATGAGACTGTTGAATTTCTAATGTTGAACCCTCTCTATTATAATGAAGCCTTGAAGACTTGATGAAATAAAATAATGAAATAATTGGATGAGAGTGTCACGTTCCGACACGGTATTATTGGATCTGAGTGTCATGTTCTGACACGGTATTATACGATCGGAGTGTCACATTCTGACAAGGTATATGGGATCGGAGTGTCACGTTCCGACACAATAACATTAAAGGGAAGGAATCTTGAAGTAACTTAATATACTTAATCTAAAAGAGTCTATTTTCCAAATGAGTATGGTGTGGAGGCATGAGTCCTCATAAGTGTGCTTGATGTTGTGATTGATGGTGTACCTGTTATGGTGTTGTAGCCAATGATTCATGTGTTTTGTTGCTTGCCACCTGTTAAATATTGTAGTTGATTTTATATTATTATTCAATATATATTGGTTTTTATTTGAGTTGGCCGATGATATCTACTCAGTACATGTTCATTGTACTGACCCCTACTTGTATTTTCTTCTTTGTTCTTTTGTGCCGTGTAGTAAGTGTACCATCGACTTTGACTCGCCCTCAGCTCTAGCCACTCTCCAGCACATCAGAGTTTAGGGTGAGCTATTATTTCTAGCTCATGCTGGATTCTCTCACTCACGTCTTGATGTCTTTCAGTTTCAGACATGGGCCATTTTTTTGCTTATTTTTGTTTCTTAAACACTCTTAGACTTTGTAACTCGAAAATAAATGTCCTTGATGTGATGAATTTCAGATTTTGGGGGATAATAAGTGTTATACTTTAGAAGCTTATTTAATTTGTTACTTCATATGTTTTGAGCTTCCGCATTTTACTAGTATTCACCGATACATTATTGATATATGTTGGGGGTTTAGATTCCTTGGTTCACCCACCTAGGGGGGTAAGTGTGGGTGCCACTCACGTCTCATTTTGATTCGTGACAGCTTCACTACTTTAAGACTTTAAAATGCTATCATTTTGACCCCACTCTTATTCTTATGCCTAAATGCACAAATTCTCCGTTGCATCTTTCATTTACATATTAAAATCTACATATCGCTGCTCTTTCAGCTTTCATTTTCGCACCAAATTCTCCAACACATTTCCTTTTTAAACTTTCACTTCATATTACCAATTACTAATAAAAACAAGTAACAGAGTTCATACTTCATAGTTCAGAGTTAAGATTAGAAAAAAGGTACTCAACTGGTAACAAAGGACATCATAGCTATGATCTACTAGTTAATAAGGACTATTTGTTGAAAAAAAAGGATATACTAGCATTCACTTGATTCGTGCAAGAAAAAGATCTTGTACAGTACTTTCTTCACTCTGCATAGTAGTAGACTTACTAATATTCTCTGCTGATGTTTTAATGAATAATATTAATTTCTAGCAGTTCGATAAATGGTTAACTGCTTTTCCCATACACTTTTCTGTTAAGTTGATTGTGTATCTAATGATATTGCTCGCTGCCTTTGTGTTTTCATTCAATTTTTTGAATATAAGCAGTGTCCTAGTATATCCTGAATCGTTAAAATATATTGGATGTCCTTAAAGGGACACGGGTCTCTGTATTATAAAATAAATGTGAGATTTGGGGATCAAATTTCTGTAACTAATCCTGTAGAGGATAGAAGAAAAATGTAACTAGGAAACCTTCTGCTACACCATGATCGTTAACTAAGATCGGAAGATTCAACTAATGAAGGGAAAACTAGAAATGAGAACTTATTTATGGAAGAATACTCTTTTATTAGGTTGTTCTTGGTTTACTTGGGTTGATTACAAATGTACAATATCATCCCATATTTATTCTAGCCAATAGATTGTTCTAGATACTACAAGTTCTAGACTATTATATCATTTACTACAAAAAAAATCTTCAAGAAAGTTCTAGTGAACTTATCTTCTAGCACTTTCTCTAGAATATATAGATATATCTTCAGGATAATTATTCCAAGTCCTACACTAGACCATTCTAGAAACTATATTAGAAAAATCTATGATATTCCAAAGATTAACTGTATCATTTTTTACACTCCCCCTTACAATGATTTTTGGAAACTACCCCGCGCATGTTGTGGAAGAACTCAAACAAAGCTTTGAGCCATGTCTTCGTGAAAATCTCTAACATTTTCTTTCGGACTCCTCTTCCTTCTGATCCATGTTGATTATCTCCTAGTTGAGTTCTCAAACTCTCCTTTCTCCAAATTTCTCAACAATTATATTATCGAGAGAAGCATTATCAGTTTCTTGTGAAGTCTCAACACCAACATAGAATAAACTTTCATATATTCTTATATTATAATCTCCTTGATATATTTCTTGGCAGTTTAAAAATTTTAAAAATCATATATTTTGACTAAAAGACTTTAATATCAACTTTTTCCTCTATTTGGTCTCTACTTTCTCCATCCACTTTTAAACAACATATCTTTTGACTCAATGACTTTAATATCAACTTCTTCCTCTATTTGGTCTCTACTTTCTCCATTTTCTTTCAAAAATTGCTCCAACCCATTAATTGGCGTTGATATTTTTGATGATTGACGAAATACTTCCACTTCTAATACATCTCCATCAATGCTTTCTCTGTAAAGGTCGCCACTAGCACATGTAGTTTCAGATATTGTCTGTTTGGGATCTTTTTGTTCTATTTCTTCAATAGAAGCTATCATATAACCACTTGGAACATCCTCAAAAATTTCTTGCTTAATGTCAACAACATCAGTTTCTTGCTCTAGTGATCGTCTATATTATATTCTAAATGCTCAAGATTAATGGAAATCATGGAATCTATTTCTCAAGCGTCAACTACTAAACATTTTCCCCACTCTTCTTCTTCTTCGGAAAATTTTTGAGCCATATTACTCTCCTTGACTCGGCAATATTTCTTTATCTGCCCTACTTCGCCGCAACAATAACATCTTAGAGGCTTTTTACCATAGTAGTTAAAAGGTTCTTCCTTCTCTCTAGGTGAGCGTGAACCACCTTCACCATTATTTTAAATAAATTATTTCCATCTTCATACTTGATTTGACAATAGTTGATTTCAAAGAGATGCTTGAAACCAATGTCAAGAATCTTGCCAACACATAACAGACTATGAATTTTTCGTCTTTTGAAGTTCAAATTCTCCTTTGTGGTTGAGAATACACTTATTATTGATCCTTTCATCTCCTTTATATTATTTCTTTTGGAAATTTTAGATCTCAAATGTTGATTTATTTAAATTTTAATAATCCTGACAAAGATTTTATATTAGACAACAACAAATAAGATCTCTCTAGACTTCAAT
This sequence comes from Solanum lycopersicum, assembly GCF_036512215.1. NCBI lineage: Eukaryota > Viridiplantae > Streptophyta > Magnoliopsida > Solanales > Solanaceae > Solanum > Solanum lycopersicum. The sequence goes on along the minus strand of NC_090809.1, from coordinate 46,156,711 downwards.
TTTCTTGTTTTCTTCTCCTTGTGGTCCCTTATCTACGCCATAGTTTTATTTTTACACAAGGGAGGAACTTTGTAGTCCTCATAAATAGCTTCCAACGGATCATTTGCCTCGATATGTGCCTCCAATCTTGATTCCCACACATGACAACCTTTACCGTTGAAGATAGGTGGTGCTAGTGCAATGCGAGGATTTTAGGAACACACATATGAAAAAAAGGAATAAGAAAAATTAGTTTCCCCAATTATTGATCCCTCAAGAAAATTCTCTCATACCACTTTTGGTTGGAGTTTCAAAGGTGGAGATTTCAACTCCAAAAACATCAATAAAGGAAAGACAAAGAAAAGAAATATTTCCTGCTCAAAAAATAATCTTTCATTAAATAGAAATGGTGCTAAAATACAAGAAAAATGCAATAACTATACCATTTATTTCAGCAACTACGTGCACATGTTTCCATGTTGAATACACTACTTTGAGTAACAACTAACTCCTATGAAATAGAAACAAATTAAAATTGTGAAAGATGGATAAAATGCTAGAGAAAGTAAAACAAATTCTTTTTCACTAGTTACTGCACTAATTGAGGAAATTAATCAACATTCTTCTTTTCTTTTTTCGATCCACTCTTCTTCTGTTGTTTGCCCTTAGATGGTGTAGCAGCATCACAGTTAGGTTAAAGTTTTTCCTTCTTGAGACATGTTTTATGACTTAAGGTCCTTTTGTGCTGCACTAGCTCCACCGCTATGGACTTAAGGTCCAATTATTTGGCAACCATTTCGACCTATATGGATTCACTTGACACATAGGTGTAATCTTTATATGAATCTTTAACTTACTCCAAGTTATATCATACACATTTTCTTCATTATGTACATCGCTATTGTTTGGTTTGGTGGTGTTACCCTAACATCCAGATCAACATCAACGTAGCTTCCTAGCAGCAACAATGGGTTCGAAGCCGCAGTGGTGGAGCCAGCCATTTTATAAAGATTGTGCATAATTTTAAAAAGTACTCCTTGATGTGAATTTTGAGTAATAAAAATGTTTGAAAACACTTGAACGGACCAAAAATCGAACCCTCAACCTTCCGCTTCGCACTTCCAACCCTCATTTTACCATTGAGCCCTCTCCTATAATTACTCAAGTGTGTGCAAACCTAAATATTATTATACATATCATAATGTGTCTCGTAGGTACGGTATAACTTTCCGACGAAGGGTGTTCACTTGCACAGCCTTCGTTAGCTATAGCTCCGCCCCTGTCTGAAGGTATACCATCATTACAGAAGTCATTGCTTGTAACAATTTTCAGTGAGATATAAGAGACAGCGACATCGGCCTTAGTCATTGGACAAAGCTATGAAAGAGTCAATGTGAAGAAAAAGTTAATTTAATATTTAGACATTGATTGACATCAAACTTCTATTTATAGTTTTTATTCCTAGTTCATTATTGTGAAAAATTAATTAATTGTATTGAAAGTTCATTATATTTGGAAAATTAATAGTTTGAAGCTTTCCTATAGCCATGCCAAACCATTTATCACTTGTTGGGACCAACAATTTGGTCAGTCAAAACATCTGGTAGAAAGTCTTAGAATTTTATTTTTGTTGTTCCATTAGCTCTATAGCGTCGATTTTTGTCTACAAGGACCCTTGATACAAAATCTTAAGCTTTTAGGCTCATTCCAAGCAACATCGTAGATTTTGGATTCAAACAAAGGGTGTGAGATCCATGTTTTGTCGAAACGACGTTAACTGAAAAGTTCAACATCCTTGTTGAGTCCAGAATAATGACTTTTGTGGGTTAACTTATTTTGTTTTGATGCACGTAGTTCTGAATGGATATTAGCACTTTTTGAGAGTATTGTTCACGATCTTAGTTTGGCATTCATGGAGACCAAAGGTCTTGGTCATCGTTTCGTAGGCCTTATGCTATGTGCACAATTTTCAAGGAAGCCGATCCTTTATGTTTTCAGGCTCGATGCCGCATTCACATATATAAGGAGGGATGAACTCCCGTCTTCACCAACTGTGTCCCGCAATTGTGGAAGTCATTTAACTGGTCTCTTAATTAAGACTAGTCCCCTTTTTAGAGCATTTTTATTCTTTTGAAGTTGATATCTTGAGTTATAGAACTCAGGATATCAAGAACTCAAGAAAATTTGCTAGACTACATGGTGGGATCATAGAGAAGGTGCGGGGAGTGCATAATAAGTTTCTTGTCCCGAGAGATCTTGGTTACCTCTTTAATGGTGATTTCTATATGAGATTGTTGCATGATCTGATTTTGCTATTTTTTGTGCTCGTCTTGAGCTCACATTCTAGGCAAAAGTTCTTGAGTAAAATTGAACCAATTGACGTAATCAACTTTCAGATTTCCAACGCGGGTCCCATAATTTCATTTATATTCAATTTTGGAATTATCTTTAGTTTTTTCGATGTAGGAGATTCTGTGGGAGATTCTCTAACCGATTACCACCACTATGAGCCTAAGTGGTGATATGGGTCTTGCCCACACTGCCAGAACTGTCCAACAATCAGAGATGATAGGAACAACAAATCTCCAGAATAGTGGTTTTTGTTGGGTGAAGAGGAAAATGAAAGAGTTTGAGAGACAAAATGTTTCTTTTATGGCTCAACTTTCTTTAAAAATAAAAAAATCCTACTTCCCTTTTATATGCTTATAACTACTAAGTTAAAAGAAAGCAACACATGCAATATATTGAATGTACGAGTACGTAAGTTGGATTTCTAACACCAACTTAAGCTTGAAAAATAGTAAGAAGGAACACTTACCTTGGCCTGCTCAACTCATGAATAACTTGACTTAATATAAAGCAATAAGACACATGCAATATATAAAAGCTTGTAAAACAATGAAAAAAATTAGCTCGTCGAAGAAATGCAATAGCAAACTTACTTTACTTATATATGAAATAATATAGCTTGTGTGGGAGATTCTCTAACTGACAACCACCACTATGAGCCTAAGTGGTGATACAACATCTAGCCCATGCTTCTAGAACTGTCCTATACTTTGTGGTCGCATAGAACTAATTAAATTAGTGGACCCACTATATTTACTTATGTGATCATCTAAAAAAGTATGACCCATTAATACCCATAATGGCTACATGGTTTATGGAGACTTGAGTTATTACAAACTCGCATCGTCATATCGATTATCAATACTAATCCCAAAAATATACTTAGTTCATGTGTTTTTAAAACAACTTCTTTCTTTTGGTTGAGATTATTGCTCAACAAATAGCTTTAAAAACTCTCTCGGAATCGATGTTCCCATTTTTTTCTCAATACTCTTTTGGAAATCTTAGTTTCCTCTTATCTTAATGTGAAAAAAATTATAAACTTTTAGGGAATGCTTAGTTCCTTTATAACTTTTGAGAAAGTAATTAACTCTTTACTCTTTACATAACTTGTAACTTGAGACTTAAAAACAAAGTTAAACATTACTAAGGTCTCTTCAAAACCTTCAAGAACTTTTCCTTGACTTGCTTGTTAACTTTTAGACTTGAATCTTCACTCCTTCAACTTTGATCTTAGCTTTTCTTGAATAAAGTTATGAATTCAAGGTTATGATTTGCGTTTTTGGTAATTTCTAGGTGTTTAGAAATCATTTGATGTAGTAAGACTCATTGGAAAGTGTTAATACACTTTAGGAGGATTTAGATAGGCTAAAGTATGAAAATTGGGAGAAAACGCCGATTCGGGCGCATCCGAGGAGCGCTGCGGCAGGGTGAATTTAAGAGCCCTCATTCTGGCATACTGCAGGTCTGCTGCCCCCGGCCTTCTGGCATAGATAGGGCACGCTGCGGCTGGCTCTGCCCAAGTGCGTCTGACGACTTTGTTATCTTATTTTTCAACCCTAGACCCGCTAAACCTCCATATTTATTTTCCAAAACTATTAGGATCATTATTACCCTGAATATACAATATCTTTAACTTTAAAATCCACCCGGAACCACAAATCAAAACAACAATAGGCATGCAAAAACTCAACCAATAGAAATTTGACAAGGATCTTCAAGAACTTACTTCTTGATATGTAAAAACTGTAAAATCACTGAATTGAAACAAGTTTGGAATGTGGCTGAACTAGAACAACACAAAATATCTCACATACTTGGATAGGGATCACCCCTGACGAATTCCACTCAGAATCTTGACGTTCATGGTGAATACCTTGACTTCTCTCCCTTTCTCTCTTCTTTTCTCTCTTCTCCAAGCCCTAAGCGTAAATTCTAATTTTTCAAACTGACGTAAACTCAATTTTTACCCCAATAAATCACAAAAAAATGAAATAGGAATTACTTAGTGAAAAGACTAATTTGCCCTTCCATAAATTTGGATTCGAACCTTCCTCAATTTAACAACCCAACTTCAGATAAGCATATCTTCCTCGTACGATATTGTAACTACACGAACTCGACGGCTTGGGAAAGATATCTCCAAGATCTTTCAAGCCATATCATGAACAACATCCATGTCATCTCGATCTAGAAGTTAGATGGTCTGAAAATGATCAAAACTCACATTCTTAACTTAGACAAATTTTCCAGATGTTCCCCTTTCTTTCCAAAAATAAATGTTTTTAGTTTCTTAGCTATATAAATTTGTTAGATGTTACAATATCTCCCCCTTGGGTAATTCACCCTCAAATGAGATTTCTTTCACTAAGCTAAGGATAGTAACATCAAGTTCAACACTAAACAACAAAAGCAAGTAACACCATGCTTACTTATAGTCTATAAAGTACTAAGAAGAGAATTGGTACCTTGATCTGCATCTTCTACGGATTCAAAGAGATGTGGATATCTTCTTTTCATATAATCTTCAGCTTCCCAAGTAGCCTATTGAACAAATTGGTTTCTCCAAAAGACCTTGACTGATGCAACCTCTTTAATTCTAAACTTGCAAACTCGGCGATCTAAAATCTGAACTGAAATCTCCTCATAGGATAATATATCCTTAATCCCAACATTTTCAGTTGGTACAATAAATGAAGGACTGACCATGCATCTCTTCAACATAGAGACGTGAAACACAGGATGAACTATTGGTAACTCTTGTGGAAACTGTAACTCATAAGCTACATTGTCAATCCTTTTGGCTGTGTGATAAGGTCCAATATATCGGGGGATAAGTCTCCCATTCTTACCAAGCCTCATAACACCTTGCTTGGGTGAGACCTTTAAATATACCCAATCATCCACCTAAACTCCAATGGCTTTCTCCTAACATCTACGTAGGATTTTTGACGACTCTCTGTTGTTTTAAATCTCTCTTGAATCGCCTTCACCTTCTCCATAGCTTGGTGAACTAGATCTGACCCTATCAACCCTCTTCACCAACTTTGAATCACCAAATATGAGATCTGCATCTTCTCCCATAAAGATCTTCATATGGGGCAATTTGGATGATCGAATAATGATTGTTGTTGTAACCGAGCTCAATGAGAGGTAGGTGATCATCCCAATTCCCCTTAAAATCAATCAAGCAAGCTCTCAATATATCTTCTAAGGTCTAGACAGTACGCTCCGCTTGCCCATCCGTCTGAGGATGAAAAGAAGTCCTTAAGTTCATCTTGGAACCCAAACCTTTTTGGAAATATTTCTAGAAATGTGAAGTATATTGTGCACCTCTATCTGAAATGATCAAAACTGAGACTCCATGAAGTCTCACCACCCCCTGAATGTATAACTTTGCATAATCCTTTGCCAAATGAGTGGTCTTTACCAGAAAAAAGTGGGTTGATATTGTCATTCTACTAAAAATCATCTAAATTGAAATACGCTGCTTGCGAGATATTGGTAACCCTATGGTGAAGTCCATATTAATCATCTCCCACTTTCATTTCCTAAGTTCAATATTTTGACCCAACCCTCCAGGCCTTGGGTTATCTACTTTAATTTGTTGGCAATTTCTGCACTGGGCAACAAACTTAGCAATGCCTTTCTTCATACCTTCTCAGCAATATACCTCTATGAAATCACGGTACATCTTTGTATAACCTAAACAAATGGAATATCTAGATCTATGAGGTTCCTCCATCATCTTCTATTAGAGTCCATCCACTGTAGGTACACACAATCTACCTTGATACTTCAGCACACCATCTCCCCCCTGTTTAAAAGTGAATACTCTTTGCTTATGAACATTTGCCTTCAATTCAAGAAAAATAGGGTCTTGGTCTTGTTTTTATTTTACCTTTGACACTAGTTATGATACAACCCCATTAGTCACCACTATCCCTCTTTCTGTGGAATCCATAAGTTTGACTCCAAGGCGTGCAAATCTATGCACATCTTTGGATAACTCTCTTTTTCCTTACTCAACATGGGCGGCACTCTACATAGATAACATGCTTAAAGCATTGGCAACCACATTATCCTTACGTGGGTTGTAAAGAATATTCATTTCATAATCCTTGAGTAATTTAACTCCACTTGTCAGACATGGTATTTTTGTGATTGATGGATACAAGACAATCACGATAGACTCGTTCCGCTAGAGTGGAATCCCAAACAGGTTTAGAAACACAAAATGGTTCACAAAGTTTCTCATAGAGAATTTAAAACTTTTTAAAAATATAACGAGTTACAAAAGTCAAAATTTCTCTTGGGTCTAGCAAAGCATAAACATCAAAAGTAAAGACTTTGATCATACAAAGGACGAAATTTGGACAGTTCTCTCACTCTTGGCTACTAATGATCGCATAGAAGCGGTTTGGCCTTCTGCCAATACTGAAAGTAGCACTTTTAGGTGCAGTCTTGTGTGGTGGTGCAGCTGATGAAGATTGAGCTCTATTACCCAATTTTCACTAACTTTCTTGTTCTTAGAGAACTCCATCATGAAGTGATCCTTTTTCCCACACTTAAAGAAACCTTTCTGGCCATCACGACATTTACTTGGGTGAGTTCTATCACTCTTAGCACATGCATGAGCCCAACTACCTCCTGTGACACACTTCATTGATACTGTGGTTGTCTAGCTCTGAAGATCTGTGGATTCTGGACATGATTCTCACTTTGTTTCTAGGTGGATGCGCACTAGAAGATGATGGTGCAGACCCCTTTTGTATATAAAATTGCGGGCGATTCATACCACATTTCTACTGTCCAAACTCATTCCCAGTCATATCACCCATAAGATAATTCAACCAAATAATATGTATACTAAAGATTTAAAGAGTACTAAGAAGAAAATTAGTACCATGGTCTGCACTTTTACCGAATTCAAAGATATGCGGATATCTCTACTTCATGTCCTCCTCAGCTTCCCAAGTAGCTTCTTCAACAAATTGGTTCCTCTAAAGGACTTTGACCGAGGCTAAATTGTTTATTCTCAACTTGCGAACATGAAGATCTAGAATCTAAATCAGAACCTACTCATAAGACAAGTTATCTTTGATCACAACATTCTCAATTGGAACACGTGCAATGCACGTACTCAGAAACTAGTATTATTAAAAATAGGAAACTTAATAGTGCAAAGCTAGATTACTATTTTCCCATATACAAAATTAATATGTAATAAAATAATTAATCGAAATGTAAATTAAATATCTAAGTAAATGGGTAATATCCTAATTATATAATAGAGGAGTAAAATGAGAAAGTTCAATAGTCCTACTCAACTACTATGTGTGAAACAACGAAATATTATATTCTTTTTAAAATTATCATTAAGTGTTTTCTTTCTTTTGATGGTAATGGATGAACACTAATAAAGTTTCAATTAATATAGAAGTCGAAACATATTTTGGTAATTATGAGAAGTTGAAAGGAAACAAAATAAGCAATTGACGAATATCAAAGAGTTTTTACCAACATATTTTCAAGACTACACTATCTAAACATACTCAATATTAGTCATTCAGCATAAGCTTCCATTTTTAAGTGGGTACAAAAATGTCTTCTAATTTTTAGGTACAATCTTATTAAGTCTAGATATTTCAGTTTGATTTGCTAACTTCATTTGAATGATAATTGTCACACCCCGAGCCTACACCATGGGTGGGACAGGCACTCGAAGACCATTATTGGTCCCAAGTAAACCATTGATTTGAAGTACTTACTCAGTGGAAGACTTAAAACATTGATACAAGGATTTAAAATTCACTTACTCAAGTATTTAAAAGATAAGTTAGAAAATTGTTAAAGATAAAACATTCAACTTAGCCGAAATGACAACTCAAGTCTTAAAACATAATAAATAAAAATGTAAAGACAAATGAATGCTAATTGTCTATCTATGAACCCCCTAATAACTAAGATGGATGTCGAAAAAAGACCCTCGATCATCCTAACAACTAAGAACTACTGAATTAAATGAAAAAGGATCTCCGTAGAAAACAAAGAGGCTCACCAACTAACTCTAAGTGCTCAACATGATCAATGATGCGCTAAATGCTGATCTTGGTTACCTGCATCTGCATCATAATACGATTTAGGTCAACTAGCATTAGTACATTTAATGTACGAGTATGCAAGTTGAAATGCTACACATACCACAAGCTTGATTTTTTTTTTGAAAGAAACACTTACCTTGACTCTTCTCAATTCATGAATAATTTAACTTAAAATAAACCAATATAAGGCATTCAGTATATGGTATGCTTTATAAAACATTAAAACAACATTAGTTCATTAAATAAAAAGCAATAAGAAACTCCATTTTACTCATATAATAAATTTATATAGTTTATGTAGAAGTTTCTCGAACCGACAACCACCACTAGAAGCCTAAGTGGTGATACGACGTCTTGCCCACACTGCTAGAACTTTCCTATACTTTGCCATCACATAGAACTGTTAACTTAGTGGTCCCACTAGTCTATGCTAAAAATATCTTAGGAGTCATCTAAAAAGTATGATCCTTTATTACCCATGATGAATTCATGGATTATGGAGACGTGACTGATCTGAACTCAAGATCGTCCCCATATCGGTTCTCAATACTACTCTAAAAATATGCATTAGCTCATATGTTTGTAAAAACAGAACATAAATTTAGAATAATTACTAAAAAACTTAGCTCAAAAGGTCTCTTGGAAATCTCAGTTTCCTTTCTTGCTCAAATGTGAAAACATTTTAACTCTTTAGGAATGCTTAGTCCCTCTATAATCTTTGAGGAGGGAACTTTACTCTTACTCTTTACAGAAAACTATCTCAAAGGATCTTTTGGAAATCTCAGTTTTATTTTATTTAATGTGAAAACATTTACTCTTTGCGAATACACGTCCCGTTATATTCTTTTGAAGAAATGCACTTCAAACTTTAATCTTTACTCAGCTCAAAACTCAAGCCTTAAAAAAAAAATGTAAAAACACTTGTAAAATAACTTTGGAAAACTTAATGAACTTGTCTTAACATAACCCTTCACTTCTATTGACTTGAATCTTAACTTTCTTGACTTCACTCTTAATCTATCTTGACTTGACTCTTAATTTTCGTTGAATTGAATTATGGATTCAAGGATTATGATTTGTGATAGGAAATATATTATGATGTTTAGGAACAATTTTAGTTAGCTAAACATGACAAATGATCAAGAAATCACTGCTGGAAAGTAGTTCGTGACGGGCATATGTATTTAATTTTTTGTCGCAAAAATAACTTTTGAGGTAGAGAGTGTGGCGCAAAGGGAAAATTAGAGTTGTGAGTAACGTGTACCCAGTTTTTGCCGAACTTTTCCATTTTCATTTTCTAACCCCCACCTGAACTTGGTTTTTTTTCCTCTCAAATTAGCTTTACATTTAGATAACCACTATGTATACACAAGAACCAAACTCAAAAAACACAAGGAAAGAAAATTTTAACCTCAAGGAACATCTCAATCTAAATTAAACTAAAGAACTAAAGCAAATTTCATGAACACCATTCAGTATTTATCACGTTTCAACATTCCAAAAAAAACTTTAGTGAAATAAACATCAATGTTGCATGTATAAACAAACCCAACGCTATGAAATAATCACATACCTCTTTAGGGATCAACTCGTGTCGAAATACACAAGCTAAACCTTCAAGATCGACGAACTTTGTTCTTTCTTTTTTTGTCCTCTTGCATTCTTTCTTAAAAAACCCTAGCGTAAATCTCCAATTGCTTAAACTGGACCAATTCAGTTTTGACCCGTTATTGATTCAAAAAATGAATTAAAATAATAGGGTATGGAAAAAAACAAAAAACCCTTTAAAAATCCGCATTGGACATTTTCTTATTAGAACGGCCCAACTTCCAAAGGGCATGTCTAACTCATACGAACTCAGAATCGCGCAAACTTGGTGGTGTTTAAAAGCTTATTGCTAGAGCTTTCTAGCATACCTGGAAGTACACCTAAATCATCCTAATCTAGTAGTTGTGTCCATTTGAATTTGACCAAAAACCCATCTAACGTACTTCACAATTTTCCTAGACTTTCATATACTTTACAAAAATGGCTATTTCCAATTATTTGATTGTTCCTAGTTATTTCAAATTGTGAGATGTTACAATATCTTTACTTTGAGTCCTCGAATGAGATTACTCTTACTAGTCTAAGAATGTAACATGCAACAATCATCTCAAAGACACAACAAGCAATATAGTTACAACATGCTAACTCATAAATAAAATGCCAAGAAAAGGATTAGTACCTTAAATCTGAAATTCTCTAGATTCGAAGAGATGTAGGTATCTCTTCTTCATATCCTCTTTAGCTTCTCTGCAAACTGATTCTCCATGGAACTTTGTCTGATGCTACTTATTTTGTTCTCAAGTTGCGAACTTTGTGTTATAAAATCTGTGTAGGAATCTCCCCATAAGATAAGCTATCATTGATACCATTACATTCAGTTGGTATGAAAAATGAAGGATCGTCCATGCACTTCTTCAACATGGAGATTTAAGATGAATTGATGTTAACTTCTATGGTAGCTCTAACTCATAAGCTTCACTACTTACCCTTTTCGATATTATATAAGGGCACAATATCGGGACTACGCTTCCCTTTTACAAAATTTGATAATACCCTTCTTAGGTGAACTTTTCAAGTAAACCCAATTATCTACTTAAAACTATAAAGATTTTGAGTCTTTTTCAACCTTTCTTGAATCACTTTAACCTTATCTATAGTTTGATGAACTAAATCTGATCCTATCAACCTAGCTTCACTAGCTTCAAACCATCCAATAGGAGATCTGTATCTTCTCCCGTATAGAGCTTTATAAAAAGCCGTTTAGATGCTAGAGTTGTAAGTATTATTGTAAGCAACTCAATGAAAGGTAGGTAATAATCTCAATTACCCTTGAAATCAATCACATAATCCACCTTGATACCTCAAAACACTATCTCCCTCTTATTCAAAAGCCATTAATTTTTGCTAATGAACATTTCCTTTTAATTCAAGCAAAATGGGGTTTTGGTCATGCTTTTCCTTCTCCTCTGACACAAATGTGGATACAAACCCATTCTTCACTGCTACTACTCCTTCTGTGGAATCCATTAGTCTAACTATAGTCATTCAAGTCTATGCACATCTTTTTCTAACTCTTTCCTACCTTCCTAAAAATGAGAGGTACTACCCATACACAACCTGCTGAAGCCATCATCATTACATGGGTGTTAAAGAATAGTCATGTCATAATTTTTTAATAACTCTAACCACCTTCATTGTTTGAGATTAAGCTCTTTTTGGGTAAACACATACTGAAGACTCTTATGATAGGTGAACAAATCCACATGTACACAATATATATAATGGCACCATATTCTTAAAGAAAAACCTACAACAACAAACTTTAAGTGATGGATTGGATAATTCTTCTCATGAACTTTAAACTTTTTGGAGGCATAAGCTATAACTTTGACCTTATATCAATACACAAACCAAACCAACTCTAGATGCTTCATAATACACCACAAAACCTTGAGTACCTTAAGGTAAGGTCAAAACTAGGGAACTAGTAAACCTCTTCTTCGATTCCTGAAAAGCTTTTGTCACAAGCTTCAGACCATTCAAACTTCACTTCGGAGTTAACTTTGTCAAAGGGGATGAAATAGATGAAAACCCCTCTACGAACCTTCTATAAAATCAAGGAAAACAGAGGAAACTCCTAATATCAGTTGGAGACGTGGGTTTAAGACAATTCTACAATGTTTTTATCTTTTGGGTATCAACTCTAATTCCATCACCCAAAAGTATGTGTCCCAAGAACACCATAGACTCAATCCGAAACTCACATTAAGAGAACTTAACATATACATCCTTATCTTTCAAAGTATCAAGAAATATTCTTAGATGACTAGCATGTTCTTCTTCTTTCCTTGAATAAATTAGCATGTCATCAATGAAGATGGTAACACGTGCATTGGTTAAACCGGATGACATGAACGAAAATTCCTAGTAACCATAACAGGTCCTAAATGCTATCTGGGGAATATCACATTCCCTTACTTTTAATTGATGGTAGCCAGATCTGAGGTCTATTTTTGAAAAATAAGACGCACTATGAAGCTGACCGATAAATCATCAATTCTCGAAAGAGGATATTTTTTCTTGATGGTAACCTTGTTCAAATGACGGTTATCTATTCATACCCTAAAGGTTCTATCTTTCTTTCTCACAAATAAGACCAGAGCATCCTAAGGTGAGACACTTGGTCGAATAAAACCTTTACCTAGGAGATCTTTTAACTCCACTAGGTCCATTCTATGTGGTGGAATAGATATAAGAGGAGTAATTGAAAGAATATGTATAACGAAGTCCATTTCTATCTTAGGAGGGACTCTGGGTAGATCTTCTTGAAAGACTTTTAGAAACTCTTTTACTATGGGAATTGAATAAATTAAAGGTATATCAACAATTGGTTTATTAACTGGAACTAATTGATAAAAACAACCCTTAGAAATTAACTTTCTTGACTTAAGGTACTAAATGAAACGAACCTTAGGCACTGCTGAACTACTTTTCTTCTCTAAGACTAGCTCATTAGAAATTTGGAACTTCATAACTCGAGTCCTACAATCTTTTAATTTATAATCAACTTAAAACCAGTCCATACCTCTAATGACATTAAAATCTACCATGTCTAACTCAATTAAATCATCCATGTTATTTTTGTGATTGATGGAAATGGCACAATCACAATATACTCTCTCAGCTATAATAGACTCCCTAACTAGTTTTGAAACACAACAGGGTTTGTAGAGTTTCTCAAGAATAACATCAAATTGATTTGCAACATAAGGGGTTACAAAAGACAAACTTGTTCATGGGTCTAGCAAATCATAAACATCAAAAGTAAAGACTTTTATCATAAAAACGATAACATCTGGAGAGTTTTCTCGCTCTTGGAATCTAGTGATCGCATAAAGGAGGTTTGCTCTTCTTCAAGTACCAGATGTAGCTCCTGAAGTTGCAACCCTGTCTATGGTGGAGCAACTGATGAAGATTGGGTTCTGCTGTCCTAATTTTCACTACCTTGCCTATTTTTTTGGCACTTTTTATGAATTAACCCTCTAGTCCACACTTGGAGAAACATTTATGTACATCAAGACACTTACCTGGGCGAGTTGTACTACACCTAGTACATGCAAGAGCCCAGTTACCTCCTTGTGCTACACTACCCTGACACTATGCCGGTCTAGCTTTGAAATTCATAGAATTCTAAAAATTATACTCACTTTGTTCCTGGGTCCAGGTGCACTAGCAGATGATAGTGCATGTCCTTTTTTCTTTTGCTAAAAGGATGAACCATTCACATTACCTTTCTCCTTCCCGGACTCATTCTCTGTCTTAGCTTTTTAATTTTTGAATTCCTTATTATCCCTCATGTTCTCTTCCTCAGCCTTCTGCAAATAGACCATCAACCCATAGATATCTTGTCACCTATTAGCATTGTTGACTTTGCCTTTCTTACATGGAAAATGACACATCCTAACAATGAACATAATCATCTTTCTTCTCATATCAATAAGCATTTCTTTGTTTCTCTTAATTTATGGGGAAAGAAACGCCTCATGATTGCAGTCTAATAAACGAACCCAAGTCACAAATGGTTATGCATAAGCACGAATTAGAAAGAATTTCTCGAGGTAAAACTCCAACGCACAAAATGATTATGAAATAAGTGAAGGAATTTTGTAAATGTTGCAGCCTCCTAATAACATATGTGGCGCGCTTCACACCCATAATTAGGAACCTTTAGAAATGGCTTCATAGACTCCATAGGAATCTTAAAATTTGGTCTCTAATACCATGTTTTTCATGCCCCGAGCCTACACCATGGGCGAGATTAACATTCAAAGACCATTTTTGGTTCCAAGCGAACCCCCGGCCTAACTTACTTACTCAGCGGAAGACTTAAAACATTAATACAAGGAATTAAAATGAACTTACTCACTGTTTAAAAGATAACTTAGAACATTTTTAAAGATAAACATTCAAGTTAGCAAAAATATCAACTCAAGTCTTTATACATAATGAATAAAAATGTAAAGAAAACTAGATGCTAAATGTCTATATATCAAGCCACTAATTACTAAGATGGATGTTAGGATAAAACACATGATCATCCTAACAATTGATAGGTACTGCAGTAAATGAAAAAGGAGCTCATTGGAAATCAATGAGGCTCACCAATTGACTATGAGTGATCAACCTGATAAATGATGCGTTGGATGTTGATCCTTGTTATTTGCGTCTACATCAAAGGACGATACATAACAATTGACATCATTACATTTTAAGCACGAGTATGCAAGTTAGATTTCTAAACATAATATAGGCTTGAAAATAATTTTAAAGAACACTTAATTTGACTCTACTCGACTCATAAATAACCTAACTCAAAATAAATCAAGGAAACACATTTAATATATGTAAATTTTTTAAAACATTTGTGAACAACTAATTTTTTACGTGTTTATTTTACTCCTATAACATATAGTTGTCACAACCTGAGCCTACACCTGGACGTGGATGGCACTCAATGACCATTGTTGGCCTTGAGTGGACCATTAGCCTAGTTTTGTTAACTCAGAGAAAGACTTAACTCACTACAAGAAACGTTCTCATAAAAAAATTGAATTAAATAACTTGGCCAAAAATGACACTTAACTCTCATAATAGAATATATGCAATACAAAGAAGAGACTCAACGCTAAACTGTCTGACTGTCTATGAAGACTATAAAATACTAAGATGGATGTTGGGACAGACCCCACAACATCCTTTAAGAAGAAAGACTGAAAAAGCAATAAATGTGTCCTCTAGAATGTAAGGAGGCTCACCACTGACTCTAAATACTCAGTTGGATCAACGAGGCGGTGGATGATGTTGATCCTTATTACATGCTTCTTCACCATGATAAGATGCAGTCTAACTTGCATCAAGACATTGAATGTATGAGTATACTTGTTTGAATGCTAACAACAATTTAAGCTTGAAAAAGAGTAAGAAGAAACACTAAACTTGGCTCTACTCATATAATGAATAACTTGACTTAATACAAAGCAATAAAGCATATGCAATGTATAAAAGCTTGTAAAACAATGAAAACATTTAGTTCGTTAAAGAAAATGCAGTAACAACATAACTTTACTTATATATTAAGTATTATAGTTTCTATGGAGATTTTTTAACTAACAACCATCACTATTAGCTTGAGTGATGGTACAACATCCTACCTCATGTTGCAAGAGCACCATCCTATACCTTGCCGTCAGTATAGATATTGAACTACTAAGTGATTCCAATAGTCTATGCTAAAAGCACAAAGGAACCATCTAACAAATTTGACTCTTCTTCTGTCCATGTTTGCTACATGGTTTATGGAGGCTTGAGTTAATATGAACTCACATCTCATATCGGTGCTCAATACTACTCCCAAAAATACTTGAGCTCATATATTTTTTTAAAATAACTTCTTCTCTGGTTCGAGGAAATTGCTCAAACTTATCTTTAAACTATCTCTTGGAAATCATAGTTTCCTCTTTACTAAAATTAGCCAAAGGCTCTCTTGGAAGTCTCAACTTCCTTTCTTTTTAAAAATGTTAACTCTTAGGGAATACTTAGTTGCCTTATAACTTTTGAGAAATAAACTCAACTCTTTACTTTTTGTTTTAACTTGAAACTTTATTCTTAAATAAACTCTTAGGAAATACTTATTTCCTTTATATTTCTTTGAACGAAAGACTTCAAATCTTTACTCTTTACTTAACTTGAAACTTCAGCCTTAAAATAATGTTAAAACGTTTATTAAAGACTCTTGAAAACTTGAAGAAACTTTACTTGGACTTACTTCTTAACCTTTAGACTTAACTCTCAACTTCTTAGACTTTGATCATAACTTTCGTTGAATTGGATTATAGATTCAAGGTTCATGATCTCATGTTTATGAATGATTTCATGATGTTTAGATGTACATTAGAGTGTTGGAATCAATTAAAAAACGTGTGTACATCACTTAGGAACTAGTACGAAAAAATGGGAAATGAATGGGATGAACTGGCGTCCTTGGATCTCTGAGAGGCGTGGGGCACCAAACCACAAATTTCAGAGGCCAAGCAGGGCGCTCTGGCTAGCGTGGCACCCTAAGGCCCTGCGAACAGAAATTGTCATATGGGGCTATTGGAGGTGCGGTGCCCTAGGGCCCTACAGACAGTCGTTTTGACTTTTATCCTCCATTTTTTAATATCAAACCCCTCTAAACTTCCATAGTTATTTCCCCAAACACTTAGTATCATTATTACCTTCAATATCAAATAGATTTGGCTTGAAAAACAACCCAGAAACACGAACAAATCAACACTAGGCATGCAACAAGTCAACCAACAGGAATTCAACAATGTTTTTGAAGAACTTCACTTTTCATCATTCAATCTATACAAAATCGCTGAATTTAAATAAGTTGGTGTGTGGGTGAACTAACCCAACACGAAAAGATCTCACATACCTTGATAAGGATCACCTTCGACGAATTCCACTCGCAAACCTTGGTGTTCTTTGCGAATTAGTGCCTTTTCTCTCTTTCCTTCGTCTCTTCTTTCTTCTCCAAGCCCTAAACGTAAAGTTTAATTTTCCAATCTGAACTAAAACTTATTTTTACCCCAAATAAACCCGTAAAACGAAATAAGAAATTAATTGATGAAAATACTAGTTTTTCCTTCCTTGAAACCGGATTGGGTTTTTCCTTAATTCAACAACCCAACTTCCGAAAAACGTATCTCCCTCATAGGATATTGAAAATGTGCAAACTCAACAGCATTGAAATGATCTTTTTAAGGCATTTCCATTTATATCAAAAACTACCTCTAACTCCTCCTAATCTAGGAGTTATGACTGTTTGAAAATGAAAAAAATTCACATTCTTAACTTAGGAAATATTCTAGATTTTTCCATTTTTTTCAAAATTGATTCTTTTTAGTATCTTATCTTTTTTGAGTTACGAGATGTTAAAATAGTAATGTAATTTCCTATATTCTTGTTTGTATTTTGGGGTTGTTTGTCTTTGTTTGTATCCTTGTTTGGATAAATTACTTACATACACTACTTTATTTTTCATAATTTCCATTATTCCCTACAATAATAATATATCTCAAAAATCCCTCTTTTTCCTCCTAAACCCCAGTGTTCCAGATACATAAAATTTCAAAACTCAAAACATATGTTTCTCTTCCTAATTTTCCTCCCTTAATCTCTCCCTACTTCACTCCCTCAATCTTTATTTCCTTTCTTTTTTTATTTTCAGATTAGCTCTCTCACCATCATATCATTCCATTACTTTTTCCAGGAATCCAAGTAATTTTTCGCTCTGAAATTCTTTTCGAAGACCTACCATATCTCCTCTTTTCCACATTCACAAATTGTATAAGGAAAAGGGAAAGAGATAATGAATTCCCATTGTTCCAGATAACATTTTTTTCTAGAGAATCCTCTTTTGTTGGTGAAAACACTTTTTATAGTTGGGAGTAAAAAAACGATACAGAAGTTGATGTGGAGTAAAGAAAGAAGTGTAGGGGGATTTCTTCGTCACTTTTTTTTGGTTTCAACAGATTAATTGTTTGATTTTTCTGATATTTTGTTGCTCATCCTTTATAATACATATGATTTCAAAAATATACATAAATAGATATGTCTAATGTCTCTAAATCAATGTATCTCATTTATTTTAATTAATAAGTTAAAATTTGTAAGTGCCATCATTGATATGATACATATCTGTTACAATAACTTTTGTTTTATGCAATATATTATATTAGTATTTAAGGTATTAATACATAACCCTAATATTATTGAATATTCAATGAGTTTGATCATATTCAATATAAATGTTGTCGATACATAAACAATACCTAATGTATCATTTACATGTATCATCAATCTTAGTCAGATTTAAAAGGTTATTAGCAGTAACAAATCAGTTGTGTTTATGTATCTGAACTCTTCAATATTTGTCTTACCCCCAATTATAATGTTGATACATAAATCATAATGTTCTATAATTGAAGCATTATATATCATATCTAATAATACATATATGATACATATTCACTCTTTGACAAACTAGCACTGTATGTATATGATACTTAATAACTAGGTCACAATAATGTATCGATCTAAAATAAAATATTTTATGAAAATCTTTACTTTTCTAATGTATCTGATAGGATTACAATATTTAGACATTTACTAAATGCTTTAGTAATAGTAATCTATAATGAGTAATATATTCTTCTTTCTACAACATCCACAAGGTATCCATCTAGTTGAAATCCATCACAATTACATACTTTGCTTGAAAGAAACAATATTTTTTCTTTCAGCATCAAATTAACACATAACGACACAATTTTTTAACCATCTTATAGCATGTACCAGATACATTAAAATTATCAATGATACAACCATTCAACAAAATCCAATATATATATATATATATATATATATATATATATATCACCCACACTTGTTTATAGATCAAAATAAGTAATTTACATATCCTGATTGTTACACTATTTATATGTTCAATATACACAACAATAGGTTGAACCCTAGTACAGTTATACCTATTTGTTGTACACACCGATATTCAAAACATATATGATCAATCTCAATTGTTAATCTACTTATTACATGCATCATATACAATATATTATGATGATACATTCTATACAAATCTCATCTAGATACAAAATATTTATTACATCAATATTCATAGATTCAAAATTACAATATACGCGCGTCGTTTGCTACTAATGTATCATGACTTATATATTTTTATATCAAAAAGAAAAACAAAACCATAAATGAGTTTTTTTGTAATTAATCACTAGATTTTGTTTATGCCGAAGAAAAATGTCCAAAGGTAATGACCAGTACTTTGTTTTAGTTGTTAGAGTACCAAAACTCATGTAACACTGCAGTGTGTACAACATTAAGCAGTTAAACTTGAATTTTATCAACTACAATATGATTCAACGCGCGGTATACGTCCTCCTTTTCAGTTTGTCAGGCGTAATGATTCTAAAGATGTTGTAGAGCATTTTATACATCACTTGTGATCCCGAATAGTAACATATAATGCTCAAAAAATGGATATATATATATATATATATATATATATACACACACACACACATATATATATATATATATATATATATATACACATATATATATATATATATATATTTGGATCTGCAACTGCACTTGAGAAAAATATTAGTTATTAGGAACTTCTCAGATTCGTTAATTTTTTCTAAACAAGACCGAATTAACTTCTCTGAAATCAAATTAAAGTTTAAGAAACGAAAGATGAAAAAGGGTAATAGAAACTTACTTATTGACAGAGGGATCGTGTTAGCAATTTAGTAGCATCCAAGGTTGTCCAATCAGATCTATGTATAAATTGAATTCAAATTACTCAACGATTTATTATATTCAGTGATTTCGACTTGATGATTCGAAATCGTGAATCGTTTATCTAATCATCTACAATGATGGATTTGAGACTCAAGATTCAGATGACCCATTAGCTATTATTCAATTATTGAATAGAAAAAGGGTCATCTAAAATGACGTTTGGGCCTACTTTAGAATTTTTTAGATGACGCATTAAACATTATTCAATTTATGAATAAAAGAAGGGAAAATTTTCAAAACAATAATATTTTAGTATTTAATAGGATCTCTTGTCAACACTTTTAATATTTATTTAAAATGATAATATTTTAATTTTATATTAGACTAATTTTTATATTTATTTAATTTATTTAATTAGAAAGAATGCAAATCTTTAACATTAGAATGTAGAAAATCAAGGGAGAGATATTTTATAAAAGGTAAAATCGCTTAAATCTCTAATTACTAATTTGCTGCAATTGGAAAAATATGAATTGTCATCTCTCTCTCTCTTATTTTTTTAAACACCTTTCACCATTGTTCTACATATTTTCAATATCTATTTTCGAATAACTCTATTGAAATTGAATTTAAGTTTTCATGGATTTGTCTCACTTTTCGTTGGATAATTTTTTTTTAATTAAACAATTCTTATTAAGATCTTGTTATCGATTTTCAATTGTCCATTGATAATCCTCATTCTTCGTAGAAGTGAAGTGGACTGATCATCATTTATGGACAAGTCTCATGTAAGAATTTTTAACTTTATTTATCAAGAGTCATGCATCAATACACACACACGCGCACGCACGCACGCACGCACGCATATATAACAACTTTTTGAATACAATTTTGCAAAATACAACTTTTAAAATATAAAATCAGTCTAGAATATATTTTCTTGTTTAATCAATAGCTAAAAATAAAATTACACCAGTATAAATAATTGATGCATATGAATACAAATACAGATTATAACTGAATTTAACATAGCATACAAAATGATTAATTGAATGCACATGAATATAATATGCATGAAATAAATATACTATTAATTAAAAATATAACTAAAATATAAAACATACAACTTATATACTAATATGAATACAATTTAAATAAGAATGTATATCATTTTAGTTCTCCATAATTTCATTTAAACAAAATAAAATAATCTGAAAATACAATTGACATATAAAATAATACAACTAACAACACTAATATGAACATAAATTGAGTATGAAATGAAATAAATCAAAATATTAACTAAAATTGAAAAAATGTAAACACCAAATACAAAACCTAACGTAAATAGTAAAAAGATCTACTTAAAGAATTAGACTCAAAAGGAAATTTACTAAATAAATAATTCTGAAGTTGAATAAAGTTGGACACAAAATACGTAAGCGTTTAAAGAAAATACAGATGAAAACAAAAAATTTCTGATATTAATCCAAAAAATACAAATCAAAAGAAAGTTATCCAATCAAATGAGAATATGATGCAAATATTTTATTTGATATTTTTCCATTTTAATTTTAAAAAAATAAATAAGAAATAATCTGAAAGAACAAGAAAAAGAATAAAATTAAGGGAAAAGAGTCTAATATGCCCCTCAACTTTTTCATTTAGAGATAATATACCCCTTGTTAGGAAAATGACTCATATATATCCCTTTTAATCCTCGTCAAACATATTTTTTTTTACTCTTTTTATTTGTTTCAATGACTAATTTAGAATTAATATTTTGATAATTAAATTTATTTATGTTTCACTAATATTCTTGTAAAACTTATTGTAGATGACCAAATTTTTTTCCTTCGAATACAAAAATCAAATTATAATATAGACAAAAAAATAGTTTAAATTTTTTTCTTCTTTAAACTAAGGAATGAAAAAAGAAAATAAAATAAGAATAAGAATAAGAATAAGAAACTCAAATAACTATTATAAAAGAAGTCAAAAAATAATTTATACATCAACCAAAT
Organism: Solanum lycopersicum; assembly: GCF_036512215.1. Lineage (NCBI taxonomy): Eukaryota > Viridiplantae > Streptophyta > Magnoliopsida > Solanales > Solanaceae > Solanum > Solanum lycopersicum. The sequence goes on along the minus strand of NC_090809.1, from coordinate 46,134,819 downwards.
TAAACTATACCTTGAACTTTGATGAAAGAATTATATATACCCCTGAATAATTTTAATAAAAATAAAAGTAAAAAAAATATAAGTATAAAACTATTTTTTTTAACTTCCTCTAAATGAAGAATATATGTGAGGTCATTTTGTAACGACTGGGGTACTTGTTTGCCGTTTGTATAACGGTAAGGGCATATATGAGCCACTTTAATAACGAGGAGTTATCTGTTCTAAATGACAAAGTTGAGGGGTATATCAGACCATTTTACATAAAATTAATGAATATAGAGAAAATGAAATTGATGTTGAGTGACAATATAATGTATTTTAGGAGGATAATTATAGGTATATAATTTGCTATAAAAACAATATATGAGAGAGAACATGTGATCAATGTGAAATAAATTAGGAAGTAAACTAGGATACATTATATTTTTCTAAATATTGCTACAAATGACATCTTTAATAATTATTTTAAAGTGTTGTTGTTTAACAGTTATGTTTAAAATTATGATTAGTTAGCTAATTTTTTCCAAAAGAAATGGGTCATCTAAAAGGGTAATGTTGTCTTTTAATTAATCTGCAAAAAAAGGAGAATTTTTCATAGGAAACTTACATAAATATACTATAATAAAAAAATATTTACCATTTATTACAATAATATATTTTTTTCACTTGATTAGTTTTAATTCATTTATAATATAAAAATTTAATACTTATTACAAAAACAATTTATTATTCACATATAATACAGGTTTTAATGGAGAATAATACATTTATCACACATTTTAATACATTTATAATACAGTGTGTCAAATTGTTACCAAACAAACATAACATATTTCAAAAAACAATTATAATTCATATGCATTGTGTACGTATTTACTTTTAATTCATATTGTAGATTTAACACATTGATATAAATGGTAATAAATAAAAAAATATCGCTAAAATCAGTAATTATTTATTAAAATATATCAATTTATGTAATTTTTCAAAATTTCATTGGTCATCTTAAGTGACACCTTGGGAAAACAAAATGCCCAATGCATGCATTGACTCTTAAGTTTTCAAGAAGAGTGGGGGGGTTTAATGCTCAACAATTATTTAAACTCCATTCTTCTTTCATTTCAAGGGGGAAAACAGAAGAGAAAAAAAACCAAGAAATATTGGAAGAAGAAAAATCATAAGAAAAAAAAGAAGTCTTCTTCTAAAATATATATTTTATTTTTGGTGGTCTTTCAAATTTAATCAAACTTGCTTCCAGTATTGGCTTGTCATCTACTTCAGGTATCTCTCCTACATTTCACAATGTAATCTTGAATTATTGTTTATGTTCTTTTTTATGATTTTGATTAAGTTGTTTGTATTAAATTTGTGTAATTTAGTTTAGTTTATTGTGATAATGTTTATTATTATGTACATATATATTTATTACTTATGTGTAGTATAATTTAATCTTATCTCATTTTAGAATTGATAAGTAAATTCATGCTTTGCTAAAATAATAATAATAACAATCTCAAAAAAATGTATCTTTAGTTTCTACTCACTTTAAGAAAAATATAAGAATCTATTTTCTGCAAAAATAAAAATGTAAATCTGATCATTTCCTAAAAAAAAAATCTAGTCATTTTTGCAAACAATGTAAAATCGGGTCATTTTGCAAAAAAAAAAAAAGTGTAAATATGGTATTTCAAAAAAAAATTCTCTTAAGTAAATATATGAAATGGTTATTGATATGAAATACAAAATTTACTAATTTGGCTTAGTAATCTAACTAATCGATAAAAATAGCTATTTTTGCAATCTTCTTTCAAAGAGAACAATGTGGTCATTTTGCATAAAACTATTGTATCAATTTGTTTTAAAAGTAGACTTAATTAGTAGTCGGTAAAAAAACAAATATCTTTTTTTTCTTTTGTTGTTATTGTCAAGTAGTAATACTTAAATGCCTATTGTTTCTTTTCATAAAAAAATGTTAACATGCAATTTTCAAAAAAAAAAACATTCTCTTGTCTATATGTTGCAACATATTCGTTTATTAATTTCTTTTATCATTATTAAAAAATTGAGTGATTAGTTATCATTTTTTAGAAAAAAAATAAAATTTTAAGTACAAACATGTGTTTGGATACGATCTTTAGTGTGTACTTTTTTCTAAAAGGGTCTTGTGTTTGGTTACACTCCAGTAAATGAAGGAACAACAGTAGGACCCCATAGGTCAGAATGAATAAGTTGAAAAGGTGCAGTTGTACGCTTCTCAGATAAAGTAAAAGGTAATTTATGAGATTTAGCAATTGAACAGGAGTAACAATTGTTTACATGAATGTAAGAAAAACCTAATTGAGACATTAAAGAATTTATTATTTGAGTAGACGTGTGACGCAGACGACTGTGCCACAATAGACTGTGGCCATCAACCGAAATAGCCTCCGGAGCCACAGGAACGCTTTCTGAAACTGGGTGGGCAGACAAACTTGTTCCAGGAAGAACGTACAGACCATGCTCATAGGGGTCCTGAAAAATCACCATCTTGGTAGTATTGTCTTGGATCTTAAAATCATTAGAGGTGAACAAGAGTGAGCAATTATTGTCTTTTGTGAATTGGTGAACTTAAAGGAGATTGGTCTTAATAGAAGGGACGTGGGTAAGGTTACCTAGGTGAAAGATAGCGGTGGGGGTTTTAATGGTACCCGTGCCAGTGTGAGAAATATTAAGGGACTCACTGTTGAAAACAGTAATACCATTGGAGCCCTGATATGGATTTGGAGCGTAAAGCTTGGATAGATCAGAAGAAACGTGCATGTTGGCCCCAATATCCAACAGCCATTCAAAGGAAGGGCCGGCTTGAGATGCATAATTGGCACGGTTATCACTATTTCGGCTCTTCTCATATCGAAACCAGCAACGAACAACGGTGTGTCCTGTTTTCTGACAGATTTGACAAGTTGGACGATCCCGCTCGTAAGTGCCCTGCCTGTCGCTGGAAGATGATTGGCCGCCGCTGCCGAAGGAGTGCAGGCTGTAGTTACTGCCGTGCTGTTGACCGTCGTATGGCGGACGACTTCCCTTCCGACTGCCGCGCCCGCGGCCTACGCTGTTTCTGCCGTAGCCTCTGCGGCTCCCCTGCTGGCCACCACCACGCCCCCCGCAATAGTTCTTGCTTGCGGTGAGGGCGGTGGCTGGCTCCATAACACCGGCTTCTCGGAGAAGAAGTTTGCTCTCCAGATCCACGTTGATTTCTTCACTTTTTAGCCACGAGGAGAGAGTAGCCAGGTCAACGGGCTTTTGCGAACCGCATGTTTAATGGAGGAGTAAGCTGATGGGAGCCCCCGAACGACGCACATGGCGAGATCTTTTTCGGGAATGATTTCGATCATGGTGTCGAGGGTTGTGATAATGGTGGAGACCTCGTCTAAATACTCCGCCATAGTTTTCGTGCCTTTGGTAATTGTGTGGACACGATCACGCAATTGAAAAATATAAGAGTGGGAAATTGATGCATAGTGTGTTGCGAGGGCCGTCCATAGGGCTGAAGCACTTGTGTAGGATCGTACGTATTTCTGAACCGTGGGAGATATGACCGCAATCAAACATGATTGGATCTGTCCATCCATGGCTTTCCAAGCGGCATGGGCCGGATTGGTTTTTTCTGATTTGTCTATGGCGGTGATGATTGCCAGTGGCGGTTCTGTGCTTCCATCGACGTATTTGAGAAGGTAATTGGCCTCAAGGGCTGTAAGAACGGTGATTTTCCATGTAGGGTAATTTATGTCTGATTATTTTTTGGGAATCAGGGCATGAAGATGCCTGAGAAGGAGTTTAACTCCAGAAGGAAGTGAATCTAGAGGATCCACCTTGGTTGTCATTACTGCCACTGCCCAAGAGAAGAGAGGGAACGATCGTTGCCCTAAAGAGAAAAAAAAAACCTAGAGAAAAGAAGATCTAGTTTTTCTGGCTCTTGATACCATGAAGGAATATTGATTGTATTGAAGTGTTAATGGAATACATGGGAGATATATATAGGATATATAGGAAGGAGTACTAATCCTAATAGGACTAGGATTAAGGAGTACTAATCATAATAGGACTAGGATTAGTACACAGTAAATACTAATATTATTTTATACTATTTATTTAATACTATCTGTTATTAGTGAAGAAAGTAAGTTCTTCTCATTTTCAAACGGATTCTATCTAAGGATAAGTTAGAGTCAGTTTTTGACATGGTTGGAAATCCCATGGAGAGATCTTTTCAATACCGTCGGGTTTGCGTATTTTCGATATCGTATGAGAGAGATATTCCTACAAGAAGTTGGGCTGTTGAAGTAAGAAAGTCTCAATCCGGATTTTGAAAAAGGGCAAAGTAGAATTTTCACCAATTAATTTCCTATTTCTTTTTAGGGGTTTATTGGGGTAAAAAAAAGTTTTAGTTCAGATTGAAAAATTAAAATTTACGCTTAGGGTTTGATGAAGAAAGAAAAGAAGATGGAAAGAGAGAAAAGTCAAGAATTCGGAAAGAATGCCAAGGTTTGTGAGTGGAATTCGTCGAAGGTGAAACCTATCAAGGTATTTGAGATATTTTAGTGTTGGGTTAGTTCACCCACACACAAACTTGATTTAGTTCAGTGATGTTGAGTTGGTTGAATGCTAAAAAGTGAAGTTCTTGAAGAACATTGTTGAATCCTTGTTGGTTGAGTTGTTGCATGCCTAGTGTTGATCTGATTCATGTTTCTGAATTGTTTTTCGAGTAAAATCTAATCGGTATTGAGAGTAATAATGATCCTAAGTGTTTGGTGAAAGAACTATGGAGTCTTAGAGGGTTTAGAGATGCAAAATGGAGGAGAAAAGTTGAAACGCCTGTGTATAGGGCCTTGGGGCGCCTCGCCTCCCATAGACCCCATAGGAAAATCTCTGTCCATAGAGCCTTTGGGCACGGCGCCATCCAGAGCGGCCTAGCGTGGCCACTGAATTTTGGGGCCTAGTGCCCCACGCTTCTGAAAGTGCCATGTATGCCAATTAACCCCAATCATTCCCCAACTTTTCGTACTAGTTCCTATGTGATATACCAATTTTCTTAGTATATTCCAACACTCTAAGATACATCTAAACAACATGAAATTATCCTTAAACATGAAAATTTTAACCTTGAATCCAATATACAATTCAAGGAAAGTTAAGATCAAAGTCAAAGAAGGTAAGAGTTAAGTTCTAAGGTTAAGAAGTAAGTCAAAGAAAAATTTCTTAAAGTTTCAAGAGTCTTTGCTAAACGTTTTAACTTAAAGTTAAGTTCAATAAAGAAGAAAGAGTAAAGAGTTGAAGTTCTTCCTTCAAACAAATATAAGGGAACTAAATATTTTCTAAGAGTTTATTTAAGACTCAAGTTTCAAGTTAAGCAAAAAGTAAAGAGTTGAGTTCTCTTCTCAAAAAGTTATTAGCGAATTAAGTATTCCCAAAGAAGTTATAAATGTTCTCACATTTAAGATAAGAGGAAACTAAGACTCCAAGGGAGCTTTCTAAAGTTAAGTATATTTTTGGGAGCCAAAGAAAGTTGTTTTTAAAAAAGCATGAGCTAAGTATATTTTTGGGAGTATTATTGAGCATTGATGTGAAGATGAGAGTTCATACTAACTCAAGTCTTCATGAAAACCACGTAGCCATCATGGGTATTAACTAGTCATACTTTTTAGATGATTAAGTAATTTAAGCTAGTGTAACCACTAAGTTAAGTAGTTCTATGAGATGACAAAGTATAGGATAATTCTGATAGTATGGGAAATACAATGTATCACCACTTAGGCTCAAAGTGGTGGTTGTCGGTTAGAAAATCTCCCATAGAAACTATATTACTTCATATATAAGTAAAGTTGAGTTTGTTATTGCATTTTCTTTAACGAACTAAGTGTTTACATTATTTTACAAGCTTTTATATATTGCATATGTCTTGTTTCTTTATTAAGTCAAGTTATTAATGAGTTGAGAAAAGCCAAGGTATGTGTCCTTTATTACTCTTTTTCACGCTTAAGTTGTTGTTAGCATTCCCACTCGCATACTCGTACATTTAATGTACTTATGCCAGTTGGTATGCATCGTATCATGATACAGAAAAGGGTAACTAGGATCGACATAATCCATCTCTTTGTTTATCCAGCTGAGCATTCAAAGTCAGTGTTGAGTCTCCTTAAATTCTCGAGGACATATATATATATATATTGCTTTTTGTTTTTATTTTATAGGATGTTGTGGGTTTTTTCCCAACTTCCATGTTAGTATTATTCAGACTTCATAGATAGTCAAACAATTAAGTTTTAAGTTTATTCTTTGTATTACAAATGTTTTTCTATGAGACTTAAGTACTATTTTTTACAAGTTATTTAATTACAGTAATTTATGAGAATGTTTTCTTATGTTTAGCTAAGTCTTCCACTGAGTTAAGTCTTCATGGCCAAGGGTCTGCTCAAGGCCAACAATGGTCATTGAATGCCGGCCACATCTAGGGTGTAGGCTCAGGGCATGACAAACTTGGTATGAGATCACAAAGTTCAAGACTCCTAGGGAGTATATGAAGTTGTGTTTATACAGTCCTAGTTATCGATGTGAAATGCACCAGATCTATAATTAGGATGCTGCAACATTCAGGAATTCCTTACTTATTTCATATTCCTTTTTATGCATTAGATTTTATCTCTAATTCGTGCTTGCGTGTGTTTCAGATAACCATGCCTCCACAAAGAGAAGTAAGAGGTCGTCGAGCTAGGTTAAATGTAGAGGAACTAGAGTTGCCAATGCACCTCAAGTTAAACAACAAAGGGAAGTTACCAACCTGTGTTCCGTCAGGCTATTGCGATGTTAAGCCTTGCAGTGACTAAACAAGTCGGTCAACAACAAAGAGCTCGACTATGAGAGGCTTCAACTTCGAGTATTTGTGAATTCTTGGAATATTTCTTTCCCTCAGAATTGAAAAAGGCTAAGGTACGAGAATTCCTTACACTGAAATAGGACTCTTTGAGTGTGCATAAGTATGTGTTGGAGTTCACCTATCTGTCCCTCTATGCTCATTAAAATGGTTAAAGATATGAGAAACCAAATGAGCTTGTTTGTCGATGGACTGGGTCATGCCTTAAGCCAAGAGGGAACGGATTCAATGTTGATAGGAGACATGGACATATAGAGGTTGATGGCTTATGTGCATCAGTTAGAAGAGAAGAAGCTGAGGGATAGAGAAAAGTATAGAAGCAAGTAAGCTAAGATGGGGAATGAATCTGGGCAGCAAAAAGGTGGTATGGATCATCAAGAATTTCAGGAAAAAAAAAGGGCCAGCATCATCATCTTCTAGTGCTCCTGTACACAAAGGTAAACATCATGGACAAAATTCGCAGAACTTCAGAGCTAGACTAACACAGTCTAAAGGAAGTGTGGCATAGAGAGGTAATTGGGCTCCTACATGTGCTAAGTGTGATAGAACCCACTCAAGTAAATGTCTTGATGTCCAGACAAGTTACATGAAGTGTGGTCAAGAGGGTGACTTCATGAGAGAGTGACCTAATAACGAAAGAGTAGTGTAAATCCAAGCCCAATCTTCATCAATTGCTCCACCAAAAAGGGCTGCACCTAGTGGAGCCATTTCTTGTACTGGTGGGAGGGAAAACCGCCTATAAGTAATGACTACCCGCCAAGAGTAAGAGAACTCTCCAGATGTTTTCACTGGTATGATCAAAGTCTTTACTTTTGATGTTTATGCTTCACTAGACCCATGAACAAGTCTGTATTTTGTAACTCCTTATGTTGCAAATAAGTTTTAAATTCTTCATGAGAAACTTTGTGAACCCTTATGTGTTTCTACACCTATTGGGAGTCTATTCTAGAGGAAAGAGTCTATCGTGATTGTTCTATTTATGTCAATCACAAGAAAACCATGGCTGACCTACTGGAGTTAGACATGGTAGAGTATGATGTAGTTCTAGATATGTATTGGCTTTATGCATGTTATACATCAATCGACTGTATCATTTGAGTTGTAAAGTTTGAGATTCCTAATGATCCAATTATAAAGCGGAGTAGTAGTTCAGTAGTGTCTAAGGGTTGTTTCATTTTGTACTTTAAGGCGAGAAAGTTTGTTTCAAAGGGATGTATCTCTAACTTAGCCCTAGTTAATGACTCAAGTGCTGAGGTACCTTACCTTCAATCAGTTTTTATGGTAAAAGAGTTTCCAAAAGTTTTTCCAGATTATCTACTCGTAGTCCCTCTGAAGAGAAATAGACTTAGGCATATACATCATTCCAGATACTCATCCTATATTTATTCGACAATATAGAATGGCACCAATTGTCTCAACTTAGGCGCACTAGTCTTGTTTGTAAGAAAGAAATATGGTTCCATTAGGATGTGTATAGATTACCACCAATTAAACAAGTTTACCATCAAAAGTAAATACCCTCTTCCAAGTATTGATGATCACTTCGACCAGCTTCAGGGTGCCACCTATTTCTTAAAATTTGATCTCAGATCTGGCTACAATCAGTTGAAAGTTAAGAAACACGATATTTTGAAAACAACTTTTAGAACCAGATATTGGGATTATGAGTTTTTGGTCATGTCATTTGGTTTAACTAATGAACCAACAACGTTCATGAACTTTATAAATTGAGTCTTTAAACCTTGGATATGTTTGTTATCGTCTTCATTAATGATATACTAATCTATTCAAGGAATGAAGGAGATCATGTTAGTCACATAAGCATAGTCCTTCAGACTTTGGAAGATAAAGAATTATAGGCAAAGTTCTCAAATTTTGAGTTTTGTCTTACGACTCTGACATTCTTGGAACACATAGTTTCTTGTGATGGGATTGGAGTTGATACCCAAAAGAAAGAAACAGTTCAGATTTGGCCTAGACCCACATCTCCAACTAACATTAGGAGTTTCTTGGGTTTGGCTGGCTATTATAAAAGGGTTGTTGAGGGGTTTTCCTCTATTTCGTCTCCATTGACCAAGTTGACTCAGAAGACGATTAAGTTTCAATAGTCTGAAGCTTATGAGAAAATCTTTCAGAAGTTGAAGAAGAGGTTGACTACTATCCCAGTCTTGACCTTACTATAAGGTACTCAAGGTTTTGTGGTGTATTGTAATGCATCTAGAGTTTGGTTGTGATATGTCTTAATGTAGAATGACAAAGATATAGCTTATGCCTCTAGATAGTTGAAGCCTCATGAGAAGAACTACCCAACCCATGACTTAGGATTGACTGTTGCAGTATTATCTTTGAAGATATGGCATCACTATTTGTATGGTGTTCATGTTGATATATTCACTGATCAGAAGATCCTACAATATGTGTTCACCAATAAAGACCTCAATCTTAGACTGAAGAGGTAGTTATAATTACTCAAGGATTATGACATAAGTATTTTTTAACACCCAAGTAAGGCTAATGTGGTTTTTGATTCTTCATGCAGGTTATCCATGGTGAGTACCGTCATGTTGAGGGAGAAAAGATGGAGTTAGCCAAAGATGTACACAAACTTGCACGCCTTGGAGTCACACTTATGTATTCTACAGAAGGAGGGATAGTTGTGACAAAAAGGGGCTGATTCATCACTAGTGTCAGAACAAAGGAGGTTACATCACTAGTGTCAGAACAAAGGAGGGATAGTTGTGACAAAAAGGGGATGATTCATCACTACTTGGAGTCAATGTAGCTTATGAGTTAGAGCTACCACAAGAGTTAGCAGCGGTTCAACCGGTATTTCATATACCCATATCAAAGTAGTGCATGGGTGATCATTAATTGATAGTACAACCTGAAAATGTTGGGATTATGTATAGTTTATCCTATGAGGATATTCTGATTCAGATTTTAGATCGCCACGTTCGCAAGTTGAGAACAAAGGAGGTTGCATCAATTTGTTGAAGAAGAAGAGGATAAGAGGAAGAGATATCAACATCTCTTTGAATCCAGAGAGAATGCAAATCAAGGTACTACTTCTCTTCTTGGTACTTTATAAAATATGAGTAAGCATGTGGTTACTTGTTTTTATTTGTTGAGGTGTTGAACTTGAAAATACTATCCTTAACTTAACGAAAGAAATCCCATTTGACGATGAATGTCCCTAAGGGGGAGATTTTGTAAGATCTCACAATTATAAATAGCTAGGAATAATTTAATTTTTGAATTCCTCATTATCCCTCATGTTCTCTTCCTCAGCCTTCTGCAAATAGACCATCAACCCATAGATATCTATGTCACCTATTAGCATTGTTGACTTTGCCTTTCTTACATGGAAAATGACACATCCTAACAATGAACATAATCATCTTTCTTCTCATATCAATAAGCATTTCTTTGTTTCTCTTAGTTTATGGGGAAAGAAACGCCTCATGGTGGCAGTCTAATAAACGAACCCAAGTCACAAATGGTTATGCATAAGCACGAATTAGAAAGAATTTCTCGAGGTAAAATTCCAACGCACAAAATGATTATGAAATAAGTGAAGGAATTTTGTAAATGTTGCAGCCTCCTAATAACATATGTGGCGCGCTTCACACCCATAATTAGGAACCTTTAGTAATGGCTTCATAGACTCCATAGGAATCTTAAAATTTGGTCTCTAATACCATGTTTTTCATGCCCCGAGCCTACACCATGGGCGAGACTAACATTCGAAGACCATTTTTGGTTCCAAGCGAACCCCTGGCCTAACTTACTTACTCAGCGGAAGACTTTAAACATTAATACAAGGAATTAAAATGAACTTACTCACTGTTTAAAAGATAACTTAGAACATTTTTAAAGATAAACATTCTTAGTTAGCAAAAATATCAACTCAAGTCTTTTTACATAATGAATAAAAATGTAGAGACAACTAGATGCTAAATGTCTATGTATCAAGCCACTAATTACTAAGATGTATGTTAGGATAAGACACACGATCATCCTAACAATTGATAGGTACTGCAGTAAATGAAAAAAGAGCTCATTGGAAATCAATGAGGCTCACCAATTGACTATGAGTGATCAACCTGATAAATGATGCGTTGGATGTTGATCCTTGTTATTTGCGTCTACATCAAAGGACGATACATAACAATTGACATCATTACATTTTAAGCATGTGTATGTAAGTTAGATTTCTAAACATAATATAGGCTTGAAATAATTTTAAAGAACACTTATTTTGGCTCTACTCGACTCATAAATAACTTAACTCAAAATAAATCAAGGAAACACATGTAATATATGTAAATTTTTTAAAACATTTGTGAACAACTAATTTTTTACGTGTTTATTTTACTCCTATAACATATAGTTGTCACAACCTGAGCCTACACCTGGACGTGGATGGCACTCAATGACCATTGTTTGCCTTGAGTGGACCCTTAGCCTGGTTTTGTTAACTCAGAGAAAGACTTAACTCACTACAAGAAACGTTCTCATAAAAAAATTGAATTAAATAACTTGGCCAAAAATGACACTTAACTCTCATAATAGAATATATGCAATACAAAGAAGAGACTCAACGCTAAACTGTCTGACTGTCTATGAAGACTATAAAATACTAAGATGGATGTTGGGACAGACCCCACAACATCCTTTAAGAAAAAAGACTGAAAAGGCAATAAATGTGTCCTCTAGAATGTAAGGAGGCTCACCACTGACTCTAAATACTCAGCTGGATCAACGAGGCGGTGGATGATGTTGATCCTTATTACATGCTTCTTCACCATAATAAGATGCAGTCCAACTTGCATCAGGACATTGAATGTATGAGTATACTTGTTTGAATGCTAACAACAACTTAAGCTTGAAAAAGAGTAAGAAGAAACACTAAACATGGCTCTACTCATATAATGTATAACTTGACTTAATACAAAGCAATAAAGCATATGCAATGTATAAAAGCTTGTAAAACAATGAAAACATTTAGTTCGTTAATGAAAATGCAGTAACAACATAACTATACTTATATATTAAGTATTATAGTTTCTATGGAGATTTTTTAACCAACAACCATCACTATTAGCTTGAGTGATGGTACAACATCCTACCTCATGTTGCAAGAGCACCATCCTATACCTTGCCGTCATTATAGATATTGAACTACTAAGTGATTCCAATAGTCTATGCTAAAAGCACAAAGGAACCATTTAACAAATTTGACTCTTCTTCTGTCCATGCTTGCTACATGGTTTATGGAGGCTTGAGTTAATATGAACTCACGTCCCATATCGGTGCTCAATACTACTCCCAAAAATACTTGAGCTCATATATTTTTTTAAAATAACTTCTTCTCTGGTTCGAGGAAATTGCTCAAACTTATCTTTAAACTATCTCTTGGAAATCATAGTTTCCTCTTTACTAAAATTAGCAAAAGGCTCTCTTGGAAGTCTCAACTTCTTTTCTTTTTAAAAATGTTAACTCTTAGGGAATACTTAGTTGCCTTATAACTTTTGAGAAATAAACTCAACTCTTTACTTTTTGGTTTAACTTGAAACTTTATTCTTAAATCAACTCTTAGGAAATACTTATTTCCTTTATATTTCTTTGAACGAAAGACTTCAAATCTTTAATCTTTACTTAACTTGAAACTTCAGCCTTAAAATAATGTTGAAACGTTTATTAAAGACTCTTGAAAACTTGAAGAAACTTTACTTGGACTTACTTCTTAACCTTTAGACTTAACTCTCAACTTCTTAGACTTTGATCATAACTTTCGTTGAATTGGATTATAGATTCAAGGTTCATGATCTCATGTTTATGAATGATTTCATGATGTTTAGATGTACCTTAGAGTGTTGGAATCAATTAAGAAACGTGTGTACATCACTTAGGAACTAGTACAAAAAAATGGGAAATGAATGGGATGAACTGGCGTCCTTGAATCTCTAAGAGGCGTGGGGCACCAAACCACAAATTTCAGAGGCCAAGCAGGGCGCTCTGGCTAGCGTGGCACCCCAAGGCCCTGCGAACAGAAATTGTCATATGGGGCTATTGGAGGTGCGATGCCCTAGGGCCCTACAGACAGGCGTTTTGACTTTTATCCTCCATTTTTTTAATATCAAACCCCTCTAAACATCCATGGTTATTTCCCCAAACACTTAGTATCATTATTACCCTCAATATCCAATACACTTGGCTTGAAAAACAACCCAAAAACACGAACAAATCAACATTAGGCATGCAACAACTCAACCAACAGGAATTCAACAATGTTTTTAAAGAACTTCACTTTTCATCATTCAATCTATACAAAATCGCTGAATTTAAATAAGTTGGTGTGTGGGTGAACTAACCCAACACGAAAAGATCTCACATACCTTGATAAGGATCACCTCCGACGAATTCCACTCGCAAACCTTGGTGTTCTTTGCGAATTAGTGCCTTTTCTCTCTTTCCTTCGTCTCTTCTTTCTTCTCCAAGCCCTAAACGTAAAGTTTAATTTTCCAATCTGAACTAAAACTTGTTTTTACCCCAAATAAACCCGTAAAACGAAATAAGAAATTAATTGGTGAAAATACTAGTTTTTCCTTTCTTGAAACCGGATTGGGATTTTCCTTAATTCAACAACCCAACTTCCGAAAAACGTATCTCCCTCATAGGATATTGAAAATGCGCAAACTCAACAGCGTTGAAATGATCTTTTTAAGGCATTTCCAACTATATCAAAAACTACCTCTAACTCCTCCTAATCTAGGAGTTATGACTGTTTGAAAATGACAAAAATTCACATTCTTAACTTAGGAAGTATTCTAGATTTTCCCCTTTTTTTCAAAATTTATTCTTTTTAGTATCTTATCTTTTTTGAGTTACGAGATGTTAAAATAGTAATGTAATTTCCTATATTCTTGTTTGTATTTTTGGGTTGTTTGTCTTTGTTTGTATCCTTGTTTGGATAAATTACTTAAATACACTACTTTATTTTTCATAATTTCCATTATTCCCTACAATAATAATATATCTCAAAAATCCCTCTTTTTCCTCCTAAACCCCAGTGTTCTAGATACATAAAATTTCAAAACTCAAAACATATGTTTCTCTTCCTAATTTTACTCCTTTAATCTCTCCCTACTTCACTCCCTCAATCTTTATTTCCTTTCTTTTTTTATTTTCAGATTAGCTCTCTCACCATAATATCATTCGATTACTTTTTCAAGGAATCCAAGTAATTTTTCGCTCTGAAATTTTTTTCGAAAACCTACCGGATCTCCTCTTTTCCACATTCACAAATTGTATAAGGAAAAGGGAAAGAGATAATGAATTCCCATTGTTCCAGATAACATTTTTTTTTCCAGAGAATCCTCTTTTGTTGGTGAAAACACTTTCCATAGTTGGTATAAAAAAACGATACAGAAGTTGATGTGGAGTAAAGATAAAAGTGTAGGGGGATTTCTTCGTCACTTTTTTTTTGTTTCAACAGATCAATTGTTTGATTTTTCTGATTTTTTGTTGCTCATCCTTTATAATACATATGATTTCAAAAATATACATAAATAGATATGTCTAATGTCTCTAAATCAATGTATCTCATTTATTTTAATTAATAAGTTAAAATTTGTAAGTGCCATCATTGATATGATACATATCTGTTACAATAACTTTTGTTTTATGCAATATATTATATTAGTATTTAAGGTATTGATACATAACCCTAATATTGTTGAATATTCAATGAGATTGATCATATTCAATATAAATGTTGTCGATACATAAACAATACCTAATGTATCATTTACATGTATCATCAATCTTAGTCAGATTTAAAAGGTTATTAGCAGTAAAAAATCAGTTGTGTTTATGTATCTGAACTCTTCAATATTTGTCTTACCCCCAATTATAATGTTGATACATAAATCATAATGTTCTATAATTGGAGCATTATATATCAGATCCTACAATAGATATATGATACATATTCACTCTTTGACAAACTAGCACTGTATGTATATGATACTTAATAACTAGGTCACAGTAATGTATCGATCTAAAATAAAATATTTTATGAAAATCTTTACTTTTCTAATGTATCTGATAGGATTACAATATTTAGACATTTACTAAATGCATTAGTAATAGTAATCTATAATGAGTAATATATTCTTCTTTCTACAACATCCACAAGGTATCCATCTAGTTCAAATCCATCACAATTACATATTTTGCTTGAAAGAAACAATGTTTTTTCTTTCAGCATCAAATTAACACATAACGACACAATTTTGTAACCATCTTATAGCATGTACCAGATACATTAAAATTATCAATGATACAACCATTCAACAAAATCCAATATATATATATATATATATATATATATATATATATATATATATATATATATATATATATATCACCCACACTTGTTTATAGATCAAAATAAGTAATTTACATATCCTGATTGTTACACTATTTATATGTTCAATATACACAACAATAGGTTGAACCCTAATACAGTTATACCTATTTGTTGTACACACCGATATTCAAAACATATATGATCAATCTCAATTGTTAATCTACTTATTACATGCATCATATACAATATATTATGATGATACATTCTATACAAATCTCATCTAGATACAAAATATTTATTACATAAACATTCATAGATTCAAAATTACAATATACGTGCGTCGTTTGCTACTAATGTATCATGACTTATATATTTTTATATCAAAATGAAAAACAAAACCATAAATGAGTTTTTTTTTGTAACTAATCACTAGATTTTGTTTCTGCCGAAGAAAAATGTCCAAAGGTAATGACCAGTACTTTGTTTTAGTTGTTAGAGTACCAAAACTCATGTAACACTGCAGTGTGTACAACATTAAGCAGTTAAACTTGAATTTTATCAACTACAATATGATTCAACGCGTGACATACGTCCTCCTTTTCAGTTTGTCAGGAGTAATGATTCTAAAGATGTTGTAGAGCATTTTATACATCACTTGTGATCCCGAATAGTAACATATAATGCTCAAAAAAATGGATATATATATATATATATATATATATATATATATATATATATATTTGGATCTGCAACTGCACTTGAGAAAAATATTAGTTATTAGGAACTTCTCAGATTCGTTAATTTTTTCTAAACAAGAACGAATTAACTTCTCTGAAATCAAATTAAAGTTTAAGAAACGAAAGATGAAAAGGGGGAATAGAAACTTACTTATTGACAGAGGGATCGTGTTAGCAATTTAGCAGCATCCAAGGTTGTCCAATCAGATCTATGTATAAATTGAATTCAAATTACTCAACGATTTATTATATTCAGTGATTTCGACATGATGATTCGAAATCGTGAATCGTTTATCTAATCATCTACAATGATGGATTTGAGACTCAAGATTCAAGAGAAAATGAAAAATTGATTTTTGATTTTTTTAAAAGTTGTTACAGATTAGAATAGATTGATATTACTCAATCTATGTGATTTGTAGGGAAATGACTCAAAAAAACGTGATTTGTAGGGTCAGAAAATCAGATTTGCATGATTTTGGGGGGGGGGGGGAATCGGTTTTACATTATTATGCAATATTAAGAGCAATAAACAAGTTTATAGTATATCATATATAATGTCTCATATTTATCCATCTGCATGACCTCTTTTTTTTAATCTAACAATATAGATTTATGCAAGTTATACTTATTATTTTTATTGGCCCAAATGACTCAATTTTGTTTGAATTGGGCTGATTTAGATCAAATTCTAATGGCCCAATTAATTTTGACCCGTTCCAATACAAAAGGCCAGGATTGAATCTCAACCAATCATGATACTCTGATCCTAGTGCTTTATGGGACCCTAATAAAAATACAAAACTCCAAAAATTTATTTATTTATATTTCATTTCCTTCTTCCCTATGCTCCCATCTGCCGCCGTCCGGCCACCGTGGACACAACCGTCGGCTGCCACCTCCTTCATATTCAGAAAAATCGTCAAAAATTACCGTCTCTTCCTCTCACGCTCCTCTAAACAAATCCACAAACGATTAATCCTCATCCATAGTCAAACTCCGTATATCTATGAAAAATCAAATATGAATCTTCACTTTTTCCCATAGATTTACAAAGTTCTGGTCATCCCATCCCATATACTTTACGTATATGTGTAGAGCGCTTCAAGGGTTATTCACTGATATACATTTTATGTCCTAAATCCGTCAAAAAAATTTCCAACAAAATATTCTGGCAACCCCCATTCAGTCGAAAATTTATGTAAATCTTTTCATCCTTTCAACCTCTATCTGAATCCGTCATTATAATTTTCTTTTAACCATATAAAGCGTTTTGGTGCTGGATTTTGTATTATTTTATTAGTGTTCTTTAAATTTATCATGTTGAAGTTGACTGTTTGAATTTTGTTTATTATTTATTTATATTTTTCTTCTTTAATCTGTTGTGTTTGATCTACAATATATTTTAGATATATCAATTTTATGTTAGTGGAATGATTTGCTTTTCATTTTGGGGTCTTGGTGAAATGGGTCAACATTGTGGGCATATTTTAGAATTTTCATTAGACCCATTAGCTATTATTCAATTATAAATAAAATATATGGGTCATCTAGAATGACTTTTCCGCCTATTTTAGAATTTTCAGATGACCCATTAGCTATTATTCAATTATTGAATAGAAAAATGGTCATCTAAAATGACGTTTGGGCCTACTTTAGAATTTTTTAGATGACGCATTAAACATTATTCAATTTATGAATAAAAGAAGGGAAAATTTTCAAAACAATAATATTTGAGTATTTAATAGGATCTCTTGTCAACACTTTTAATATTTATTTAAAATGACAATATTTTAATTTTATATTAGACTGATTTTTATATTTATTTAATTTATTTAATTAGAAAGAATGCAAATCTTTAACATTAGAATGTAGAAAATCAAGGGAGAGATATTTCATAAAAGGTAAAATAGCTTAAATCTCTAATTACTAATTTGCTGCAATTGGAAAAATATGAATTGTCATCTCTCTCTCTCTCTTATTCTTTTAAACACCTTTCACCATTGTTCTACATATTTTCAATATCTATTTTCGAATAACTCTATTGAAATTGAATTTAAGTTTTCATGGATTTGTCTCACTTTTCCTTCGATAATTTTTTTTAATTAAACAATTCTTATTAAGATCTTGTTATCGATTTTCAATTGTCTATTGATAATCCTCATTCTTCGTAGAAGTGAAGTGGACTTATCATCATTTATGGACAAGTCTCATGTAAGACTTTTTAACTTTATTTATCAAGAGTCATGCATCAATACACGCGCGCGCGCGCACGCACGCACGCATGCACGCACGCACGCATATATAACAACTTTTTGAATACAATTTTGCAAAATACAACTTTTAAAATATAAAATCAGTCTAGAATATATTTTCTTGTTTAATCAATAGCTAAAAATAAAATTATACCAGTATAAATAATTGATGCATATGAATACAAATACAGATTATAACTGAATTTAACATAGCATACAAAATGATTAATTGAATGCACATGAATACAATATGCATGAAATAAATATAATATTACTTAAAAATATAACTAAAATATAAAACATACAACTTATATACTAATATGGATACAATTTAAATAAGAATGTATATCATTTTAGTTCTCCCTAATTTCATTTAAACAAAATAAAATAACCTGAAAATACAATTGACATATAAAATAATACAACTAACAACACTAATATGAACATAAATTGAGTATGAAATGAAATAAATTAAATATTAACTAAAATTGAAAAAATGTAAACACAAAATACAAAACCTAACATAAATAGTAAAAAGATCTACTTAAAGAATTAGACTCAAAAGGAAATTTACTAAATAAATAATTTTGAAGTTGAATAAAGTTGGACACAAAATACGTAAGCGTTTAAAGAAAATAGAGATGAAAACAAAAAATTTATGATATTAATCCAAAAAATACAAATCTAAAGAAAGTTATCCAATCAAATGAGAATATGATGCAAATATTTTATTTGATATTTTTCCATTTTAATTTTAAAAAAATAAATAAGAAAGAATGTGAAAGAACAAGAAAAAGAATAAAATTAAGGGAAAAGAGTCTAATATGCCCCTCAACTTTGTCATTTAGAGATGATATACCCCTTGTTATGAAAATGACTCATATATATCCCTTTTAATCCTCGTCAAACATATTTTTTTTTACTCTTTTTATTTGTTTCAATGACTAATTTAGAATTAATATTTTGATAATTAAATTTATTTATGTTTCAATAATTTTCTTGTAAAACTTATTGTAGATGACCAATTTTTTTTCCTTCGGATACAAAAATCAAATTATAATATAGACAAAAAAGTAGTTTAAATTTTTTTCTTCGTTAAACTAAGGAATGAAAAAAGAAAATAAAATAAGAATAAGAATAAGAGTAAGAAACTCAAATAACTATTATAAAAGAAGTCAAAAAATAATTTATACATCAAGCAATTTAAACTATACCTTGAACTTTGATGAAAGAATTATATATACCCCTGAATAATTTTAATAAAAATAAAAGTAAAAAAAATATAAGTTTAAAACTATTTTTTTTAACTTCCTCTAAATGAAGAATATATGTGAGGTCATTTTGTAACGACAGGGGTACTTGTTTGCCGTTTGTATAACGGTAAGGGCATATATGAGCCACTTTAATAACGAGGAGTTATCTGTTCTAAATGACAAAGTTGAGGGGTATATCAGACTATTTTGCCTAAAATTAATGAATATAGAGAAAATGAAATTGATGTTGAGTGAAAATATAATGTATTTTAGGAGGATAATTGTAGACATATAATTTGCTATAAAAACAATATATGAGAGAGAACATGTGATCAATGTGAAATAAATTAGGAAGTAAACTAGGATACATTATATTTTTCTAAATATTGCTACAAATGACATCTTTAATAATTATTTTAAAGTGTTGTTGTTTAACAGTTATGTTTAAAATTATGATTAGTTAGCTAATTTTTTCCAAAAGAAATGGGTCATCTAAAAGGGTAATGTTGTCTTTTAATTAATCTGCAAAAAAAGGAGAATTTTTCATAGGAAACTTACATAAATATACTATAATAAAAAAATATTTACCATTTATTGCAATAATATATTTTTTTCACTTGATTAGTTTTAATTCATTTATAATATAAAAATTTAATACTTATTACAAAAATAATTTATTATTCACATATAATACAAGTTTTAATGGAGAATAATACATTTATCACACATTTTAATACATTTATAATACAGTGTGTCAAATTGTTACCAAACAAACATAACATATTTCAAAAAACAATTATAATTCATATGCATTGTGTACATATTTACTTTTAATTCATATTGTAGATTTAACACATTGATATAAATGGTAATAAATAAAAAAATATCGCTAAAATCAGTAATTATTTATTAAAATATATCAATTTATATAATTTTTCAAAATTTCATTGGTCATCTTAAGTGACACCTTGGGAAAACAAAATGCCCAATGCATGCATTGACTCTTATGTTTTCAAGAAGAGTGGGGGGTTTAATGCTCAACAATTATTTAAACTCCATTCTTCTTTCATTTCAAGGGGGAAAACAGAAGAGGAAAAAAAAACAAGAAATATTGGAAGAAGAAAAATCATAAGAAAAAAAAGAAGTCTTCTTCTAAAATATATATTTTATTTTTGGTGGTCTTTCAAATTTAATCAAACTTGCTTCCAATATTGGCTTGTCATCTACTTCAGGTATCTCTCCTACATTTCACAATGTAATCTTGAATTATTGTTTATGTTCTTTTTTATGATTTTGATTAAGTTGTTTGTATTAAATTTGTGTAATTTAGTTTAATCTATTGTGATTATGTTTATTATTATGTACATATATATTTATTACTTATGTGTAGTTTAATTTAATCTTATCTCTTTTTAGAATTGATAAGTAAATTCATGCTTTGCTAAAATAATAATAATAACAATCTCAAAAAAATGTATCTTTAGTTTCTACTCACTTTAAGAAAAATATAAGAATCTATTTTCTGCAAAAAAAAAATGTAAATCTGATCATTTCCTAAAAAAAAAAAATCTAGTCATTTTTGCAAACAATGTAAAATCGGGTCATTTTGCAAAAAAAAAAGTGTAAATATGGTATTTCAAAAAAAAATTCTCTTAAGTAAATATATGAAATGGTTATTGATATAAAATACAAAATTTACTAATTTGGCTTAGTAATCTAACTAATCGATAAAAATAGCTATTTTTGCAATCTTCTTTCAAAGAGAACAATGTGGTCATTTTGTATAAAACTATTGTATCAATTTGTTTTAAAAGGAGACTTAATTAGTAGTCGGTAAAAAAACAAATATCTTTTTTTTTCTTTTGTTGTTATTGTCAAGTAGTAATACTTAAATGCCTATTGTTTCTTTTCATAAAAAAATGTTAACATGCAATTTTCAAAAAAAAAAAACATTCTCTTGTCTATATGTTGCAACATATTCGTTTATTAATTTCTTTTATCATTATTAAAAAATTGAGTGATTAGTTATCATTTTTTAGAAAAAAAAATAAAATTTTAAGTACAAACATGTGTTTGGATACGATCTTTAGTGTGTACTTTTTTCTAAAAGGGTCTTGTGTGTGGTTACACTCCTAGGTCAATAATTTTTTTTAATTCTTTTAAAAATATTAAATAATATAAATTTACTTTTTTTAATCCAAAAAATTATTTTTACCCAAATCTAAGTTAATTAAGCGAGCTTGTTAGATCCATGGGACTCGGGGGTGCCTCCTACCTTTCTTCTGATCAATAGAATTTCTTATTGAATCTCCATTTTTGTAGACTACAAATATAAGGTTGTTTGCGGTGGCTAGAGCTTCTACCCAAAAGGAGACAGGGAGATGAGATTGATGTAGAAGAGTAACCACCGTTTCAATGAGATGGTGATGCTTACGCTCAGCCACCCCATTCTGTTCGGGAGTGTATGGACAAGAGGTTTGATGTATAATTCCCAGGGATTGCAGAAACTGGCCAAAGATGTTATTTACATATTCCTTTCCATTGTCACTTCGAAAAAGTTTAACATGAGAATTAAATTGTGTTTTGACCATTTTTTCAAAAGTGACAAAGGTGGTGTATGCTTGTGATTGGTGTTTTAGTGGGTACAACCAAGTGTATTTTGTAAAATCATCCACAAAAAAAATATAATAGCGAAAACCAGCAAATGAAGGAACAACAGTAGGACCCCACAGGTCAGAATAAATAAGTTGAAAAGGTGCAGTTGTACGCTTCTCAGATAAAGTAAAAGGTAATTTATGAGATTTAGCAATTGAACAGGAGTAACAATTGTTTTCATGAATGTAAGAAAAACCTAATTGAGACATTAAAGAATTTATTATTTGAGTAGACGTGTGACCCAGACGACTGTGCCACAATAGACTGTGGCCATCAAAAGAAAGAGCCACCGGAGCCACAGGAACGCTTTCTGAAACTGGGTGGGCAGACAAACTTGTGCCAGGAAGAACGTACAGACCATGCTCACAGGGGTCCTGAAAAATCACCATCTTGGTAGTATTGTCTAGGATCTTAAAATCATTAGAGGTGAACAAGAGTGAGCAATTATTGTCTTTTGTGAATTGGTGAACTGAAAGGAGATTGGTCTTAATAGAAGGGACGTGGGTAAGGTTACCTAGGTGAAAGATAGCGATGGAGGTTTCAATGGTACCCGTGCCAGTGTGAGAAATATTAAGGGACTCACTGTTGCAAATAGTAATACCATTGGAGCCCTGATATGGATTTGGAGCGTTAAGCTTGGATAGATCAGAAGAAACATGCATGTTGGCCCCAATATCCAACAGCCATTCAGAGGAAGGGCCGGCTTGAGATACATAATTGGAACGGTTATCACTATTTCGGCTCTCCTCATATCGAAACCAGCAACGAACAACGGTGTGTCCTGTTTTCTGACAGATTTGACAAGTTGGATGATCCCGCTCGTAAGTGCCCTGCCCGTCGCTGGAAGATGACTGGCCGCCGCTGCCGAAGGAGTGCAGGCTGTAGTTACTGCCATGCTGCTGACCGTCGTATGGCGGACGACTTCCCTTCCGACTGCCGCGCCGCCACCACGCCCCCTGCAATAGTTCTTGCTTGCGGTAAGGGCGGTAGCTGGCTCCATAACAGTGGCTTCTCGGAGAAGAAGTTTGATCTCCAGATCCACGTTGATTTCTTCACTTTTTAGCCACGAGGAGAGAGTAGCCAGTTCAACGGGCTTTTGCAAACCGCATGTTTAATGGAGGAGTAAGCTGATGGGAGCCCCCGAACGACGCACATGACGAGATCTTTTTCGGGAATGATTTCGATCACGGTGTCGAGGGCTGTGATGATGGTGGAGACCTCGTCTAAATACTCCGCCATAGTTTTCGTGCCCTTGGTAATTGTGTGGACACGATCACGCAATTGAAAAATATAAGAGTGGGAAATTGATGCATAGCGTGTTGCGAGGGCCGTCCATAGGGCTGAAGCACTTGTGTAGGATCGTACGTATTTCTGAACCGTGGGAGATATGACCGCAATCAAACATGATTGGATCTGTCCATCCATGGCTTTCCAGGCGGCATGGGCCGGATTGGTTTTTTCTGATTTGTCTATGCCGGTGATGATTGCCGGTGACGGTTCTGTGCTTCCATCGACGTATTTGAGAAGGTAATTGGCCTCAAGGGCTTTAAGAACGGTGATTTTCCATGTAGGGTAATTCATGTCTGATAATTTTTTGGGAATCAGGGCATGAAGATGCCTGAGAAGGAGTTTAACGCCAGAAGGAAGTGAATCTAGAGGATTCACCTCGGTTGTCATTACTGCCACTGCCCAAGAGAAGAGAGGGAACGATTGTTGCCCTAAAGAGAAAAAAAACCTAGAGAAAAGAAGATCTAGTTTTTCAGGCTCTTGATACTATGAAGGAATATTGATTGTATTGAAGTGTTAAGGAAATACATGGGAGATATATATAGGATATATAGGAATGATTACTAATCCTAATAGGACTAGGATTAAGGAGTACTAATCCTAATAGGACTAGGATTAGTACACAGTAAATACTAATATTATTTTATACTATTTATTTAATACTATCTGTTATTAGTGAAGAAAGTAAGTTCTTCTCATTTTCAAACGGATTCTATCTAAGGATAAGTTAGAGTCAGTTTTTGACATGGTTGGAAATCCCATGGAGAGATCTTTTCAATGCCGCCGGGTTTGCGTATTTTCGATATCGTATGAGAGAGATATTCCTACAAGAAGTTGAGCTGTTGAAGTAAGAAAGTCTCAATCCGGATTTTGAAAAAGGGCAAAGTAGAATTTTCACCAATTAATTTCCTATTTCGTTTTAGGGGTTTATTGGGGTAAAAAAAAGTTTTAGTTCAGATTGAAAAATTAAACTTTACGCTTAGGGTTTGAAAAAGAAAGAAAAGAAAATGGAAAGAGAAAAAAGTCAAGAATTCGGAAAGAATGCCAAGGTTTGTGAGTAGAATTTGTCGGAGGTAAAACCTAACAAGGTATTTGAGATATTTTAGTGTTGGGTTAGTTCACCCACATACCAACTTCATTTAGTTCAGTGATGTTGAGTTGGTTGAATGCTAAAAAGTGAAGTTCTTGAAGAACATTGTTGAATCCTTGTTAGTTTAGTTGTTGCATGCCTAGTGTTGATCTGATTCGTGTTTCTGAATTGTTTTTCGAGTAAAATCTAATCGGTATTGAGAGTAATAATGATCCTAAGTGTTTGGTGAAAGAACTATGGAGTCTTAGAGGGTTTAGAGATGCAAAATAGAGGAGAAAAGTTGAAACGCCTGTGTATAGGGCCTTGGGACGCCTCGCCTCCCATAGCCCCCATAGGAAAATCTCTGTCCATAGAGCCTTTGGGCACGGCGCCATCCAGAGCGGCCCAGCTTGGCCACTGAAGTTTGGGGCCTAGGGCCCCACGCTTCTCAAAGTGCCATGTATGCCAATTGACCCCAATCATTCCCCAACTTTTCGTACTAGTTCCTATGTGATATACCAATTTTCTTAGTATATTCCAACACTCTATGATACATCTAAACAACATAAAATTATCCTTAAACATGAAAATTTTAACCTTGAATCCAATATACAATCAAGGAAATTTAAGATCAAAGTCAAAGAAGTTAAGAGTTAAGTTCTAAGGTTAAGAAGTAAGTCAAAGAAAAATTTCTTAAAGTTTCAAGAGTCTTTGCTAAACGTTTTAACTTTAAGTTAAGTTCAGTAAGGAGTAAAGAGTAAAGAGTTGAAGTTCTTCCTTCAAACAAATATAAGGGAACTAAATATTTTCTAAGAGTTGATTTAAGACTCAAGTTTCAAGTTAAGCAAAAAGTAAAGAGTTGAGTTCTCTTCTCAAAAAGTTATTAGCGAATTAAGTATTCCCAAAGAAGTTATAAATGTTCTCACATTTAAGATAGTATGGGAAATACATTGTATCACCACTTAGGCTCAAAGTGGTGGTTGTCGGTTAGAAAATCTCCCATAGAAACTATATTACTTCATATATAAGTAAAGTTGAGTTTGTTATTGCATTTTCTTTAACGAACTAAGTGTTTACATTGTTTTACAAGCTTTTATATATTGCATATGTCTTGTTGCTTTATTAAGTCAAGTTATTAATTAGTTGAGAAAAGCCAAGGTATGTGTCCTTTATTACTCTTTTTCACGCTTAAGTTGTTGTTAGCATTCCAACTCGCATACTCGTACATTTAATGTACTTATGCCAGTTGGTATGCATCGTATCATGATACAGACGAAGGTAACTAGGATCGACATAATCCATCTCTTTGTTTATCCAGCTGAGCATTCAAAGTCAGTGTTGAGTCTCCTTACATTCTCGAGAACATATATATATATTGCTTTTTGTTTTTATTTTATAGGATGTTGTGGATTTTTTCCCAACTTCCATGTTAGTATTATTGAGTCTTCATAGACAGTCAAACAATTTAGTTTTGAGTTTATTCTTTGTATTACAAATGTTTTTCTATGAGACTTAAGTACTATTTTTTACAAGTTATTTAATTACAGTAATTTATGAGAATGTTTTCTTATGTTTAGCTAAGTCTTCCACTGAGTTAAGTCTTCCAGGCCAAGGGTCTGCTCAAGGCCAACAATGGTCATTGAGTGCCGGCCACATCTAGGGTGTAGGCTCAGGGCATGACAAACTTGGTATGAGATCACAAAGTTCAAGAGTCCTAGGGAGTATATGAAGTTGTGTTTATACAGTCCTAGTTATCGATGTGAAATGCACCAGATCTATAATTAGGATGCTGCAACATTCAGGAATTCCTTACTTATTTCATATTCCTTTTTATGCATTAGATTTTATCTCTAATTCGTTCTTCCATGTGTTTCAGATAACCATGTCTCCACAAAGAGAAGTAAGAGGTCGTCGAGCTAGGTTAAATGTAGAGGAACTAGAGTTGCCAATGCACCTCAAGTGAAACAACAAAGGGAAGTTACCAACCTGTGTTCCGTCAGGCTATTGCGATGTTAAGCCTAGCAGTGACTAAAAAAGTCGGTCAACAACGAGGAGCTCGACTAGATGGTTTTTTATGTGATGCATGTCATTAATACTTATGAGTTGAGATTGTTGCACGCCAACTAAAAAATGTGGCTAGGACTTGGATCGATTAGCTTAAGGAGGGCAGAGATGAGAAGGCATCACATTCGAGCTGGGCTTGTTTTGACGAGTCTTTCTTGGGATGTTTCTTTCCCTGAGAATTGAAAAAGGCAAAGGTACGAGAATTCCTTACACTGAAATAGGACTCTTTGAGTGTGCATAAGTATATGTTGGAGTTCACCTATCTGTCCCTCTATGCTCATTAAAATGGTTAAAGATATGAGAAACAAAATGAGCTTGTTTGTCGATGGACTGGGTCGTGCATTAAGCTAAGAGGGAACGGATTTAATGCTGATAGGCGACATGGACATATCGAGGTTGACGGCTTATGTGCATCAGTTAGAAGAGAAGAAGCTGAGGGATAGAGAAAAGTATAGAAGCAAGTAAGCTAAGATTGGGAATGAATCTGGGCAGCAAAAAAGTGGTATGGATCATCAAGAATTTCAGGAAAAAAAAGGGCCAGCATCATCATCTTCTAGTGCTTCTGTACACAAAGGTAAACATCATGGACAGAATTCGCAGAACTTCAGAGCTAGACTAACACAGTCTAAAGGAAGTGTGGCATAGAGAGGTAATTGGGCTCCTACATGTGCTAAGTGTGATAGAACCCACTCAAGTAAATGTCTTGATGTCCATACAAGTTACATGAAGTGTCGTCAAGAGGGTGACTTCATGAGAGAGTGACCTAATAACGAAAGATTAGTGTAAATCAAAGCCCAATCTTCATCAATTGCTCCACCAAAAAGGGCTGCACCTAGAGGAACCATTTCTTGTACTGGTGGGAGGGAAAACCGCCTAGAAGCAATGAGTACCCGCCAAGAGTAAGAGAACTCTCCAGATGTTTTCACTGGTATGATCAAAGTCTTTACTTTTGATGTTTATGCTTCACTAGACCCATGAACAAGTCTGTCTGTTGTAACTCCTTATGTTGCAAATAAGTTTTAAATTCTTCATGAGAAACTTTGTGAACCCTTATGTGTTTCTACACATATTGGGGAGTCTATTCTAGAGGAAAGAGTCTATCGTGATTGTTCTATTTATGTCAATCACAAGAAAACCATGGCTGACCTACTGGAGTTAGACATGGTAGAGTATGATGTAGTTGTAGATATGTATTGGCTTTATGCGTGTTATACATCAACCGACTGTATCATTTGAGTTGTAAAGTTTGAGATTCCTAATGATCCAATTATAAAGTGGAGTAGTAGTTCAGTAGTGTCTAAGGGTTGTTTCATTTTGTACTTTAAGGCGAGAAAGATAGTTTCAAAGGGATGTATCTCTAACTTAGCCCTAGTTAATAACTCAAGTGCTGAGGTAGCCTACCTTCAATCAGTTTTTATGGTAAAAGAGTTTCCAAAAGTTTTTCCAGATTATCTACTCGGAGTCCCTCTGAAGAGAAATAGACTTAGGCATATACATCATTCCAGATACTCATCCTATATTTATTCGACAATATAGAATGGCACCAATTGTCTCAACTTAGGCGCTCTAGTCTTGTTTGTAATAAATAAATATGGTTCCATTAGGATGTGTATAGATTACCACCAATTAAACAAGTTTACCATCAAAAGTAAATATCCTCTTCCAAGTATTGATGATCACTTCGACCAGCTTCAGGGTGCCAACTATTTCTCAAAGTTTGATCTCAGATCTGGCTACAATCAGTTGAAAGTTAAGAAACACGATATTTTGAAAACAACTTTTAGAACCAGATATTGGGATTATGAGTTTTTGGTCATGTTATTTGGTATAACTAATGAACCAACAACGTTCATGAACTTTATAAATTGAGTCTTTAAACCTTGGATATGTTTGTTATCGTCTTCATTGATGATATACTAATCTATTCAAGGAATGAAGGAGATCATGTTAGTCACATAAGCATAGTCCTTCAGACTTTGAAAGATAAAGAATTATAGGCAAAGTTCTCAAATTTTGAGTTTTGTCTTACGACTCTGACATTCTTGGAACACATAGTTTCTTGTGATGGGATTGGAGTTGATACCCAAAAGAAAGAAACAGTTCAGATTTGGCCTAGACCCACCTCTCCAACTAACATTAGGAGTTTCTTGGGTTTGGCTGGCTATTATAAAAGGCTTGTTGAGGGGGTTTCCTCTATTTCGTCTCCATTGACCAAGTTGACTCAGAAGACGATTAAGTTTCAATAGTCTGAAGCTTATGAGAAAATCTTTCAGGAGTTGAAGAAGAGGTTGACTACTATCCCAGTCTTGACCTTACTATAAGGTACTCAAGGTTTTGTGGTGTATTGTAATGCATCTAGAGTTGGGTTGGGATATGTCTTAATGTAGAATGACAAAGATATAGCTTATGCCTCTAGATAGTTGAAGCCTCATGAGAAGAACTACCCAACCCATGACTTAGGGTTGACTGTTGCAGTATTATCTTTGAAGATATGGCATCACTATTTGTATGGTGTTCATGTTGTTATATTCACTGATCAGAAGATCCTACAATATGTGTTCACCAATAAAGACCTCAATCTCAGACTGAAGAGCTGGTTATAATTACTCAAGGATTATGACATGAGTATTTTTAACACCCAAGTGAGGCTAATGTGGTTTTTGATTCTTCATGCAGGTTATCCATGGTGAGTACCGTCATGTTGAGGGAGAAAAGATGGAGTTAGCCAAAGATGTACACAAACTTGCACTCCTTGGAGTCACACTTATGTATTCTACAGAAGGAGGGATAGTTGTTACAAAAAGGGGCTGATTCATCACTAGTGTTAGAAGTGAAAAAACAAGACCAAGAACACATTTTTCTTGATTTAAAGGTGAATGTTCATAAGCAAAAAGTATTAGCTTTTTAACAAGGGGGAGATGATGTGCTGAAGTACCAAGGTAGATTATGTGTACCTAGGATGGATGAATCCAAGAAAGGATCATGGAGGAAGCTCATAGCTCTAGATATTCCATTCATCTGGGTTCTAAAAAGACATACCACGATTTGAGAGAGGTATGTTGGTGGGAAGGTATGGCGAATGACATTGTTGAGTTTGTTGCCAAGAGTCCGTATTGTCAGCAAGTGAATGTAGAACACCAAAGGCCTAGATGGTTGGCTCAAAATAGAGAAATTTCAGAATGGAAGTGGGAGATGATTGACATGATGTTCATCACATGCTTGCCAAGGTTTCGCAGGCAACATGATTAAATTTGGGTGATTGTCGATAAAATAACAAAATTAGCTCACTTTTTTGCGATTAAGACCACTAATTCAACAGAAGATTATGCAATGTTATATATTAAGAAGGTGGTGAGACTTCATGGAGTCCTAGTTTCAATCATTTTAGATAGAGGTGCACAATTTACTGCCCAATTCTTGAGGTCTTTTCATAAAGGTTTGGGTTCAAAGGTGAAATTAAGCACTGCTTTTCATCCTTAGAAAGATGGGAAAGCGGAGCGTACTATCCAGACTTATGTTGAGGGCCTGTGTGATTGATTTCAAGGGGAATCGGGATGATCACCTACCTCTCATTAAGTTCTTTTACAACAACAACTACCACTCGAGCATCCATATGGCTGCACATGAAGGTCTTTATGGGAGAAGATGTAGATATCTTATTGGGTGGTTTGAAGTTGGTGAAGCAGGCTTGATAAGTCCAGATCTAGTTCACCAAGCCATGGAGAAGGTGGAATTTATTCAAGAGAGGTTGAAAATGGTACAGAGTCGTTAAAAGTTCTACACAGATGTCAGGAGAAGGTCGTTGGAGTTTGAAGTGGGTGATTGGGTATACTTGAAGGTTTTAACCATGAAGGAAGTTATGAGGTCTGGTAAGAAAGGGAAACTTAGTCCTCGGTATATTGGACCGTTCACATAGCCAAAAAAATTGTCAATGTAGCTTATGAGTTAGAGCTACCACAAGAGTTAGCAGCGGTTCATCCGGTATTTCATATACCCATATCAAAGTAGTGCATGGGTGATCATTAATTGATAGTACCAACTGAAAAATGTTGGGATTTTGTATAGTTTATCCTATGAGGATATTCTGATTCAGATTTTAGATCGCCACGTTCGCAAGTTGAGAACAAAGGAGGTTGCATCAATTTGTTGAAGAAGCGATTTGGGAAGCAGAAGAGGATAAGAGGAAGAGATATCAACATCTCTTTGAATCCAGAGAGAATGCAAATCAAGGTACTACTTCTCTTCTCGGTACTTTATAAACTATGAGTAAGCATGTGGTTACTTGTTTTTATTTGTTGAGGTGTTGAACTTGAAAATACTATCTTTAACTTAACGAAAGAAATCCCATTTGACGATGAATGTACCTAAGGGGGAGATTTTGTAAGATCTCACAATTATAAATAGCTAGGAATAATTTAATTTTTGAATTCCTCATTATCCCTCATGTTCTCTTCCTCAGCCTTCTGCAAATAGACCATCAACCCATAGATATCTATGTCACCTATTAGCATTGTTGACTTTGCCTTTCTTACATGGAAAATGACACATCCTAACAATGAACATAATCATCTTTCTTCTCATATCAATAAGCATTTCTTTGTTTCTCTTAGTTTATGGGGAAAGAAACGCCTTATGATGGCAGTATAATAAACGAACCCAAGTCACAAATGGTTATGCATAAGCATGAATTAGAAAGAATTTCTCGAGGTAAAACTCCAACGCACAAAATGATTATGAAATAAGTGAAGGAATTTTGTAAATGTTGCAGCCTCCTAATAACATATGTGGCGCGCTTCACACCCATAATTAGGAACCTTTAGTAATGGCTTCATAGACTCCATAGGAATCTTAAAATTTGGTCTCTTATACCATGTTTTTCATGCCCCGAGCCTACACCATGGGCGAGACTAACATTCGAAGACCATTTTTGGTTCCAAGCGAACCCTTGGCCTAACTTACTTACTGAGCGGAAGACTTTAAACATTAATACAAGGAATTAAAATGAACTTACTCACTGTTTAAAAGATAACTTAGAACATTTTTAAAGATAAACATTCAAGTTAGCAAAAATATCAACTCAAGTCTTTATACATAATGAATAAAAATGTAAAGACAACTAGATGCTAAATGTCTATATATCAAGCCACTAATTACTAAGATGGATGTTAGAATAAGACACACGATCATCATAACAATTGATAGGTACTGCAGTAAATGAAAAAGGAGCTCATTGGAAATCAATGAGGCTCACCAATTGACTATGAGTGATCAACCTGATAAATGATGCGTTTGATGTTGATCCTTGTTATTTGCGTCTACATCAAAGGACGATACATAACAATTGACATTATTACATTTTAAGCATGAGTATGCAAGTTAGATTTCTAAACATAATATAGGCTTGAAAATAATTTTAAAGAACACTTAATTTGGCTCTACTCGACTCATAAATAACTTAACTCAAAATAAATCAAGGAAACACATGTAATATATGTAAATTTTTTAAAACATTTGTGAACAACTAATTTTTTACGTGTTTATTTTACTCCTATAACATATAGTTGTCACAACCTAAGCCTACACCTGGACGTGGATGGCACTCAATGACCATTGTTGGCCTTGAGTGGACCCTTAGCCTGGTTTTGTTAACTCAGAGAAAGACTTAACTCACTACAAGAAACGTTCTCATAAAAAAATTGAATTAAATAACTTGGCCAAAAATGACACTTAACTCTCATAATAGAATATATGCAATACAAAGAAGAGACTCAACGCTAAACTGTCTGACTGTCTATGAAGACTATAAAATACTAAGATGGATGTTGGGACAGACCCCACAACATCCTTTAAGAAAAAAGACTGAAAAGGCAATAAATGTGTCCTCTAGAATGTAAGGAGGCTCACCACTGACTCTAAATACTTAGGTGGATCAACGAGGCGGTGGATGATGTTGATCCTTATTACATGCTTCTTCACCATGATAAGATGCAGTCCAACTTGCATCAGGACATTGAATGTATGAGTATAGTTGTTTGAATGCTAACAACAACTTAAGCTTGAAAAAGAGTAATAAGAAACACTAAACATGGCTCTACTCATATAATGAATAACTTGACTTAATACAAAGCAATAAAGCATATGCAATATATAAAAGCTTGTAAAACAATGAAAATATTTAGTTCGTTAATGAAAATGCAGTAACAACATAACTTTACTTATATATTAAGTATTATAGTTTCTATGGAGATTTTTTAACCAACAACCGTCACTATTAGCTTGAGTGATGGTACAACATCCTACCTCATGTTGCAAGAGCACCATCCTATACCTTGGCGTCATTATAGATATTGAACTATTAAGTGATTCCAATAGTCTATGCTAAAAGCACAAAGGAACCATCTAACAAATTTGACTCTTCTTCTGTCCATGCTTGCTACATGGTTTATGGAGGCTTGAGTTAATATGAACTCACGTTCCATATCGGTGCTCAATACTACTCCCAAAAATACTTGAGCTTATATATTTTTTTAAAATAACTTCTTCTCTGGTTCGAGGAAATTGCTCAAACTTATCTTTAAACTATCTCTTGGAAATCATAGTTTCCTCTTTACTAAAATTAGCCAAAGGCTCTCTTGGAAGTCTCAACTTCCTTTCTTTTTAAAAATGTTAACTCTTAGGGAATACTTAGTTGCCTTATAACTTTTGAGAAATAAACTCAACTCTTTACTTTTTGTTTTAACTTGAAACTTTATTCTTAAATAAACTCTTAGGAAATACTTATTTCCTTTATATTTCTTTGAACGAAAGACTTCAAATCTTTACTCTTTACTTAACTTGAAACTCCAGCCTTAAAATAATGTTAAAACGTTTATTAAAGACTCTTGAAAACTTGAAGAAACTTTACTTGGACTTACTTCTTAACCTTTAGACTTAACTCTCAACTTCTTAGACTTTGATCATAACTTTCGTTGAATTGGATTATAGATTCAAGGTTCATGATCTCATGTTTATGAATGATTTCATGATTTTTAGATGTACCTTAGAGTGTTGGAATCAATTAAGAAACGTGTGTACATCACTTAGGAACTAGTACGAAAAAATGGGAAATGAATGGGATGAACTGGCGTCCTTGGATCTCTGAGAGGCGTGGGGCACCAAACCACAAATTTCAGAGGCCAAGCAGGGCGCTCTAGCTAGCGTGGCATCCCAAGGCCCTGCGAACAAAAATTGTCATATGGGGCTATTGGAGGTGCGATGCCCTAGGGCCCTACAGACAGGCGTTTTGACTTTTATCCTCCATCTTTTAATATCAAACCCCTCTAAACATCCATGGTTATTTCCCCAAACACTTAGTATCATTATTACCCTCAATATCCAATAGATTTGGCTTGAAAAACAACCCAGAAACATGAACAAATCAACACTAGGCATGCAACAACTCAACCAACAGGAATTCAACAATGTTTTTAAAGAACTTCACTTTTCATCATTCAATCTATACAAAATCGCTGAATTTAAATAAGTTGGTGTGTGGGTGAACTAACCCAACACGAAAAGATCTCACATACCTTGATAAGGATCACCTCCGACGAATTCCACTCGCAAACCTTGGTGTTCTTTGCGAATTAGTGCCTTTTCTCTCTTTCCTTCGTCTCTTCTTTCTTCTCCAAGCCCTAAATGTAAAGTTTAATTTTCCAATCTGAACTAAAACTTGTTTTTACCCCAAATAAACCCGTAAAACGAAATAAGAAATTAATTGGTGAAAATACTAGTTTTTCCTTCCTTGAAACCGGATTGGGATTTTCCTTTATTCAACAACCCAACTTCCGAAAAACGTATCTCCCTCATAGGATATTGAAAATGCGCAAATTCAACAGCGTTGAAATGATCTTTTTAAGGCATTTCCAACTATATCAAAAACTACCTCTAACTCCTCCTAATCTAGGAGTTATGACTGTTTGAAAATGACAAAAATTCACATTCTTAACTTAGAAAATATTCTAGATTTTCCCCTTTTTTTCAAAATTGATTCTTTTTAGTATCTTATCTTTTTTGAGTTACGAGATGTTAACATAGTAATGTAATTTCCTATATTCTTGTTTGTATTTTTGGGTTGTTTGTCTTTGTTTGTATCCTTGTTTGGATAAATTACTTAAATACACTACTTTATTTTTCATAATTTCCATTATTCCCTACAATAATAATATATCTCAAAAATCCCTCTTTTTCCTCCTAAACCCCAGTGTTCCAGATACATAAAATTTCAAAACTCAAAACATATGTTTCTCTTCCTAATTTTCCTCCTTTAATCTCTCCCTACTTCACTCCCTCAATCTTTATTTCCTTACTTTTTTTATTTTCAGATTAGCTCTCTCACCATAATATCATTCGATTACTTTTTCCAGGAATCCAAGTAATTTTTCGCTCCGAAATTTTTTTCGAAGACCTACCGGATCTCCTCTTTTCCACATTCACAAATTGTATAAGCAAAAGGGAAAGAGATAATGAATTCCCATTGTTCCAGATAACATTTTTTTTTCCAGAGAATCCTCTTTTGTTGGTGAAAACACTTTCCATAGTTGGTATAAAAAAACGATACAGAAGTTGATGTGGAGTAAAGATAAAAGTGTAGGGGGATTTCTTCGTCACTTTTTTTTGGTTTCAACAGATCAATTGTTTGATTTTTCTGATTTTTTGTTGCTCATCCTTTATAATACATATGATTTCAAAAATATACATAAATAGATATGTCTAATGTCTCTAAATCAATGTATCTCATTTATTTTAATTAATAAGTTAAAATTTGTAAGTGCCATCATTGATATGATACATATCTGTTACAATAACTTTTGTTTTATGCAATATATTATATTAGTATTTAAGGTATTGATACATAACCCTAATATTGTTGAATATTCAATGAGATTGATCATATTCAATATAAATGTTGTCGATACATAAACAATACCTAATGTATCATTTACATGTATCATCAATCTTAGTCAGATTTAAAAGGTTATTAGCAGTAAAAAATCAGTTGTGTTTATGTATCTGAACTCTTCAATATTTGTCTTACCCCCAATTATAATGTTGATACATAAATCATAATGTTCTATAATTGGAGCATTATATATCAGATCCTACAATAGATATATGATACATATTCACTCTTTGACAAACTAGCACTGTATGTATATGATACTTAATAACTAGGTCACAGTAATGTATCGATCTAAAATAAAATATTTTATGAAAATCTTTACTTTTCTAATGTATCTGATAGGATTACAATATTTAGACATTTACTAAATGCTTTAGTAATAGTAATCTATAATGAGTAATATATTCTTCTTTCTACAACATCCACAAGGTATCCATCTAGTTGAAATCCATCACAATTACATATTTTGCTTGAAAGAAACAATGTTTTTTCTTTCAGCATCAAATTAACACATAACGACACAATTTTGTAACCATCTTATAGCATGTACCAGATACATTAAAATTATCAATGATACAACCATTCAAAAAAATCCAATATATATATATATATATATATATATATATATATATATATATATATATATATCACCCACACTTGTTTATAGATCAAAATAAGTAATTTACATATCCTGATTGTTACACTATTTATATGTTCAATATACACAACAATAGGTTGAACCCTAATACAGTTATACCTATTTGTTGTACACACCGATATTCAAAACATATATGATCAATCTCAATTGTTTATCTACTTATTACATGCATCATATACAATATATTATGATGATACATTCTATACAAATCTCATCTAGATACAAAATATTTATTACATCAATATTCATATATTCAAAATTACAATATATGCGCATCGTTTGCTACTAATGTATCATGACTTATATATTTTTATATCAAAATGAAAAACAAAACCATAAATGAGTTTTTTTTTGTAATTAATCACTAAATTTTGTTTCTGCCAAAGAAAAATGTCCAAAGGTAATGACCAGTACTTTGTTTTAGTTGTTAGAGTACCAAAACTCATGTAACACTGCAGTGTGTACAACATTAAGCAGTTAAACTTGAATTTTATCAACTACAATATGATTCAACACGCGACATACGTCCTCCTTTTCAGTTTGTCAGGCGTAATGATTCTAAAGATGTTGTAAAGCATTTTATACATCACTTGTGATCCCGAATAGTAACATATAATGCTCAAAAAAATGGATATATATATATATATATATATATATATATATATATATATATATATATATATATTTGGATCTGCAACTGCACTTGAGAAAAATATTAGTTATTAGGAACTTCTCGGATTCGTTAATTTTTTCTAAACAAGGACGAATTAACTTCTTTAAAATCAAATTAAAGTTTAAGAAACAAAAGATGAAAAGGGGGAATAGAAACTTACTTATTGACAGAGGGATCGTGTTAGCAATTTAGTAGCATCCAAGGTTGTCCAATCAGATCTATGTATAAATTGAATTCAAATTACTCAACGCTTTTTTATATTCACTGATTTCGACTTGATGATTCGAAATCGTGAATCGTTTATCTAATCATCTACAATGATGGATTTGAGACTCAAGATTCAAGAGAAAATGAAAAATTGATTTTTGATTTTTTTAAAAGTTGTTACAGATTGGAATAGATTGATATTACTCAATCTATGTGATTTGTAGGGAAATGACTCAAAAAACGTGATCTGTAGGGTCAGAAAATCAGATTTGCATGATTTTGGGGGGGAAATCGGTTTTACATTATTATGCAATATAAAGAGTAATAAACAAGTTTATAGTATATCATATATAATGTCTCATATTTATGCATCTGCATGACCTCTTTTTTTTAATCTAACAATATAGATTTATGTAAGTTATACTTATTATTTTTATTGGCCCAAATGACCCAATTTTGTTTGAATTGGACTGATTTAGATCAAATTCTAATGGCCCAATTAATTTTCACCCATTCCAATACAAAAGGCCAAGATTGAATCTCAACCAATCATGATACTCTGATCCTAGTGCTTTATGGGACCCTAATAAAAATACAAAACTCCAAAAATTTATTTATTTATATTTCATTTCCTTCTTCCCTATGCTCCCATCTGCCGCCGTCCGGCCACCGTGGACACAACCGTCGGCTGCCACCTCCTTCATATTCAGAAAAATCGTCAAAAATTACCGTCTCTTCCTCTCACGCTCCTCTAAACAAATCCACAAAAAATTAATCCTCATCCATAGTCAAACTCCGTATATCTATGAAAAATTAAATATGAATCTTCACTTTTTCCCTTAGATTTACAAAGTTCTGGTTATCCCCATCCCATATACTTTACGTATATGTGTAGAGCGCTTCAAGGGTTATTCACTGATATACATTTTTTGTCCTAAATCCGTCAAAAAAATTTCCAACAAAATATTCAGGCAACCCCCATTCAGCCGAAAATTTATGTAAATCTTTTCATCCTTTCAACCTCTATCTGAATCCGTCATTATAATTTTCTTTTAACCATATAAAGCGTTTTGGTGCTGGATTTTGTATTATTTTATTAGTGTTCTTTAAATTTATCATGTTGAAGTTGACTGTTTGAATTTTGTTTATTATTGATTTATATTTTTCTTCTTTAATCTGTTGTGTTTGATCTACAATATATTTTAGATATATCAATTTTATGTTAGTGGAATGATTTGCTTTTCATTTTGGGGTCTTGGTGAAATGGGTCAACATTGTGGGCGTATTTTAGAATTTTCATTAGACCCATTAGCTATTATTCAATTATAAATAAAATATATGGGTCATCTAGAATGACTTTTCCGCCTATTTTAGAATTTTCAGATGACCCATTAGCTATTATCCAATTATTGAATAGAAAAATGGTCATCTAAAATGACGTTTGGGCCTACATTAGAATTTTTTAGATGACGCATTAAACATTATTCAATTTATGAATAAAAGAAGGGAAAATTTTCAAAACAATAATATTTTAGTATTTAATAGGATCTCTTGTCAACACTTTTAATATTTATTTAAAATGACAATATTTTAATTTTATATTAGACTGATTTTTATATTTATTTAATTTATTTAATTAGAAAGAATGCAAATCTTTAACATTAGAATGTAGAAAATCAAGGGAGAGATATTTCATAAAAGGTAAAATCGCTTAAATCTCTAATTACTAATTTGCTGCAATTGGAAAAATATGAATTGTCATCTCTCTCTCTCTCTTATTCTTTTAAACACCTTTCACCATTGTTCTACATATTTTCAATATCTATTTTCGAATAACTCTATTGAAATTGAATTTAAGTTTTCATGGATTTGTCTCACTTTTCCTTGGATAAATTTATTTTAATTAAACAATTCTTATTAAGATCTTGTTATCGATTTTTAATTGTCCATTGATAATCCTCATTATTCGTAGAAGTGAAGTGGAATGATCATCATTTATGGACAAGTCTCATGTAAGACTTTTTAACTTTATTTATCAAGAGTCATGCATCAATACACACACACACGCACACACGCATATATAACAACTTTTTGAATACAATTTTGCAAAATACAACTTTTAAAATATAAAATCAGTCTAGAATATATTTTC
Organism: Solanum lycopersicum; assembly: GCF_036512215.1. Lineage (NCBI taxonomy): Eukaryota > Viridiplantae > Streptophyta > Magnoliopsida > Solanales > Solanaceae > Solanum > Solanum lycopersicum. The sequence continues at coordinate 46,095,584 of NC_090809.1, read as the reverse complement.
TTGTTTAATCAATAGCTAAATATAAAATTACACCGGTATAAATAATTGATGCATATGAATACAAATACAGATTATAACTGAATTTTACATAGCATACAAAATGATTAATTGAATGCACATGAATACAATATGCATGAAATAAATATAATATTACTTAAAAATATAACTAAAATATAAAACATACAACTTATATACTAATATGAATACAATTTAAATAAGAATGTATATCATTTTAGTTCTCCCTAATTTCATTTAAAAAAAATAAAATAACCTGAAAATACAATTGACATATAAAATAATACAACTAACAACACTAATATGAACATAAATTGAGTATGAAATGAAATAAATTAAATATTAACTAAAATTGAAAAAATGTAAACACCAAATACATAACCCAACATAAATAGTAAAAAGATCTACTTAAAGAATTAGACTCAAAAGGAAATTTACTAAATAAATAATTCTGAAGTTGAATAAAGTTGGACACAAAATACGTAAGCGTTTAAAGAAAATACAGATGAAAACAAAAAATTTCTGATATTAATCCAAAAAATACAAATCAAAAGAAAGTTATCAAATCAAATGAGAATATGATGCAAATATTTTATTTGATATTTTTCCATTTTAATTTTAAAAAAATAAATAAGAAAGAATCTGAAAGAACAAGAAAAAGAATAAAATTAAGGGAAAAGAGTCTAATATGCCCCTCAACTTTGTCATTTAGAGATGATATACCCCTTGTTATGAAAATGACTCATATATATCCCTTTTAATCCTCGTCAAACATATTTTTTTTTACTCTTTTTATTTGTTTCAATGACTAATTTAGAATTAATATTTTCATAATTAAATTTATTTATGTTTCACTAATATTCTTGTAAAACTTATTGTAGATGACCAATTTTTTTTCCTTCGGATACAAAAATCAAATTATAATATAGACAAAAAAATAGTTTAAATTTTTTTCTTCTTTAAACTAAGGAATGAAAAAAGAAAATAAAATAAGAATAAGAATAAGAGTAAGAAACTCAAATAACTATTATAAAAGAAGTCAAAAAAAAAAACATTCTCTTGTCTATATGTTGCAACATATTCGTTTATTAATTTCTTTTATCATTATTAAAAAATTGAGTGATTAGTTATCATTTTTTAGAAAAAAAATAAAATTTTAAGTACAAACATGTGTTTGGATACGATCTTTAGTGTGTACTTTTTTCTAAAAGGGTCTTGTGTGTGGTTACACTCCTAGGTCAATAATTTTTTTTAATTCTTTTAAAAATATTAAATAATATAAATTTACTTTTTTTTATCCAAAAAATTATTTTTACCCAAATCTAAGTTAATTAAGTGAGCTTGTTAGATCCATGGGACTCGGGGGTGCCTCCTACCTTTCTTCTGATCAATAGAATTTCTTATTGAATCTCCATTTTTGTAGACTACAAATATAAGGTTGTTTGCGGTGGCTAGAGCTTCTACCCAAAAGGAGACAGGGAGATGAGATTGATGTAGAAGAGTAACCACCGTTTCAATGAGATGGTGATGCTTACGCTCAGCCACCCCATTCTGTTCGGGAGTGTATGGACAAGAGGTTTGATGTATAATTCCCAGGGATTGCAGAAACTGGCCAAAGATGTTATTTACATATTCCTTTCCATTGTCACTTCGAAAAAGTTTAACATGAGAATTAAATTGTGTTTTGACCATTTTTTCAAAAGTGACAAAGTTGGTGTATGCTTGTGATTGGTGTTTTAGTGGGTACAACCAAGTGTATTTTGTAAAATCATCCACAAAAAAAATATAATAGCGAAAACCAGCAAATGAAGGAACAACAGTAAGACCCTATAGGTCAGAATGAATAAGTTGAAAAGGTCCAGTTGTACGCTTCTCAGATAAAGTAAAAGGTAATTTATGAGATTTAGCAATTGAACAGGAGTAACAATTGTTTACATGAATGTAAGAAAAACCTAATTGAGACATTAAAGAATTTATTATTTGAGTAGACGTGTGACCCAGACGACTGTGCCACAATAGACTCTGGCCATCAACCGAAAGAGCCACCGGAGCCACAGGAACGCTTTCTGAAACTGGGTGGGCAGACAAACTTGTGCCAGGAAGAACGTACAGACCATACTCACAGGGGTCCTGAAAAATCACCATCTTGGTAGTATTGTCTAGGATCTTAAAATCATTAGAGGTGAACAAGAGTGAGCAATTATTGTCTTTTGTGAATTGGTGAACTGAAAGGAGATTGGTCTTAATAGAAGGGACGTGGGTAAGGTTACCTAGGTGAAAGATAGCGGTGGGGGTTTTAATGGTACCCGTGCCAGTGTGAGAAATATTAAGGGACTCACTGTTGCAAACAGTAATACCATTGAAGCCCTGATATGGATTTGGAGCGTTAAGCTTGGATAGATCAGAAGAAACGTGCATGTTGGCCCCAATATCCAACAGCCATTCAGAGGAAGGGCCGGCTTGAGATGCATAATTGGCAAGGTTATCACTATTTCGGTCTCCTCATATCGAAACCAGCAACGAACAACGGTGTGTCCTTTTTTCTGACAGATTTGACAAGTTGGACGATCCCGCTCGTAAGTGCCTTGCCCGTCGCTGGAAGATGAACTGCCGCCGCTGCCGAAGGAGTGCAGGCTGTAGTTACTGCCATGCTGCTGACCATGGTATGACGGACGACTTCCCTTCCGACTGCCGCGCCGCCACCACGCCCCCTGCAGTAGTACTTGCTTGCGGTGAGGGCGGTGGCTGGCTCCATAACAGCGGCTTCTCGGAGAAGAAGTTTGCTCTCCAGATCCACGTTGATTTCTTCACTTTTTAGCCACGAGAAGAGAGTAGCCAGGTCAACGGGCTTTTGCGAACCGCATGTTTAATGGAGGAGTAAGCTGATGGGAGCCCCCGAATGACGCACATGACGAGATCTTTTTCGGGAATGATTTTGATCACGGTGTCGAGGGCTGTGATGATGGTGGAGACCTCGTCTAAATACTCCGCCATAGTTTTCGTGCCCTTGGTAATTGTGTGGACACGATCACGCAATTGAAAAATATAAGAGTGGGAAATTGATGCATAGCGTGTTGCGAGGGCCGCCCATAGGGCTGAAGCACTTGTGTAGGATCGTACGTATTTCTGAACCGTGGGAGAGATGCCCGCAATCAAACATGATCGGATCTTTCCATCCATGGCTTTCCAGGCGGCATGGGCCGGATTGGTTTTTTCTGATTTGTCTATGCTGGTGATGATTGCCGGTGATGGTTCTGTGCTTCCATCGACGTATTTGAGAAGGTAATTGGCCTCAAGGGCTGTAAGAACGGTGATTTTCCATGTAGGGTAATTTATGTCTGATAATTTTATGGGAATCAGGGCATGAAGATGCCTGAGAAGGAGTTTAACGCCAGAAGGAAGTGAATCTAGAGGATCCACCTCGGTTGTCATTACTGCCACCGCCCAAGAGAAGAGAGGGAACGATCGTGGCCCTAAAGAGAAAAAAAAACCTAGAGAAAAGAAGATCTAGTTTTTCTGGCTCTTGATACCATGAAGGAATATTGATTGTATTGAAGTGTTAAGGAAATAAATGGGAGATATATATAGGATATATAGGAAGGAGTACTAATCCTAATAGGACTAGGATTAAGGAGTACTAATCCTAATAGGACTAGGATTAGTACACAGTAAATACTAATATTATTTTATACTATTTATTTAATACTATCTGTTATTAGTGAAGAAAGTAAGTTCTTCTCATTTTCAAACGGATCCTATCTAAGGATAAGTTAGAGTCAGTTTTTGACATGGTTGGAAATCCCATGGAGAGATCTTTTCAATGCCGTCGGGTTTGCGTATTTTCGATATCGTATGAGAGAGATATTCCTACAAGAAGTTGGGCTGTTGAAGTAAGAAAGTCTCAATCCGGATTTTGAAAAAGGGAAAAGTAGCATTTTCACCAATTAATTTCCTATTTCGTTTTAGGGGTTTATTGGGGTAAAAAAAAGTTTTAGTTCAGATTGAAAAATTAAACTTTACGCTTAGGGTTTGATGAAGAAAGAAAAGAAAATGGAAAGAGAGAAAAGTCAAGAATTCGGAAAGAATGCCAAGGTTTGTGAGTGGAATTTGTCGGAGGTGAAACCTATCAAGGTATTTGAGATATTTTAGTGTTGGGTTAGTTCACCCACACACCAACTTGATTTAGTTCAGTGATGTTGAGTTGGTTGAATGCTAAAAAGTGAAGTTCTTGAAGAACATTGTTGAATCCTTGTTGGTTGAGTTGTTGCATGCCTAGTGTTGATCTGATTCGTGTTTCTGAATTGTTTTTCGAGTAAAATCTAATCGGTATTGAGAGTAATAATGATCCTAAGTGTTTGGTGAAAGAACTATGGAGTCTAAGAGGGTTTAGAGATGCAAAATAGAGGAGAAAAGTTGAAACGCCTGTGTATAGGGCCTTGGGGCGCCTCGCCTCCCATAGCCCCCATAGGAAAATCTCTGTCCATAGAGCCTTTGGGCACGACGTCATCCAGATTGGCCCATCTTGGCCACTGAAGTTTGGGGCCTAGGGCCCCACGCTTCTCAAAGTACCATGTATGCCAATTGACCCCAATCATTCCCCAACTTTTCGTACTAGTTCCTACGTGATATACCAATTTTCTTAGTATATTCCAACACTCTAAGATACATCTAAACAACATGAAATTATCCTTAAAGATGAAAATTTTAACCTTGAATCCAATATACAATTCAAGGAAAGTTAAGATCAAAGTCAAAGAAGTTAATAGTTAAGTTCTAAGGTTAAGAAGTAAGTCAAAGAAAAATTTCTTAAACTTTCAAGAGTCTTTGCTAAACGTTTTAACTTTAAGTTAAGTTCAGTAAAGAGTAAAGAGTAAAGAGTTGAAGTTCTTCCTTCAAACAAATATAAGGGAACTAAATATTTTCTAAGAGTTGATTTAAGACTCAAGTTTCAAGTTAAGCAAAATGTAAAGAGTTGAGTTCTCTTCTCAAAAATTTATTAGCGAATTAAGTATTCCCAAAGAAGTTATAAATGTTCTCACATTTAAGATAGTATGGGAAATACATTGTATCACCACTTAGGCTCAAAGTGGTGGTTGTCGGTTAGAAAATCTCCCTTAGAAACTATATTACATCATATATAAGTAAAGTTGAGTTTGTTATTGCATTTTCTTTAACGAACTAAGTGTTTACATTATTTTACAAGCTTTTATATATTGCATATATCTTGTTGCTTTATTAAGTCAAATTATTAATGAGTTGAGAAAAGCCAAGGTATGTGTCCTTTATTACTCTTTTTCACGCTTAAGTTGTTGTTAGCATTCCAACTCGCATACTCGTACGTTTATTGTACTTATGCCAGTTGGTATGCATCGTATCATGATACAGACGAAGGTAACTAGGATCGACATAATCCATCTCTTTGTTTATCCAGCTGAGCATTCAAAGTCAGTGTTGAGTCTCCTTACATTCTCGAGGACATATATATATATTGCTTTTTGTTTTTATTTTGTAGGATGTTGTGGATTTTTTCCCAACTTCCATGTTAGTATTATTGAGTCTTCGTAGACAGTCAAACAATTTAGTTTTGAGTTTATTCTTTGTATTACAAATGTTTTTCTATGAGACTTAAGTACTATTTTTTACAAGTTATTTAATTACAGTAATTTATGAGAATGTTTTCTTATGTTTAGCTAAGTCTTCCGCTGAGTTAAGTCTTCCAGGCCAAGGGTCTGCTAAAGGCCAACAATGGTCATTGAGTGCCGGCCACATCTAGGGTGTAGGCTCAGGGCATGACAAACTTGGTATGAGATCACAAAGTTCAAGAGTCCTAGGGAGTATATGAAGTTGTGTTTATACAGTCCTAGTTATCGATGTGAAATGCACCAGATCTATAATTAGGATGCTGCAACATTCAGGAATTCCTTACTTATTTCATATTCCTTTTTATGCATTAGTTTTTATCTCTAATTCGTGCTTGCGTGTGTTTCAGATAACCATGCCTCCACAAAGAGAAGTAAGAGGTCGTCGAGCTAGGTTAAATGTAGAGGAACTAGAGTTGCCAATGCACCTCAAGTGAAACAACAAAGGGAAGTTACCAACCTGTGTTCCGTCAAGCTATTGCGATGTTAAGCCTAGCAGTGACTAAACAAGTCGGTCAACAACGAGGAGCTCGACTATAAGAGGCTTCAACTTCGAGTATTTGTGAATTCTTGAGAATGAATCCTCCTAGTTACACCGGTTTAAGCATTATTGAGGATCCGAAGAATTTAGTTGAGGAGTTCTAGATGGTTTTTTATGTTATGCATGTCATTAATACTTATGAGTTGAGATTGTTGCACGCCAACTAAAAAATGTGGCTAGGACTTGGATCGATTAGCTTAAGGAGGGCAGAGATGAGAAGGCATCACATTCGAGCTGGGCTTGTTTTGACGAGTCTTTCTTGGGATGTTTCTTTCCCTGAGAATTGAAAAAGGCAAAGGTACGAGAATTCCTTACACTGAAATAGGACTCTTTGAGTGTGCATAAGTATGTGTTGGAGTTCACCTATCTGTCCCTCTATGCTCATTAAAATGGTTAAAGATATGAGAAACAAAATGAGCTTGTTTGTCGATGGACTGGGTCGTGCATTAAGCTAAGAGGGAACGGATTTAATGCTGATAGGCGACATGGACATATCGAGGTTGACGGCTTATGTGCATCAGTTAGAAGAGAAGAAGCTGAGGGATAGAGAAAAGTATAGAAGCAAGTAAGCTAAGATTGGGAATGAATCTGGGCAGCAAAAAAGTGGTATGGATCATCAAGAATTTCAGGAAAAAAAAGGGCCAGCATCATCATCTTCTAGTGCTTCTGTACACAAAGGTAAACATCATGGACAGAATTCGCAGAACTTCAGAGCTAGACTAACACAGTCTAAAGGAAGTGTGGCATAGAGAGGTAATTGGGCTCCTACATGTGCTAAGTGTGATAGAACCCACTCAAGTAAATGTCTTCATGTCCATACAAGTTACATGAAGTGTCGTCAAGAGGGTGACTTCATGAGAGAGTGACCTAATAACGAAAGATTAGTGTAAATCAAAGCCCAATCTTCATCAATTGCTCCACCAAAAAGGGCTGCACCTAGAGGAACCATTTCTTGTACTGGTGGGAGGGAAAACCGCCTAGAAGCAATGAGTACCCGCCAAGAGTAAGAGAACTCTCCAGATGTTTTCACTGGTATGATCAAAGTCTTTACTTTTGATGTTTATGCTTCACTAGACCCATGAACAAGTCTGTCTGTTGTAACTCCTTATGTTGCAAATAAGTTTTAAATTCTTCATGAGAAACTTTGTGAACCCTTATGTGTTTCTACACATATTGGGGAGTCTATTCTAGAGGAAAGAGTCTATCGTGATTGTTCTATTTATGTCAATCACAAGAAAACCATGGCTGACCTACTGGAGTTAGACATGGTAGAGTATGATGTAGTTGTAGATATGTATTGGCTTTATGCGTGTTATACATCAACCGACTGTATCATTTGAGTTGTAAAGTTTGAGATTCCTAATGATCCAATTATAAAGTGGAGTAGTAGTTCAGTAGTGTCTAAGGGTTGTTTCATTTTGTACTTTAAGGCGAGAAAGATAGTTTCAAAGGGATGTATCTCTAACTTAGCCCTAGTTAATAACTCAAGTGCTGAGGTAGCCTACCTTCAATCAGTTTTTATGGTAAAAGAGTTTCCAAAAGTTTTTCCAGATTATCTACTCGGAGTCCCTCTGAAGAGAAATAGACTTAGGCATATACATCATTCCAGATACTCATCCTATATTTATTCGACAATATAGAATGGCACCAATTGTCTCAACTTAGGCGCTCTAGTCTTGTTTGTAAGAAAGAAATATGGTTCCATTAGGATGTGTATAGATTACCACCAATTAAACAAGTTTACCATCAAAAGTAAATATCCTCTTCCAAGTATTGATGATCACTTCGACCAGCTTCAGGGTGCCACCTATTTCTCAAAATTTGATCTCAGATCTGGCTACAATCAGTTGAAAGTTAAGAAACACGATATTTTGAAAACAACTTTTAGAACCAGATATTGGGATTTTGAGTTTTTGGTCATGTCATTTGGTTTAACTAATGAACCAACAACGTTCATGAACTTTATAAATTGAGTCTTTAAACCTTGGATATGTTTGTTATCGTCTTCATTGATGATATACTAATCTATTCAAGGAATGAAGGAGATCATGTTAGTCATATAAGCATAGTCCTTAAGACTTTGAAAGATAAAGAATTATAGGCAAAGTTCTCAAATTTTGAGTTTTGTCTTACGACTCTGACATTCTTGGAACACATAGTTTCTTGTGATAGGATTGGAGTTGATACCCAAAACAAAGAAACAGTTCAGATTTGGCCTAGACCCACATCTCCAACTAACATTAGGAGTTTCTTGGGTTTGGCTGGCTATTATAAAAGCCTTGTTGAGGGGTTTTTCTCTATTTCGTCTCCATTGACCAAGTTGACTCAGAAGACGATTAAGTTTCAATAGTCTGAAGCTTATGAGAAAATCTTTCAGGAGTTGAAGAAGAGGTTGACTACTATCCCAGTCTTGACCTTACTATAAGGTACTCAAGGTTTTGTGGTGCATTGTAATGCATCTAGAGTTGGGTTGGGATATGTCTTAATGTAGAATGACAAAGATATAGCTTATGCCTCTAGATAGTTGAAGCCTCATGAGAAGAACTACCCAACCCATGAATTAGGGTTGACTGTTGCAGTATTATCTTTGAAGATATGGCATCACTATTTGTATGGTGTTCATGTTGTTATATTCACTGATCAGAAGATCCTACAATATGTGTTCACCAATAAAGACCTCAATCTCAGACTGAAGAGGTGGTTATAATTACTCAAGGATTATGACATGAGTATTTTTTAACACCCAAGTAAGTCTAATGTGGTTTTTGATTCTTCATGCAGGTTATCCATGGTGAGTACCGTCATGTTGAGGGAGAAAAGGTGGAGTTAGCCAAATATGTACACAAACTTGCACGCCTTGGAGTCACACTTATGTATTCTACAGAAGGAGGGATAGTTGTGACAAAAAGGGGCTGATTCATCACTAGTGTCAGAAGTGAAAAAACAAGACCAAGAACACATTTTGCTTGATTTAAAGGTGAATATTCATAAGCAAAAAGTATTAGTTTTTTAACAAGGGGGAGATGGTGTGTTGAAGTCCCAAGGTAGATTATGTGTACCTAGGATGGATGAATCCAAGAAAGGATCATGGAGGAAGCTCATAGCTCTAGATATTCCATTCATCCGGGTTCTAAAAAGACGTACCACGATTTGAGAGAGGTATGTTGGTGGGAAGGTATGGCGAATGACATTGTTGAGTTTGTTGCCAAGAGTCCGTATTGTTAGCAAGTGAATGTAGAACACCAAAGGCCTAGATGGTTGGCTCAAAATAGAGAAATTTCGGAATGGAAGTGGGAGATGATTGACATGATGTTCATCACATGCTTGCCAAGGTTTCGCAGGCAACATGATTAAATTTGGGTGATTGTCGATAAAATGACAAAACTAGCTCACTTTTTTCCGATTAAGACCACTAATTCAACAGAAGATTATGCAATGTTATACATTAAGAAGGTGGGGAGACTTCATGGACTCCTAGTTTGAATCATTTTAGATAGAGGTGCACAATTTATTGCCCTATTCTTGAGGTCTTTTCATAAAGGTTTGGGTTCAAAGGTGAAATTAAGCACTGCTTTTCATCCTTAGGCAGATGGAAAAGCGGAGTGTACTATCCAGACTTATGTTGAGGGCCTGTGTGATTGATTTCAAGGGGAATCGGGATGATCACCTACCTCTCATTAAGTTCTTTTACAACAACAACTACCACTCGAGCATCCATATGGCTGCACATGAAGGTCTTTATGGGAGAAGATGTAGATCTCTTATTGGGTGGTTTGAAGTTGGTGAAGCAGGCTTGATAAGTCCAGATCTAGTTCACCAAGCCATGGAGAAGGTGGAATTGATTCAAGAGAGGTTGAAAATGGTACAGAGTCGTTAAAAGTTCTACACAGATGTTAGGAGAAGGTCGTTGGAGTTTGAAGTGGGTGATTGGGTATACTTGAAGGTTTTAACCATGAAGGAAGTTATGAGGTCTGGTAAGAAAGGGAAACTTAGTCCCCGGTATATATTGGACCGTTCGCATAGCCAAAAAAATTGTCAATGTAGCTTATGAGTTAGAGCTACCACAAGAGTTAGCAGCGGTTCATCCGGTATTTCATATACCATATCAAAGTAGTGCATGGGTGATCATTAATTGATAGTACCAACTGAAAATGTTGGGATTATGTATAGTTTATCCTATGAGGATATTCTGATTCAGATTTTAGATTGCCACGTTCGCAAGTTGAGAACAAAGGAGGTTGCATCAATTTGTTGAAGAAGCGATTTGGGAAGTAGAAGAGGATAAGAGGAAGAGATATCAACATCTCTTTGAATCCAGAGAGAATGCAAATCAAGGTACTACTTCTCTTCTTGGTACTTTATAAACTATGAGTAAGCATGTGGTTACTTGTTTTTATTTGTTGAGGTGTTGAACTTGAAAATACTATCCTTAACTTAACGAAAGAAATCCCATTTGACGATGAATGTCCCTAAGGGGGAGATTTTGTAAGATCTCACAATTATAAATAGCTAGGAATAATTTAAGAAACTAAAAATATTTGTTTAGGAAAAAAAAGGGAAAATCTAGAAAATTGCCTAAGTTAAGAACGTGAGTTTTGGTAATTTTCAAAATGGTCATAACTTCTATCTCAAGATGAGTTAAAGTCAGTTAATGACATGGTTGGAAATACCTTGGAGAGATATTTCCAACGCCACCGAGTTTGCGCATTTTTGATATCGTATGAGGAAGATATGCCTATCGAAAGTTGGATTGTCGAAGTAAAGAAAGTTCTAATCAAAATTTAAGGAAGGGCAAACTAGTATTTTTACCAATTAATTTCCTATTTAGTTTTAGTGGTTTATTGGGGTAAAAACAAGTTTTAGTTCAAATTAAAAAAATTAAACGTTACGCTTAGGGCTTGTAGAAGAGTTAAAAGAAGAAGGAAAGAGAGAAAAGTCAAGAAATCGCCAAGAAAGCCAAGGGTTGAGAGTGGAATTTGTCGGGGTGATCCCTATCAAGGTATGTGAGATGTTTTGATGTTGGGTTAGTTCACCCACACACAAACTTGTTTTAATTCAGCTATTTTGAGTAGGTTGAATGATAAAAAGTGAATTTCATGAAGAACATTATGAAATTCTTGTTAGTTTAGTTGTTGCATGCCTACTGCTTATTTGATTCGTATTTTTGTGGTTTTTTTAGAGTGAAATATATTGGGTATTGAGGTTACTAATAATCCTAAGTTTTGGGTAAATAACCATGAAAGTTTAGAGGGTTTAGAGATGATAGACGGAAGAAAAAAGTCGAAAAGCCTGTCCATAGGGCCCTGTGCTATGTGTATCCCATATCCCCATAGGAAAATATCTGTCCGTACGGCATTGGGCCAATTTTCACACGATGCTTTGTTATGTATAAGTATAAGTATTTCCTCTGATTTAAAACAAGGAAAATTTTAAAATTCATCTTATGCAAAATTAAATAGTTCTATATGTTGCTCCTGTAGAGTAGCTCACTGACAACATTAGATATGTATGAAGATACTGGTGAATAAAATTTTTCTCTCTGGAGATGATTTATTCCTTTAAATCTCGATTACTAAAGGGGAATAATTTCTTTAAGAGGATACTGTGCATTCAGTGGACTCATGTAAATTTCATTCTGTGTTATCTATCCTGATATATTTTGTTACAATCATTAATTAATGTCAATGTTATAATTATTTTTTAATACATGATTTAAACTTTTTGTTGCTGTGTCTGCAAAAAAAACCGATATGTTTTTCAACCGGGCAATTTTAATAGAAGTGCAGTCTCAAATTAAACTCCATCACTCTGGTACGCAGATTTTTAAAAAGCACCCAAACAAACTAAATAATTTTGTGTAATATTTTTCTTTTTCAAGGATATATGATAAGTTGAATTATTATCCAATATGATAATTTTTTCTTTGAATTTTCCATTTTAATAATTTCTTATGAATCTTTTAAATAGGGAACTTTGAAATGATATATGTAAACCAAAGGTAGGGTTGTACTTTCTAAGCATTCAATTAGAATATTTGATTACTTTTTTCAACCTTTTAAAATTTATTTATCCCTTCACCAACGATTATTTATTTATTAGAAAATTTAATATATTAGGTTGATGTTTATTTCATTCCCCCAAATATCTTATAGTAACATTTCTTGGAAGCAAAAGGATAAATTATAAAATTATTAATGTTCGTTACTATGCAATCTTGTCGGTAAGATTATATAGTATCTTAGTTTTAATTATTTTAAATAATATATTTAAATTATTATTTTATAAATTCCATGATTAAAAATTCTCGCTCGATAATTTCACTTCGGTTGAAGTAAAGTTCTTTTCTTTTTATTTTTTACTTCTTATTCCTGCTATTTTTTGCACAATTCATTAATGTTTTGATCATTTGTGATTTTTCATTTTCATTGAAATGTGTGATTTGAAGAGTAGAATTATCTAAAATAGAGAAAAATATAATTATTCAATTTCAAAATATTTAAATCGATCATTTGTTTAACCCCCCCTCCCCCGGACTCCTCGGTAATCATGATATGCATCATTAAATAAATTTTCTATTTAGTCATACATAACCATTAATAAACATGATTACTAATACATCTAATCTAATATCTATTTTGTTTTGGTTTGACTTTTGTTTTAAAATTTTCAACTTTTTCATAGACAAGCCACTATAAATACACACACAAAACCCCCCATTATATTCATCCACCAAAGTTTCATGTTCTTTCTTTTGTTTTCTTAAGTCCTTGGAGTTTGTAGGTCAGGATCATGTTCTTTCTTTTGTTTTCTTAATTCCATGGAGTTTATAGGACATGGTTTTCAATATCAAAGTGAAATATCAAGTGATTTGATGATCAAAATTCATAAAATAAAAGAAAAATATAGTTGTGCTAGTGAAAACATTAACAAATAAATGTTACATGTTTCTTCTAGTAATTAACTATATGTTACTTTTTATTGGTTCGATTTCATCATCTCTACTATCAAAATTTTATTTTAATAACAAAGGTGATGGTCGTTAGGTTTCTACTTGGGTCCAATATTATGGGATCCCTATTCTCCTTCTCCCTATTTACTTAGCTTTTTATCTCTTTAAAGCATCTCCTAGAAAACCATTTACAAATTTCACTCTAAAAAAAATTGTTACTTCCTATTATACTCCAGTCCTTATCTTATTTATTTGTTCATTTATGTTTTGATACATTGTTGCACAAGTAAAATGGAAGTGGAGAATGGCGAAAATAGTGATCATCAGGCAGATGTGCTTCTACAAGCATCCAAGAACCTTATATGACTAATTCAAATTCAGTGGCTATGAGGCAAGATTCCCAGTATGTCGTAAATATATTTTTTGTTCAACTTACAAAAAGCTGGCATATCAACAACAATAACGAGATTTAAAAATCCCAAAACTACAATCTCAAGTGTAATTTGGGTGTATTAGTAATTTAAAGGATCAATGGTTTCAAACAAAGACTTAAAAGACATTATTTTTCTCAGTATAGAATCCTCCTGTTTTTACGCCATTTAAGCCTCTTGATGACGATCAAATGATCTTCTAATCATGTTAGATGGATTGCTTTTTGAGTAAGAATAATATGACAAAGTTCTTCAATTTTTCAAGGATCTTCTTTATTAATTGTCTGTCAGATTTGTCCTTAAAAGACTACGAAATATTTATTTTGTTCAACTTACAAAAAGCTGGCATAACAAAAATTCTAATAGGAGTAAAAATCCCAAAAGTAAAAACGAAAGGGTTCCATGTAAAACAGAATGATCATCCTGTGATTCCAGATTCTGCTACGAGGCACATATAGAAGCCTGTGGAGCCTATCTAACATAAAATTTCTGCACATTTTGCTTGGGAGTACTATTATATAATAAAGGCACAAAGAATTACAAATATTAAACCATTTCGAGATAGTCTTATATAGCAAGTTAACTTAGTAGATACTATGCTGCTAGTATATAACGAGAAGATTATTGACATTTATCTAACAAAGCGATTGAATTTCAATCTTACAGGTAACCACATTAACTACGAGGTTTAATACACTGACAATGTAAAAGATTTTCACGCCATCAGTTCAATTTATTTGACTACTGATAGGTTATTACTCTTTTTCCTAATCATAGATTTGGTTTGATATATTTCATTAGGCAAATGGATGTTATACTTACTTTTGAATTCAGGAGATGTTGATGAACTTTAAGGAGCTCATGCTTGAGACTAATTAGGCAACACCAACAAGTCTGATGTCAATATGCTGGACCGAATACTCTGTTCAGTCTGAGGTGAATGCTAACAGAGTATGCTAGACCAAATACAACAGAGTTTGATGTCAGTATGCTGGACCAACTACTCTATTTGATGTGAGTATGGTGGACTAAATACTTTGTTCGGTCTCCAATCTTGCAAGGTCGATTGACTTTGTCGGTTGTCTTCTAGACCTGTCCTTAAAAAACTATTCATTGAGTCACAATGTCTCATGTAAAACACAATAAAGTCAGTCAAATGAGTAGGGAAGTTACTCGATATTCAATAACACTAATTAAAGAAAAAGTAAATAAAAATAATGGTCAGATATACATGTCTGTTAAGAGAAATCTGTTCATACCCGTTCTATCCAGAAAGTTATCTTTTGGAAAAAAATAACAACTTTTCAAAAAATATGTCTATTGGGAAAGTAACGTCTTTTTGAAAAGTAACGACTTTTCTAAAAGAATAATGACTTTTCAGAACATTACCGTTACATGCAAATTAATTCTATTAGCTAACTAATTAGGTAACGTCTTGAATTAATTAATAAAAGATAAGATTAACAAGATTTATTTGATTTACAAGAATCAATTTAAATAAATTTTATCCAAAAAATTTATCAATCAATCACATCATTTGCAAAATACAAATCCGAAGTCGAAGCTGAAGCCGAGCGAGCAATGATGAAAGTGCGAGCGGGAACCTTATTCTTCGACATTTAAGAAGTAAAGTAAGTGTTTGTCAATATAAGGATAACAATTTCTCTTTCTTTTGCCGAAATGGGAGAAATGTCTTTTCATTTGCACTTGGCGAATGACTTTTCATTTTCCCTCCAAATTTGTTCCCTCACTCTTCACATTCTCTCTTTTCTTTTCCCATTCACACTTTGCTAAACCCAACAATCCCACACATGCATGAGGAATGACTATTGATAAAACATATGCATGAAAAACTAGTATGTGTTGTAGGTAAGGGTTAATCACATTTGGATAAGGGATAATGCATAAACGTGTCATTTAACTTGGCTTCAAATCACATTTAGGCCCTTCAACTTTTGATGTGCACAATAGACACTTAAACTTGTATAAAGTTGAACAAATAGACACATATGTCCTACATGTCATCCTATATGTCATTTTTTGTCCTATGTGTTGTCCTACATGTATTGTGCCATATAGGACTCATGTGTTTATTTATTTAAAAGTTAGATAGTTAAAGTGTGTGTTTGTGCATTATAAAAGTTGGAGGTCAAAGTAAATTTTGAAGTTAGGTTTAGGGTCCAATATATGTATTATGCCTTTAAATAAGTAGGTTTCCCTTTAAACTTTTCGTAGTGAACATATATCGGATATACTCAGTCAGTCAGTAGATTTGATATCTTTGAACTGTAGAGATTTTGTGTATACCTAGACAACATAAGTCGCACAATCAACCCTCTTGAACTATTCTTAGTTCTCATTGGTTTGCTCGTTTAAGCCATGAACACATCTCGAATCGTAAGTGCTTAGAGAATTGTCCTTACCAGATTCTGCTTGAAGCAGCTTACACTTCACACTCACATAATTGATTTCTAAATGTTTTATCTTGTAGATACACTATTTGATATACCCTATGTAAAACATAGAAACCATTAAAAAGTTCTTATGCCTTTATCCTAGTTACTAAACATTCTCCCATCATGAGAATGGACCATAAAATAAATTTTTACAATATTGAACCTTCATCAATGACTTTTTTTCTCCTTGAACCAAGACCTTGGGACCTCCTGTCTTCTAGGTAGAGTTCCCACCACAATGACTTGTTCTCGGTGATAGTTCCATTTCCGTCAATGATTTCTCAACTCCCTCGTTAGTTAGACGTTTTGTAACTTGACCCGACACACTATATTTTGACTTCACATAGTCAATTGTCATAGTTCCACTAGAGAGTAGTCGTCTCACAGAGTTATGTCTTCGTCTTATGTGACGAGACTTGCCGTTATACAGAACGTTTTCAGCCCTTACTATTGCAGCTTGACTATCACAATTTATGCATATAGGGGCCATCGATTTGGGCCAAAACGGAATATCTTCTATGAAATTTCAGAGTCATTCACCTTCTTCACCTGCCTTGTCTAAGGTGATGATTTCAGACTCCATTGTAGAGCGAGCTACACTTGTTCGTTTGGATGAGTTCCAATATATTGCTCCTCCACCAATAGTTAAAACGTACCCACTTGTGGATTTTGTTTTAGTTGAGCCAGTAATCCAATTTGCATCACTTTATCCTTCAAGAACCGCTGGATAGCAAACCAATGATTTTGATTGGGATTACTTGTGTATCAATTTAGTTTACTAATCACGCAAGCTTTGTCTGTTCATGTACAATTCATGGCATACATCAAATTTTCCAATACGTTGGCATAGTAATTTTGAGACTGACTTTCACCTTTAATCTTTGCAAGATGAAGGTTCATATCAATTGGAGTCTTTTCCCATTTGAAATTTAAATATTTTAATTTTTCAAGTACCTTTTGAATATAATGAGTTTTAGACAATGCTAGACCATTAGGAGTTTTGGGAATATTAATTCCCAATCTCACATAAAAACTCCTAGATCTTTCATATCAAACATATTAGCGAGCATACGCTTAGTAGCTTTTATATTGGCAATTTCCTTGCTCATTATCAACATGTCATCCACATATCGAATTGATGTAATCCTAGTCATTGGCGAGTATGTGTCAAAATAATAAAGACCTTATTTTTTTCTAAAGCCTTTGACAAGAAGTCTTGCTTTATATTTGTCAATAGATCCATCATCTTTCATCTTCCTTTTAAAGATCCATTTTGAACCCAAGGGTTTGTTTCCTGGAGGAAGATAAACCAACTCGCAAATATGATTGCTTAGGATTGATTCAATTTCACTATTGCCAGCCTCATTCCAATAAATTGAGTCGCAAGACAACATTTCTTCCTTGGATGTTTGAAGCTGGCTTTTAAGATTGGATGTTAAAAAATCAAATCCAAATGAATTATTTGTCCTTTGACCTTTACTACGCCTTGGAATCTATTCATTAGTTTCATTCTTTTTTGGTTCTTCTCGGGGTTGTTTAGGCCCCCCGCTATATGACTCAAGTCTAGTTTTATACGGATAGATATGTTCAAAAAATTTAGCAATATGTGATTCAAATACTATATTGTGATGAATATCCGAATGTTCGGACTTATGAACAAGAAATTTACATGTCTTACTGTTTGTGGCATATCCAATGATTACACAATTCACTGTCTTAGGCTAGACACCCCACACTTTGAAATATTTCAAGTTGGATTTTCTACCTTTTCATTTAGCATATGGAATAACATGTGTCTTTGAGTTAGGTACTATATTGAATATTCGATTTGCTTTAAGGATCGCTTCCCCTCTAAACATATTTCTACAAATGAAGATTCATATTCTCTGCCCCTATCACTTCTGATCATTTTGGTCTTTTTATCCAACTGATTTTCAATTTCAGTTTTATATTGGCTAAATGCATCTATTGCTTCATCCTTACCATTTAGCATATATACATAAAAATATCTAGTGGAATCGTCAATAAAAGTTATGAAATACATTTTCCCACCACGTGATGGTGTTGACTTCATGTAACAAATATTTGTGTGGATCAGTTCTAAAGGATTTGAATTCCTTTCAACAAATTTATAAGGATGCTTAGCATACATAGATTCAACGAAAATTTGACATTTTGATTTATTGCACTTAAATTTTGGCAACACATTTAAGTTAATCAGTTTGCGCAAGATTTTGTTATTAACATGTCCCAAACATTCATTCCATAAACATTTAGACTCAAGCAAGTAAGAAGAAGCAGAGGCTTTATTCATTTCAACTACAATTACATTGAGTTTGAAAAGGTCATCACTAAGGTAGCTTTTTCCTACATACATATCATTCTTACTTACTACTACTTTATTAGAAACAAATACACATTTGAATTCATTCTTAGTCTTATCTTGAATTGAAACTAAATTCTTTCTGAATTCTTGAACATACAAGACTTTGTTCAAAGTTACCACCTTGCATGATGTCATCTTTTATAGGACCTTGTCAGTTCCTTCCACCTTTGCAAAACCGGAGTTGAACATGATAAAAATAATTCTTTTTTGGCACAAACATGGAATGAGACACAAGAATCTATCCACTATTCTCTTAGATTTCCAATCAAGTTACATTCTGAAAGCAGAAATCATTGCACAGAGATAACCCATTTCTCCTTTGGATTCAGCCATGTTTTCTTCATCCTTCATTTTCTTATCCTTCTTAGGACCCCGACATTGAGTAGTCCTATGAAAAGGTTTACCACAATTGAAGCAGCTTCCATTGAATTTCTTCTTAGGAGAATTGCTTTTTGGACCAAATGCTTTCTTTCTTTTCTTTAATTTTGTGGGATCTTCTTCAACAATATTTGCTCCAAATATTGCTAAATTACCACGTGACCTCTTTTCTGCAGCCTTATTATCCTCTTCAATTCTCAACATTACTATGAGATCTTCTACAGTCATCTCCTTCTGTTTATGTTTCAAGTAGTTTTTGAAGTTCTTCCACCACGGAGGTAACTTCTCAATAATAGCAGCCACTTGAAAGACATCATTCACAATCAATCCTACATTAAAGATTATGTGAGTATTAAGGAAAGACATAATATTTCTAACATATTCATTAAATAAAGTTATACCTTCAACAAGGAGTTCATGAATTATGACCTGCAGTTCTTGAACTTGGGTGACGACGGTCTTACTGTCTATCATCTTATAGTCAGTCCAGAAACTTTGCTACAATAAACTTATTCATTCCGGCTTCCTCTTTTTTGTACTTCTTTTCTAAAGGATCCCATAGTTCATTTGAGGTTTTGACATTGTTGTACACATTGTACAGATCATTTTAGAGTCCACTAAGAATATAATTTTTACACAAAAAATTTGAGTGTGTCCATGATTATGTTACCAAAAATCGTTATTCAGGCGGAGTATCATCCGAAATAGAAGGAACATTCTCATTAATGAACCTCTGCAGACTCACCGTATTGAGATAGAAGAACACTTTTGCTTCAAACTCTTGAAGTCGACTCCAGAAAACTTTGCAGGTTTCTCAGCCGGTGCTATGACAACAATCGAACGATTTCGAGCAAACGATGTTGTTGCAGCACTTACTGTTGTAGCACTCACTGTTCGAGCATTCACTCAACTTAAAGTAGTCTTTTTTTTCCTATCACAAATGGTAGATAATTTTAGTACTTCAAATTCTAACGGTAAAGAAAAAATCTTTACACTGATTGTTTCTGATTTAACGATAAAGTTTTTATGTTCTTTTAACCGTTAATCAAATGAATTTTAAAAATTCAAATAGAGGAAAAGACCATAAAGATTTTAATCTCCAGAAACCTCAAATACAGAAACTTATTAAATTTCTTAAGCTTGCTACCAAACTGTACTTACAAGGTTAGAGAAAAAGAAACAAAAATAAGATGAAGTAGATAGAAAACAAAATAATCCGAGACCATAGAAACTATTGTGTCTCCTTAAGAAATTTAATGCCCTTATTGTACCCGAGGTTATGGATTAATTTCTCCCAAGATAAAATGGATTAATCCTATTAAAGAAATAGTGTTACCTCAAATTTGCTTAACTTTAGCAAACTTAAGAATAACAACAAGTCACACAGACTCAATCGATCAACCCTTTGATTTTGAGAGATAAAATATGCAAAGAAAAAAATTCAGTATTTGGAAAAAATGAAAAATGACTTTCTTTTATAGTCATTTTTAGCAATAAATGTGCCTGTTTAGAAAAATCTTTTAAGATCCATTTTATCCAGAAAGTTGTGTCTTTTGGAAAAATAATAACTTTTCGAAAAATGTGTATGTGGGTAAAGTAACGACTTATCAAAAAGAATAATGACTTTCAAAACATTACCGTTATACGCGAATTAATTCTTTTTATTAACTAATTAACTAACATCCTGAATTAATTTATAAGAGGTAAGATTAATAAATAATTTTTTTCTAAAAAATTTGTCAATCAATAACATCATTTGCCAAATCCAAATCTAAATGCAAATCAAAAGCCAAGGCCGAGCGAGCGACGACGACGACGCGAGGGCGCACCTTCTTCTTAGCACTTTAAGAAGTAAAAGAAGTATTTGCCAATATCTGGACAAAAATTTTCCCTTCTTTTGCCGATAATATGGGATACTAACCTTTCATTTGTACTTTGCAAATGACTTTTCATTTTCCCTCCAAATTGGTTCTCTCAGTTTTCATACTCTCTTTTATTTTCCCGTTCACACTTTGCTAAAACCAACATGGTTAAGTAGAGGACACGAGACTCAGAAACAAATGTATTGTATCTATAAGGTTTTTTACGTATTACGACAGTAGTTACATTGCCTGCTGCAGTTTCCTATATAGAATACCAATATATTTGAGTTTATAACCTTTTCCAAGTGTACGTTTCAACTATATTTGCTGAGAGAAATTTCTACACGCATTGTAGTTTTCCACCTTTATCTTGTTAGGGTGGCTGGTGGGGAGATTATTCAAGAAATAATAAGGTTAATATATTTCAAAAATTTTCTATTTAATACTAAGTCATTACCGGTAGTACTAGAGGTCTTCTGAAATGCATCAGAAGAAAAAACATACGACTCGTAGCATCATTACCACTAAAAACCATTTTCTGCATCTGCTATTCAAGATAAGACATGCACCCAACGAGTTAAAAAAAGTAATATTTTTTCAATTATGTATGTTTTGCACATCTGTTATGTTTTCAATATTTTGAAAAATTCTTATTTTCCTTTCAGTGAGTCCAGCAGCTAATAGAAAGGGACTTGAAAAAAGATCTGGAGCTTTGAGCTCATCTTTAGGATATTCTGAATCTGAGGTGGGATCTTATTACGAGAGTGATGTTTGTGCTAATCAACATATGCAAACTCCTTCTAAAAGAACAAAATCTTGTTCTACCTTCTCCTCTAGTCAAGAATTGCAACAAATGAAAAGAATTGTTCTTGATAAAGACGATATGCAGACCAATGTTTCATTGTCTCCATCTATTGATCAAGTTATGAAGAATCTCAAACAATTAAAAAGGTATGACATCTTAAATTCATATATATTACATTTCAAAATTAATTTTAATTTCTATAGTTTTTACTAATTATGCAATGTAGATTCATCTAATCCAACAAAGGTAAGTTCGAGGAAGCAACAAGTTCAAAGAAGTTGCTTCACTTGAAATTGGCCAAAAGTTGAAAGCAACCTTTTACAATAATCAAACGGTTGGAAAAAATAACAATCTATTTTCGAGGCATTTGGAAAAAACTATTTGTGATTGTAACATTTGTCCCTTAGGAGTATCATCGTGGCCTGATATTAAGCAAGAAAAGTTGAATCATATGTGGGCAGCCATTGAGGTAATAAATATACACACGATTCATATTATTTAGTGCTACCTAATATCATGTGTGATTTTCCATAGAGATAATGTTTCTTATTTTAGAAGTCTATCTACAGTAACTAGTATCGATAACAGATTAAGAATCTATAATCAAGTAGCTTAGAGTGTTTCTATAATTTGTGGAAAAAATCTTCATAATCTGAGATCAAGCTTGGAGATAATAACTCTAACTCATGTTTCAATTGTTGTAGCATACATTTGAGAGTGTTGATATGAACGATCGTCGTGATCATATATTGGGATGGATGAATGAGTTACGGAATAAATGAATGGGACACTTGCATGCAAAATATGTGAAGGACAATCCAATCAAACAGTCTCTTAGGAATGTCCAAACGGGAGTAGATAAAAAAGAATGAAAATGGTTAGTAAAGGAGCATTTTTCTTCTGAAAGTTTTCAGGTCTGCCTACTGAACTAATAGTCTACTTTGCTATTTCCTCCTTATTGTAGTTTGCTTTCCCTACTTTGCTCGTGTGCTGAACATTTTAGGAAACCACACCCGTTTTCTATCTTTATCCTGCTAGAATGAAATTATTTGTTGAAAAAATATAGGCAAGAAACTTATTGTTGAACAAATATAGGCAAGAAGCTGCACGAATGCAACAAATTGAGCTAAGTTAAAGATGCTTCATCATATTGATAAAAAGGTAATATCATAAAATTATTTTTTTTGAAATAGATTCTTATAAGAAGTTTTATTTGACATGTTTGACTTTCATATAAAGGGAGGGAAATATGCCAATCCACTAGATCTGGCGGCTATTTTCTTTGAGACTCGTAAGAAAGATAAAAAGCTTATAGAATATGAAATAATTGAAAAACATGTGTGTATAGTAAATTTAATATATTAATTACTTGAAATTGATTTGTTATGATAGAAAATGTTCTTTTATATGTTTGCTCAACTCGAAGAAATGGTTCAAGAAGATCCATCTCTACCTATTATAGAGATTGTTGAGGATACAAGCTTAGAAGATAGACTAGCTAACTCATTCTTACTTTGCTATGAATGTTATGAAAAACCTTGGATGTTATAAGTTTTTTTTGTTGATCAAGCAAAAATACTTAATCTTACATCAAGTGATGCTCACAAATTTATTGTAATCAATCGCACTCTTTATTATTTCTATCACTTTGTAACTCTTTCTATATCATCATTTGTATCCATATTTATAGTTATAATTAATTTGATATTTGTTGGTTTCTTGTGATAATAAATGGTTGTGGGATCAATGGTGATTAGTTAGAGACCATAATTATTGACGGTCTCTAAAGGTCAATCTAGGACAAATATTGTTGCTCGTCACTAAATCATAAATTATGACTAGAATTACATCTGGTCTTTAGAGCAATTTTAGGACCATGTTCTTGTAGTTACCCAAAACTACTCTAAGACCAGATTGAGGTCGCAAAAGATGTTTAACGACCTGAATATCAAGGTATCAATGGTCCCTCTTAGACTAGATATGCAGTCTTTAAAAGTATTATGCGACCAGTATTTTTTGTCGTCTCAAAATCATTCAGGGACCTGTTTTTGTATGGACTAACAAATGGCCGGAAATTGGAACAACAGGATTGATGAGCATTTGGTGCAGGTAGGTTATAGAAAATGCCCTAGTGAAGCTAATCTATACAGAAAAGGTGAAGATATTAATTTTATTGGTATTTCAGTTTATTCAAACGATCTGCTTGTTACCAAAAGCAATGATGAACTTGCTATGAAATTTAAAGAAGACATGCATTAGACTTTTGAGATGATGGATTTGGGTGAATGGTATTTTTCCTGGGAATGAAATCAAACAAGATAAAATGGAAGCGTTCATCTGTGAAAACAAGTATGCAAAGGACATTTTGAAAAGTTCAAAGGAAAAATTTGCAAAGAGACAACTACTCAAAAGTGTCAAAAGAAGAATTTGAGAAAAAAAGATGAAGCTAATGTTGAGGAAGCCGAATGTATAGAGAGTGATGGAATCACAACTACTATATCTAAAAA
The DNA here is from genome assembly GCF_036512215.1 of Solanum lycopersicum. Classification (NCBI taxonomy): domain Eukaryota; kingdom Viridiplantae; phylum Streptophyta; class Magnoliopsida; order Solanales; family Solanaceae; genus Solanum; species Solanum lycopersicum. The sequence continues at coordinate 46,071,615 of NC_090809.1, read as the reverse complement.
TAGCTAATAAATAGTAAATGAGACAACAATAAAAAGAACACCAGGAATTAACGAGGTTCGGCAAATTTTGTTTTCTTTTGCCCACTCCTCGGACACAATCAACCAATATTTATTTCACTCCAAAAAAGTACAAGTGAAATACTACAAGAGAGAAAGAAGAACAAATGTCTTATGAGATGAGAAGGCAAGTGAGAAATGTGGTACAAATGAATTAGGAGTTACCTATTTATAGGAGTGAATTCTTCCTATTGATGTCATCCATGACATCAGAATACGTCAAAATGTCAAGATTTACCTTGTGAAACAAATTTATTGTTCACCTAAATTTCACCTACAAAGGTTCTACCTTTGACTTTTCTACTAATAAAGAATTATCCTCCACAGTGTTATGAATATACTGTAGAATCCATTTTATAGCCTGCCAATGATCATTTCTAGGATTGTGCATGCACCTGCTTACAACTCCAATAGCGTGTAAAATATTTGTCCTTGTGCAATCTATTGCATACATCAAGTAACCAATAATATTCGCGTGTGGTACTCTTGACATATATTCTCGTTCCACTTCATTCTTAGGTGACATAGCATCACTAAGCTTAAAATGAGGAGCAAGCAGAGTTCTAACCGACTTCGTTTTCTCATTCATACCGAATCGGTTTAGTACCCTCTTCAAGCATTCTTTCTGAGATTAATAGAGTTTCTTTGAACGTCTATCTCTTTTAATCTCCATGTCAAGAATCTTCTTTGCCTCACACAAATACTTCATCTCAAACTCCTTTTTTAGTTGAATCTTTAGCTTCTCAATTTCCTCTTGACTTTTAGAAGCTATCAACATATCATCAACATATAGGAGAAGATATATAAAGGAATTATCTTCAATTTTGCGCAAATACACACAATGATCATATTTGCTTCATATGTACCTTTGCTGCATCATAAACTTGTCAAATTGTTTGTACCATTGTCTAGAAGATTGTTTCAATCTGTACAATGATTTTTTTAGTTCGCACACCATATTTTCTTTCCCATCAACTTTGAATCCTTGTGGCTGAGTCGTGGAGATTTCCTCTTCCAAGTGTCCATGTAAAAATGCAGTTTTTACATCCAACTGAACTAGTCCAAAATTTAATTGTGATACAAAAGCAAACAAAACTCTAATGAAGGAGCATTTCAGAACTGGAGCGAAAAGCTCATTATAATCAATTCCCTCCTTTTAAGCATATCCTTTGCCCACCAATCTTGCTTTGTAGCAAACATCTTCTTGTTTAGGAAACCATTCTTTCTTTGCAAATACTCATTTGCACCGAATTTGTTTCTTGCCCTCCGGGAGATTGGCCAATATCTATGTATGATTTTGATGAAGGGACTGCATTTCTTCATCCATGGCATTCATCAACTTATCTTTTTGGGAACTTTGGATTGCGTCTTTATAAGTGGTAGGAATGTCATCAGCTGCAATTGAGTTAGCACAAGCCACCATATTTGTGAGTCGAGCAGGTTTTCTTATTGCCCTTTTTGGCTTGCTCATTTATATTGATTCAAATTGTGGTTGAGGTTCTTGAGATGGAACCTCCTCTTCGACCGACTCTCCTTCAAGAGAAAAATATTTTTTTGTTTCCTCGTTTGTTCCCTAAGTTGGGAAAATTATTTTTCCCTCAAACTCCACCTGCTTTGAAGCACCATCAATTTGTTTGACTTCTTCAATTGTTACCTTATTTTTCAAGATAGATTCATCAAAGTTAACATCCCTGCTGAAAATAATTTTTCTTGTCTCTTGACACCATAAATGGTATCCTTTGGCTCCAGAAGTAATTACCATAAATAAAGTTTTCTTTGCTCTTGGGTTCAAAGTTGATTCTTTTATATGATAATATGCAATTGATCCAAATACATATAAAGAACCATAATCTTCAGCAGGTTTTCCATAGCATTTTTCAAATGGTGTCTTCCCACCAATAGCAGTAGATGGTAGACGATTGATGAGGTGACATGCATATGTTATTGCCTCAGCCGAAAATTCTTTGCCAACGCCAGCATTGGATAACACATCTTCTCCAGCAAAGTTTGGTTCATGCATTCTGCCACTCCATTTTGTTGTGGTGTATTTTTGACAGTGAAATGTCTGACGATGTCATTTTCCTCACAAATTTTCTGAAAAAGATCATTCTTTTATTCTCCACCATTTTCTGTGCGAAGATACTTGATCTTTCTGCCACTTTGAGTTTCTATCTTCACCTTCCACTTGAGAAAAATTCCCAATACTTCATCTTTTGTTTCATTGTATACACCCAAAATCTTCCAATACTTCATCTTTTGTTTTCATCGTATACACCCAAAATCTTCGAGAAAAGTCATCAACAAAGGTTAAAAAATAGTGTTTCCCACCCAATGAGTGTGTTTTGGAAGTACCCTAAATATCTGAATTAAGATAATCCAAAATACCTTTAGAATTATGAATAGATGTTCCAAATTTAACCGTTGTTTGATTTCCCTTGAAACAGTGCTCGCAAAACTCCAAGTCACAAGTTTTCACTCCTTTTAGCAATCCTTGATTTGATAAAATTTTCAAGGATTTTTCTCCAGCATGTCCCAAGCACATATGCCACAACTTGGTCATTTCTGCCTCCTTCTCGTCATTGGATGTTGTTGTCACTATCCCAATAAATGTACTACCTTAATAGTGGTAAATGTTATTATTTCTTCGAATTGCCTTCATTACCACTAGTGCACCAGATCATATTCTCATCACGCCATTAGCGGCAATGACTTTGAACCCCTTTGCTCTAGGGCTCCAACAAGAATGGGGTTTTTCTTCAAATCTGGCACATATTGAACATCTGTTAATGTTCTGCTTTATCCATCATGGTTCTTTAATCGGATTGAACCAACACCATATGCGGTAAGAGGATTATTGTTTGCAGTGTGCATAACACTACATTCTCCTTCTTGTAAATCAAAAAACCAGTCCCGATTGGGACACACATGATAGATACAAGTTGAGTCCATCAACCATACATTATATGATTTAGATGCATCTGTCGTAATTAGTGAGTAATCGGAGTCATCACAATCAACCACCTTTGAATCCATGACAGCCTTTCGATTATTTGGTTTGGATTTGCTATTCAACTTTGGCTAGTCTTTCTTCCAGTGCCCTTTTTCTCGAAAAAAGACATATTCATCTTTGCTGAGTCTTGATCTTGACTTGGATCTCCCTTTCTTCGTTGTCATATGATTTTGCGAACTACCTCTTGCAATCAATGCTTTTGCTTCTTCACTTTTTTGTTTTTCTCTCGTTCTTTGTTCATAACTATAAAAGGCAGAACAAACTTATTTGGGAGATACTTCATCATTCCCATGTAGTAGAGTCGTTTCAAGATGCTCGAACTCATCGGGAAGTGAACTTAACAACAGTAAGGCCATATCTCCATCCGTAAAATTTACGTCCATATTTCGCAAATCTGTCGCTAACTTATTAAAGCTGGTGATATGATAATTCATTGTGCTACCAGGAATGTGAGTGAAGTGTAACAGTCTTCTTTTTATGTAAAATTCATTTTGATTGTTTTTCTTCAAGAATTTTTCCTCCAATGAATTCCATAATTCATGTGCAGATGTTTCCTTCGTGTATGGAAATTTTTGTTCTCTTGTTATCGAAAGGTACCTCAAGCAACACGGTTGATAATCTTTTAATCTTCTTGTCCTACAACGTCTGCTTTCCTTTCTTCAATTGCAGTATCTAGATCTTTTTGAAAAAGAACATCAAGGACCTCTCCTTGCCACATTCCAATATTTCCTAACCTGTCAAAAATTTCAACTGCAAATTTCGCATTTGACACTATTCTTGTCATAAGAGAAGATGTCAATAATGACGTATTATTGACACTCGATGTGCACTCATCAGTTTTTTTGTTTCCCATTTTACGACAAACACCATTTATTAGCTAACAATGCAGTGACCAAAATAAATCTTATTCTGATGTGAAAGTTCAGACTATATTGCAACCACAAAGCATACTAAGATACTACCTTGGCTCTGATACCGATTGTTGCGGAAGCTGAATATTTAGAGAGTAATGGAATCACAACTAACATATCTAAAGGTAACTAATAAATAGTAAATGAGACAACAATAAAAAGAACACCAGAGATTAACGAGGTTCGGCAAAGTTTTGTTTTCTTTTGCCTACTCCTCGAACACAACCAACCAAAATTTATTTTACTCCAAAAGAGTACAAGTGAAATACTATAAGAGAGAAAGAAGAACAAATGCCTTAGGAGATGAGAAGGCAAGTGAGAGGTGTGTTATAAATGAATTAGGAGCTACCTATTTATAGGAGTGAATTCTTCCTATTGATGTCATCCATGACATGACAATATGTCAAAATATCAAAATTTACCTTGTGAAATCAATTTATTGTTCACCTAAATTTCACCTACAAACGGTGTTATCTTGACTTTTCTACCAATGAAAAATTATCCTCCTAACTACTATATCTTCTCATTAATCAATTTTTCAAACTTGTCAAATTAAACAGCTAAAAGGAAAGAGATTTTGCACGCTCTACGGCTCCAATTGAATTCATTGCAGCAACTGCTTCTTTAAATCGAGCATTATGGCCTTAAAAGGTGCTATTCGATATGAATTAAAAGTAAGGAAAATTCATAGCATTATTTGTAGATAATTAAAAACTACTTCTCTCACAAATAATCCTATTTTTAAGGGAAAGCCAAGCATTACATATCAAAATATTATTTCTTAGAGATGCACAAAAAGAAGGATTTGTTGGGTTAAAGTATTGCTAGAGTAATCTTCACTTGACCGATACTTTTACCCAACCCTTGTCACGGAGAAGAGTAGAACTCTAAGAGAATGAGTTGGAATTTGCAGCAACTGAAACAAGGAGGAGTGTTCGTTAATTGCCTTAGTTAATGTAGTAACTACTCAAACAGAAGTTGTTGGACTTTCTCCATCCTTTTAGCTATCTTTACTAGTTTTATTTTGTTTTTTATGAAGTTAGACGTTAATTTAAGTAGTTTATTTAACTAGGAAAGATGTGCAGAGTCGTTGCTGAAATATATGCTACAACTGTTGCATTTTTCTTGTAAATATAAACACCATTTTAGTTCAATGAAGGATTATCTTTTTGGCATCATATATTTATTTTCTTCTTCTTGATTTATTATGTTTTAGAGTTGAATTTCAGCCTTAAAATCTCCAACAAACTAAAGTAGTCTTTTAACTTCTATTTTGCGACTCCGCTAGAAAGCATGTGTTGGGTTTTTATGGATTGTTGTGCATCTTCTTTTATTGGTAACATAGTTCTGGAGACCAAAAAAAGAATGTGATGTTGTCTTCTCTGGTTACATCACTTTTGTGGGCGGAGGAACACAAATAGCTAGACTAGGTAGTGTATCAAATTCCAATTGAATTGGACTTGTTTTATTTTGGCATAGAAAGAATATAGGCACACTCCACCTCCGTTTAAAAAAGAATGTCCCTATTTCCTTTTTAGTTTGTTTCAAAAAGAATGTCCTCTTTTTTTTTACAATACTTTAACTTTAACTTTCGACGTGACATGTTTAAAACCACAAGATTAAAGGATATTTTGGTATATTTGACATAACTTTATTTTTTAACCACAAGATTAAAAAGCCTTGTTTGTTTTCTTAAACTCCGTTCTAGGTCAAAGTAGGTCATCCTTTTTTAAAGAAGGGAGTATTATATATTGTCGATACCTTTGAACTTTTTTTGTATGTTCGTATGAACTTGAGAATATAAAGGGAAAGAAAAGCAAATAAAAACTAATAAAAGTTATTGAATTCTCGGAATTTAATGAACTTTAACATCCAATCACAAACATTATGTCAGTGTCAATCACTTGAACATATTATACATCATTCAGCTACTAAGTTCTTTTTAAGAACACAAACATATCCAACATTATTTTTATTTATTTGTTCTTTAATTAGTGTTATTGAATATCGAGTAACTTCCCTACTCATTTGACTGATTTTATTGTGCATTACACGAGTGATTGTGACTCAATGAATAGTCTTTTAACGACAGGTCTAGAAGACAACCTACAAAGTCAATCGACTTTGCGAGATTGGAGACCAAACAGAGTATTTGTTCCAACATACTGACATCAAACAGATATATGTATTAGGATGAGAATATATTCCGGTCCTTATTTGCATATTCTTTTGCGAAGCTACTTAATCTGGTCTAAATAACATATTAATTGGTCCGGAATTCTAATTGAAAAGTAGAGCGTCACATCCAGAAAAAAAATTGTACTAAAGTATTAAAAAAACATAATAAAAAAACTTTTGTTTTTTTACCAAAATTTAGGCGCCAATGTTTTTAGCCAAAAAGGTAAAACCCTCTGTTTTCTAAAAGTAAGAACATAAAAAGGAAAAAAAACCTTTAGCTGCTGGTGGCAGCTTCCAATAGCTCCGAACGATCGATCTTTCTTCTTGTTAACTATATACATCGTCCGATCGGGGTAAAACTTAACACCAAAATACTTTCAATCGCATCTTTTTCTTGTTCATCGTATAGTTGCTGCTCAGCTGCTCTTGAAACAGATCGTACAGGTTGTTGCTCAGCTGCTTGTGAAACAGATCGTACATGTAGTTGCTTCTTCTTCTCATCATGTTTCTATTGTTTCAAATTTCATAAACTATATTAATGGATTTTTATTGTTTTATTTAAGTCAATATTCTTCTTTTTATTCCTCTTTTCTAACATTAGATAGGTTAAAAAATTCTTAATCTGACCTGTTTTCTAATGTACAATCAGTGAATCAATTATTGGGTTGAGTTTCTAATAGTGACTCTATTTTGTTACCTGTTGTATGCGCCTGATGAAGATTCATATTTTTTATAGAGTGCGTATTTTTGTAAAGAGTGCATAATATGTCTTAGATGTTGATATTTTGCAAGCGAAAATAAGAACTAGACTTGTTACATGTAACTTTTAAAGTAAGATATGCTTACATATCGGTAATGCCCTGTTTGTTATCAACCTGTACTTATAAGGTTAGAAAAACATAAACAGAAATAAGATAAATTAGACATAAAACAAATAATCCGAGTCCACAGAAACTAGTGTGTCTCCTTAAGAAATTTAATCTCATCACTCTACCCAAGGATATAGATTATATCTCCCAAGATAAAATGGATTAATAATGAAATTTTTTTATAGGGGTCACTGGTTATTTTCGGCATTTCATTCATCACTACGCTAGTGTAGCGGGAACTTTGATTGATTTTCAATGAAAGGAGTTATTCCACTAGATAGAATTAACTCAGGAAGCTTTTGAGACACTTAAGAATAAATTGAGTCGTACACCCGTCTTAACTATTCCGGATTTCACTCAAGAGTTTTAGGTGGAAACGAATGCTTCAGGGTAAGGCATAGAGGCTTTTATGTCCCAATGGGGTCATCCCATTGCGCAATTTAGTCAAAAGTTGAGCGCTAGAATGTAGAGAGTGTCAACTTATGATCAGGAAATGTTTGTTATTATTTAGTGAGCAAATAGAGGCAATACTTTTTAGGGTGAGGATTCACCATACTCACCGATCAGCAGTCACTCAAGAATTTGATCACCCAGAATATCCAAACACATGAGCAGCAAAAATTGCTAACAAAGCTGGTAGGGTATGATTTTCGCATATTATTAAATAGGGAAAGCAAAATGAGGCGGCTAATGCTTTATCTCGCCAGCCAGATGCCAATTTTTTGGCTCTATCTGTTCAAACGTTTGCCTTGAAACATGAGCAAATGTCTTTGAATCATATCGAGACCTCATAACCATTCAACGAGCTCTCACTTCACAGTCATGTGAGTCAGCTGGATATGTTTTTTGTGAAGGACTTTTCTTTTGCCGTGGCAGATTGATTATCATGGGAAACTCTCCTTTACGCTAACGCCTGCTATATGAGTTTCACTCCACTGTTATAGGTGCATATGCTAGGATAGCTCGTACCTACCACCGTTTGGCATCAAATTTTTTTGGAAACACATGCGACAGGATGTTTAGACTTATGTAGCTTCTTGCCAAGTTTGCCAGCAAATGAAGAGCTCTCACCAGCTTCCTCCTAGTCTCATAGAGCCCCTCCCCATTCCTTAATTGGTATTTGAGGGCATCGCCATGGATTTCATCACTTGCTTGCGTAGTTCTAAAAGAAGATCCACAATGATGACAGTTTTGGCTCGTTTATTTAAGTACGGCCATGTCATTCCATTGGCGTCAACTTTTACCGCTAATACTATCGCAGAAGCTTTTGTGACTCTAATTATTTGTTTTCATGGACCTCCTCGCAGTTTTGTAACTGATAGGAATCCTCGATCTTTCCTATGGTATCTTGTATCACACCTAACTCATCTTGTTCTAGGAGTTATGATTGTCTGAAGTTAACCAAAAAGTCATACCTAACGTAACTCTCAAAATTTCAGATTTTTGTCATTTCCAATTTAATCTTTGAGAACTCGCATGCTACATCTGGTGACCTTAACACTCAAGAAAGGTTAAATTTTTTGCAAAAATATCACTCACTACGAAGGATTGTTCGAGTCTTAGTTTGAAAATTTTTCAAAAGTGTTACATTAATATCTCTCCCTTGGGATCATAAGGACTCGAATGACGACTGGATTGGATATAGAGTGAGGAGACTCTTGCTAAGGTACAAGTCTAATGGTGTGCTCTTACTATATTTAGGCTTGACTCAAATCCTTAAGTTCAGACTATATACCTCTCTATAGGGAAACTCATCCCAAGACTATTACTCCTTCCTACCACATTCAAGCTTAGTGTTTTAGCAACTCCATTACTAAAAAGAACCTCTAAAAATATATCGCTCAAACTGTTTGGAACTCATAATTACTATCTCAATCTCAAATACATGACTTGATTCCTGATCATGCCATCTCCCCCTTAGGTCTAAAGCTGCCACTTGAAAGCTATGGACTTATTCCATCATCTCTAAATGGCCTACATCTTATTTTACACAAACACATGGGAGAAGATTATCTCATGGATACTTAACTCTATAATTAGGTACTAAGACCTCTTTCTAAGCGGTTTCTCTTAAACTCTTTTGATTACATACCGTCTTGGTACACGTGTCTATGCTCTTGCTAATCCTGTGACTTAGCCACACTTTGCTATCCTTATCAGGTATAATTAGTAGCCCTTTTGAGCATGTAGTTTTTATTGGTAGCCGTATTTTTGCCTTTACTTTTTGTTGTATCCCTAGTCTTTGGACACTGCTTCCTTGAAAACTGTAGCATAGACTTATTCTAATCTTTAAATCAGAAGAAAATTGATGGTTGAGTGGAAAGTTTGATCAATGAGTGCTACAAAGTTTTTTTAAAATGCCTTTTTGAAACAATGAGATATAGAAACATAAAGAGATAAACAAAAGAAGTTATCTTGATTATGATCGTGGTCCTTCCAATAACATTGTGAACCTTAATGCATGTAAAATACTAAAGTTAAGGGATGGTATTATGATGGAAAACTTAAAAAATAGAGAAAAAAGCATATTGAAATATTCTTGAGATGATGAGAATTACTTGTCAAATAATTGTTGAAATAGAAGGTTGAAAATAAAGAGAAGAAGCGAATAGGTGAAAAAGTCTTAAAGTGCAAGTGCTTAAGGAAGTGTAAGTCACTATTATATAATTTTCCTACTTGTCCCCTAGCCTACATTAAAACCTATTAAAGTCCTACTTGATTCTATTCAAGCACATGTTTAATTAGTGGAGATGTACAAAATGGGCAACAGTGGTTCTTTGTGCATACATATGAATTTTATTGTGAATGTGAGAGTTTTTATTTGATGCTAAGTTCTTAATTTATTTGTTTTTATGAGGGCACTTGTTTCATGATAGATAGGTGATTTTATTAGCTTTCTTTGTTGAGAATAGAGGAGCAAGCTTTAATTTGATGTGTTCAAAGTCTTTCCTTGAGGTTAGGAGGTTAGTGGTTTGGTGTTTATTAGGATGTCTCGCATAATTATTGGGTGGTCTACTTGATGTTTTTAAAAATTAGATATTGCCTAATTTTTTTATTAAACAAAGTGATGACATACCTTGTATGGTTTTTTGAGAAGAGATGTAATTCTTTCTCGAGGACGAGCAAAAGTTTATGTGTGGAGTGTTGATATTAGGAGATTTTTTATATTTTTTATTATTATTATTATTTATATTTCTAAGTATTATTTGACTCCCATTTCCTACTTATTATTTTTTTCCTTTTTAACATTAATTTTATGGATTACGCAAAATAGTGTATTTTATTAGTTTGAGTAAATTGGTGTAAAGTTGAAAATGTTTGGAACTAAAACGAGTTCAAGATAGAAGATTGAATAATGGAATCTAGCAGGAAACTTAGTGGATTAAATTGGATAAATAATATATAAATAATAAGGTGCTTATTGCAAAATGCAAAAGGAAATATTGCCACGTGGAAACAAAGGAAGAAAAGAGTGCAAGTGGCGGCGGCTACGGTGTTTCAATTATAAAGGAATTCTTATTTCTCTTGGTTTTGAATTCCTAACTTTTTTTTGACTTAGTTATTTTATTTAGGGTATTATACATCTATAAATAGAACATAAAGTTAATTATTTTGGGAGATCAACAGAGGGGAAGATCAGTTAGAGGACAAAAAAGTATGAAGTTGTCAAACACTTTTTAGGGTGCTTTTCTTATTAATTTCTTAGACATTAATAGATAAAAATTCTTGTTGTAGGGTTGTAGCTACGGATTCAATGTTGATTATTTGAGGTTTATGAATAGATTCTTGGTTTTCTTCGTAAGTTACTTCTATATTCTTGTTTTAGTATTTTGTGCTTTGTCACCACAAGATAAATCTATTGTCTAATCTTAAAATCGAGAGAGAAGCGGTTAGATAAACTAGAGAATTTAGAGATCTCGATCGATCCATTTAATTGAGGTGATTTTTGTTTAGGAGTGACGCTCGGATGAACAACTTGTTTGGTTACGAAATAAAATCAAATATAAATGCTCGTCGGTTAGTCTATTTATCCCTGCTCAATGATGTGTTAGATAGTTTACTGGAGTAGGCCACCAGAGTTGTAAACCCGACTTATACAATTAACCCTGTAAACCAATAACTTGACGACTAAAATGAGTTCTTTACCTAAAATACGATACATGAGATCCCTTGCTTATTGTAGCACGCTATAATTTTCTAACCATTATTAGTTTTTTCCTCCATTTTTTTCTTTTGGCACTCTTAGTTAAATAATTAGAACTGTATAATTTAGTAAAAATAGTTAATTGACAAGTTCTTTGGATTGATAATATGGTTCTTTTAAGAGCCATTATCTTGCTTGTATGACCACGTACACTTGCGTGTGCAATTAGGAGCAACATCATGCATTACTTGTTTTTAAGACTATCATGATATCATATCTATGTTTATACATATTTAATAATACTTATTACATTTCATGTATTAATGCATAGTTGTGCCTATATTTTATGCAAATATAAGGTCCAACAATCATGTTCTCTCTTGCGTCTAAATTTGGATTTCTATTCTTGATTTGATTGGTGATTCCTCATACTCCAAGGGAAAAACCATAAAGATACTTTATTTCTCTCATTTTTTATTCTTAAGACTTTGTACGTGGTGTATGGTTTACGTCCAAACCACTCTTTTGTTGTTTTAGAATGGCTCGTCAAAACATATTTATGAATCTGTTTGTTGTTCAAATTAGTTTTGTTGAATGCCTCTCAAAGTAAAAGTATTTCCATTATATAGAGAAAAATAAATATTACAAATCCCTAAAGATCAGTCATTCCTATCCATAAAGATCAGCTATTCTATCTCTACAAATCTGCTATCAATCCCACCGAATCCGTTATTCTATCACACTATTTATTCTTTTGATTCTACAACAAATCTGTATGATCATGCTAATTTACATCACTATCTAATTACTTTAATATATACAATTATTTTTATTTTTATTATGCTATCATCCCCCCTCAAAATTGATGTCGGTATATCAAGAAACATCAATTTGCCTACTAGAAACTGATGGCATTGTCGTGCCATATATTTTGTAAATACATCAGCAATTTGAAGATCACTAGACACATGTTGAAGAGTAATGATGTCATGACCCAAGCTACCCCCGAGATGAGTACACAGAACCTAGGACCACAAGTGATCCCAAGTTAACCCTGCTGGCATGTCATGAGCATACTAAAGATAATAAACTATTGCGGAAGCTAAATCATACTTAAAATTAAAAGATGGGTAAATACCCATATGTTAAATCTGAGATATATGAAACTGATGAGTTTAATACAAAGAAAATATTAACTCATTACTAAGATAAAACTAAATATTTCTTAAAATAGCCTCTAAAGTGGACTAGAAATAGTAGGACAAACCCCAACTAATTCTAGCCAAAACTTAAACTAAAAGGCTAAATCCTTAAAGAAACTCATGACTATTGTCCTTGGAGAATGAGGACTCACCACTAAATCTGCTGAACTTAAGATCGGAAATCGATCTATGCATGATCTGGGTGCTGAGAACCTGATCTACATCATGAGAAGATGTAGCGCACGTATGCGTCAGTACTTGAAAGGTACTGGGCATGTAGGATAGAATAAAGCTGAAATAAAAGATAACTGAACAAGCATAAAAGCATGTATAATAATCTGTATATGATATATAGAATTCTGAGCTAACTGAATGCAATGACCAATTTATAACATGCTGAAAGTGAATACTTAGTATACCGACAAATGGTCAATGCAAGAGATTTTGGATGACATGTAGGAGCAACTAATAACTGAAAATAAAACCATATGGGCTAAATGTGATGTCCGATATATACGCTCTATCCAGAGGACCCAATATACCCTTCCAAAAGTATAAAGACATGATGGCGTGATCACTAAAGTGACTGCCCACATAGGAGACATACAACCTACTTGGCTAGTAGTTTTGGGACTAATGGGGTAAGATGAACCCTAGTCCAACTAGTTATTATGCCACTCCCATGGATTTATATGCTTAACTGATTATGTCTGAATTTTTTGTCAATACTGGATAGCTCAAAACTGAACATGCAAACTGAGAATGCAACATTTTATATGATAATGATGCATTGAAAACTAAGGCATGTATAACTGATTAGCCGAAATATCTGACTTAGTATGTGTAATTCAAGAACTAAAGAAATACAAAGGTAGGGTTCTGAAATTCATGCAATAATCTGAGTAATAACATAATAATCTCATTTAGAACATATTACTAATAAATTCATAAAATTCTATCATAGTTCTAGAAACCCCAAGTTTAATCATGACAAGAAAATCAAGAACTAACTGAAAACTAGGAACCCAATGGGTGAAAGGAACCCACTCGTGAAATCTCATATACCTGGTGATTAAATTCATAGAGAAATACTTAGATTTCAAGGCTGGAACAGCTGAAACCTTGTTGCGTTCTTGAACTAGGGTTCTTGACCTTTTTCTCCTTTCTTGCTTCTAATTTTCTATGTTTTGATTAATAATTTGACTTAGGGTAAGTTTTAGTTATTTTTTTAGTCTTAAATTGAATAAATACGATGACTTAGGGTCAAAACGACGTATCATAGGGTTTAAGCAATGTGGAAAAAGAACAAAAGACCCCTGGGTGAATTGTTGTCGGCTTAAATGACGACCAGGAGTAACGGTCTGTCATTCTATAAACAGTCCGTCATTTGGTCCTTCCGTTAGGCCTATTCGAAGTTCTTTACTAAAAAGGGCATAATTTTTTACTCAAGGGTCTTATTTTAGAAAAGTCGGTGGATATGGTAAGCTAATTTAATTATTTATCGGTTTTATGTCATGAGACACTAAATTTATTTTGTGCTATGAGTTATGAACATTTGAAGTTGACCAAACTATATGTCCTCCTTAACTATCTACTAATTCCCACCTACAGCCAGACCAACAGACCGTGATTTCCCCAATGGACCGTGGTAGTTATCCATGGCTCTTGTCAGAGAGTGGGTGAATGGGGTGTCGATCTATGGTTACAGACTACAGAGCGAAGTCTGAGCTATGACCGTAGGTCCGTCTGTTAATCATGAGTTGACCAAATATCCTGGATTGAGATTTTGGGGGTTTTTGATCCCATTGACGGTTGTGCAGGACGGATCGTGGGTCAGTCTACGGTCTTTCGATGGCCCAGTTGGTTGCACCTGCAGATTTTTCTGAAAAAATCTAGTTTTTGGTCTATTTTGGAAAAGAGGTGTTACATTATCTCCCCCTTGGGAACATTCGTCCTCGAATGAAGCCTAAACTAGCTAGAATAGAGGGATAGAACTGCAAATCATACTACTAAACATTGAGGACTGAGTTTCTGACTGAATTGAGTTCTAATAACATGAAAATACACAGAAAATGCAAGTACAGACAAAGGGAACAGGATTCTAAGAATGAATTCATGCATGAATGACTGGAAAACTTAAGAGGAACTATTACCTCAAGTTGGATTAGAAATAGAAGGAAATAGGTACGGATACTTGGCCTTCATGGCTGCTTCTACTTCCCAAGTAGCTCTCTCTATGCACTGACTCCTCCACAAAACCTTGACTGAAGCGGCTTCTTTATTTCTCAACCTTCTATCCTGATGGTCAAGAATCTCAATTGGTACATCCACATAAGAAAGATTATATTTCACCGCCATACCCTCTAATGGCACTATAGAGGTTGAATCACCCATGCATTTCTTCAAGAGTTAGATGTGGAAGATCGGATGAACTGCTGCTAATTCTTCTTTCAAATCTGACTCATATGCCACATTGACAACCCTTTACAAGATCTTGTGAGGGCCTATATATCTCGGACTGAGCTTCCATTTCTTTCAAAATCTCATCACCCCTTTCATAGGTGAGACTTTCAGAAATGCTCAATCATCAACTTGGAACTTTAGTTCCATTCTCCTTACATCTGCATAGAATTTCTGACGAATTTGTGTTGTCTTGAGTCTATTTCAAATGAGTTGCACTTTCTCCATAGCATAAAGGACTGAATCTGGCCCTATCAAAGTTAATTCAGCTAGTTTAAACCAACCAACAGGAGAGGTACATCTACACCCATAAAAAGCCTTATAAGGGGCTATCTGAATGCTTGGATGATAGCTATTGTTGTAGGATAACTCAATAGGAGGAAGGTGATCATTCTAACTACCTTTGAAATCGATCACACAATCCCTCAACATATCCTCTAGGATCTGAATTGTACACTCTGCCTGTTCATCCATCTGTGGATGAAATGGTGTGCTAAGGTTAACTTGAGTACAAGACCCTTCTGAAATGACGTCCAGAAATGAGAGGTAAACTGAGGAGCTCTATCTCAGATGATATGCAAAGGAACCGCACGTAACCTCACTATCTCGTTAATGTAAAGCTTGCCATAGTCCTCTTTTGAATTTGTAGTTTGTTCGCAAAAAAGCAAGAATATTTAGTCATCTTATCAACTATCACCCAAATGGAGTCATGCTCTCTACAAATACGCGTTAACCCTGTGATGAAATCCATATTGATCACTTCCCACTTCCAAGTAGGAATGCCAATCTCTTGAGTCATACCTCCAGGTTTCTGATGTTCTACCTTGACTTCCTAGCAAATGGGGCGCTTACTCACAAAATCTTCTATATCCATCTTCATGACATTCCACCTATAGACTTCCCGCAGATCGCGATACATCCTAGTTACACTTGAATGAATAGAATACCTGTAGTGGGTCTTCTTCTAGAATATGTTGTCTCAACTCGCCCACCTCAAGAACACACAATCTACCCTGGTAGTGAAGTATATAATCCCTCCCTTGTGAGAAAACTTCACTCTCTGATTGTGGACTGCATTCTTAAGCTCAAGCAAAATTGGATCACTGTCTTCTTTTCCTTAGTTTTCCACTACCAATGAAGATTCTGCCCCAGTGTGACTGTTACACCACTATATGATATGCTCATAAGACAAACTCCGAAACGAGAAAGCCTATGAACATCCTTCACTAGCTCCTTCCTTTGTTCCTCAACATGGGCTACACTACCCAGAGATAATCTACTAAGATCATTTTCTACTACATTTGCCTTACCAGGATGCTAATGCACATTAATATCATAATCCTTATGGGACTCAAGCCATCTCCTCTGGCAAAGATTCAACTCTTTCTGGGTGAACACATACTAAGCTTTTATGGTAAGCCAACACATCTACATGAACACCATACAAGTAGTGTCTCCATATCTAAAGTTCAAACACCACCGCTGCAAGCTCAAGGTCATGAGCTAGATAGTTCTTCTTATGCACCTTAAGTTGTCTAGGAGCATAAGCTATAACTTTATCTCGCTGCATAAACACACAACCTAGGCAAACTCTAGATGTATCACAATAGATAACATAACCATCTGAACCCTCTGATAGAGTCAAGACAGGAGTTGTAGTTAATCTACTTTTTAAGTCTGCGAAGCTTTTCTCATAATCATCTTACTATTGGAACTTGACCATCTTCTGAGTCAACCTAGTCAATGATGAGGCTATGGATGAGAATCCCTCCACGAAACTTCTATAATTACAATCTATACCTAAGAAACTTATGATATTTGCAGCAGAGGTAGGTCTGGGCCATTGTTTCACTACTTTTATCTCTCATGAATCAACTCGGATCCCTTTAGTAGATACAATGTGACCAAGGAAAGCAACGTATTGCAACCATAACTCACATTTGTTGATGTTAGCAAATAACTGGCGATTCTTGAGAGTCTTTAAAATAATTCTCAAATGACTATCATGTTCTTCCTCATTCCTATAGTAAAAGAGGATATCATCAATGAAGATGATAACGAACAAATCCAAGTACTGTTGGAACACTTTGTTCATCAACTCCTTGAAAGCTGCACGAGCATTGGTTAGTCCAAAAACATAACAAAAAACTCGTAATGACTATACCGAGTTATTAAGGTTGTTTTCGGAATATCACTATCTCTGACTCTAAGCTGATGATAACCTGATAAGAGGTCTATCATTTAGAAGTTAGTAGCACCCTAAAGTTTGTCATAAAGTCATCAATCCTGGGGATGGGATAATTATTTTTTATTGTGAACTTGTGAAACAATCTATAGTCAATGCACATTCTGAGAGAACCATCTTTGTCCCTTACGAACAACACTGGTGCACTCCATGGAGAAATACTAGGTCTGATGAAGCCCTTATATAGAAGGTCTTTCAACTGCTCTTTCAGTTCCTTAAGCTCTGATAAAGCCATTCTGTAAGGAGGAATAGAAATACGCTGGGTATTTGGAAGGAGATCAATTCCAAAGTCGATTTCCCTTTTAAGAGAGACTCCGAGAAGATCTTCTTGAAATACTTTTGGAACCCCACAGACTACTGGAAGTAGCTCAAGAGTTGGGGTTTCATATATAGAATCCATAACGCGAACTAGATGATAGAGATAACCCTTAGAGATCATCTTTCTTGCCTTAAGGTAAGAAATGAATCGACCCATAAGCGCTAAGCTACTACCCTCCATTTTAGGATTGGTTTGTCTGGAAACTGGAAACGAACAATATTAGGTCTACAATCGACTGAGGCATAAAAGGAATGTAACCAGTCCATGCCAAGAATTACATCAAAGTCTACCATTTATAACTCTACAAGATCTGCTGAGGTGACTTTCTGAGATACTGTGACAGGGCAATTTCTATATACCCGTCTACCTAAAACTGGGTCACCGACTAGCGTAGAGACTGAGAAAAGTTCTGAGAGAGTTTCTGGACTAACACTGAACTGAAATGCTATACTGTGTTATAAACTACAAAGTCATCTCTTTTGTCTTTCCTGTTGGTAAACCATATCTGAGTCATATCCTTAAGCTAGTAGGATGCCAGTTTCACCTATCACTACTAGTTACTTGCATCTTACCAAATATTTTCTTCACCTCATCAATGCACTTCTGTGGGTCCTCACACAACTTGGGACCCTGAAACTCAGGTGAATCTTTCTAAAGAAATGTCAAATACTAGCTGTCACTGATCCCCTATTGTTATTAGTTGGAACTCGAACCTTCTTATTGTTCCAGGTTGTCATACTCTGAGCCAATATAGAATTCATGTACTCAGCATTAGAGACTTCTTGATTTGGGACTGGAAGAGCTGCGTTTACATTCCTGGCGTTCGCATTCCTAGCACTATCTCCACAAGGAGGGATGATCTGAAACGTAGAACGTCCAATTAGAATAGAATAAGATCATATCTCATGCACGATAAGAGTAAAAAGAAAGTGATTTTTTTTCCTAAAACACTTCATAGCCTCCCCCTCATTAGATGTGGTGCATTTCACACCCATGAAAAGGACTCTACTTAGTGCGGCTTTTCAGACATCCGAAGACACTTAAACCTAGAGGTATGGTACCACATTTTGTCAATCCTTAAATACCCCTGAGACGTGGATACGGAACTTAGGACCACAAGTGATCCCAAGTTAACCGTGGTGGCGTAATCATGAGCATACTAAAGATAATAAACTATTACAGAAGCTAAATCATACTTACAATTAAAAGATCGGGGCATACCCAATGCTAAATTGGAGATATATGAAAACTGATGTGTTTAATTCAAGTAAAATATTAATTCACTACTAAGCTGAAACTATGTCAGAATATAGACTCTAAACAAGACTAGAAATACTTGGACATGCCCCAGAAAAATCTAGCAAAAACTGAAACTAAAAGACTAACTACTGAAAAGAAACTCATGACTATTGTCCTTTGGAGAATGAAGAGTCACCACTGAATGTGTTGAACTGAAGATTGGAAATTGATCAATGCATGATCTAGGTTCTGAGAACCTGTACCTACATCACCAGAACTTGTAGCGCACGTATGCGTCAGTACTTGAAAGGTACTAAGAAATGTAGGATAGAATAAAGCTTAAAAAAAATATAACTGAACAAGCACAAAAACGTGTATAATAAAATGAATATGATACATAGAATTCTGAGCTAACTGAATGCAATGACCTATTTATAACATGCTGAAACTGAATACTGAGTATACAGATAAATGGTCAATGCAAGAGAGTCTGACTACATTGTGGGAGCTACTAATAACTTGTAATAAAACCACATGATCTAAATGTGATGTCCAATGTATACGCCCCATTAAGAGGATCCAATATACCCTGCCAAAGGCATAAAGATAAGCTGGCGTGATCACTAAACTGATTGCCCACAGAGGAGACTTACAACCTACTTGGCTAGTAGTTCTGGGACTAATTGTGTATGCTAAACCCTAGTCCAACTCTGTATTATGCTACTCCCATGGATTTATATTGTTAACTGATTATGTCTAAATTTTTGTAAATATTGGATAGCTCAGAACTGAACATGCAAACTGAGAATGCAAGATTTAATCTGATAATGATGCTTTAAAAATTGAGGCATGTATAAATGAATAGTTAAAATATCTAACCTAGCATGTGTAATTCATGAACTAAAGAAAATGCAAAGCTAGGGTTCTGAAATTCATGCAATGATCTTAGTAATAACATGATAATCTTATTTGGAACATATAACTAATAAATTCATGAAAGTTCTAGAAACCCTAGGTTTAATCATGATAAGAGACTCAAGAACTGACTTAAAACTTGGGACCCAATGGGTGAACGGAAGCCACTAGTGAAATCCCACGTACCTGGTGATGAAATTCATAGAGAAATACTTAGGTTTCATGGTTGGAACTGCTAAAACCTTGTTACGTTCTTGAACCAGGGTTCTTGACTTTTTTCTCCTTTATTGGTTCTAATTTTCTTTGTTTTGATTAATTATTTGACTTAGGGTAAGTTTTAGTTATGTTTATAGGCTTAAATTAACTAAAATATGATGATTTAGGGTCAAAACAATGTATCATATGGTTTAAGCAAAGTGGTAAAAGACCAAAATACGCCTGGGTGAATTGCTGTTTGACCAAACGACGAGCAGAATTGACGGTCCGTCGTTCCATCAACGGCCCGTCATTTGGTCCGTAGGTTTGGCCTATTCGAATGTTTTACTGAAATGGGCATAACTTTTTACTCAGAGGTCTTATTTTAGCAAGGTAAGTGGATATGGAAATCTAATTCAATTATTTATCTCTGGGTATGATATGTGACACGTTATTCATTTTGTGCTAAGATTTATGAAAATTTGAAGTTAACCCAACTGCATTTTTCCGTTAATTATCTGCTAATTCCCACCTATGATCAGACCTACGGACCGTGGGTCTACCTATGGACCGTTCTGGTTATCTGCGGGTCCTATAAGAGAGTGGGTGAATGAGATATCGATTGACGATCACGAACTACAAACTGTAGTATGATCTATATATCATAGGTCCGTCCGTCGATCATGACTTAACCAAATTTTCTTGGGCTGAGATTTTGGGTTTTATGACCCCATTGACGGACGTGCAGGGCGAACCGTGGGTCAATCTACGGTTCGTCGATGGCACGTTGGTTGCACCTGCAGATTTTTCTAATAATCTGATTTTTAGTCTATTTTGGATATGGGGTTTTACAAATGACTCCTTTATCTACAGATTCTCCTATATAATGATAGCCTACTTCAATGTGTTTGGTCCTCTCATGAAAAATAGGATTAGTAGCAATCTGTATAGCACTTATATTGTCAACATGGAGAGGAGTAGGATGAGATTGAGTAAATCCAATCTCAACAAGTAATCCATGAGCCATATAACCTTAGAGCAAGCCGTAGACAAGGATCGATATTCAGTCTCAGTTGAAGATTTTGACACACGATCTATCTTTTTACTTTTCCATGATTTCAATGATTGTCCAAAAAACATGCACAAACCAGTGACTGAACAGCGAGTATCAAGACATCCCGCCTAGTCAGAATCACTAAAAGCATTAAGACGAATAGGAGAACCATTTGGAAAGAACAATCCACGAGTAGATGTTCCTATAAAATACAAAATTATGCGACGAACAGCCACCAAGTGGAGATGATGGTGAGCTTGCACAAATTGACTAACTTGTTGCACTACAAAAGAGATATCAATCTGAGTAATAGTAAGGTAATTTAGAATCCCAACTAATTGTCGCAACATAGTTGGATCGGAAGAAGACTGTCTTCCTCACGACGATACTTTACATCATTCACAATGGAGTATCTACGAAGAGGAATCTTGAAGACCAGCCAAAGAAATTTGATCCTGAGTATATTTGTTTTGGTTTAGAAACACACCTAAAGCAACATTATGAACTTCCGAACCCAAACAATATGTAAGAGTAACAAGATCTTTCATATGAAAAGAATCTTTAAGCGGCTATTAGAGGCTAGTGATTAGTGAAAAATAAGTTCTTTGATGAAAGTGTAATCTACATACACCAAAAGAAGAACACAATGTTTAGATGTTTTTTGAAGAAACAAAGATGAGTCATATTTGCTCTGCTCAAAAGAAAATTTTAGCAAAGTAGACCGGAACATATCAATCCAAGCTCTTGGAGCTTGTTTTAATCCATACAAAGACCAGTTCAACATGCATACATGCATATGATGAGAACAAACTAGGTGGAGGTTTCATATAAATCTCTTCTTTGAGATCACCATGGAAACAAGCATTTTTGACATCCATTTAATAAACAGACCAGTTTTGTGAAGCAGCAATGACAATAATAGTTCGTCCACTAGTCTTTTATTCTACTAGTGCAAAAGTCTCCTCATAATCTAACCCATACTCTTTGTTGTACCAAGACCAACCAATCGAGATTTGTACCGATCAAGAGTTCCATCAGGATGAAGTTTAATTGAATAAACCCATTTACATCCAATAGGGCAGACATTTGAAGGACATGAAACAATGTCGCATGTGTAATTTTCTTTAAGATCCAAAAGTTCCTCCTCCATTGCTTTTTGCTAACATTCAAGCTTGAAGGCTTGTGAGTAACCTGTTGGAATAGAGATGATGCATAAATTAAAAGAAAACCCATACTGTTAAGGAGTTTGAAATACTCTAGTAGATCGCCAAGGAGGCTCAAGAGGAGCAGGCCTAGAAAAAATCTCAGATTCTGGTTGTGGAGTCTCAGGTGGCGGATCTGTTTTAGGTTGGGTAAAGTTGGCCGACGTCGTTCATACACAAATCCTAGTTTGAACCTGTTAGAAGATAATGACAAATCCTCAAAAGTAAGAAGAAGAGGAGAAACAGAGATGACTCAATATGAGTAGGAAAGAAATACTGATTCTCAAAAACATTCCTAGAAAGACGAAATTGTTATAACTTGGATCATAAAAAATAAATCCTTTGTGTGAAGTACTATAGCCCATAAAAGCACATTTAGTAGACTGAACAGAGATTTTATTGCTTTGAGAAGGAGGTAGGTGCACAAAACAAACACAACAAAATGTACTAAAACTACGATAGCTAGGATACTTGTGAAAAAGACGACAATATGGAGACTCAAGGTTTAACACTTCAGATAGAAGTCTATTAATCAAATAGAAAACAGTAGACACAACTTCAACCCAATATTTAGATAGAACAGAGGACTCAATCAAATAATAAGTAGAATTCCAAAAAGAAGTCAACATATTAAAGAATTTAAGTAACAAAATATTAAAATAGAGTTACCTCTTCGTCGACTAATATATGTTGCCAACGAATACCTTCACCATTTGCATTTTTATACTCTTTTGCTATACTCCGACAAATGACTAAGACTTTAATAACCCATTCTGCTGCATATTTCTTCAACTTGCTAATTTGTAGGCACTGGTTCTCGAGCTTTTCTAGACTTGTCATTGTATTATTGTAGTATCTAGGATGTACTAATACAATATATATTTGTGACGTAAATGCTATTTAGTTTTATATAATTAGTGTTCTTTTGGTCTAATAATAAAGATGATCAAGAATGTAATAATAAAGAAACTAAACTATTTTTGTTTTTAAATTTTAAAAACGAGCAACTTCAACTAACAATAGTATAAATATTACATCAATTGAAGCAAGTTCCAAGGTGGAGAAATGATACCTATTCTTTTGTTTCCAAAAGCAAGAAACCTGCTAACATTATTAGAACATGAAGAGATGATAAACGTAGATTCAAATAGAAGTAAATCAATAAAAATGTAACAAGTTACTATAACGAAAATATTGCAAACGTATAGAATTCAAAATGGAAAAGCCCTTGGTGGACAATCTGTTTGCATGTTATGATAATAACTTTATTTTATAATACCTTGACTGGATAAAATCGTTGTCCACAAAATTACTTGTAGGAAAATATTTTATGTCCTATCAAACATACCCTGGTTAATGGCTTCATATGAATAATTGTTGACAAAATTCATTACGCTACTTGTCCTAACCAGTTGAAACAATAAAATTAAAGATTAAAAAAAGTTTGAGTTGCAGTCACTTACTCTCTTGTGATCAGAATCTTACTCTGAACTGTAGAAGAAATTTGGAGACTCGTATGCCTCTATTCTACCATGATAATTTTACATTTAGAGTAACTTTTGAAGTTTAGGATTACTTGTTATTCATTTTCTTCCAACGCTTTATGTACAGGTTTTGAACTATACCTCTAATGCTCTTATTGATATTGTCTTTTGTTAGATTCATGTACCAAATATTTCTTATTAGTTGCCTGTGTTATGTCGATCTATTCTATCTTTCACATGTACCAATTCACAGGTTACAATTTGTATAAATGAGGCTGAAAATGTTTGATTGAAACATCCATTAATTCCGTAAGAATAAGTTTAAAAATTCATATTGTAGCACAGAAAATGTAATGAGAACATTCAGTTTTCTGAAGGACTCACCACACCAAGAACCATAACCTCTATAAGGCTATAAGTTAATAATTCCACAAAAAAAGAAAGTGACTGAACTGATTCTTGTAATAGCATAACCACCAACCTTACACAGGTTATTCCACTAATCATTTCGACTCCTTAAGTTAAATAGATAACATTTTGCAATCTTTATTTTGGCAAATTGTTTCTCAAGGATAAGGAACATAAAAATTAATTCCTACAAATAGTGTACCCTATTATTCAACTTCAAGGTAATGCAGGTTGGAAGGATAAGTTCTTAAGTTTTGTGACCACCAGTAGTAAAATATTATGGTAGCAGTGAGAAATCAACCCGTCTACCCATTTTCATATAGGACCATCTAATAGTTTTCAAGTAAAATTGATCGCAATGTGTAAGAAAATTAAGGGTGTACATATATTTTCGATTAGCATCAAAACACTAAAGGTGTATATATATTTGCAATTAGCAGCAAAAGCAAAGCGTTAAGTTTAGAAAAATAGATTTACCTTAACAAAGACTCCTCGCCTATTGTCCCCTAAGGCAAAGTAAAATAACTGCCATGTTTAAAAACCACAAACAACATTTAATAAATGTGAATGATAATAGTTTATAGAAAAATAATGAACAAGATCAAAAGGAACAGAAGACGGCATAAACTCATTTTTCCTCACAAGTTATTTATATCATCATGGATAAAACTATCTACTTGAGCACTACCAAGAAACTATTGAGGATGTGGTCTTGCACAAGGCATCCTTTCATATCATCTCCAAAGTGTAATCACACCACTCATAAGTTATAAAGAGTGTCTTAATAGTTTGCTACTATCAAATATCTCCAATAATTGCCTCAATAGTTCAAATCTCAAGTCTTGGATGAAGTTTTGGTTGAATAGAAAATTCAACCGAAGTCATAAACAGAAGTGAAAAAAATTATACTTGTCTATCTGAAATACATGTATTGCAACCGCAGGCCTTGTGAAGCAATCACAACACTAAAGATTTGATATTCGTGTAAAGAAGATCAAGTTGACCCTTGCGAAAAGCTTGATGCACTATATCCCTTCAACCCTTTGAGCAAATGCAGCAAAAGAAAAGGAATTAGGAACATCCATAGACCGACCCAATCATCTCCACAGTATAGGAACTATGAGATCACCCCAAGGACGCCCTCGGCATCCGGGGATCACCGAATGTATTAGTTGTTTACTCTCAGTTTCGGTAGTGTGGGTCGGAGAAAGGCAATGAATCATTCATAAAATCTGGTCTTAATACAAAATATTTGAGTGAATAGTCAGAAGAAGTTGTCATTCATTTGATGAGAAATGAAAAATCTCAATGTCAATGTCGACCCAGCAGCCTTAGTCATCGGTTAACACCATAATCACAATGAATTCCTTTACACCTAAAGATGACAAAAAAGGTAAGACAAGGTAACTGCCTTATAAGAGAAGCTAATATAATCTTGAACTATTGGCCCTATGTAACAGACTTAAATATCTTTTTCCTTTGCTGGGATTTAAGTTTTTTATCAAAAAAATGCAAATAGATATCCTCTCGACCGCCCTAGTTACAAATTGTCATACAAATTATTAGTTTACAAGTTATAGAACTAATATACAAAATTTTATCATATATATAAAATAGTAGGAGTATTTAATTTGTTACTTGCCCCTTGAAGTTAGCATTATTAGAAAATAGAATACATGCATTTAAAAAATTGCAAAGCTAAGTAAATAAATTTGAATACTTGCTACGTTTATGAATCAAACAAGAAAAGAAATCAAATTGAAAGTTAAGAGAATATGGCATCCAACTACACCAATTCCTCTCCTCACTTCTTACAGAATGGGAATTTCAATGATAATGGTGACATGTATTGTTTGTAATAAGCCTCATCAATATACTTGTATATGTCTGCAACAAGACTAATATTTTTACTATACACTAAAAGCCTTCTCTTACTTTTACTCAAACTTGTAAAAGTAACTTACATCAGAAAGAAAATCTTCCAACTCAAAAGTGAAGAACACCACATGTGCACACAAATCTTGAAAATAAAATAAGACAGCATGGCATAGTTTATTCTAGTTAAAACGACAGATAAAAGAAGATATTTTAAAAAGATCTGCACAAAATTGAGAAATATTCTATTTTGATGACCCATAACTGACTCATAGCTTTATTTTTTATGAAAAATTCAATAAATAATTCCCTCACATAGACTAATGCTTATTATTGTAAACTTATTTTCCTTTATTCTTCACTTCTTTAGTAACTGAAACATGTACAATCTTACGCAAATTCGGTTTATTTACTTCTAAGTTGCAGAGTAGGCAATTACCTTGGATCTAAACGAAACTCCTTCGCAATACAATTGATTCCTACTCTCAAATATGTTGCAGCACCAAGATCAATTATTTTGAACGTGCGAGAAGCTGATTCAGGGAGACATTAATTACAACTTACAAGTAGGCAATCAAAATCAACCACAAATATTAAAAGGATAGTGTACCTTCAGAGAAATTTATGTTTTGATTATGCTGACAAATTGACGTGAAACCGCATGTGAAATTTAGGAACTTATGCAGGTGTTTAGGCATAGTGTTGACTGTCTATCGCTCTGTCTACTGTTCCCTAATTAAATGTACACCTTCTCTGTTTCAACTTTCCAACAATTTGTGCTGAAGTATTTGCTGTTGCATTTAGTTATTCAAACTTAATTTGTTCCAAAATATCATCAGAGTACAAACTAAAGGATTCAACATGCCTTGAGTACATTTTATACTATCAATTGCAATGCTACATCAATTAAGCACCAGCACATGAAGCAACCATTTATTGGTTGAGATTCGAGTGTCAGTGCCATTCCTTTTGCATTTTTTTTGCAAGTAACTATGATATTTTCATTGTTTACAACTTTAATGATCTGCTGATATTGTGGAGCATGCAAAACTAAAAGCTATTGAGTAAAAGTAATTGTAATGTGCGAGTTCATATCAGACCATCTAAAAGGTATCAATTAAACTCGAAATATGCTAGGAATCTAAGGGTGTACATATATTTACAATTTGCAGCAAAACATAGCAAAACCAAAGCATTAACGTCAGCAAAAGTAGATTATCCTTAACAAAGCGACCTCGCCTATTGTCCCCTACAGCAAAGTTAAACACCTGTAGTGTTTAAAAACCACAAACAACATTTAACAAAAGTGAATGATTAAAAGTAAAAAAAAGTTGAGAGAATAAAAGGAACATAAGACGGCATAAAATACAATATACGTTTTCCATCACAGGTTTGTTCATCTCATCCTGAATAAAACTTTTTACTTGAGCACTACAAAGAAACTATTGATGATGTTGGACCTTGGGATGGTTGATTATGGTGATGGAAAACAAAACATGGAACTAGACCAATCTAAGCGTTATTAGCTTTACGATCAGAATGGACTCTTTGATTTTCCTCTCCGTCGTTCATGATCACACTTCTGTTAAAAATTCACTATACCTATTATGCAACAAAAACAGAGCATGAAAAATATTTACATGTATATCATCCAGGCACAGAAAAGAGAAACAATTTAATGGACAATAACATTTGAATAGAGACATTTATACAGATAATGAAAGTAGCTTTAATTGGTTTTGGAAGAAGGATAATGAAACTTCATAACCGTTGCAAAAGAGAAGTCGAGCAACAACAATCGATCGGGCGTTTCTGAATAATTAAATTAGGGTTTTCAGCAAATTAAATTTATAATAACTAATATTTAACTAAAATATTTAATAAATTAATATATAAATGATATTGTAGGGTTAAAACGGTAAATAAACTTTGGGATTAAGAGGTTCATGCTTTTAATAATATATGATATAGAAGATATATTTATGTTTTGTAGATACACCTACTGTCCATGAAACAAAATAAAATTACATGGCAACGTTAAGTCATATACGGATGAGTGAAGGACAAAATCATTGATGCCTTACAGGCTAATTGGAAATGTGTCGTTGTCCTCACTTCAGCAGTAGAGAATGAAAAGGATGAAATATTGGGTGATAACAATTCTAACAAACCTTGTGAAAATTTTGTTTCGAGCGGAGGGAAAAATATATCGAGTAAATATAAACATGATAATATGTGTGAGGATGTTACATCTCATGAACAATCAATGATGTAATTTGTTGCTTTTGTACGAGAGGAGATACTAAGGAGAAATCAAAAGAACAAGAAAAAGAAAGGTAGACTAATTTATATTTTTTGTGTAAAATAATTTATTTTTATGAATGCTAAGCAACTGATCGGAGCAGTTAATGACGACTATACAACACCACTAGTCGACGAAGATGGCACTTCAGTTGATGTTGACGAAATCCTTGCATTAGCAATAGTCGATGAAAATCTTGTCACAATTTATGAATACTTTGCAGGAGAAGTTAATGAAGTTGTAAAAGAGATGAAGGAGTTACACTACAAAAAAACTGTTAATTAGTGGGGGTTAAATGTACAAATTGCAGGGGTTGGAAAGCTCCCTATGTTTGGTGTGTCACAATTAGATTTCAGGGTTTTTTTAATAACTGCCACAAACAATATGTAGCAGTTTTATAATTCACTGTGTGGCGTTTATAAATTCCTTCTACTTGTTACCATTTTTTTTTCACTTTCGTTTCGGGAGGCTGTAACCTCTCCACAACTTTTTAATCCAAATCTAATATTTTACTTTTTTTTTATATAATTTTACCACGACTCATATGAATTGTAATAATAATTAACGACTAACCTCATACATTCATAATAACATTAAGAACTAAAGCTTGTTCTCGACCAAAATCATAACAACAAAAACTTTAAACGACAACAATAAAACTTTTGTATTAAGAGTGTTCTCAAATCTCAACTACAATCTTCGAGACAACAGAAAGCATTAAAATGTTCAAAATTATCTTCAAAAACACCTTCTTGAAAATAAACAATAACAATAACAATAAATTATTTAAAACTTCTTCTGTTCCAAATGGAGTAAATGTTGAAACTCTATTCTTCTAAGTAGGTGATGGTATCCATTTTGACAAGCACAAGTCATCAATGAAACTCCAACAGGCTCGCAGGCACTGATACATGCAACCTTAAGTATAGCCCCGTGAGTTTTTCAAGTAACACATGTTACTCCCTGAACGAGTTACAACACCTTCATAACCTTTACCTTAGATGACACTAATAATATCAATCCTCTCATCCTTCTGAGCAATTGTAGCACCATTCACCTGGATATCCATCAAATGAGTTTTCTTCTCATATTTAAACGCATATGTGAATATATCATAACTAGATTCGACATCCACTACACATATATTCATAAAACAAATATTAATATATAAGGTCTAGAACAATATATTGAGTCTTACTAGAGATCTTCTTTTTATGCAATTTTTCAGCTTGCACATTAAACTGCAACAAAGATAAACCAACACAAAGCATCTCGATAAATATGGGAAATTTCCATCAAGATTAAGGTCACTAATAATTGAACAAAAGAAAAACAAACTAGATTAGTATAAAGTTCTTTTTCTAATTATTGGAAATGGTAACAAATCCGTTGGCATTTAAGAATGCAATATGAAAAGAAAAATCTATCAAAGGAACAATGTTTTCTTGAGTGGTTCATACAGATAAGGTATCTTATCCGTGAAGGGCATCACAAAATACTCTATGAACTTTGACTCTCTCAGACAACAATATAGACCATCAACTCTCTCCTCTTAAGCTTCTTTTCATCCGAAAGATTTCAAGACTTGAATCCAAGGTACCACACTTTTTTCCAAACTATGCATAAAAAATGTAGGGCAAACCAAGTAAGCAGATTTAACACAAGCTCCTTCATGAAAAGATTAAGTGCTTTCGGAATTCTAACTTCCAACAGGGCAACACAATAAGGTAGCTTCCGCGACATGTGGGGTATATCATCATCAAACCATCAAAAACTATTAATTACTTGATTACACTTTTACATTTAATACAAGCTCTGATACTTAGCTTATGTCGCTATAAAATTGACTTGACTTACATTTATAAAACCACATATATTTGTGTTTGCAATTAAAGTTAGTGAGGTGGAAAGACGAGGTTCTAACTTCTAATTTTGAAATTATATTATTACATGAAATGATTTGGTAATCTGATGCTATCAGATTTAGTTCGAAAAATCAGTTCATATTCTCCTACCTTTGGTAGCACACCAACCAATTTAGCTATGATTAAAAACAGAGTACATGATCAACAAATCTCATCTCGGTACCATGAAAAATGTTGTGATACTAACAAAGCAAGACACATATTCAAAATAAATAATATATATATATATATATATATATATATATAGGATGACCACAGACAAGGTTATGTGGCACCTCTCTATGGCCTCCATTTTCATTTAGTTTTTCCTTTTATAAAAAAAATAATTAATTATTATATCATTTAAAAATTACTTAAATTTATTAAAAATTAATATTTTATTAATGGAGGATCAGTTATAACAAAAACTTTTCATATTTTTTAATTTATTTTTCTCACATATAATAAAAGAAGAAACATAATTTATTTATTTTTGAATTTTTTTAATTTAAATAATTTATTGTAAAAATATATTTCTTTGTTTATATAAATTAATATTTTAGTATTGTAGGAACATTTATAGAAATACTCTCTATATTCTTTTTCTATTTGTTTATCTCACATCTAATCATGTAATCATAATAACTTTTTTATTTTACTTTTTAGGTAGTTTTATTTTTATTTTTGAATTTATTCACTTTGAGTTACTATCGATGAATTGCCCCTCTTTAATTTTTACGGTTAATAATATTCATAACTTTCATATTTTTTATGTCCATAACCTCCAAATTAAATTTAAAAGTATATGATGTCTAATGGTATTCCTTTATTTTGCCTATAAATTCATAGTTTCGTGAAGATTTACAATTATCCTTTCTTTTTTTATCATATAAGTTTGGTTTGTGACCAAAAAAAAAGGTACACGAAGGTAAGATATATTTCATTGCAAATTTTTTTTTATTTCCTCTATTTTTATCTATATAAATTCATATTTATTTTCATGAAAATTCACATACAAAGTTATAATTTCTCTTCTTCATCATACTTGTTTGTGAATTAACTAACATGTAACAAAAAAAGTAAATGAAGGTAAGATATATT
Organism: Solanum lycopersicum; assembly: GCF_036512215.1. NCBI lineage: Eukaryota > Viridiplantae > Streptophyta > Magnoliopsida > Solanales > Solanaceae > Solanum > Solanum lycopersicum. Next base: position 46,040,541 of record NC_090809.1, on the reverse strand, counting down.
TCATTCTAAAGTCTTTCTTTTTATTTTTATGTACTTAGACATGCTTTCTTAATATTTTTTTTTTTATGTTTGTATTATAATTTATCATGTATGATTAAAAAGATCTCTGTAACTCTTAACAATGTATTCTCCGTATGCAATTGGTCTTTCTAATAGTTTGTTTTTCAAATATAATATAGTTTAATTATAATATTTGTCAGATTTCAAGAAATAATTATTATTTAGTATTGTTAGTACGATTTAAAACATAATATACAAATATATTAAATATAGTTTATGTTTTGTTCTTTCTTTTGACATAATTATTTTTCTAATTGGTATATGATTTTTTTTAATTCAGTTGGCTGCATATAATGAAGAGTTTGACATATGGATCAAAACGTGATGGCAGATCTCTTTGCAAAGAAAGATGGTAGAAGGAAAAAAATAAGCATAATTATAAAAAAAAAATTCCACATTGAATTGTATTAGCAACTTAGTTACTTTTGCTATAATTAAATTTTTACTTATATAGATAATTTAGTTAAATGTATTATATTGTGAATGCTATTCATTTGCTCCTTTAGTATTCTAATTTCTCTTTGTTATGAAAAAAAGGAATATTGTTATTTCATTTTTTGTGTATGTAACAATGTGTCACTGTTCTTTTTTCATAGTCACCAATTATTATATTTTCTCTGTTCATTTTTTGTATTTTCACCCTTTATTTTTATTTATTAATTTTACAAATAAAATCAATACATAATTCATAATACATTTAATGGCTAATAAAACTATACATTTGAATTATTTATTACTATGTCTATTAATCTTATTTGTAATGTTTATATTAAATATAATTCATAACTTTATATGTTTTATTCTAGTAGGTGCTGTAAATATTTAACTTGTTTTTAAAAAATTATAATAAGAAAATGTAATAATAAAAAAATTAATTTTGTTTTGACTAAATCGGAGTTTGAATAGGACGTTATTACTCCTACAAAAGATAGAGAAAATTAAAACGTATAAAATATTTTCAAACTAATACAATATATTGTTCTTTCAACATATTATCTCTTCTTCCATTTACTTCACCATGGTGAATATTTTATTCTAATATATACATATACAAAATAAATATATATATTTTATATGCTAAAAAAAGTCTATGAGATCGCAGACGAGACGAGGAAAAATATTAATATTATTGATAAATTCGCTACTAACCTAAATATTACATATTTCATGTTATTATCTTATAAATGTTTTATATAGTCGTGCGAAGCGCGAATAGTGTAATGACCTGTTTAGTCATTTTGAGCAGCAGATTTTGTTGCCTTGGTATGAAAGAAGGCGTGATGAACTAAAATAATGAGATTGATAATGCCCTGGTAAGAAAGAAGGCTTGATGAATTGATAGAAGGAGATTTAGGGGATCAGGTGTCACGAACCGACACGTAGAATTAGGGTATCGGGTGTCATGAACCGACATGTAGAATTAGGGGATCGCGTGTCACGAACTGACACGTAGAATTAGGGGATCGAGTGTCATGAACCGACACGTAGATTTAGGGGATCGGATGTCACGAATCGACACGTAGAATTAGGGGATCGGGTGTCACGAACCGACACGTAGAATTAGGGGATCGGGTGTCACGAATCGACACGTAGATTTAGGGAATTGGGTGTCACAAACTGACACGTAGATTTAGGGGATCGGGTGTCACGAACCGACACGTAGATTTAGGGGATCGGAGTGTCACGTATCGACACAAGAGGATTAATAAATATGAGGGAGCGGAGTGTCACGTACCGACACAAGAGAAATAAAGATAATGAAATCTTGAAAGATGTTAATATACTTAATCTAACGAACATAATTTCCAAATGAGTATGGTATTGAGGCTTGAGTCCTCATGTGTGAACTTGACGGTAATTGTTAATGATATAGTACTTGTTGTTGCTACATGTTGAATATCATAGTTGCTTTTATGATATTACTTGGTATATATTGATTTCTATTTCGAGTTGGCCGATGATATGTACTCAGTACCCGTGTTTTGTACTGACCCCTACTTTTATGTTTTCTTCTTGTTTAATTGTGGAGTGCAGCAAACGTGCCGTCCTCTTCGAATCAACAATAACTCTAGCCAGTCTTCATTACTCCGGATATCAGGGTGAGCTAATGCTTCTAGCTTGGACTGGATCTTCCTCTTCATGTCTTGATGCCTTGATGTTCCGGCATGGACTAGCTTTTACTTGTTTTAGCTTTTAGAATACTCTTAATTTAGTAATTTGATCATAGATGTTCTTGTGGTGATGACTTCTAGATTTTGGGAAATAATAGTTATTGAATTGGTTTTTATTAATGAGTTTAAGTCTTCCGCAGTACTTTATGTTGATAGTACATTGAAATGTTAAGGTTTAGATTTGGTTGGTTCGCTCACACAGGAGGGTAAGTGTGGGTGCCTGTCGCGGCCCGATTTGGGTCATGACAAACTTGGTATCAGAGCATTAGGTTCGTTGGTCTCATCACACAAGAACGAGTCTAGTAGAGTCTTAAGGAACGGTAGGGGGACGCCTTTACTTTTCTTTGAGAGGCTATAAGACTTTAGGAAAAATTCCATTCTTTCTTTCTTTGTTTCGTGCTACTACTTGGATCCAGTTGGTATCTAAGTGATATAAATTGGTATCTGACCATCTTCACTCTATTTCGCAGATGGTTAGAACTAGAGCAACAACCGCGCCAACATCATCGGCAAGACAAGATACATCTGAGCCAGCCACTGGGTTGTAGCTCGAGGAAGAGCAGCGGCAAGAGGCCGTGGTAGAGGTCGTGGGAGGACGTCCTCTAGAGGAAGGGGACGAGCACCTAGCCCATCTGATACTAGGGCGGTGACTCCTCCCCCGACTGAAGAAGTAGTAATAGAAGGGGAGGATGGGGAAAATGAACAAGTACAGAATGAGGAATTACCACCCCAACCTACCCCAAAAATGATCAATCAGGTTCATGCTTATCTTAGTGGATTGTCTGATCAGGGTCAGGCACCCCCAGTGTTTCCTACACCAACACCTCCGGTTTCAGAGGTACAACATGCAGCCACTATGGCTCCTCGTATGGATGCCTCATTGGACATAGGCACGTTTCCACGTCTGACTACTGGGCCTATAATGAAAAATGATCAGCATGAACTTTTCAGTAAGTTCTTGAAATTGAAACATCCAGTCTTCAATGGTGCTGAATCTGAGGATGCTTACGATTTTCTGGTTGACTGTCATGAGCTACTAAACAAGATGGGTATAGTAGAACGGTTTGGTGTTGAGTTCGTGAGTTATCAGTTTCAAGGGAACGCCAAAAGGTTGTGGCGGTAACATGTTGAGTGCCAACAAACAGAGGCACCACCTATGACTTGGGCCTCATTCTCTAGCTTGTTTATGGAAAAGTATATCCCTCGGACTTTGAGGGAAAGGGAAAGGGATGAGTTCTTGAGCCTAGATCAAGGTAGGATGTCGGTCAATGCATATGAGGCTAAGTTCCGTGCATTATCCCGGTATGCCACCCAAATTTGTTTCAGTCCACAAGAGAGGATTCGCCGTTTTGTGAAGGGGTTGAGATCAGAGTTGCGGATTTCAGCCTTACAGGTAGCGACTACAGCGAAATCCTTTCAAGAAGTGGTAGACTTCGTGATAGAGGTGGAAGGAGTGAATCCAGATGACTTCACCATGGCATCGACATCAAATAGGGTTCGAAAGGGAGGTGAGTTTAATGGCTCTTACTCTAGAGGACAAGGTTTAGGAGGTTACTTAGTTCGACCAATTCAGTCTTCACTACAGACTGTAGTTGGGGGTCCACCTCAGACCGGTCAACACTTCTCTGAGAGACCCATGCTTGACTCCAGAGAGTGTTATGGATGTGGGGAGACTGGACATATTAGGAGGAATTGTCCAAACCAGAGTTATAGACCCCCAATAGCTAGAGGTAGAGGTGGTCATGGCAGAGGCCGTTATTCTGGGGGGACGTGGTGGCCGAGGTAATGGTGGTCACCAAAACGGCTGGGGTGACTGGCAAACTAGAGCCACTACAGCACCACATGGTAGGGGCAACGGGCAGACAGGTGATAGGGCCCATTGTTACTCTTTCCCTGGGCGGTCAGAAGCAGAGACATCACATGCTGTTATTACAGGTAATCTTTTGGTTTGTGATTATGTGGCTTCTGTATTATTTGACCCTGGCTCTACATTTTCATATGTATCTTCCGCATTTGCTAACGGTCTTGCTTTACATTATGAATTGCTTGACATGCCTATTCGTGTTTCTACTCCGGTGGGTGAGTCTGTGATAGTTGAAAAGGTGTATAGGTCTTGTCTTGTAACTTTTATGGGGAACAATACTCATGTAGACTTGGTTATCTTAGAAATGGTTGACTTCAATGTAATTTTGGGTATGACTTGGCTTTCTTCAAATTTTGCGATCTTGGATTGTAATGCTAAAACTGTGACGTTAGACAAGCCTGGGAGAGATCCGTTAGTGTGGGAGGGTGACTACACTTACGATTCGGTTCGTATCATCTCCTTTCTTCGTGCTAAGAAAATGGTTAGTAAGGGTTGTTTAACGTTCTTAGCCCATCTCAGGGATGATACTACCCAAGTACCTCTAATTGAGTCGGTCTCGATAGTTCGTGAGTTTGTAGATGTGTTTCCCGCAGGCCTTCCGGGTATGCCACCGGATAGAGATATCGACTTCTGCATCGATCTTGAACCGGGTACTCGCCCTATTTCTATACCCCCTTATAGAATGGCTCCCGCGGAGTTAAGAGAGTAAAGGCACAACTTCAGGAGTTGCTAAGCAAAGGCTTTATTAGACCAAGTGCATCTCCTTGGGGTGCTCCGGTATTATTTGTGAAGAAAAAGGATGGGAGTTTTAGGATGTGCATAGACTACAGACAGTTGAACAAGGTAATTATTAAGAACAAGTATCTCATTCCTCGCATTGGTGACTTGTTCGATCAGTTACAAGGCGCTTGTGTCTTCTCTAAGATTTACTTGAGATCCAGTTATCATCAATTGAAGATACGGGCAACGGATGTGCCAAAAACTGCTTTTCCAACTAGGTATGGGCATTACGAATTTGTAGTAATGTCTTTTGGTCTTACGAATGCCCCTGCTTCTTTCATGAGCTTGATGAACGGGATTTTTAAGCCATATCTGGATCTCTTTGTGATAGTATTCATTGATGATATATTGGTATACTCAAAGAGAAAGAAGGAACATGAAGAGCATTTGAGAATGGTATTGGAAATATTGAGGGAGAAAAAGCTTTATGCCAAATTCTCCAAGTGTGAGTTTTGGCTAGATGCAGTGTCCTTCTTGGGACATGTGGTTTCGAAGGATGGGGTGATGGTAGATCCTTCTAAGATTGAGACAGTGAAGAATTGGGTAAGACCTACTAATGTGTCAAAAATAAGGAGCTTTGTTGGTTTAGCTAGCTATTACCGCCGATTTGTCAAGGGATTCTCTTCTATTGCTTCCCAATTGACGAACTTGACTAAGCAGAATGTTCCATTTGTATGGTCAGATGAATGTGAAGAGAGCTTTCAGAAACTCAAGACTTTGTTGAGTACTGCACCAATCCTTACCCTGCCAGTGGAAGGTAAGAATTTCATTGTCTATTGTGATGCATCCTATTCGGGCTTGGGTGTCGTGCTAATGCAAGAGAAGAATGTAATTGCTTATGCTTCGAGGAAATTAAAGGTGCATGAACGTAACTATCCGACCCATGATTTGGAGTTGGTTGCGGTAGTATTTGCATTAAAGCAATGGAGACATTATCTATATGGGGTTAAGTGTGAAGTATACATGGATCATCATAGCCTACAGTATGTTTTTACTCAAAAAGATTTGAATTTGAGATAGAGGAGATGGATGGAACTACTGAAGGACTACGATATCACTATCTTGTATCATTCGGGAAAGGCTAATGTTGTGGCAGACGCCCGAAGTAGAAAGGCAGGGAGCATGGGAAGTCTAGCTCACTTGCAAGTTTCTAGACGTCCATTAGCTAGAGAGGTTCAGACTCTAGCTAACGACTTGATGAGGTTAGAAGTAAATGAGAAGGAAGGATTATTGTCTTGTGTGGAGGTATGATCTTCCTTTCTTGACAAGATCAAGGGGAAACATTTTGATGATGAGAAGCTAAGCCGAATTCGGGATAAAGTATTGCGAGGAGAGGATAAGGAAGCACAAATCGATGAGGAAGGTGTTGTGAGAATCAAGGGAAGGGTATGTGTACCCCGCATCGATGATTTGATCAACACTATTCTGACAGAGGCTTATAGTTCAAGGTATTCTATACATCCTGCTGCAACCAAGATGTATCGTGACCTAAAACAACACTTTTGGTGGAGTAGGATGAAGTGTGATATTGTTAATTTTGTTGCCAAATGTCCAAACTGTCAACAAGTAAAGTATGAACACCAAAGGCCCGGACGAACACTTCAGAGAATGCCCATTCCGGAATGGAAATGGGAGAGAATTGCAATGGACTTCGTCGTTGGTCTTCCAAAGACGATGGGTAAGTACGACTCTATTTGGGTGATTGTTGATAGGTTAACTAAGTCTGCTCATTTTATTCCGGTTAAGGTGACTTAAAATGCCGAGAAGTTCGCCAAGATCTATATCTCAGAAATCGTTCGATTGCATAGGGTTCCACTATCCATCATATCAGATAGAGGTACGCAGTTTACTTCTAAGTTTTGGAAAATATTGCATGCGGAATTGGGTACTAGGTTGGACCTTAGTACCGCGTTCCATCCTCAGACCGATGGTCAGTGTGAGCGAACGATTCAAGTGTTGGAGGATATGCTTCGTGTGTGTGTGATAGAATTTGGTGGACATTGGGATAACTTCTTACCCTTAGCAGAGTTTTCATACAATAATATCTATCACTCAAGCATTGATATGGCTCCATTCGAAGCATTATATGGTAGGAGATGTAGGTCCCCCATTGGTTGGTTTGATGCATTCGAGGTTAGACCTTGGGATATTGACCTTCTGAGGGAATCGTTAGATAAAGTGAAATCTATTCAAGAAAAGCTTCTAGCGGCGCAAAGTAGGCAAAAAGAATATGCAGATCGAAAGGTTAGAGACTTAGAGTTCATGGAGGGTGAACAAGTGTTGTTGAAAGTTTCGCCAATTAAAGGGGTGATGCGGTTTGGTAAAAGAGGCAAGCTAAGCCCAAGGTACATTGGTCCCTTTGAAGTACTTAAGCGAGTACGGGAGGTGGCTAATGAGTTTGCCTTGCCTCCAGGGCTGTCCGGAGTACATCCAGTATTCCATGTGTCGATGTTGAAAAGATACCATGGGGATGGAAACTACATCATCCGTTGGGATTCCGTTTTGCTTGATGAGAATTTGTCTTATGAGGAGGAGCTGTTGCTATTTTAGATAGAGAAATTTGCAAGTTGAGATCAAGGGAGATTGCATCCATCTAAGTTCAATGGAAGAATCGACCCGTTGAAGAAGCCACTTGGGAGAAGGAGGCAGATATGCAAGAAAGATACCCACACCTGTTTACAGATTCAGGTAGTCCTTTTCGCCCTTGTTTTTCTTCTTACGATCGTTAGAGGACGAACGATGGGTAAATTGGTATCTAATGTAACGACCTGTTTAGTCGTTTTGAGCAGCAAATTTTATTTACGGAAAAACAGGCTGAGACGATGGAACCCACGACGGACCGTCATGAGCACGACGGACCGTTGGGGGGTCTCGTTTCAAAACACTTAGAAATTCTGAAATTGGGTACTGAAAATCGACTCTCTAAATGTCGTAACGGAATGGAAGGACGGACCGTCACGGGCGTGACGGACCGTCACGGGCGTGACGGACCGTCACAGACTCTTTGGTGGAAATTGAGTCTCTGAACCTTGCGACGACCTGCAAGACGGACCGTCGCAGGCACGACGGGCCGTCACAGGTTGTGTAATCCCAGTCTGGATCGGATTTTTTTACACGTTTTAAGGAATGTTTTGGACTATTCCTACTTTAATTATAAAGTTAGTGGGTTTATGTTAATAAGTCTAATTACTTGGGGGTTAAAAGAGGTAACCTTGAGTAAATTAGTGGGTTATTATTGCCATCTTCTATTCTTAATTATATGCTAATTAGGGTAAAAGAAAGAGGGTTTGAATAGGAAAAAAAAGAACAGAAAGAGAGAGAAGCAGAATCGATAGAGAGAGACGAACGAAGAGGAAAAACAAAAGGCTTTGGGAAATTCTTGCTTGATCACTAGTCTTCGGTGGAGGTAGGTTATTGTTTCTTTTACGATATTTGTAGTAAACTCTTAATAGCGAATGATATGTATTAATAATATGGTAAACCTTGCTATGTGCTTAATTGTATGCTTGCATGAATGTAATTATATAATTGTGATTATATAAGCATGATGAAGTTATTGAATCCCAAATCTTGCAAAACCCTAATCTCTTTGTTAATGATGAGACGTTGGTATAAAAGAAGGCGTGATGAACTAAAATAATGAGATTGATGATGCCCTGGTAAGAAAGAAGGCTTGATGAATTGATAGAAGGTGATTTAGGGGATCGGGTGTCACGAACCGACACGTAGAATTAGGGTATCGGGTGTCACGAACCGACACGTAAAATTAGGGGATCGGGTGTCACGAACTAACACGTAAAATTAGGGGATCGGGTGTCACGAACCGACACGTAGATTTAGGGGATCGGGTGTCAAGAACCGACACGTAGAATTAGGGGATCGGGTGTCACAAACCGACACATAGAATTAGGGGATCGGGTGTCACGAACTGACACGTAGATTTAGGGGATCGGGTGTCACGAACCGAAACGTAGATTTAGGGGATCGGGTGTCACGAATCGACACATAGATTTAGGGAATCGGAGTGTCACGTACCGACACAAGAGGATTAATGAATATGAGGGAGCGGAGTGTCACGTACCGACACAAGAGAAATAATGATAATGAAATCTAGAAAGATGTTAATATACTCAATCTAACGAACATAATTACCAAAAGAGTATGGTATTGAGGCTTGAGTCCTCATGTGTGAACTTGACGGTAATTGTTAATGATATAGTACTTGCTGTTGCTACATGTTGAGTATCATAGTTGCTTTTATGATATTACTTGGTATATATTGATTTCTATTTCGAGTTGGCCGATGATATCTACTCAGTACCCATGTTTTGTACTGACCCCTACTTTTATGCTTTCTTCTTGTTTAATTGTGGAGTGCAGCAAATGTGCCGTCATCTTCGAATCAACAGTAACTGTAGCCAGTCTTCATTACTCCGGATATCAGGGTGAGCTAATGCTTCTAGCTTGGACTGGATCTTCCTCTTCATGTCTTGATGCCTTGAAGTTCCGGCATGGACTAGCTTTTACGTGTTTTAGCTTTTAGAATACTCATAGTTTAGTAATTTGATCACAGATGTTTTTGTGGTGATGACTTCCAGATTTTGGGAAATAATAGTTATTGGATTGGTTTTTATTAATGAGTTTAAGTCTTCCGCAGTACTTTATGTTGATAATACATTGAAATGTTAAGGTTTAGATTTGGTTGGTTCACTCACACAGGAGAGTAAGTGTGGGTGCCAGTCGCGGCCCGATTTGGGTCATGACAAATAGTTTCAATAGTTATGTAAAAGAGGCAAACTTCTTCGCTAGAATTGACGTTTAAGAAGGCCTCTACCTTAAGAATTAAGATTTTTCTAGGATGACAGATGAAACATTTTGAAAAAAAATACAACATAATTTGCATGCTAAGAGAACATAAAGAAAGTTCTTGTCCAAGTATATAATATAACTAAGAATAGCATCATACCCTCATAGAGTCAAATGAACGTGTTTTGAGTCCAGAAGGGGCTTCATTCAGATGATTCCTTCATCTTAAAATGGATATCACGAGTATAAAAATTTAATAGGCAATTACATATGATTTATGAGTATGAATATTTAAAACAAAAAAAGTGTGTCTCTCTAATTTGAAGATTTGCACCCTTTTAAATAATATATTTTCTTTATTTATCATGAAGGATAATTTTTTATCAAGATAAATTACATTATTTATAAGAGGAGTTACGAAAAAAGTTACGAGGAGAAGATAAATTGACTAATCGTGTTGTTGTTGTTGTTGTTTTTGTTGCTGTTGTTTTTGTTGTTGTTGTTGTTGTTTTTCCTGTTGTCGCTGTTGTTGTTGTCGTTGCTGTTGTCATTGTTGTTGTTATTATTATTCTTGTTGTTGTTGTTATTGTTGTTGTTGTCGTTATTGTTGTTATTGTTGTTGTCGTTGTTGTTGTTGTTGTTGTTGTGGTTGCTCTTGTTGATGTTGCTACTGTTTTTGCTGTTGCTGTTGCTACTATTGTTGTCGTTGTTGTTAATTTTTTGATGTGTTGCTGTTGTTGTTGTTATTTTTATTGTTGTTGTTATTGTTGTTGTTGTTGTTGTTGTTGTTTTTATCTTTATTGTTGTTGTCGTTATTATTGTTATCATCGTCATTGTTGTTGTTATTTTTGTCATTGTTGTGGTCGTTATTGTTGTCGTCGTTTTTATTGTCGTTGTTGTTGTCATTGTTATTGTTATAGTTGTCATTGTTGTTGTTGTTGTTTTCATCGTTGTTGTCGTTGTTGTTGTTGCTGTTATTGTTGTCGTAGTTGTTGTTGTTGTTATCACTGTTGTTGTTGTTGTCGTAATTTTTGTTGTTGTTGTAGTTGTCCTTGTTGTTGTTCTTATTGATGTTGTCGTTGCCGTTGTCGTTGTCGTTATCGGTGTCATTGTTATTGTCATTGTCGTCGTTGTCATTGTTGTTGTTGTCATTGTTTTTGTTGTTGTCATTTTAGTTGTTGTTGTCGTCGTCATTGTTGTTGTTGTTTTTGTTATTGGTCGTTGTTGTACTGTTGTTGTTGTTATTGTTGTTGTCATCGTTGTTGTTGTACTGTTGTTGTTGTTGTTGTTTTTGTCATTATTGTCGTTGTATTCGTTGTTGTTGTCATTGTTGTTATTATTGTCGTTGTTGTTGTCGTCATCGTTGTTATTGTCGTTGTTGTTGTTGTCGTTGTTGTTATTATTGTTGTTATTATTATTTTTGTTTTTATTATTGTTGTTGTTGTTATTGTTGTTATCGTTATTGTCATTTTCGTTGTTGTCATTATTGTTGTCGTTGTTATTATTGTTATTGTTGTTATTTCGTAATTATTGTAGTTGTTGTTGTTATCGTTGTTGTTGTTGTTGTTGTTATAAATGTCATTGTTGTTGTTGTTGTTATTGTTGTTGTTGTTGTTGTTGTTGTCATTGTTGTTGTTGTCGTTGTCATTGTTGTTGTTGTCGTTGTTGTCATTGTTATGGTTGTTGTCGCTGATGTTGTTATTGTCATGATTGTTGTTGTTGTTTTTATTGTTGCTGCTGTTGTTATCATTGTCGTTATTGTTGTCGTTGTTATTATTGTTGTTGTTGTTGTCATTGTTATTGTTGTTGTTGTGTTGTTGTTGTCATTGTTGTTGTTGTCGTTGTTTTTATTATCGCTGTTATCAAAGTTATTTTTATGGTTGTTGTTGTGTAGTCATTATTGTTGTTTTTTTTGTTGTCGTTGTTTTTGTTGTTGTCATTGTCGTTGTTATTGTTGTTTTTATCGTTGTACTTGATGGTGTTGTCATTGTTGTTGTTATCATTATTGTTGTTGTCGTTGTTTTTGTTGTTGTTGTTGTTGTTATTATTGTTGTTGTTGTCATTGTCGTTCTTGTTGTTGTTTTCATTGTTATCGTTGTCATTGTTATTGTCATTGTTGTTGTTGTCGTCATTGTTGTTTTCATTGTTGTTATTATTGTTGTAGTCATCATTGTTGTTGTCGTCTTTATTGTTGTTGTTGTTGTTGTGGTTATTGTTGTTGTCTTTGTTGTTTTTGTTGTTGTTGTTGTCATCATTGTCATTGTCATTGTTGTTATTGTCATTGTTGTTGTCGTTGTTGTTTTCATTATTGTTGTTGTCGTTGTTTTTGTTGTTGTTGCTATTATTGTTGTTGCTGTCGTCGTCGTCATTATTTTTATGGTTGATATCGTTGTTATTGTCTTTGTTGTTGTTGTTGTTGTTGTCATTGCCGTTCTTATCGTTGTTTTCATTGTTATCGGTGTCATTGTTGTTATCATTGTTGTTGTTGTTGTCGTTGTTTTTGTCGTAGTTGTTATTATTGTTGTAGTCATCGTTGTTGTTGTCGTCTTGTTGTTGTTGTTGTTGTTGTGGTTATGGTTGTTGTCTTTGTTGTTGTTGTTATTGTCATCATTGTCGTTGTCGTCATTGTTATTGTCATTGTTGTTGTTGTCGTTATTATTGTTATCATTGTCGTTGTTATCGTTGTCGTCATTGTCGATGATGTCGTTGTCGTTGTTGTCATCGTTGTCGTTGTTGTTGTAGTTTTTGTTGTATTTATTGATATCGTCATTTTTATCATTGTTGTTATTGTTGCTTTCATCGTTGTTGTCGTTGTTGTTATTGTCGTTATTGATTTTGTTGTTGTTATTTTTGTTATTATTGTTGTTGTTGTAGTTGTAATCGTTATTGTCGTTGTTGTCATTGTTGTGATTGTTGTTGTTGTTCTAGTTGTTGTCGATGTTGTTGTTGTAGCTGTCTTTGTTATTGTTGTTATCGTTGTTGTTATTGTTGTTATTATTGTCGTTGTCGTCGTTATTGCTGTTGTTGTAGTTGTCATTGTTGTTGTTGTCGTCGTTGTTGTTGTTGTCGTTGTTGTTGTTGTTGTCGTTGTCGTTGTTGTTGTTGTTGTTAATGTTGTCGTCGTTGTTGTTGTTGTCATTGTTATTGTTATTATCGTTGTCGTTGTTGTTATTGTTGTTGTTATTGTCATTGTTGTTATTGTTGTTGTTCTTGTTGTTATTTTATTGTTGTTATCGTCGTTGTTGTTGTTGTTGCTGTTGTTGTCATCATTGTTGTTGTTGTTGTCATTGTTGTTGTTGTAGTAGTTGTTGTTGTATTCGTTGTTATTTTTGTCACTGTGTTGTTGTTGTTGTTGGTTTTTTTATTATTTTTGGTGTCGTTGTTGTTGTTTTTGTGATTGTTGTTGTCGTTGTTGTTGGTATTGTTGTTTTTGTTGTTGTTCTTGTTGATATTGTCATTGTTGTTGTTGTCATTATTGTTGTTGTCGTTTTTTTTGTTGTTGTTATTATTGTTGTTGTTGTCGTTGTTGTTGTCGTTGTTGTTGTTAATGTCGTTGTTGTTGTCTTTGTTGTTGTTGTTGTTGTCATTGTCGTTCTAGTCATTGTTTTCATTGTTATCGCTGTCATTGTTGTTGTCAATGTTGTTGTTGTTGTCGTTGTTTTTGTCGTTGTTGTTATTATTATTGTAGTCATCATTGTTGTTGTCGTCTTTATTGTTATTGTTTTTGTGGTTATGGTTGTTGTCTTTGTTGTTGTTGTCGTTGTTGTTGTCATCATTGTCGTTGTCGTCGTTGTTATTGTCATTGTTGTTGTTGTTGTTGTCGTTATTGTTATTGTCGTTGTCGTTGTTTTCGTTGTCGTCATTGTCGATGTTGCTGTTGTCAGTGTTGTCATTGTTGTCACAGTTTTTATTGTATTCGTTGATGTCGTCGTTGTTGTCATTGTTGTTGTTGTTGTAATTATTGTTTTTGTTATTGTTATTTTTTTATTATTGTTGTTGTTGTTGTTGTCGTTATTGTCGTTGTTGTCATTATTTTTGTTGTTGTCGTTGTTGTGATTGTTGTTGTCATTGTTGTTGTTGTTGTAGTTGTTGTCGATATTCTTGTTGTTGTAGTCTTTGTTATTGTTGTTATCGTTGTTGTTATTGATGGTATTATTGTCGTTGTCATTGTTATTGTTGTTGTTGTAGTTGTCGTCGTTATTATTGTTGTCGTTGTTGTTGTTATTGATGTTGTCGTCGTTGTTGTTGTTGTCGTTGTTGTTGTTATTATAGTTGTCGTTGTTGTTGTTGTTGTTGTTGTCGTTGTTGTTATTGTTGTTGTTTTTGTTGTTATTTTGTTGTTGTTGTTGTCATTGTTGTTGTTGTTGCTGTTGTTGTTGTCATCGTTGTTGTTGTTGTTGTCATTATTATTATTGTTTTTGTATTCGTTGTTGTTGTTATTGTCACTGTTGTTGTTGTTGTTGTTGTTGTCGTTGTTGTTATTGTCGATGTTGTTGTTATCATGGTTTTTATTATCGTTGTTGTTATTGTTGTCGTTATTGTTGTTGTTGTTATCGTCATTGTCATTGTTGTTGTTGCCGTTGTTTTTGTTGTTTTTGATGTTATTGTTTGTGCTGTTGTTGTTTCTTTTTTTGATGTTGTTGTTGTTGTTATTGTTATTGTTGTTGATGTTATTGTTGTTGCTGTTGTTGTTATTGTTATTGTTATTAATATTGTTGTTGTTGTTGCTGTTGTCATTGTTGTTGTTATTGTGGTTTTTATTATCGTTGTTTTCGTTGTTGTTGTTATTGTCGTTATTATTGTTGTCGTTGTTATTGGTTTTGTTTTTATCGTCGTTGTCATTGTTGCTGTTGCTATTGTTCAAGTTGTTGTTTTTGTCGTTATTGTTTGTGTGGTTGTTGTTTGTTTTGTTCATGTTGTTGTTGTTGTTATTGTCATTGGTGTTGTTGCTGTTGTTGTTATTGTTGTTGTTGTTGTTTTTGTTGCCGTTGTTGTTGCTGTTGTTGTTGCTGTTATTGTTGTTGTTGTTGTTGTTGCTGTTGCTTCTGTTGATGCTGCTATTGTTGTCATTATTATTGTTGTTGTTGTTATCGTCATTGTCATTGTTGTTGTTGGTGTTGTTTTTGTTGCTGTTTTGGTTGTTATTATTTAAACTATTGTTGTTGCTTTTCTTGATGTTGTTGTTATTGTTGTTGTTATTGTTATTGTTGTTGTTGTTGTTGTTGTTGTTGTTATTATTGTTGTCGTTGTTATTGTTGTTGCTGTTGTTATTATAGTTATTGTTGTTGTTGTTGCTTTTGCTCTGCTTTTGCAACTGTTATTGTTGTTGTTGTTTCTTCTTCTATTGTTGATGTTGTTGTTGTTATTGTTGTTGCTGTTGTTATTGGTACTGCTGTTGAAGTTGATTCTATTATTCTTGTTGTTGTTGTTGTTGTTGTTGTTATTGTTGATTTTATTGGAGTTGTTGGTGGTGGTGGTGGTGGTGGTGGTGGTTGGTGTTACTGTTGTTGTTATTGATTTGTCGTTGTTGTTGCGGTTATTTTTGTTGTTGTTATTGTTGTTCTTGTTACAGTTGTTGATGTTGATGTTTTTGTTGCTGCTGTTGAAGCTGTTGTTGCTGTTGTTGTAGCTGTTGTTGTTATTATTGTTGCTGTTGTTGTTGTTGTTGTAGCTATTATTGTTGATGTTGTTGTTGTTGTTGTTATTGTTGTTATTGTTGTTGTTATTGTTGTTGTTATTGTTGTCGTTGTTATTGTTGTTGTCGTTGTTATCATTGTCGTTGGAGTAATTATTGTTGTTTTTGTCGTTGGAGTAATTGTTGTCGTTATTATTATTGTTGTTGTCGTTGTTGTTATTGTTGTCGTTGTTATAGTTGTTATTGTTTTTGTGGTTATTATTGTTGTTGTTGTTTTTGTTTTTGTTGTTGTCGTTGTTGTTGTTGTTGTCGTTGTTATCGTCGTTGTTATTGTTGTTGTCATCATTGTTGTTATTGTTGTTCTTGTCCTTAATTTTGTTGTTGTTGTTGTTTTTGTTCTTGTTATTGTTGTTGTTGTTGTTGCTTTTGTTGTTGCTGGTGTTGTTTCTCTTGTTGTTGTTGTTGTTATTGTTGTTGTTGTTGTGTTATCATTGTTGTTGTGTTATCATTGTTGTTGTTGTTGTTGTTGTCTTTGTCGTTCTTCTCATTGTCGTTGTTGTTTTTGTTGTTGATTTTGTTATAGTTGTCGTTATTATCGTTATTGTTATTATCTTTGTCATTGTCATTATTGTCATTGTTATTGTTGTCGTGGTTATTGTCGTTGTTGTTATTGTTGTTCCTGTTGTCGTTGTTGTTGTTATCATTGTTGTTGTTTTTATTGTTATTATTATTATTATTGTTGTTGTTGTTGTTATTGTTGTTGTTGTTGCTATCGTCGTTGTTGTTATTGTATTCGTGGTCATTATTGTCACTGTTGTGGTTTTTGTGGTTGTTGTCATTATTGTTGTTGTCCTTGTCGTTGTTGTTTTCATTGTTGTTGTTATTGTTTTTATTGTTGTTGTCGTTGTTGTGGTTGATGTAGTTGTCGTTGTTGTTGTTGTCCTTATCGTTGTTGTTTTCGTTGTTTTTCTTGTTGTTGTTATTTTTGATGTTGTTGTCATTGTGGTTGTTGTCGTTGTTGTTATTGTTGTTACTGTTATTGTTGTTGTTGTTGTTGTTGTCATTGTTATTAACATTGTTGTTGTTGTTCTTGTTGTTTTTATTGTTGTTATTGTTGTTGTTATTGTTGTTGTCGTTGTTGTTGTTGTTATAATTCTTGTTGTTGTTATTGTTGTTATTGTTATTGTTGTTGTTGTTGTTGTTGTTGTTGTCGTTGTTATTATCGTCGTTGTTGTTGTCGTTGTTGTTATTTTTATTGTTAATGTCATTATCGTCGTCGTTGTTGTTGTTGTGTTGTCGGTATTGTTGGTATTGTCTTTGTCGTTGTTTTTTTCGTTGTTGCCGTTGTCGTTATTGTTGTTGTTGTCGTCGTTGTTGTTGTTGTTGTCGTTGTCGTTGTTATAGTTTTTATTATCGTCATTGTTTTTTTGTCATTGTTGTTGTTGTTGTCGTTGTTGTTGTTGTTATTGTTATTGTTTTTGTCATTGTCATTGTTGTTGTTGTTGTTGTTTTTGGTGTTGTCATTATCGTTGTTGTGGTTGTTTTAATTGTCGTTGTTATTGTTGTTGTTGTTGTTGTTGATTTTTGTCATTGTTGTTGTTATTGTTGTCGTTGTTATTGTCGTTATTATCGTTGTCATCGTTGTTGTTGTTGTTTTTTTTGTTGTAGTCATTTTTGTTGATGTTGTCGTTGTCGGTGTTGTTGTTGTCGTTGTTGTTGTAGTCGTTGATGTTGTTATTGTTGTCGTTATCGTTGTTATTGTTATTGTTATCATTGTTTTTACTGTTGTTGTTATTTTTTTTTTGTTGTTGTTGTCGTTGTTGCTTGTGTTGGTATTGTCGTTGTTGTTGTAATCATCGTTGTCATTCTTGTAATTGTTGTTGTCGTTGTTGTTGTTGTCGTTGTTGTTGTTATCAGTGTTTTTGTTATCATTGTTGTCGTTGTTGTTGTCATTCTTGTTATTGTCGTTATTGTTGTTATAATTTTTTTGTTATCGTTGTTGTCGTTGTTGTTTTTATTATTACTGTTGTCATTGTTGTTGTTGTCGTTGTTGTTGTCATTGTTGTTGTTATTGTTATTCTTGTTGTTATTGTTGTTGTTATTATTGTTGTTGTTGTCGTCGTCATTGTTGTTATTGTCGTTGTTGTTGTCGTTATTGTTGTCGTTGCTAATGTTATTGTTGTTGTTGTTGTCGTCGTCGTCATTGTTGTTGTTGTTGTCGTTGTTGTTGTCGTTATTGTTGTCGTTGTTGTTGTTATTGTTGTTATTGTTGTTGTTGTTGTTGTTGCTAATGCTTCTGCTGCTGCTGTTGTTGTTGATGTTGTTGCTGCTGTTATTGTTGTTGTTTTGCTGTTGTTGTTGCTGTTGTTGCTGCTACTATTGTTGTTCATGTTGATGTTGCTTTTTTGTTGGTGCTATTTTTGTTGTTGTTGTTGTTGCTGCTGTTGTTGCTATTGTTGCTGCTGTTGCTGTCGTTGTTATTGTTGGTGGTGGTGGTGGTGATGGTGTTGTTATTGTTGTTTGGTGTTGTTGTTACTGTTGTTGTTTTTACTGTTATTATTGTTGTTGTTGTTGTTGTTATTGTTATTTTTGCCGTTATTGTTGCTGTTGACATTGTTGTTGTTGTTTTGCTTTTGCTGTTGTTGTTCTTGTTGTTGTTTCTGTTGTTGTTGTTGCAGTTGCTGTTGTTGTTTTTGCTGTTGCTACTGCTATTGGTGTCGATGTTGCTTCTATTATTCTTGTTGCTGTTGTTGTTTCTTTTATTGGTGTTGTTATTGTGGTTGTTGTTGTTCTTGGTTGTGGTGGTAGTTGTATTGTTGTTGTTGTTGGATTTTTGTGTTGTTGTTACTGTTGTTGTTGTTGATGTGTTGGTTTTGTTGCGGTTATTGTTGTTGTTGTTGTTGTTGTTGCTGCTGTTGCTGTTGTTGTTACAGTTGTTGATGTTGATGTTTTTGTTGTTGCTGTTGCAGTTGCTGTTGTTGTTGTTATTGTTATAGCTGTTGTTGCTGTTATTATTGTTGTTGTTGTTTTTGTAGCTATTATTGTTGATGTTGTTGTTGTTGTTGTTTCTGTTGTTGTTGTGATTGTTGTTGTCGTTGTTGTTGTTATTGTTGTTGTTGTTGTTGTTGTTTTTGTTGTTGTCGTTGTTATCATTGTCGTCTGTGTGGTTGTTGTTGTTGTTGTTGTCATTATTATTGTTGTTGTCGTTGTTGTAGTTATTATTTTTATCGTTGTTGCTGTTGCTATTGTTGTTGTGGTTATTGTTGTTGTCGTTGTTGTTGTCGTCGTTGATGTTGTTGTTATTGTTGTTGTCGTTGTTGTTGTCTTTCATCATTGTTATTGTCGTCGTTTTTGGTTTTGTTGTTTATGGTGTCATCATTGTTGTTGTTGTTGTTATTATTGTCGTTATTGATGTTGTTGTTATCGTTGTTGTTGTCGTTGTTTTTGTTGTCGTTGTTTGTGTTGTTGTTGTCGTTATTATCGTTGTTGTTGATGTTGTTGTTGTTTTTTTCATTGTTGTTATTGTTGTTGTTGTTGTCTCTTGCTGTTGTTGTTGTTGTTGCTTTTGTTGTTGGTGTTTGTGTTGGTGTTTGTTGTTGTTGATGTTGTTGATGATGTTGTTGTTGCTGTTACTGTTGTTGTTGTTGTTGTTGTTTTTATTGTTGTTGTTGTTGCTGTTGATGTTGTTGTTGTTGCTGTTATTATTATTATTATTATTTTTATTAGCTACTAAAAAACATGGTCATACTTCGCGCGAGGAAAAAATTATTAGATTCATATTTTTTTTAAAAATAACATTTTAGTTTCAATCTTCAAATAAATTAAAGACTAAATTCTAACACTTTTTGATAAAATCTTATAATGTACACCTTACGTAATACAAATAAAATATATTCTTATGACATGCCATTATGTGATGCAAATGCAATTAGTGATTTTGCGGGAGAAAAATATATTAAAAAAATACACAATTACAAGCCTCGAAACCTCTTCTGTAGAGAAACTATTTGAAATAAAAGAAACATATTAACATCTTACACTTAAGAATTTCTTAACAATATTTTTCAATTCTTCTTCAATTATTTTTATAATACGCCTCTTAATTATTCTTGTTATAGTTAATTAGTAAGAATGTAATAAAATAAAAGATAATAAAAAAGCTATAATTAAAAAGCCCTAGTCAATATGTGTATAAACTTTACTTAAGTGTTATTTATCATGAAGGATTTGTAATACGAAATTTTAAAAATTTTAATCTTAAAGGTATAAAATAAATTCTACAGAAACAATAGTTAAGTAAAGGACAGAGAATTTTGAAATAGGTGAATATGAAATCATGAATTATGACATAAGATATATCTCACTTTACTTCTCTTTTCTTCTCTCTCTTTATATATATATATATAAGGCTACTAAAAATATCAAAAAAAAGATATTATACAATAAATCTTTTAATTGATGTCTTCTCCCAAATTTTACAGTAAAAGGAAAGTTAAATAGCACATACATCAATTTTAAAGTATATCAATTTTTTAAAATTAGCTTATCAATTAAAAAATTGAAATCTAAATAAAATAATATTGAAGAGAAGTAAACATATATTGAAAAACAAGATATCGAGCAAAATTATGTATGAATAATCATTAACTAAAACTACTAAAATCTCAAATAGGAATTACGAATGGGTTATTCCATCAATAACCATCAATTTTTGTAATGAAAATAGTAGAAGAAATTTGACCCATCAATTGAGAAATTAAAATTAAAATTTAAGTAAAAAATAACGTTAGAGTAGAAATAAACACAAGAATAAAGCAATATGGCAACATGGTAAAATACAATATACAAATAAAAGATTTTAGATAAATTCAATAATTTACAAAACAACAAATCATTTGAAAAAATAGTCATTAAAGTGATAATGATAAAAGTAGAATACAAAATATCATTATTAAAATTTTATATAATATTATCATTTTCAAACAAAAACAAATAAAATAAGCTGGTACCTAAAAGTTGCCAAAATAATCTCATGAAAATGAAGCAATTGGTGAACAAAAAATATGCCTCAATTAGTTGGAGATTTATAGGAATTATGAAAGGAGACAATAACTTTACCTCTACAATTGATTCTGAGATAGAAAAGATGTTTAATATCATAACTTATAAATGAGTACAATTAATAATTAAAATAGAAGATGAAAAGTTGACGAATTTGTATAAAAAGATTTGATGAAATAGTCATAATATTAGACGTGGGGAGTGGGAGGGTTATTTTTTAATCAATTTAATATAATTTCATTTAACAATATATATATATATATATATATATATATATATATATATATATATATATATATATATATATATATATTACACACACACACATGCCCGCCCGCCCGCCCGTTTGCTCGCCCGCCCGTCTGCACGCACGCACACGCACACGCACACGCACACACACGCGCGCGCGCGCACACACACATATATAACTAGTTAAATATAAAAAAAATTGTATATACATAAACAAATTTTATATACAAATGTAAATAAATTGAATATTGAAATATACAAAAAAAATTGTATATGTCTAAACAAATTTATATACGAATGTTGATAAATTGAATATAAATTGTTTCATTGGTAGTCAATTAATTATTATATACACATATAAGTAATTGTATATGTATAAATAAAATTGTTAGTGTAGTACTTGTATACACACAAATCCCTCAAGCAATTTTGTAAATAATAACTTAAAATACAAAAAAAAAATTGTGATTTAAAACAAATTATTATACAAATAGTTGTATCATTTTTTAAAATTAATTACTTATATACATATACAACTAGTTGAATATACAAAAAAACATAAAGTATGAATATAACAATACAAAATACCTTGACAGTTTGTATATAATAAGGCATTGTACAAACAACTAAATGCATAACATTCAAACAGGTAATTCTTACACATTGAGATGAATCTTTAATTCTGATTTTCAACAAATTGTAATATGATGAAAACTAAAGATTTTTTTAAAAAATAATATGAAAAACTAAGAAGCATAATATATATACAATTTTTGATGAAGGAAAAATATAAATATAGATTCATGGGTTACTTGCGAAATTGAGAGCAGGACGGAAGGAAGTACCTGAAATCTTATGAAATTTGACATTCAAAATAGAGTGGAGGAGTGAATTTAGGAGAAAAATATGTAATGGGGAAAGGAGAGATAAAATTGATTTTATATAAAATTGTATATAAAATCATAAATAAGTCTTTTACAATTGGTATACAAATAAGTGGTGGGTCTCATTAATTATGACAAAAAATGAAACTATAATCATTGAGAGTAAATAAATTAAATTATATCCTTATTACTTATTTAGTATATTTTGTCATCCCATGTAATTTTTCCGATGACCCAACTCGTGTTTTCTCAGGCTAAAGCCCAAATACTTCATTAATAGAATTTCAGAATGAGTCCTTTGGAAGATCAAAGTCCAATATCTAAACTTTGCAAGAACTGGTGTCCCATAAAATTATGAGCAACTAACAAAAATAACTATATTTATAGGGTTAATGAATACCAATAGCTATAAATATGTTATTTACAATAAATGACTACAATTTATATCATTTTTAGCTGTAATTTTGTATAGTTTTTATTTTTTATTGATACATTAATACATCTTTAAGTAAAACAAACTAAAAAAAAGAATTGACTCTAAATATAACACACTATCCTTATATTAAGTCGATGCAATGAACAATTTTCCATAATTAACTTTATAACTAAATATTACTTATTTAAAGACATATGAGATCCTATTCTTTATCAGATTAACAAAAATTGTGATACATCATACTCAATTTTCTTGTAGACACCATATTTCTTATTTTATCGATATAAAGGTATTTTTATTTTTTTTTGTTAATTTATCTTATTGTTGTAAGCAAATTGTTGAATTTGGAAATGAAGGTTAAGTATTTCGATATTGAATAGATGAAATACATGTCAATAGATACACTAGTTGTTAAACAAAAAATGAATACACCTATATAGAAAACAATAAATACATTGTTATTAAACACAAAAATGAATATGTTGGATGCAATTATACTTGTATTTCAGAATTAACTTTTTATCTTAGATATACTACGTATATATCAAGATATAATTGTCTTCGTAAATCAATATTTTAAATGTGCTTATATAATACTACAAGTATCTATGTATATGAAAATGGATACATTCAACATTGTTGTTAAGCAAAAATATGGATACCTTATACAAACGAGCAAAAAAGATACACGTCAAACAGTACAAGTATGGATACATTAGACAAACAAGAAAAAAAATACAATTTAGGTATCAAATTGTATAAGTACGAGATAAATATGTAATAAAAAAGTACTTGATGGATACAAAATAAATGAATTTGGGTTTGGGGGGGGGGACATAAAATATGTGATGTATGAATATTGATAAAAGAAAAAAATTTGATGATGGTAAAGATGGAAAAAGATCACTAATATGTCTGCCATAATTATTTAGGCATTCAATTATAGTAAGTTTCCTATTTAATATTTATTTATTATGTTAAATGTATATGAAAAATATTTATTTACATAGAATTGACTTTGCTATTTATAGTCTAATTATATCATATAACATGAAAAAAAATAAAGAATAGCTATTTTTTAAAAATATATATGGATGTTTACCATATTCTGAAGTTTTTCCTAAAATTATAGTCCAAATAGATAAAGAGTTTACAATTCAAACAGAGTTTGAATGATGTTTTAGTTATCCGATTAGGCCTTCCATACTTCTCTATTTATCGTGTGAAAAAATTAACATACAATGGTATCAAAGAGTGCGATGAAAGTGATCAATGAAGTGGGTGAAAAATTATTATGTTTCAGGTTCAAATATTAACAGAGATAAAAACACTCGTTGATTTCTTTCTCATCTCTTTTATCCTTGGTAAGGGGAGTTACGTGATATATATTACTAGTAGAAAATGACTGTATTCCTTGGAATTAGTCGGAGTATACATGAAATTTTTGGTATACAAGAGTAGATACAATTTTAAATAAAGCATTAAACTACATATTTGGGTTTGAAGGGACCCAAATCTGATCAGAACAAGGATGGCAATCAGATGGAAAATGTGCATAATATCAAACAATGTCACTCAATTTGCATACAAACTCTTTCAAAGGAAAATACTAAGAAATATATACCTTCAATTCCTCCGTAGCATTCTGAATTTTGATCGAAGAATCAGTATAATTTTGAGATGAAACAATATTATTTCCGTCTCTTGAAATTGGAGAGTTGCTTTCAATACTAACTGTTATATTTAGCTGCAAAATTAGTAACAAAAGAAGTAGTTTTAAGATACATATGAAAAATGCAAAACTAGACAATTAAAACCACGATATGACTGTATGAAAACTAATGTCAAAGAGCTTCTTGTGGTACAAATTTCCTACATAATACAAAAATTATAGTACAAAGTTTTATGTTGGTTACATAATCATCATACACCACCTAGACGTATTATCGTTGGAATCAATGCATTTACTTCACACCATGATGTTTAGTATTTCAATATTGTCTCTTACTTTCTCAAGAAGTCTTTTAGAATATTGTAATACATGTATCTAGTAATTTGTGATACATATATCTAGTTAATTGTGCAAGACTTTTTGTTTTTCATTTTGAATAGTATAAATAGTGATGTAGTTGACGATTGCACTCATGTCAAGTGTCCTTAAGTAGCCTATAATAACTTGAGCATTCTCTAAAGATACTATTTTTCTTCAATATTTCCTACAAATTGGTACCAGAGCAGATTTTTGTTCTTAATATGGGGTTAGGTGAAGAAAACAATATGACATCCAAAACAAATGAAGGTGATGATTCTTCAGTTGTTCTTATTCCATTTTTTATGTTTTTTTTGGTAGTGGGAGACAAAGAACAACAGGAGGAAAAGATGGCAAAGAAAGAAGAGGCGAAATCGGAAGAGAACAAAGAATAAAAATAAGAGCAGAAGTTGGAAGAAAAGAAATAAGAAGAAAATGAAGAGGAGAAAATCGAAGAGAACAATGAAGAAGAAAAAGAAGAGGAGAAGTTGAAAGAAAAGAAAGAAGAAAAAAAAAAAGATCCGGAGAAGCGGAAAGAAAGTGTAGAGGAAATCTTGCCTACTAATATAGCAGAAGAGGGAAAAGGAGACAATGATGAAAATACACTGGACGTGATGAATATTGTTATGAACATCAATGTGATGAGTAAGACATTTGTAATTATTGGTATCTTAAGACAATTCTGAACTTGATTTTAGACAATTGTTTTTTGGTAGTTGATTATTAAGACAATTGGTTTTTGACATACTTGGTTTTTGAAGTGGCTTTTAAGACAATTAGTTGTTGAAGTAGTTGATATTTGAAGATATATATTAAGACTGTTGGATTATGTAAATTTTATCTTTGTTTTACTAGATATTGTTATCAATTATCTTTAAATTGTATGTATAATGCGTAGTCTTACTATACGAGAAGGACATCATTTTATTAACAGATTGTACCACTACATGAGTAAAAGATATGAAATTGTACTAATGCATACGCGTTACACATTTTCAAAAAGCAACCACTAGCAACAAAACATTCAATATTGTTTTTACACATTTCTCTTTTTTTCAGTCAATATTAACCTTTTTTTTAGTTTATTCCTATCTATTTCAGTGTCTTTTAGCAATCCTTCAAAGTGATCCCTCTGCTCTGGAACTTCTTTGGATGAAATCAATAACAAATCTTTATTTTCGTCTGAGTTGCAAAAACATTATGATATTTGAAATTCGATAACGCCTTGAAAATTTGATGTCTCGAGTCCCACCCTTAATTTTGATGGGTTGATCGTTGATTTCAAGAAATTTTTTTTAAAAAAAGAGCATACCGCAATTACACAGTTAAAGAATTGTCGACCTGGGTTTGTATCGTGTGTGACTTCCTCAATATAATTGAATCACCACAACCACAAACGTAAGACTTTTTTGCATTAGATGTTTGAAATGCTTGAGAAATAATTTTATAAAAAGATATTTAAGTATTCTAAATAGAACAAGATGAAATAGTTCATGAATCCCTTTTTTACACACTGAAAGAAAAAAAAAATTTACCGTTGAAAAAGTATAAGTTTGTACTTTTACCGTTGTAAAATTTTGATAATTGACTATTGTTACTGTTGGTAAGAATACATAGATAATTAAGACAATCAATACCTTTTCATGGTCTTGGTTTAGATTGTAACAATGACATCTACACTTCAACACTCATAGGGTATATACGGATGATATCATGATCCAAAAATAATCATACTGCACCTACCAGAATATGATTCTTATATATAAACCGTAGTTAGATAATTTAAAAGAAAGATTTATTATTTAATAATAAATTATTTTGTTCAAATTTATTAAATTAGATAAGTATAAGCAAGTCATGTCAGGGTCCACCTACATTGCAGTGGTGATAAATCATGTATGTGAAAGAATTGTAGTTATACAATCAACATGTTCAATGTAATGTGTTAGAAATCAAAAGTATGATACACAAGCCATTTATGATAATGAGGAAACCATTAAATAGGTTTTATCTTTAGTCATACATGACCATTAATAAACAAGATTACTAACACATCTAATATAATTTCTATTTTATTTTAGTTTGACTTTCGCTTTAAAATCATGTATGTGAAAGAATTGTAGTTATACAATAAACATGTTCAATGTAATGTGTGAGAAAGCAAAAGTATGATACACAAGACATTTATGATAATGAGGAAAACATTAAATATGTTTTCTCTGTAGTCATACCTGACCATTAATAAACATGATTACTTACACATTGAATATAATGTCTATTTTATTTTGGTTTGACTTTCGCTTTAAATTTTTTAATTTTTTCATAGAGAAGCCACTATAAATACACACAACCCCCCCCCCCCCCCCACATTATTTCATCGACCAAAGTTTCATGTTCTTTCTTTTGTTTTCTTAACTCCATGGAGTTTGTAGGTCAGGATCATAATTTTTCATTTATTTTCTTAATTCCATGGAGTTTGTAGGACATGATTTTCAATATCAAAGTGAAATATCATGTGATTTTATGATCCAACTCATAAAACCGAAGAAAAATATAGTTGTGCTAGTGAAAACAATAAAAAATAAATGTTACGTGTTTCTTCTAGTAATTAACTATATGTTACTTTTTATAGGTTACTTTTTATTGGTTCGATTTCATCATCTCTACTATCAAAATTTTAATCACAAAGGTAATAGTCGTTCGGTTCAACTTGCTTCCAATCTGGTGGACTCCCTATTGTCCTTCACCCCATTTATTCACTTTTTTATATCTTCAAAATAAACTCATAGAAAACCATTTACAAATTTCATTCCAAAAAAATCTTGTTACTTTCTATTATACTCCAGTCCTTGTCTAATTTCTTTGTTCATTTAAGTTTTGGTATTGTTGCACAAGTAAAAAGGAAGTTGATAATTGCGACAATAGTGCTCATCAAGAAGATGTGCTTCTACAAGCATCCATGAACCTTATATCATTAATCAAGTTCAGTGGCCAAGAGGCAAGATTCCCATTATATGGTAAATATATGTTTTGTTCAACTTACAGAATGCTGCCATATCAACAATTCAAACGAGATGTAAAAATCCCAAAACTACAATCTCAAGTTTAATTTGGGTGTATTACTAATTTAGAGGATCAATGATTTCAAACAAATACTTATAAGACATTATTATTCTCAGTATAGAATCCTCCTGTGTTTTCCACCATGTAACCCTCTTGATGACGCAAATGATCGTCTAAACATGTTAGATGGATCACTTGTATATATGACAAACTCTCCAATTTTTCATATTTGCCCTTAAAATACTATTAAATATATATTTTGTAGAACATACAGAAAGCTGACATATAAACAATTCTAACATGATGTCAAAATCGCAAAAGTTACAATCTTAAGTGTTCATTTAAAACAGAATGATCATCCTATTATTCCAGATTCGGCTACGAGGCGCATACAGAAGCTTGTGGAGCCTATCTGATAGAAAATTTCTGCACATTTTGCTTGGGAGTACTCCTATATACTAAAGGTACATAACAATAAGTTTTTTTCTTTAAAATCATTTCGTTATTCTACAAATAATAAACAGTTTTTAAATATGCAGTTTGTACTAAAGAAGTAGCTTATTGACATTTCTTTAACAAAGGGATTTAGTTTCACAGTTACAGGTAACCATATAAACTATTAGGTTTTATATACTTACAATATTAAAGATTTTCACGCCATCAGTTAAACTTAACTGACTACTGATAGGTTATTACTCTATTTTCCTTATCATAGATTTGGTGTGCTATGTTTATTTATCTTTAACTTTACATTTATTTATTTAATTCAAAAGATGTTAATGAACTTTAAGGATCACATTCTTGGGACTAATGGCATCATATAAGTAATCAATACCAACAAGTTTAATGTCAGTATGCTTGATCAAATATTCTGCTCCGTCTGAGGTGAATGCTTCTTAACCAAGAGTTTAACTTGGATGTCTTAGCAATTCATTTGATTGATGGTTTCAAGCAAATACTTATAAGACCTTATTATTCTCATTATAGAATCCTCCTCTTTTCCCACTATGTAAGCCTCTTTATGACATTCGAAAGATCTTCTAATAATAGGACAAATTTCTCCAATTTTGCAAGGATCATCTTTGTTGATAATCTTCTAGATCTATACTTAAAGACTATTCATTTAACCGCAATCACTCACGTAAAGCACAATAAATGTAGAAAAATAAGTAGACAAGTTACTCAATATTCAATAGACAAATTAAGGAAATAATAAATAAAAACAATATGGATATGTTTGAGTTTTTGGAAAGAACTTAGAAACTAATGTTGAATATTGATTTAAACGTGTTTAGAAGTTTCTATTTAGTAAGGAAAGGATCAAAATAATCCCTCTTCTTTGGGCTAAGACTCAAAGTTATCCTTGAGTTTTCATATAAAGCACTAATAGTCCCTCTTGTTTGCTATATTGGTACATTTTTAGTCCTTCTTCAAAATTTTACCTTTTTTTTGTATTGATTGTATCCATAACCTATGTATGAGATGTTCAATTGTCATTTTATATATTTAGTAGAATAGAAAAGACATAAAGTCAACACTCAAGTCATCCCGAATATTCGAAAAGACACCTTAAATTTGCAACCGTCTTATTACCCACTAAACAATTTTGATTATATATAACTATATCATTTTTTTCCCAACTGACATAGAGAGTGGTGAAGTAAATGGGAGTAGGGCTCAATTTGACATGGGGTGTACGAGGTGAAGGAAAAAAAGAAAATAGAGGAATGAGTCACTTGAAAGTGGGAGGTGAGAGATGAATTAAAATTTAGAATCAAAAAGAAATAAAGTTAAAAAAATAAAGGAAAAACTTAAGATAAAAAAAATACATTTTTAATTAAATTAACATGTGTCATATAATGATTGGTGTGTGAAGATTCTTGCTTCTTAAAACTTGGGGCTGATTGAAAAATAGTATAATAATATATTTTCAAAATTGTTTAGTGAGGTAATAGGACAGTTGCAAAGTCAAGGTGTCTTTTTGCAAATCCGAGACAACATCAGTGGTAACTTTATGTCTTTTCTCTTAGTAGAAATAAAAACTCTATATCAAAGAATGTGAGAAGAAAAACACTTTATTTTGTTTAGTAGAAATTGTAGAGTAGGTAAAGTCGAGAGGTTCATCACGATAATTTCACGTGCAATAATACAATTTTTTCTTTTCCTGCAAATTCATATGTTAAAATGTTCTTAGTTTAGTAACGGTAATATTTCTCGTGAACAGAAAAAGGTGTTTTTCTTATCATTTCTCTCCGAAAAAGTTATTATTTCTATTAAATATATTAAAAGATGAATTGACATTCCTTATATAAAATTTTGGACGAAATAAATGTTAAACAATAGATGAAATTTTACGAGAGGACCAAAAGTGCACCAATTTTGTAAACATGAGGGACTATTAGTGCTCTTTGTGAAAATTCAAGGATCACTTTGAATCTTAACCCAAAGATGAGGGACTCTTTTTGTTCCTTTCCTCCTATTTAGTTGGCTAAGTAACATGTTTGTTAGGGCTCCTAGTTGAGCCAAAGCATATCTTTTGTTAGTTGATAATATTTAGCCTAGTGGATAAGGTTGTGGTTAATTTACTCGGTCATGTTTCTCTTAGATGGTTGAGTTCTAATTCCTATTTAAAGTGTCCTATGTACTTGATTTAAAAAATTGGTATGAAGAGTCAGGTTAGGTGAAACTAAGAGAAAATCAATACCAAGAAGAAAGTGACAATTGAGTGCAAACAATTGCTCCCAATGGACCATTTACCACAACTCAACAACTAATTTCCATCTTTAAGGGGGATAATACGAATTTTGGAGCATAAAGATGAAGACTTTCTTCAAGTCTCAGGAACTGCGGGATTTGGTGGAGAAGGGCTATGCTGAGAAAGATGAAGCACAAAGGTTGCAGGAGAACAATAAAGAGGACTCGACGACACAATTTTGCATCCAGCAAGCAGTGCATGACTCAATTTTTCCAATATTTCTATTGCAGAAACCTCAAAGAAGGCATGGCATATCGGGAAAAAGAATTTCACAGCTTAATAAATGTAATGATTGTTAAAATCACTCCGAAGTGATTTAAGAAATTCATCCATACAAAGTAGTGAATCTGTGTAAGACTACTTATCTAGGGTGTGTCCAATTGTTAATAATATGAAGGCATATCCTTACAAAATTACTGTGAAACTATAATTTCTAAAGTATTGAGAAGTCTTAATAAACGATTCGATCATGTTGTAGCTTCTATTGAGGAGTTCCATGATTTATCTAATTATGGTTTTGATGAATTGATGAGTTCACTTGAAGCTCATGTGAATAAATTCAATGCTTATCAACAAAAGGGTGAAAAGAAGGCATTTCAGATCAAGGGGAGTCTTCTTTCAAAGGCAAATTAGATGTTTCAAAAGCCAGAGGATATCGAGGCAGAACTAGTTTCCATGAATGAGGTCATGGAAGAAGACGAGCTCAATTTGGTGGTGAGCATCGGCAGTTCAAGAGAAATATTCAATACCGCTATTATAGAAAAATGGGGTACAAGGGAGTTTATTGTTGAACTAAATAGAAGGATGAACAACCCATGCCAATTTCACTGAGAAACAACAATAGGAGGGTAATTTGTTCGTGACTCGCTCCTCAATAGATGTTGGTTCAGATGCCATATAGATCATTGATAGTGGTTTCTCCAACAACTTGCGGCGCAGAATTCTAATGTTCAAAGAACTCGATGAATTAGAGAAGTAAGAAGTCCATCTTACAAATGACAAGGTAATGACAGTCGATGGAAAAGGCTCAATCGCTCTAAAAAATTCTCATCTTAGTGTCAATGTTACGACCCGATTTCGAAAACTAAAGGATTTCGAAGCCGATTTCGCAACTTTGGCCAAGTTTGGAAAATGATTAATTTTAGGAAGTCGCCACTTAATCTTTTAGGAAAAATCAAGAAAACCAAATAAATAAATAAATAAAAGAAGGTTAATAGAAATTGGGTAAGGGTTCAAATAATTCTCTAAGGAAGGGTTTAGGCACCTTAGAAAATCCGCTAACACGCGGTTGACCGACGAAATTCAAAGTTTGCTAATTTTACGAAAAAAAACATGTGAATACTTAAAAAATCTTATTTATTTATTTCAAACTACTCAAAAAAAATTTTTGTTGAAAACTTAGATAATAATATCTTGATATTATGCAAGATCTCAAAATAATCCTAAGACTTAAAACTTTTATCCATAGTCATATTTTGAATCATACAAATAATTCAACACATAAACATGGATTACAAGACTTTGTGCAACAACTATGAAAGGATATTAAAGATCCTCAAGTCATTCATACCAAGTTATAAGTTAAATTAAATACTAATTTAGTTTAAGAAACTTAACAATTTTATCCTATTCAAAAATTTGAACTAAATAGTTAGTTCACACTCGTAAACATGGATTCAAAGCTTTTTAACAACTATGAAAGAACATAAAAAAAAAGTTCTCAAGATATTCTAATAAGCTTAAGCTATTTAACAAAAAAAATAAGTTTCGAAAATTTAAAGTAGTCAATTAACGAAATAGAATAACCATTTGAAAACCTCCAAAGGATTCATCTAATTTAATAACAATTAACAAACACAACACACAATAATAAGAGATAAAGAGAAACTAAACCAAATAACACGATAATAAACAAGATGAGGGAAAACTAGGATTTTCGCCCTAACTTTTAGCCTTTATTTGGCTGCTGCAAATTGTTGTTACTAGTGCAATTTCCGAACATTTAAGCCAAAAAAGTGCAATTTTCAGCCCTTAGGGGACTGCTGAAACTGCTGCAAAAATGGACCCAATTTTGCTCTCCGTTTTAGCTCTTTGGAAGTGTTGTTGCTGCTGATTTTTGAGTGTTTAACCCAATAACATGACTCCCTTTCACAATTCCGAAGATGATTGACTCAAGAAGCGGAATAATGAAAGAGAAGGGAGTCCGGATGGACTCAGTTAAGACAGAGGTATATGCACAGAATGAAATAAAATTAGCAACTGATTGAAGAATTTTCTGAAATATTCAAATCATCTAGCTTAGTGACAATAGTATGTCAAATCTCATAGTTGAACCACTTCAAATGGGCATGGAATTTTTCAAAGGAAGATAAACATGGATATACCAAACCCCACAACTTTAACCACACGTATCAAATAGACACATAATAATCTAAAATTCAATCACAGAGCTTAAATCCACTCCTAAGTTAATAGACAAATTGCTATGCATTATGTTAAATATCTTAAGATATGCACTACGGAAGTGTATTATAGCAGAGAATTGATAAGTAACAATACAAATATGTATTCTCAATAAAAGAGCAACTAGTAATTTTAAAGGTACATGAACATTAACAAATGACCATCCTCATTAATACGAAATGATAAAGCATTAGCAGCAATACTAACACGATTTATACAAAAAGGGGACAATTCCTATGTTCAAGGCTATAATCAGATATATGTATATAAAGAAAAACTAGCTCAATAAATCCTAATTTATTACTAACTAGAAAGCCTACATTTTAGTCAAGAAACACATAAGTGAAACATGACGAAACAAAGACATGAAATTGGAAGATTATTGGAAAAACATCCCATAAAATAACTAAAATAGTAGTTACAAAATAAACATTATAAACTACTAAAAGATCAAACTAAAGTCTAACACATGACTACTAAAACAACGCTAAGCATATGTAATAAACAAAAAAGCATAAAAGATCTAGAAATTAAATAAAACAAGGCTAAGAAAAAATTTACCTGGTTCTGGGCAGCGAACCGGAACTACGAGTTTGAACGAGACGACTCCACCTCCTCAACTCGAAAAACCACAAAACAGTTTGAAAATTTTTAACTATAGGAATCAAGAATTCTCTAAATTTTATGAGTATTCTTTGTCTTCCCTCCCCCTCCCCTAAAATATTGAATGAAGTGGGTTTATATAGAGACCCAAAAATCCTCAAAAGGGATAAAATGCCGATGTGGGACTATTGAAAATTGAAAATTGTTTGAGAAATGATGTGGGAAAGATAGATTTTTTTTAATTTTTATTTTATAGATAAAATCAATTATTTTCATTTGTTTAAGATCTAAGAAGCTTATGAAATTTAATCAAATCGTGGAGGGTCAAAATTGAGTGTCAACAGCTGCCCCTCGTTTGACTCAGACTGATGAAAGAAATCCTAGGCAAATGAAATTGACATATCCAAATTTTGACCAACCACATTTTCACCTTTCAGAAAAAGAGCTTTTGGTACGGACTTAAGAAATTGTGGTCGAGCCCCGGAAGTGGGTTTCCTACATATCTCAGGCTATATGAGAATTCAGGCCACTTGTAGTTCGATACGCTTGATTTGACGCAGGGTTTTCAAAGAAATGCAAAAGCTATTTCGGTGTCGAAGTATGGAGAAATCGAAAAGCTTGAGAACAAAGTAATGACAAAATAATTGGAGTACAGTCGAGTTTTTAACATTGAGCCGTCCTACATATCCCTAAATTTAGGGAATTAGACTGCTTGTAGTTCGACTCAATCGGTTGAAAAGGAAATCTCTTATGTGGATTTAACCTTTAGCTTAAGGATAAG
Source organism: Solanum lycopersicum (assembly GCF_036512215.1). Lineage (NCBI taxonomy): Eukaryota > Viridiplantae > Streptophyta > Magnoliopsida > Solanales > Solanaceae > Solanum > Solanum lycopersicum. The sequence continues at coordinate 46,006,901 of NC_090809.1, read as the reverse complement.
TGACAAAATAATTGAGCTTGGAAAAGAGGCTTGCAACCATCTCAACTGTGAATGCGGGGCCCTTCTCACCCATAGGTAAGAATTTCCATGGACATAATTTCCGAATCTCTTGGTGTATTATTACCCTAATTTGAAAAATTGCCTTGGGTGAGAGTTCAAATTTTCACTGGAGGCGAAACTGAAACTAATAAACCCAAGAAAATATCGACATGCCTTAGGATAGGGGTATGGTTTGATTGTGGTGGAAGTTGTTCCTCAACTCGCGTCCTAAGATTTTGATATTCCTCTTTGGACTATGCCCTAGTTCACTGCTAAGAAAAAGTTCCACGTTGTGCAGCGTCCTGGTATAACATGTCACACTGAAGGAGATGACGATCCAATTTTCAGGTGTAATTCTCTTAAAGGAGTTGACAGTTAAATATAGTATGTCCGTTTGAACTATGTGGTGATTCAATAATATTATATAATGTGTCGCGTTGAAGGAAGTGACTCTCCAATAATAATTAATGTGTCACCTTGAAGGAAGTGGCGCTCCAATAATAATTTAACGTGTCACGTTGAAGGAAGTGACTCTCCAATATTAATTTAACATGTCACGTTGAAGAAAGTGACGCTCCAATAGTAATTTAACATGTCACGTTGAAGGAAGTGACGCTCCAATAGTAATTTAACATGTCTTATTGAAGCAAGTGACGCTCCAATAGTAATTTAACATGTCACGTTGAAGGAAGTGACGCTCCAATAATGAATTAACGTGTCACGTTGAAGAAAGTGACGCTCCAATAATAATTAATGTGTCACGTTGAAGGAAGTGACTCTCCAATAATAATTTAACGTGTCACGTTGAAGGAAGTGACTCTCCAATAATAATTGAACATGTCACGTTGAAGGAAGTGACTCTCCAATAATAATTTTATGTGTCACGTTGAAGGAAGTGACGCTCCAATAATAAATAATGTGTCACGTTGAAGGAAGTGACGCTCCAATAATAAATAATGTGTCACGTTGAAGAAAGTGACGCTCCAAAATAAGAGAATCAAGTTGTAACAGAGTAATCTGAGCGGCTTTTGTAGTTTGTGAAGTTGGTAATTTCTTTAGATGTGATTACAGCTCTGTCGTCACTGCGCTCATGAAAATTTTGTTAGACAAGAACAGGAAAATTAATAAATGTCAGGACTTCTGAAGGAGTCACGATAATCTGTCATCCATAGAGAATGCGAGATTCTGGAAGAACAAATCGATAACTTTTAACTTTTGAAAGGATACTTTAAAGACAAACTAGGGATCTCATGCAAGACGTGTCCCTACTTTGAATCTGGAAATTCATGTAAAGAGAAGATAGGGTTGATAAAGGTCACCTTTGAAACTTGAAGTTGAACGAAAATTTGGATAATTTCGAACTATTTCAAAAGTTGCCTCTGTTTCCAGTCCAAGGGTACTTAATTGAAATAAATTGTAAGACACCAGAATGACTAAATCAAAAACATGCCCTAGTTTTCTCTGGGGACTGTAATTTCAAACATTAGGAAGACCGAATCCTTATATAAGATTGCCTACGTATCTTGCTGGAACAAGAAATCAGGTCTAACGTAGTTCGAACCTAAAACTTAAAGGAATTTTTTTAAAAGAATGAAAATAAAATTGCCGACGAGAGATTTTAAAATCAAGAAAGAAAACTCTTCAGATAAAATAGAGGATAAAATCAGTTTGGATTGGTTCCTTGGTGTCAGGAATCCTTCATAATAAAATTCTTGGATAAGGACTAGTGTGTGTCCTTTGTCTGGTGAATGTTTGGGCAGATCATTTATAAATTGAAAGGATCTCTTGAAATTTCGACTCAACTTTGACGACTCCTGCAAAGCTCAGATGTAATTAGTAGCAAAAATTATCAAAGTAAAAGATAAGTTCTCAAATGAAGTTTTTTCAGCTTATATTGGTTTGAATAACGCTTTATGATCATCACCCTTGCGCCAAGCTTCCCATCTGGTAAAAATATAAAATGTGTAAGTCACAGTGAATTGAAATGAAAATTTTAAAAGATGAGCAAGAGTATAAATCATCTGAGTCATGATGAGGCCACTGTGGGTCTAATGTTGTGTTGTAACTTTATAATTCCTGCATCCAAAGAAAAATTCTTAGTTTCGAGAGACTAATTCGTGTTGGCTTTGTCTTGCCATCCTGATGCTCTTTTGCCTTCTGGATTACAAATTTGTTTGGTCTTGAAATGTCGCTTGATTGAATTTTTGAGGACCCTCCTCAAAAATTCTGCCCCAGTATAAAACATAATCATAAATTTTGAAATTTCTGTAGTTTTCAGTTGAATTATTGAGTGAATCTCAAAATTTTTGCCCCAGTTGCAACTCTGAAGTGATCCTTGATTCTGGACTAAATAAACTTCTCTTCTTGATGAATTTTTAGATCCTCTCAAAATTTGCCCCAGTTTTTATTATAAAGAGAAATGAAAAACTTACAAGGAACATGACCGAGCCGGTGCGGCGCCTACGTATCCCGTTGAGCAGGAATCAGGTCAAACATAGTTCGAACTCTAGAGGATTAACAAGACTAGAAGAAATTTAACCAAGAAAATGACCGAGGCCAACATAGGCCGCCTACGTATCTCATTCTTGAGAATTCAGGTCAAACGTAGTTCAAATAATAAGAGAACACTTAAAGGGATAAAGGGGTGACCGAAGCCGACATAGGCCGCCTACGTATCTCATTCTTGAGAATTCAGGTCAGACGTAGTTCATAAAATTACAAGTGAAAGATGATTAAAAGGGAAAATCTAAAACAAACAAACGATTACAAAGTAATAAAGCGATGAAAGTGCGATCACAGAGAAATAAAATAACAAACTCTAAATACAAGACTGAAAGCTGCCAAAAGTGCGACCTTCAAGAAAGTTGCTTCTTCTTTGCAACTGGTCATGTCAACCATTGCTCCTTATGCTTGGGTAACAGATTGGTATTCACATTCGATGGAGCTTGAGCGAGTTTTACCACCTCATTGTCAATTAGATCTTTAATTTTGTGTTTGAGAGTGATACATTTTTCGGTATCATGACCAACAACCCCTGAATGATAAGCACAACGCTTACTTGGGTCATACCACTCGGCTGAAGTATTCATAGTCTTGGCTTCCACTGGATGAAGTATTCCCGCCTCTTTCAATCTCTCAAAAAGTTGACTCCTTGTCTCGCTTAATTGAGTGAAGACTCTAGCAGGTTTTTTCTCAAAATTAGGATGAGGTGCATTATTTCGGGGATTTTGCATTGGTCGTGGAGAACGAAATGTTGCTTGATTATTGCAAACATAGTATTGTGAATTAGGATAGCCTTGAGGTGGTTGATGGTTATATGATGCAGCTCCTCGGGTCGTTATCATCATAACTTCTTTATCCTTTTTCTTTCCAAAAGAACCAGTTTGATAGGTTCTATTAGCAAATTGAGATGAGGCGTAACTCCTTATTCTTCCAGTTTTGAGACCGTCTTCGATCATTTCTCCAGCCTTAATAACTTCAGCAAATGTCTTTCCACCCATAGTGACCATTCGCTCATAGTATTCTGATTCTTGAGCTTGAATGAAGTAAGTGATCATTTCTGATTTCTCCATACGTGGGTGCACCCTGGCAGCTTCTTCTCTCCAACGAATGGCATATTCTCGAAAGCATTCAGTCGACTTGGGTTTCAGCTTTGTAATAGAAATTCTATCGGGAGCAATTTCAACATGAAACTTGTAATGATCCACAAAAGCATTGGCCAGATCATCCCAAGTACGCCATTTGGTTACATCTTGCTTAGAGTACCACTCCAATGCTTTTCCAGTTAGGCTTTGATTGAATAACTTGATTCTTATCCCTTCGTTGTTTCCAACGCCAATCAACTTTTCACAGTAAATTTTCAAGTGAAAGCATGGATTTCCTGATCCAGTAAACTTCTCAAACTTTGGAATCTTGTAACCAGGTGGCAACTCAACCTCAGGAAATGTGCACAATTCTTCGTATCTAACACTCTGGCCACTATCGAACCCACGAATACCTCTCAAAGCATCCTCCAAACTTTTCATCTTCTTATTCATCATTTCAGCATCTATTGATTTTCCGTCCCCCTCAATTTCAATATAGTGATTAACATCTGGGCGATGAAACTCTGGAGCCTTGGTAACGGGTGGAGCAGTGACATAAATGTACACTGGCAGAGTGTGATGTGTTACCGTTGGAGCTTTTGGGGGAGAAAATGTGTATACAAGAGGAGTATCCTAAGTTGAATTAGTGGGTGATGCACTTTGAGTTTGTTGAAAGGTGGCAAAGTGATCTCCTTGATGAAACTCACTCGAAGTAGGATATACGGGTGGCATGGGCCCCCTTTTACGAGCATCAAATGGTTGATTCAGAGAAGCAGTTTGGTATTGAGCTACCAGGAGATTCAGCGTGCCAATTTGTCGCTCTAGACTAGCAATGACCTCCGTAGGTGATTCTGCTGCTACCGAGGCACTAGGATCGGCCGCGATCGATGGAGTAGGGATCATTTCGGACGAAGCAAAAGTGTGAATAGTGGGATCCATTTTTGAACGAGCCCTTTTAGTAGTCCAAGTAAGAAGTGAAGAGTCTGTAGAGATTCCCTTGACCTTAGACCGTGTAAAATATGAATGTTCTGCCAGCGGATACTTTGGTGAAGTGAGCAAGTTTATTACCAACACAAATCAGTCTCTCTTTCTGGTTCAACTCAAAAGTAAGAAAGGTAGTCCATTAATCATAATAATCAACCAAAGTAGCCCATAAAAAAAAAATAACATGTGTTTTGTTTTAAACAAACTAGTCCAAAATTCGATGAAGATGAGTTTCAAGAAATGATCAAATGGAAATATTTAGTAACGCCGGCTAGTAGGTGTGGAAAATAATTTTCAAGAAATAACGAGGTCAATGTGAATTTGAATGATGACCTAATAATTTTTTTAAAATTCTGGAGTAATTTTGAACATATTTTTGTAATGGAGTTATAGTATTTTGGAAGGTTTGAAAATTGGATTAATGTTCTAAAACATTGGAATAGAATAATGGACCAATTATGCTTAAAGTAAAACATATGTATATAAACACATATGTCAAACAAGCACAAATGAAACAAAATTTGTAACAATTAACACAAACAATATATAACGCCTCCTAACATACATGTGACCTTTTAAGCCAAAGGTAAGCCTAACGTTTGAAGGATATGTATATCATTTGTAAATTGTTCCATTGCCCAAAACTTATAAATAAAATAAATAGGGATGCACAATAGTGGAAAGAGAAATAAATATGAGTCCCCCGTAGGGGTACAATGATAACGAATCCCGAACTTCTTGATGCTTTTGAATTACTTCTTGATGATGAGTATCTTCATCTGAATTAAACCAAGAAACTACCTAATAAAACAAAATTAAAAAAAAAACCGACCCAAAAGGACAATGGTACTTACAAATCAACATACATATCCTTCAAATTTAACAAATTATCGGATGATCGCCTTAGTTGACCGCAGGTCAATTAGACTCAAGGTGGTCTTCTAATGGATTCAATACGCCTTGGGTATTGAATCGTCTTAGGTTAATGCAGCTAAAAGGGTCTTGGTTGAGCTCTAACTTAGTTAACTAAAAGTGACTTTTGAAGGACCGGGACCTAAGCGGACAACTTAGGTTGAAATTCACGATAACCATTGGACGCATGACGAACCAATAAATCATCGATCATTCCGAAAAAGGTTGAGTATAAAAAGTCTGGCTGCTGTTCCGCAAACCATTCTTTAATATACTAACATATAATATCAGAAGATGCCATGAATGCAAAATAACAGTTAATAATCAAAATTTAAATACATAATCGCATCAAATAACAATTAATTCAATAATAACTAGCCAAACAATAAAATACTTTTGGTTAGAACCTAGATGAATCCCCAGCGGAGTCGCCATTTCTTTTACGACCCGATTTCGAAAACTAAAGGATTTCGAAGCCGATTTCGCAACTTTGGCCAATTTTGGAAAATGTTTAATTTTAGGAAGTCGCCACTTAATCTTTTAGGAAAAATTAAAAAAACCAAATAAATTAAAAAAAAAGAAGGTTAATAGAAATTGGCTAAGCGTTCAAATAATTCTCTAAGGAAGGGTTTAGGCACCTTAGAAAATGTGCTAACATGCGGTTGACCGACGAATTTCAAAGTTTGCTAATTTTAAGAAAAAAACATGTGAATACTTAAAAAATCTTATTTATTTATTTCAAACTACTCAAAAAAATTCTTGTTGAAAACTTAGATAATAATCTCTTATATTATGCAAGATCTCAAAATAATCCTAAGACTTAAAACTTTTATCCATAGTCATATTTTGAATCATACAAATAATTCAACACATAAACATGGATTACAAGACTTTGTGCAACAACTATGAAAGGAAATTAAAGATCCTCAAGTCATTCATACCAAGTTATAAGTTAAATTAAATACTAATTTAGTTTAAGAAACTTAACAATTTTATCCTATTCAAAAATTTGAACTAAATAGTTAGTTCACACTCGTAAACATGGATTCAAAGCTTTTTAACAACTATAAAAGAACATAAAAAAAAAGTTCTCAAGATATTCTAATAAGCTTAAGCTATTTAACAAAAAAAATAAGTTTCGAAAATTTAAAGTAGACAATTAACGAAATAGAATAACCATTTGAAAACCTCCAAAGGATTCATCTAAGTTAATAACAATAAATAAACAATTAACAAACACAACACACAATAATAAGAGATAAAGAGAAACAAAACTAAACAAAACGATAATAAACAAGATGAGGGAAAACTAGGATTTTCGCCCAAACTTTTAGCCTTTATTTGGCTGCTGCAAATTATTGTTACTGGTGCAATTTCTGAACTTTTAAGCCAAAAAAGTGCAATTTTCAGGCCTTAGAAGACTGCTGAAACTGCTGCAAAAATGGACCCAATTTTGCTTTCCGTTTTAGCTCTTTGGAAATGTTGTTGCTATTGATTTTTGAGTGTTTAACCCAATAACATGACTCCCTTTCACAACTCCGAAGAAGATTGACTCAAGAAGCGGAATAATGAAAGAGAAGGGAGTCCGGATGGACTCAATTAAGACAGAGGTACATGCACAGAATGAAATAAAAATTAGCAACTGATTGAAGAATTTTCTGAAATATTCAAATCATCTAGCTTAGTGACAATAGTATGTCAAATCTCATAGTTGAACCACTTCAAATGGGCATGGAATTTTTCAAAGGAAGATAAACATGGATATACCAAACCCCACAACTTTAGCCACACGTATCAAATAGACACATAATAATCTAAAATTCAATCACAGAGCTTAAATCCACTCCTAAAATAATAGACAAATTGCTATGCATTAAGTTAAATATCTTAAGATATGCACTACGGAAGTGTATTATAGCAGAGAATTGATAAGTAACAATACAAATATGTATTCTCAATAAAAGAGCAACTAGTAATTTTAAAGGTACATGAACATTAACAAATGGCCATCCTCATTAATACGAAATGATAAAGCATTAGCAGCAATACTAACACGATTTATACAAAAAGGGGACAATTCCTATGTTCAAGGCTATAATCAGATACATGTATATAAGAAAAACTAGCTCAATAAATCCTAATTTATTACTAACTAGAAAGCCTACATTTTAGTCAATAAACACATAAGTGAAACATGAAGAAACAAAGACATGAAATTGGAAGATTATTGGAAAAACATCTCGGAAAATAAGTAAAACAGTAGTTACAAAATAAACATTATTAACTACTAAAAGATCAAACCAAAGTCTAACACATGACTACTAAAACAAAGCTAAGCATATATAATAAACAAAAAAGCATAAAAGAGCTAGGAAATAAATAAAACAAGGCTAAGAAAAAATTTACCTCGTTCTGGGCAGCGAACCGGAACATTAAATATGTTTTCTCTTTAGTCATACCTGACCAATAATAAACATGATTACTAACACATCGAATATAATGTCTATTTTATTTTGGTTTGACTTTTGCTTTAAATTTTTTAATTTTTTCATAGAGAAGCCACTATAAATACACACAACCCCCCCCCCCCCCACATTATTTCATCGACCAAAGTTTCATGTTCTTTCTTTTGTTTTCTTAATTCCATGGAGTTTGTAGGTCAGGATCATATTTTTTCATTTATTTTCTTAATTCCATGGAGTTTGTAGGACATGATTTTCAATATCAAAGTGAAATATCAAGTGATTTTATGATCCAAATCATAAAACCGAAGAAAAATATAGTTGTGCTAGTGAAAACAATAAAAAATAAACGTTACGTGTTTCTTCTAGTAATTAACTATATGTTACTTTCCTTCACCCCATTTATTCACTTTTTTATATCTTCAAAATAAACTCATAGAAAACCATTTACCAATTTCATTCCAAAAAATCTTGTTACTTTCTATTATACTCCAGTCCTTGTCTAATTTCTTTGTGCATTTAAGTTTTGGTATTGTTGCACAAGTAAAAAGGAAGTTGATAATTGCGACAATAGTGCTCATCAAGAAGATGTGCTTCTACAAGCATCCATGAACCTTATATGATTAATCAAGTTCAGTGGCCAAGAGGCAAGATTCCCATTATATAGTAAATATATGTTTTGTTCAACTTACAGAATGCGGCTATATCAACAATTCAAACGAGATGTAAAAATCCCAAAACTACAATCTCAAGTTTAATTTGGGTGTATTAGTAATTTAGAGGATCAATGGTTTCAAACAAATACTTATAAGACATTATTATTCTAAGCATAGAATCCTCCTGTGTTTTCCACCATGTAAGCCTATTGATGATGCAAATGATCGTCTAAACATGTTAGATGGATCACTTGTATATATGACAAACTCTCCAATTTTTCATATTTGTCCTTAAAAGACTATTAAATATATATTTTGTAGAACATACAGAAAGCTGACATATAAACAATTCTAACATGATGTCAAAATCGCAAAAGTTACAATCTTAAGTGTTCATGTAAAACAGAATGATCATCCTATTATTCCAGATTCGACTACGAGGCGCATACAGAAGCTTGTGGAGCCTATCTGATAGAAAATTTCTGCACATTTTGCTTGGGAGTACTCCTATATAATAAAGGCACATAACAATAAGTTTTTTTCTTTAAAATCATTTCATTATTCTACAAATAATAAACAGTTTTTAAATATGCAGTTTGTACTAAAGAAGTAGCTTATTGACATTTCTTTAACAAAGGGATTTAGTTTCAGAGTTACAGGTAACCATATAAACTATTAGGTTTTATATACTTACAATATAAAAGATTTTCACGCCATCAGTTAAACTTAACTGACTACTGATAGGTTATTACTCTATTTTCCTTATCATAGATTTGGTGTGCTATGTTTATTTATCTTTAACTTTACATTTATTTATTTAATTCAAAAGATGTTAATGAACTTTAAGGATCTCATTCTTGGGACTAATGGCATCATATAAGTAATCAATACCAACAAGTTTAATGTCAGTATGCTGGATCAAATATTATGCTCCGTCTGAGGTGAATGCTTCTTAACCAAGAGTTTAACTTGGATGTCTTAGCAATACTTATAAGACCTTATTATTCTTATTATAGAATCCTCCTCTTTTCCCACTATGTAAGCCTCTTTATGACATTCGAAAGATCTTCTAATAATAGGACAAATTTCTCCAATTTAGCAAGGATCATCTTTGTTGATAATCTTCTAGGTCTATACTTAAAGACTATTCATTTAACCGCAATCACTCACGTAAAGCACAATAAATGTAGAAAAATAAGTAGACAAGTTACTCAATATTCAATAGACTAATTAAGGAAAAAATAAATAAAAACAATATGGATATGTTTGAGTTTTTGGAAAGAACTTAGAAACTAATGTTGAATATTGATTTAAACGTGTTTAGAGGTTTCTATTTAGTAAGGAAAGGATCAAAATAATCCCTCTTCTTTGGGATAAGACTCAAAGTTATCCTTGAGTTTTCATATAAAGCACTAATAGTCCCTCTTGTTTGCTATATTGGTACATAGTTAGTCCTTCTTCAAAATTTTACCTTTTTTTTGCATTGATTGTATCCATAACCTATGTATGAGATGTTCAATTGTCATTTTATATATTTAGTAGAATAGAAAAGACATAAAGTCAACACTCAAGTCGTCCCGAATATTCGAAAAGACACCTTAAATTTGCAACCGTCTTATTACCCACTAAACAATTTTGATTATATATAACTATATCATTTGTTTTCCAACTGACATAGAGAGTGGTGCGCACTCTCTCAAAGAGAGTGAGCAATCTATAATAAATGATATAATTTTATTTTTCATAAGTACTTTATTATAAAATATATTTTCTTATTTTTCTTGCAATTTTAACTTTTTTTCCTTATTATTTTTTCTTTTTCTTTCTTCTTTCTTCTTTCTTCTTTAGAAATTCATTCTCATCTCCATCTATTAAAGTTTCTTACATTCAATGTCATCATTCTTACCAAAACTTCACCTTCCATTTTTATTACTATTAATTTTACTCTCTTTAATTTTAAACTTTTATCTAAATATATTCTTAAATTTCGAACAATTTGATAAACTCATTATATTTCAAGATGATCAGGAAGTTTCATATAGATTTTTTATCCGATTTAAATTAAGTTCTTTCAATTTTTGGGAATTAATTGATTCTTTTGAAATTATCATTTCTAATTTTGAATTTATATGAAAATGAGTAATTTATGATACTTTCTAAATTTTCTTACAAAAATAATTAATTTTGCTATCAATAATTCAATAAAGTCTAAAAAAATAATATGAATTCCATAAAGATTTTGACCAGAAGAAGAAGAAAAACATTGGGAGTAGGGCTCAATTTGACATGGGGTGTACGAGGTGAAGGAAAAAAAGAAAGTAGAGGTATGAATCACTTGAAAGTGGGAGGTGAGAGATGAATTAAAATTTAGAATAAATCAAAATTAAAACTCAAAAAGTATGAGAGAGAAATAAAGTTAAAAAAATTAACGGAAAAACTTAAGATAAAAAAAACACATTTTAAATTAAATTAACATGTGTCATATAATGATTGGTGTGTGAAGATACTTGCTTCTTAAAACTTGGGGCTGATCGAAAAATAGTATAATAATATATTTTCAAAATTGTTTAGTGAGGTAATAGGACAGTTGCAAAGTCATGGTGTCTTTTTGCAAATCCGAGACAACATCAGTGGTAACTTTATGTCTTTTCTCTTACTAGAAATAAAAACTCTTTATCAAAGAATGTGAGAAGAAAAACACTTTATTTTCTTTAGTAAAAATTGTATAGTATGTAAAGTCGAGAGGTTCATCACGATCATTTCACGTGCAATAATACAATTTTTTCTTTTCCTGCAAATTCATATGTTAAAATGTTCTTAGTTTAGTAACGGTAATATTTCTCGTGAACAGAAAAAGGTGTTTTTCTTATCGTTTCTCTCCGAAAAAGTTATTATTTCTATTAAATATATTAAAAGATGAATTGACATTCCTTATATAAAATTTTGGACGAAATAAATGTTAAAAAATAGACAAAATTTTACGAGAGGACCAAAAGTGCACCAATATTGTAAACATGAGGGACTATTAGTGCTCTTTGTGAAAATTCAAGGATCACTTTGAATCTTAACCCAAAGATGAGGGACTCTTTTGTTCCTTTCCTCCTATTTAGTTGGCAGAATAACATGTTTGTTAGGGCTCCTAGTTGAGCCAAAGCATATCTTTTGTTAGTTGATAATATTTAGCCTAGTGGATAAGGTTGTGGTTAAGTTACTCGGTCATGTTTCTCTTAGATGGTTGAGTTCTAATTCCTATTTAAAGTGTCCTATGTACTTGATTTAAAAAATCTGTATGAAGAGTCAGGTTAGGTGAAACTAAGAGAAGATCAATACCAAGAAGAAAGTGACAATTGAGTGCAAACAATTGCTTCCAATGGACCATTTACCACAACTCAACAACTAATTTCCATCTTTAAAGGGGATAATACGAATTTTGGAGCATAAAGGTGAAGACTTTCTTCAAGTCTCAGGAACTGCGGGATTTGGTGGAGAAGGGCTATGCTGAGGAAGATGAAGCACAAAGGTTGCAGGAGAACAATAAAGAGGACTCGACGACACAATTTTGCATCCAGCAAGCATTGCATGACTCAATTTTTCCAATATTTCTATTGCAGAAACCTCAAAGAAGGCATGGCATATCGGGAAAAAGAATTTCACAGCTTAATAAATGTAATGATTGTTAAAATCACTCCGAAGTGATTTAAGAAATTCATCCATGCAAAGTAGTGAATTTGTGTAAGACTACTTATCTAGGGTGTGACCAATTGTTAATAATATGAAAGCATATCCTTACAAAATTACTGTGAGACTATAATTTCTAAAGTATTGAGAAGTCTTAATAAACGATTCGACCATGTTGTAGCTTCTATTGAGGAGTTCCATGATTTATCTAATTATGGTTTTGATGAATTGATGAGTTCACTGGAAGCTCATGTGAATAAATTCAATGCTTATCAACAAAAGGGTGAAAAGAAGGCATTTCAGATCAAGGGGAGTCTTCTTTCAAAGGCAAATTAGATGTTTCAAAAGCCAGAGGATATCGAGGCAGAGCTAGTTTCCATGAATGAGGTCATGGAAGAAGACGAGCTCAATTTGGTGGTGAGCACCGACAGTTCAAGAGAAATATTCAATACCGCTATTATAGAAAAATGGGGTACAAGGGAGTTTATTGTTGAACTAAATAGAAGGATGAACAACCCATGCAAATTTCACTGAGCAACAACAATAGGAGGGTACTTTGTTCGTGGCTCGCTCCTCAATAGATGTTGGTTCAGATGACATATAGATCATTTATAGTGGTTTCTCCAACAACTTGCGGGGCAGAATTCTAATGTTCAAAGAACTCGATGAAATAGAGAAGTAAGAAGTCCATCTTAGAAATGACAAGGTAATGATAGTCGATGGAAAAGGCTCAATCGCTCTAAAAAATTCTCATCTTAGTGTCAATGTTACGACCCGATTTCGAAAACTCAAGGGTTTCGAAGCCGATTTCGCAACTTTGGCCAATTTTGGAAAATGTTTAATTTTAGGAAGTCGCCACTTAATCTTTTAGGAAAAATTAAGAAAACCAAATAAATAAATAAAAAAAAAAGGTTAATAGAAATTGGTAAGGGTTCAAATAATTCTCTAAGGAAGGGTTTAGGCACCTTAGAAAATCTGCTATCACGCGGTTGACCGACGAATTTCAAAGTTGGCTAATTTTACGAAAAAAAACATGTGAATACTTAAAAAATCTTATTTATTTATTTCAAACTACTCAAAAAAAATTCTTGTTGAAAACTTAGATAATAATCTCTTGATATTATGCAAAATCTCAAAATAATCCTAAGACTTAAAACTTTTATCCATAGTCATATTTTGAATCATACAAATAATTCAACACATAAACATGGATTACAAGACTTTGTGCAACAACTATGAAAGGATATTAAAGATCCTCAAGTCATTCATACCAAGTTATAAGTTAAATTAAATACTAATTTAGTTTAAGAAACTTAACAATTTTATCCTATTCAAAAATTTGAACTAAATAGTTAGTTCACACTCGTAAACATGGATTCAAAGCTTTTTAACAACTATGAAAGAACATAAAAAAAAAAGTTCTCAAGATATTCTAATAAGCTTAAGCTATTTAACAAAAAAAATAAGTTTCGAAAATTTAAAGTAGTCAATTAACGAAATAGAATAACCATTTGAAAACCTCCAAAGGATTCATCTAAGTTAATAACAATAAATAAACAATTAACAAACACAACACACAATAATAAGAGATAAAAAGAAACTAAACTAAACAACACGATAATAAAAAAGATGAGGGAAAACTAGGATTTTCGCCCAAACTTTTAGCCTTTATTTGGCTGCTGCAAATTGCTGTTACTGGTGCAATTTCCGAACATTTAAGCAAAAAAAGTGCAATTTTCAGCCCTTAGGGGACTGCTGAAACTGCTGCAAAAATGGACCCAATTTTGCTCTCCGTTTTAGCTCTTTGGAAATGTTGTTGCTGCTGATTTTTGAGTGTTTAACACAATAACATGACTCCCTTTCACAATTCCGAAGAAGATTGACTCAAGAAGAGGAATAATGAAAGAGAAGGGAGTCCGGATGGACTCAGTTAAGACAGAGGTACATGTACAGAATGAAATAAAAATTAGCAACTGATTGAAGAATTTTCTGAAATATTCAAATTATCTAGCTTAGTGACAATAGTATGTCAAATCTCATAGTTGAACCACTTCAAATGGGCATGAAATTTTTCAAAGGAAGATAAACATGGATATACCAAACCCCACAACTTTAACCACACGTATCAAATAGACACATAATAATCTAAAATTCAATCACAGAGCTTAAATCCACTCCTAAGATAATAGACAAATTGCTATGCATTAAGTTAAATATCTTAAGATATGCACTACGGAAGTGTATTATAGCAGAGAATTGATAAGTAACAATACAAATATGTATTCTCAATAAAAGAGCAACTAGTAATTTTAAAGGTACATGAACATTAACAAATGACCATCCTCATTAATACGAAATGATAAAGCATTAGTAGCAATACTAACACGATTTATACAAAAAGGGGACAATTCCTATGTTCAAGGCTATAATCAGATATATGTATATAAAGAAAAACTAGCTCAATAAATCCTAATTTATTACTAACTAGAAAGCCTACATCTTAGTCAAGAAACACATAAGTGAAACATGAAGAAACAAAGACATGAAATTGGAAGATTATTGGAAAAACATCTCGGAAAATAAGTAAAATAGTAGTTACAAAATAAACATTATTAACTACTAAAAGATCAAACGAAAGTCTAACACATGACTACTAAAACAACGCTAAGAATATGTAATAAACAAAAAAGCATAAAAGAGCTAGAAATTAAATAAAACAAGGCTAAGAAAAAATTTACCTGGTTCTGGGCAGCGAACCGGAACTACGAGTTTGAACGAGACGACTCCACCTCCTCAACTCGAAAAACCACAAAACACTTTGAAAATTTTTAACTATGGGAATCAAGAATTCTCTAAATTTTATGAGTATTCTTTGTCTTCCCTCCCCCTCCCCTAAAATATTGAATGAAGTGGGTTTATATAGAGACCCAAAAATCCTCAAAAGGGATAAAATGCCGATGTGGGACTATTGAAAATTGAAAATTGTTTGAGAAATGATGTGGGAAAGGTAGCTTTTTTTTTTTAATTTTTATTTTATAGATAAAATCAATTATTTTCATTTGTTTAAGATCTAAGAAGCTTATGAAATTTAATCAAATCGTGGAGGGTCAAAATTGGGTGTCAACAGTCAAACTTCTCCATGATGTGCAGTACGTTCCTTTTTGTCCCATAACTCGTTGAGTGTTTGGAAACTGAATACTTGTGGATACACTATTTTTTTAATGACAATTCCTATAGAATTTGAGATAAAATTTCAGAACACAAAATTGGTGACATTCAAATGTCTCAAAATATAATGTTTTCTTTTAGAGTTTTTGATGTTAAAAGTTTTGCATTAATTACCAAATGCAATACAGAAGCTAATTTGTGAAATTTGTTCAGATGAATGTTCAGGGATTACCGTAATAAGGTCGTAAAAATATTTTTCTTGGTTTAGCAAGCATTGATGCTCTTGAATTTTGTGAAGGATGTGTGCATGGGAAGCAAAATAGAAATTCATTACCTGTAGGTATGTCTTGGAGGGATTTTGTTTGTCTTAAAGTGGTTGGTCCATGATAACCTATGTGGTCCTATCAGTGCTGATTCCATAGGTGAAAGTCGATATTTTCTGCTTTTTACGAATGATTATTGTCGAATTAGTTGGGTATTTTGTTGAAATTCATGTCTGGAACATTTGAGAATTTCAAGAAATATAAGTCTTTTGTTGAGAGGGAAATTAAAGTGGTTATAGATTAATCAAGACTCTTCAAACAGACAGAGGTGGTGAATTTATGTTAAATGAATTCAACACCAATTTTGAGGAAAATAGCATCCAGAGACAGGTCACCACACCATATACTCCGGAGCAGAGTTGTGTCGCCGAACGAAAGAATCAGACATTCATTGAAATAGGTAGAAGCATGATTCATGCTAGAGGTGTACCAAAATATTTCTGGGCTGAAGCTGTTGCTACTGATGTCAACATGCTAAATATCTCACCGACCAAGGCCGTTCTTAATTAAACAGCATATGAAGCATGGAGAGGTAACAAGCCGAAGGTAAGCCACTTACGTGTCTTCCGGTGTTTATCTTATTGTTTGGTGAATTCCTAAGCAAGATATAAGTTTGATGAAAAATGAAAGAAACGTATCTGTGTTGGGTATAACACATAATCCAAAGCTTATAACCTATACAATCCAATAAGTGGAAAAATTGTGATCAGTAGAAATGTTATGTTGAATGAGGACGCTAGCTGGAACTTTGATTCTGAGAGTATAAGTTCGAATACTAATTTGTGGCGTAGTGATAAAGTTTCTGAGCAAGAAGCTGCTGTAGTTTCCTTTCCAAGGAACCCATCCAGTTCATCTCAAACAAGTAGCAAGAACCTCTACTCCAGCAAATGATTACAACTTAACCTCACAAAGAAGTGGCAGCAGTTCTTCTTCAAGAGATTTCTAAGAATTGTCTTTTGCTTTGTATGTTACTGTGCCCAGTTCCTTCAAGGAAGTTTTAGAGAGTCAAGAATGGAAAACTGTAATGATATAAGTGATGCTATATATTGAGCAGAATCAGACATGGGATTGGCGAATCTAGTTTAAGGAAAACAACTCATTGGACACAAATGAGTGTTCAATATCAAGCATAACATCAAAATATTGATTATGATGAGATATTTTCACCCGTGGCTCGCTTTGAAATGGTAAGAGTACTCTTATCTTTGGCTTCAAAGCTGGGCTTGCCCGTTTGTCAATTTTTATGTTAAATATGCATTTTTAAATGGGAATTTGTAAGAGGAAGTTTATGGTTTCCAAGTTGAGGGTTATGTTGTTAGTTACAATGAGAGCAATGTATAAAAGCTCAAGAAGGTTATTTATGGGCTAAAACAAGCGTCATGGGCATGGTGCAACAAAATTGACTCGTACTTCCTGAGTAATGGATTAGAGAGGAGTGAGAAAGAGCCTACAATGTATGTAAAAAAACAAGGCATGAGTGATTTTTTGGTAGTTTGTTTCTACGTGAATGACATGATTCATATGGGGTCATGTGAAACTTAAGTTTCTGAATTTTACTTTTTCGTGACGAAGGGGTTTGAAATGTCAGATTTAGATATTTTGCAATACTTTTTGGTCTTCAAGGGAAACAGCTATAAGATGAAATTTTTGTTTCTCAAATGAAGTATAAAAAAGACATCCTGTTCAAGTTCAATATAAATAATTGTAAAGTGGCTGCCGCACCCATGAATGCAAATGAAAAATCGTAGATTGAAGATTGCATAGATATTTTTGATCCTAGTCACTATAGAAGCTTGATTGGAGGTACCTAACACATACTCCTCCTGATTTTATGTTTACTATTAATATGTTGTATAGGTATATGTGTAGTCCTAACAAACAACATCTTGGTGCTACCAAAAGAGTATTGCCTTATGTTCCTGGGAGAGTTGCCTGCGCGATTTATAATTTTATATCAAGGCGGAGGTTTGAATATTGATTCAAACGTAATTATGGGTTGAAATTGCAGATGTTCTCACCAAGGCACTCCCACAAGCCATGCATGATCCCAACCTATAGAAACATGCAATTTATAATTTTATATCAAAGCGGAGGTTTGAATATTGAAACATAATTAGAGGTTCAAATTGCAGATGTTCTCACCAAGGCACTCCCACAAGCCAAGCATAATCCCTTCCCGCAGAAACTTGCAATTTATAATTGTATATGAAGGCGGAGGTTTAAATATTGATTCAAATGTAATTAGAGGTTCCTAATTTGTTGGCAGAGTAACGCGTTTGTTAGGATTCCTAGTTGAGTAAAAGCATATATTTTGTTAGTTGCCAATATTTATCTTAGTGGATAAGGTTGCGGTTTAGTTAGTGAGTCATATTTCTCTTTGGTGGTTGAGTCCTGATTCCTATTTAAAGTGTCCTATGTAATTGCTCTAAAAATATGAAAGTTCCCTGCAATTCTTCTTTTTCTTCTTCATATACCTTGTTTCTTCTTTCTTTATTCTCCAAGAGCTGAAATAATGTCTAATATGTTCGAGTGATTGACACTGACATAATGTATATTTCCTATTTTATTCGGGATGTTAAAGTTCATTATATTTGGAGAATTTAACAAATTGTATTTTTTTTTTGCTTTAAATTAATTGGTTTATACTTGAAACTTACAAAAAAAGGTCAAAGGTAGAGACAATATATAATACGAAAAGGGCCTAAAATATCTTCGAAGTACTGAAAATGTTACAAAACTATCCTCCATCAACCTATTGGCTCAAAAATGCCATTTTCACCCACGTATTCATTCCAAAATACGCTTGACATCCACCTTTGGGTTAAAACTTGACCATTTATTTAACGGTTTCCAATTAAAACTTTTCTTTAACCCAACAAATCCTTCTGTCTGCGCATATCTAAAAATAATAATTTGATATTGAAATGCTTGGTTTTCCCTTGAAAAATAGGATTATGTGACTCAGGAATAGCTCCAAAAACACCTCTATGAACTTTGCTTTCTTTAAATTCATATTATATAACACTTTTCTAAGACATAACGATTGATTTGCAGCAACAGTTGCTGCAATTAATTCAGTTACATCCGTAGAGTGTACAACAATTTCTTATTTGTCAGAACACCAAGGAAATACCCCTTAATAAAGATTAAAACAATATCCAGAAGTGATCTTCATGTAATCGGAAGAGTCACCCCAGTCAGTCGGTATATCCCTTTAACACATACTTCTTATTTGAGAGAAATGTTCCCTTAACATATTTAGTCACCCTTTAAGCTGATCTAAAATGAGTGAGACTTGCTAAATTACTGAATCTGGATATAGGACGTACAACATAAATTGTCTAGTCTAGTTGATGTAGGATATACAGGCATCCAACTAAACACTAGTAAAGAGTCTCATCAACTTTGTCTTCTCCATCAATTCTTCTCTACTTCCCCTTTCGACACATTGGAGTTATTTTCTCTTTGCAGTTTTCAATTCTGAGCCTTTTCAATTAAGTTCTGCATACTTCTTCTAACGGATGAATGCTTCATTTTCTTTCCTCGCTTGATTTCCGTTCCTAGAAAATACACCATTTCTTTAAAATCCATTATCTCAAAAGTCTGTTGCATATCTTCCTTAAATTTCATAACACATTCATCATTGCTTATGGTAACAAACAGATCAACTATATACAGTTATCAATACAAATACTTTCATCACCTTTAATATAGAGATTAGCTTCACTAAGACATTTTCTGAAACCCAGCTGCACCAAATGCTCATTAATCCTGTTGTACCAAGCTCTGGCCCCTGCGTTAGTCCATACAAAGATTCTTTGAGCTGATAAAATTCATCCTTATGCCCTCCTACAGGTTTATCAAAAAAAATTTCCTTCTCCAGAAAGCCATTCAAGAATGCATTTTAGTGTCCAGTTGTAACAATTTCCAAAACTTTTATGCCGCTATATCCAGCAATAATAGGGTGATTTCTAATCTAGCAACATGAAAAAATGTATCATGAAAATCAATATAAAAAATTTGAGTATACCCCTTTAACAAGTCTGACTTTGTGCTATTGATAGAGCCATTTGCATGCCACTTGGTTCTGAAAATATACTTTACTCCTAGGACTTTCTTTTCTTCAGGTCTTTTCACAAGTTTCTAGGTTTGATTAATCTCCATAATGGTGAGTTCCACCTTCATTTTGGCTCTCTTTATGCTTCCCAAAAGTATATTGGATCAAGGACAACCATATTGCATCTTTGATAGATTTCAAAGAGAGATCTTGTGCCTCTTATTGGGACATCATCTTTCAGCTGGAGCATTTTATTTTTATCTGGAATGAATATTGTTCTACTTCTTTCCAGTTTTATTGTTCATTTTCCATAAGATGCACATCTCTACATATAATGATATTTTTTCTGTGAGGTTGAGAAACGTTGTAAGCCTTGGAAAAAGAGCTATAACCCACAAATATTCCATCTTCTGCCTTTTAATCCAACGTATCTCTTTAATTTTGTGACGCATAAGTAAAGCACAAGCATCCAAACACTGAGATTTTTCAAACTATTTTTCCTCTCAATAACTCTATTTTTGTGGAGTATATGTAGTAGTGAGCTGGTGTAGAATCCCGACATCTTCACGAAATATATTGAACTAATAAGATGTGTACTCCATGTCATTATCGGACCTTAAAAATGGATCTTAAAGGCTCTTTGACTTTCAATACTCTTCTTGAATTTCAAGAAGATAGAGAAAATCTCTGAACCGAACTTGAGAAATGAAATCCAAAACATTCTTATATAGTCATCAACGGAAACTAAATAATACCTACTCATTTTGATTGTGTAAAACCTAGGAAATTGGGAAAGGAAAAGAGTTAATTTATGGCTACTGGTTGAGTCATATGAAGCCCACATATGGTTCGTGGAAGCCTCTACAGTTCGTGAGTGGCACTCGTATGGAGTGGGTTGAGCTTTTTGGAATTCTAGTTCAAAGTAATTTGACCTACGACTAACAAGGACATGTAGTAGGATTGTCTATGAGCAGTAGTATGGCCTACGAGCCATAGAATGTGTCTGCAAGGTTGGGGCCTACATATGGGTATACGATGTTGATCTGTAGACAATGTTTCATGGTACGTGGGGTAAAATTTGAGTCCCAGTAACTCGACATATGGTAAACCACTAAGGTCCGTGGGAACTTCTACAGTCTGTAAGTCGGATTTGTAGGTCACTCTAGCAGTTTTTAATTAAAGATAATTTGGTCTTTTCCTACCAACCCAACCCCCCTACTATGTGTTTTTGACCATTTGAGTATCCTTATGATTGAATTTATTCTTGAAAACCTATATCATTCCCTCCCATACACTAAAATTTACAAATTATCTCAAAGGGTTCTTATCCAAAAATTCACCCAAGGATCCTGATGAAAAAGTTAGGGTTTCATCATTTGTAAAAGTTTTTCTTACATATGTATGCATCAAGATTTAAAGGAGCTACTCTTATACAAATATATGATTTGGATACGTATAGAAGATTATGGATTTTCCTAATGTTATGCATTAATAATGAATGTACTATTTCGTTGGGACATAACATAACACCAAGAGAACTTTGAGGTCGAGACTCAAATAGGGTTGTCTTTAGTAGGATTCTCTAGTTCCAAACTACATGTCTATGTAGAATTATCTTAAGACCTAGCTATTGGATCCACATCACATTAATTATATGATACAGATTTCTACCTTGACAAATAGACTCTCCCTTTTAAATGTGAGAGTTACATCGTATTCCATGTTGCAGCTCACATGTTCTATTGTCAGTTACAGATAATATCCCACAAAAGAACGATGATTTTCCCACTATGCGTGACCTTGTCCTATGATTCACGACTATGGTTTAAAAGATTTATGATATGTTTTACTAAGTCAAGCAATATTTGTTTTTAAGCCTATATTTCTATCATGTCTGTTGATATGCATATTTCCTCATGCTTAGAAGATTTTGATATGTATTTGTTATTGGATTGGTAAGTACTCATACTCCGAGGGAAAACCATTAAGATCTTTTATTTCTTTCGTAGTTTATTCTTGAGAATTTTTATGTGGTATGTAGGTTACATCCTAAGATTCTTTAGATGTTTTAGAATGTCTTGTCAAGACATAGTTATTATTACACATTCATTTTTAGATATGCCTTTATGATATAAGAAATCTTACTTAAATTTTCATTTTGTATATTCTATCATGTTCTATGTATGTCAAGTGGCTAGTGTAGGGCCTCTCAAGGACCTATGCACCATTGCACGTCACATTAGATTTTGACAAACTTTTTATCAGAGCATCAAATTCTTATAAATAGTTTTAGGATATTTGACAACTCATGTTGAGTAGTGTCTTGTTCATGAGTCAGAAGCGCACCACATTTATGAATAGATGATTACATAAAATTTTTGAAACTTCTCTTCTTTCACTGCTATAAAGTTATGCCATATAGTTTATCTCTATAAAGAACTTTTATCTAAGACTTGTCTAGTGCTTTTCATAATATGGCTCCTTGAAAAACATATATTAGAAGAAATGTTGCTAATGATGTGGAGCCCACAGTTCCTCAAGCCTCATTTGATCTTTTTGTTGAACAAGTGACTCATGCCAATTTAGAGCCCCTTTCCTAGTATTTGCTCAATCAGATGGGCCAAGGAAATAGAGAGGACATTAGTTTCATGAACCTAAATGTGGGTGCAATAGTGATAAGGGTAAGAAACTTCACTATAATGAATCCTATAGAGTTTCATGGGTCAAAGGTCGATGAGAATCCTAAAGAAATCCTTAATGAGATGTATAAGACAGTGAAAATGATGAAAGTTTCAATGGTGGAAAAGGTGTAATAGATTTCTTATCAACTTAAGGGTGTTTCTCAAGTTTGGTTCAAATAATGCAAGGAAAAGAGGGGTATTGATGTGGGTCCTCTTGATTGGAAGAAATTTAACAGTGCTTTTCTTGGTTGTTTATTTCATCTTTATATTAGAGAGACAAAGTTGCTTGAGTTCATTAATCTTTATCAAGGGAGCATGAATGTGAAATAGTTTGCTCTGAAGTTCACTAAATTGTCTAAGTATGCTCTGACTATAGTTGTTGACTTTAAGGCACTGATGAGAAAGTTTGTTTTGAGTGTGTGTTAAATATTTTTCAAGGAGTGTCATACCACCATGTTGATAAAAAAGATGTATATCTCTCATTTGATGACACATGCTCAAAAAATAGAAGAGGAGAAGTTAAGAGATAAATCTAGTGAGTCAAAGAGGGCAAGGACCTGTCATGGCTACTTTTCTCATTCTAGGTGTGGTGGACATGTACATTGTCAATTATTAAATAATTTCTCCGGTCAAGGTTCTTGAAAGTCTCAAGCTCCTAAGTTCAACAAAGATAGGGTGTCTAACCCTAAGTCTCAAGGAAGTGGTGGAAATTGATATTTTATTCCTACTTTCCAAACTCAAGAAAGTCTTGGGACGGTACATATAATTTCTTTGGTTGTGAGGAGAGTGGTCACAAACTCAAGGATTGTCTTTTGGAAACTTGCAAAGGAATATATTTTAGGTAAGCTCAGCCTAGTTATTATAGTTAGGGTGATCCTCATCATAATATTTTTTATGCTCTTCAGACTTGTCACATCATGAGGATTCTCTTGCTAGTGTAATTGGTATGTTGGAAGTCTTTCATTTTAATGTGTGTACTTTGCTTGACCCGGATGCTACATTGTCTCATGTTACTTTTTAAGTGGCTATGAGATTTGAGTTAGTGTCCTAAAATCCTTTCTAGTCCCTTTTATTTCTCTGTCTGTTGGTGATTCCATTGTTGCTAAATGTGTCTATAGGAATAGCCCATTTTTTTATTTTTCATAGAGTCACTCATGTTGAACTTTTAGAGCTTGGTATGTTAGACTTTGATGTTATTCTTAGGTTTAATTGATTTAATTTTTGTTATACTTCCATGGATTATAGGACTTGATTGGTCATAGTCAAGGTTCTGAATGAACCTATCTTACATTGAAAAGGGGGAAATCATGCTCTTAAGAGTTATCTCAATTGTATCATAAAGCCTAGGAAAATTATTTCTAAGGGTTGAATATATAATTTTGTTTTGGTTAGGGATATGGATTCTAAAGCCCTACTCTTGAGGTAGTTTCGATTGTAAATGAGTTTCCGGAAGTGTTTTACGATGATCTTCTCGATATACCTACAAAAAGAGAAATAGAATTCGGTATTGACCTTCTCCTAGATATGCAACCTATATTTTTTCATCCTTAACTTATGGTTTTAACAATCATTAGGGAATTAAAAGATCAACTGAAATATTTGTTAGGTAAGTTATTTATTATGATGATTATCTCTCTATGGGGTGCTTAGATGTTATTTGTTAAAACGAAGGATGGTTCCATACAGATTGGCTATAAACAATTGAAAATGTTACCAAAAAAATATGTGTCATATTCCAAGGATTGATGACTTGTTTTACTAACTCTAAGGAGTGATTTACTTTGCTACGATTGATCTTCGGTAGGGTTATCACAAATAAGAGGGTAAAGGAGAGTGATATCGCGTAGGTGTATTTTTAAACTCGATATGACCATTATGAGTTCTTGGTAATGTCGTTTGGTTTGACTAATGCACCAAAGATATTTATGGATTTGATGAATAGTATCTTTATGAAATTTGTTGACATGTTCGTATTTGTATTTATTGATGATATTTTGATTTACTCACCAAGTTAGGATGAGTATGTTGAAAATTTAGGATTGCGTTGCAACTTCTCAAGCATTGAAAATTATATTCTAATTTTAGAAAGTGTGATTTTTTATTAAGGTTTGATACTCTCCTTGTCCATATGGTCTCAGGTGAAGGTATTTAAGTTGTAGTAAGAAGATTAAGGCGGTAAAGAATTGTCCTAGACCCTTGTTTGTTTCATGTATTAAGAGTTTCTTAGGATTGGCTGCTTAATATAGAAGATTTGTGGAACAATTTTCTTCAATTGCTTCAAACTTGATGATATTGACTCAAAAGAAGGTGAAATTCTAATGGTCAGAAGCTTGTGAGATAAATTTACGAGATTGAATGATACACTCACTTCTACCCCTATATTGTCATTACCAGATTTATCGAATGGTTTTGTGATATATTGTGATACTTCACAAATTGATGTTGGTTGTGATTAAATGCAACATGGGAAAATCCTTGCTTATGCCTCAATGTAATTGTAGGTCTATGTAAAAAATTATCTGACTCATGATTTAGAGTTAGCGGTGGTAGTATTTCCTATAAATATTTACAGGCATTACATACACGCTGTTCACGTGGATGTGTTCACCGATTACAAGAGCCTAGAATATGTAATTATCCAAAAGACTTAAATCTTATCTAAAGGAGATGACTAGAGTTATTGATAGACCACAACATTAGTGTCCTTTATTATCTCCGTAAAGTAAATGTGGTGGCGGATGTTGTTTGTCAACTATTGATGGGTGGTATTGCTTATGTCGAAGATAGTAAGAAAAAGTTAGTTCATGATATTCATAGATTGGCCTTATTACGTTTTGTTTATTGTAACGAAAGTGGTGTGATATTTTAGAATAGTTTGGAGTCATTTCTTGCATTAGATGTAAAGTCTAAGCAAGATATTTATCCGATTATGGTTGATTTGAAAAGAAATAATGGCTCTCCCACGGGGGGTGATGTCTTCGAAACCAAGGTCAGTTTTCTGTTCTAAATAGTTATGAATTAAATAATCAGAGTTCTCGATATTATATTCACCGAGAGCCATAAAGATGTAACGTGACTTGTGGGAGGTTTATTGTTTAAATGGGATAAAGAGGGATATTTCAGAATTTACTAAATTTCCAACTTTTCAACAAATGAAAGTTGAGCATAGACAAACCCAGTGTTTTATTTTAAGATATTAGCATTCCTATTTGAATGTTGGAAGATTTGAATATGTATTTCATTACGGGTTCACCTCGTACCCATCGTCAGTTTAACTTGACAACTCATTTCCTTCCTATAAAGACTTCATTTCCATCCAAGCAGTATGCCAAACTTTATATTTGGGAAATGGTGAGATTACATAGAGTGCCCTAATCTATTATCTCCGATTATTGTAGTAAGCTGACATCTCAGTTTTGCTTTTGATTTTGGAAGGGTCTTGGTACTCAGGTGAGCCTTAACACACCTTTTCATCCACAGATCGATGGTCAAGCTGAGCATACTATCCAGACATGAAAGATATGTTGATAGCTTGCGATATTGACTTCAAGGGTAATTGGAAGACCATTTTCCTTAATTAGGTTTGCTTATAATAATAACAACTATAGTTCTAGTATAGTTATGGATACCCTCGGGGCCCTCTATTATAGGATGTTTAGGTTTCGTACTGGTTGTTTTGAAGTTCTTTTGGTCTCTTCGATAGGGCATGCATTTGTGCATGAGGCTATGGAAAAGATTTGACTTATCCTAAGAGTTTCAAAATGAATCAAAGTCAAAAAAATTCATATGTTCATGTTAGAATAGGAGAGATTGAATTTGATATTAATGATTGGGTTTACTTGAAAATCTCACCCTTGAAGGATGTGATGAGATTTTAAAAAAAAGGAACCTTAGTCCTCGGTATGTGGGTCCATATCAAAATTTTGAGACATATTTAGCAAGTTTCTTGTGAATTAGATTTACCTAATCATTTAGCATCGGTACATAATGTTTTCCATGTCTATATCTTTGTTGAAAAGTCTGTTGGAGATCTGGTGTCTACTGTGGCACTGTAAAGTTTAATAGATAAGGAAAGTCTTTCATCTGAAGTACTTCTAGTTGAAATTTTAGACAGTCGAGTTCAGAAGTTTAGAAATAAAAAAGTTGTTTTCGTGAAAGTTCTTTGGAAGAATCCATTGGTTAAGGGTTCTACTTAGCAAGTCAAAGACGACATGATGTCCACGTATTCTCATCTCTTTCACTCTGCTTATATTCTATTTTTAGGTATTAAGTTCCTCGTGGTTCATTCTTTCGGATTTATGTGTCTTAGTCATTCTCATATTTTCATATGCATGTGTCTTCGTGAAAAACCCAATTTTAAAGTTATGATTTAACTTGGAGTGATTTATCCTTATTTATGTGCACTTTAATGAGAGTTGCATTCATGTTTGTTAGTGTCTCTCCTACTATAGGCATGCTAGCTTGAGTCCCATTTTAGGTTGAATGCTACCAAGAGGAAGATAATGTAACACCTCATAAATCAGAAAAGGAAAGTAGTTTATTTATTGGTTGAGTCCTATGAGTCCTATATAAGGTTCGTAGAATCATCTTTGGGACTTAGGTGGAACTCATATTGAATGGGTTGAAGATTTGGTAATTCAAGTCCCAATAATGTGACCTACGACTAGCCCGGATGGGCCATAGGATGGTCTACAAGACATAGTAAGTGTCTGTAGGGTTTGTCTAAACTACATAAAATTTTGCGCTAAAAGTTGTGGTGTACGAATGGGGGTTACAAACCTTACAAAGGTCGACGATTTGTAGAAAGTAATTCATGGTAAGTGGGGGTGAATTTTGACTCCCAGTAACTAGACCTATGGTTGACCAGTACGACTCGTAGGAAGTTCAACAGTTTGTAAGATGGGATTTTTTAATTAAGGATATATTGGTCTTTTTCTGCCTTTTAAACTCCTATACTATGTCGTTTTGATTCTATAACTACCACTATAACTGAATTTTCTCTTCAAAAACTAAGCCATTCACTAAAATTCACAAACTCTCTTGAATGGTTTTACTCCAGAAGTTTCTTAAGGATATTCAAGGGAAAGTTAGGGTCTCATCAATCTTCAAGGTTTCTTCTCCAAATTCTTAGGTCTTTGATTGCCATGATATATGGTAATTAACCTATAGATTCCTTTCATTCATTGGGTCCCAAAAGAACTTCAATCTCAAATTCGATTTCTCCCAATTCAATTAGGGTTTATGTATATCTTTATGGGTACTTTTTTATTATCATTCAAATATTTGATTTTGATCTTATTATGCATGATTTGATTTTACATGATTTACAATGAATTTCATTTGGACACATATTTTTACTTGATTATTATGATGAATTTATAAAGAAAGATTATAAGATTATGAATTGTGATTTATGAAGGTATGCTTGCTTTATGAATATTACGTTTACGAGCTTAGGAATCTTATGACATAGGTATCAAGGAATTGTAAAATATTTTCTCACATATTATGTAATCATGGAAGTAAAAAATTCCCTTGCATATGCATGAGTAATTATTTAAAGGAGTTACTCTTATACAATTTTGTGATTTGGATTGGTATCTTGATAATAATCTTTCCTAATGCTATGCATTGATAATTTATTTTATTTGTTTCGTTGAGATTTTACTTAGCATCGAGAAAACATTGAGGTAATTCTCAAACATGGTAGTCTCTAGTAGCAATCTCTATTTCTAAATTACGTGTCTTTGTGGAATTCTCTTAAATAACCTAGCTAGTGGATCAACGTAACACTATGATATATGATAATGAGTTCTACCTTCACAAATAGACTCTTCCTGTTTTATGTGGGACTCACTTCGGATTTCATTTGTAGTGCACATGATCTATCCTCAGTTAAATATAATATCTTACAAAAAAAACTATGATTTTCCCTTAAAGATTTCATTATGTCTGTTCTTATTAATGCTTGACCTTGTCCTATGATTCATGACATCGGTTTAAAAGCTTTATGATGTGTTTTACTTAATTTTAGTAGATAATTTCCCACAAAACAAGACATGCATTACTTGTTTTTAAACCTATCATGATATCATGTCGATGTTTATGCATATTTACCCATGCTTAATACTTTTATGTACTAATACATACTACTTCCTATATTGTCTCTAAATATAGGGTCCGACATTCCTCCTCCTGCTTGTGACTAAACTTTATTTGATTTATGAGTCCTCATACTCTTAGGTTAAAACCTTGAAAACTTTTTATTGCATTCATTGCTTCTTCTTGAAACTTTGTACATGGTGTATGGATTAAGTCCCTTCAATTCTTTTGATTATTAAAATGGCTTCTCAAGACATAGTTATGATTCAATATTATTGTTTGAACTTCGTGTTTATTAGTGATTTATTACTTAAACTCTCTTATTCTATATACTATTACGTAGTATGCATTCAAGTTGATATTGTTAGGCCTATCGGGGTCTTATACGTCATGTCACATCTAGGGTATACTTTGGGTCATGACAAAGTTCTTTGAGGACCAACAATATTTGTGTGGATTAACTTTCATTTTTCAGTAGCTCTCCAAGTTGTTTTATTGAAATCGAGCCTTGTTTGCTTGCCAAATTTACAAGTTTTGCAATCTAGTATTGTAGCTTCAAGGTTAGACAACTCTCGAACAAGATATTTTGTCTATAGTGTCACTTGCATGGATTATCAGTCATATTTTGTCAATACTACCAATCAAGGGTAGTAGATTCAAGAAATCATATCTAGATTACTGTAACATACTTCATATTAGGAATTCATGGAGGTTAGATTT
Organism: Solanum lycopersicum; assembly: GCF_036512215.1. Classification (NCBI taxonomy): domain Eukaryota; kingdom Viridiplantae; phylum Streptophyta; class Magnoliopsida; order Solanales; family Solanaceae; genus Solanum; species Solanum lycopersicum. Next base: position 45,977,535 of record NC_090809.1, on the reverse strand, counting down.
ACATATGTTAATACTATTCAAACTATCATGCATTAATCTACATTAGATCCACTACATATTATTCATAATCATATTACATCATAGGCAGTAGCTAATCATAATTTTAACGTAATTGAATCTCATAATAAGCATGCTAGAATCATCAATCTAGAGGCTAAAACATGTAGGTCAATGTTACCAAGTTTCCTTTGATTCGACCACTAAGGATTCATGCCCACAATTTATTATAATATCCACTTAATATAGTAGCTACAATGATCTTTACCCAATCAAAATCTCATAAAAATTACCATGAATCCGAACTTACAATGAACACATAGAACTTAGTCTAGTTTTGTTAAAATCTTTATACATGGATTCACATGGATAATTCATCAATGATCCACCATCAATATACATACTAGAAAGTAGACATAAGCATATCAACATAATTGAATCACAAATCGATATGTATAAGATCAAGATCATAAATCCATGCATAGGCAAAAATTGAGTTTGTGAAAGAGCATGAGTTCATCATGCAATATGATTGAAAATCACGTCCAAATTAGTATATAATCATTTGAAATCAATTTAATAAAGAACCCATGGCTAGATTGAAGAAGGAGAACTTTGATCATGCAAACTCTTTTGAAAACATTGAGATTAACTCTCTAGATGGAAGGATAACTAGAGATGAAGTATCACCATACCTTTATATATTTGAAAAACTCTAAAAATTCGTGATTCATACATGTAAATCCAAGCTCCAAGTTGTTACTAAGCTTCACCAACAATGGTGGTTTCTAGGGAGAATATTTTGGAGGGAAAATATTTAATTCGTGGGGGAAGATTTCGAATGGGTTCTTCACGTGTTAGATGACTTATATACACCCAAAAGTAGATAAATAAACCTATTAGAATCAGTTTACGAAGTAAGGTGAAATTCCCATTCACCCCTTAAATGAAAAAGATGCAGGCACCAGTTTACAGGCTACTATCGATGGAGCAATCGACTAGCCGTAGGTCAGTCTACGGACGTCCTTGGGCTTCCTTCAATTGGTCCTTAGCCAAATTTTTAATTGAAACCTGCCAAAGACAAGTACCAATCTACAGACCTCATCTACGGTCCGTTGGTTGACCAACAAGTCGTCGTTAGGTCCGTCGATTAACACTGCCAAGGTAGTGTCTCGACCAGCCTTGGGTCATTCTTATGGGGCCTTTTGCGGGGCCCTTTAGAAGTCGAACCCAAACGTTTACAATGTAAATACAACCCTTAAAAAGTTTTATACATTCAACATAAGTTCCAACCAAGACAAACACCGGCAACTCATCGAAACGGCTAGGCCCCATCAAGGCACAAATGAGCGTCTTAAGGGTTATCTTTCGAACGCCTGGACGTTCTCGGTCGTTTGACCTACAAACTTCTCAAAACTCTATATACCATCTTTAATAATCATCATAACTCATTTTGATATTTATATGATCATTATAAAGAGTCTATAACACGCATGGACACATGAGGCACATAGGCGATTAGTCGTCGAACGTTTTGGTCATCCCTTGACGTTCGACTTCCAAATCACTTCAATCTTTACACACTGTCTCTAAACCATATTATTAGACATTTTAGGACCTTATAACCTTAATAAAAACATGTTAGGATCTAGAATCCCTATATCATTTTGGGGTTTTACATGTAGGTTTCAATATCATCCCCCTACATGTGTTCCAGAACTTTTTCTCTTGTTAAGGCCTTAGTAAGAGAATCTGTAACATTATCACAAGATTTGACATAATCAACATTAATGTGGCCATTTGTCAAATACGATCTTACATTACTGTGTTTCCTCCTTATAGGTTTGGATTTACTGTTGTAATAATGCTTTTGAACTCTACCAATTGCAGCAGTGGTATCATAATGAATTAAAATAGGAGGAATTGGTTTTTAAAAATAAGGAATTTGAAACAATAAATCTTTTAACCAATTCGCTTCCTCACTAGCTAAAGTTAAAGCAATTAGTTCAGCCTCCATGGTAGAGTTAGCAATTATAGTTTGCTTTTTTATCTCCAACAAGAAGCACCACCACATAAAGTAAAGACATATCTAGTAGTCGAACATGAATCACCTGATAAAGTGTTCAAATCTGCATTACAAAAACCTTCAAGTATAGCAGGAAATTTATTATTGAACAAACCATAATTTTCTGTTCCAATAAAATATCTCATAACTCTTGTTACAGCATGCATATGTTCATTACCTGACTTGCTAGTAAACCTGCCAAGTACTCCTACTACATATGTGTTAGACCCGTAAACTACTTGATCTAACTACGTGCAGACATTTCAAGGACTTGGGTGTTGGTCTTTACATGAATGGGTGCAAAACAGTGCAACACAGGTTCAAGGTGCTTGGGTGTTGGCAAGGCAACTTTAACATGCAAGGATTACGTGCGGGCTAGAGTCATCGTCAAGGAAGCGTGTTGGCTTGACAAGGCAAAGATGTGAAGACTTAATGATGTCAAAAACAAAGGAATTTCACGTGAATTGCTGAAATAAAACTAATTGTTGGAGGGAAGCTAAAATATTCTAAATATTGGAAGCTGACAAAAATATTCTAATTGTTAGAATATTAATATTTCGTGTGGATAATGATGTAATTTGAATTAGATACTATCAGTCAGAAATATAGTTGTTGGAAACTTAGTTTGAATCCTGTGATGAAAAGTGTCATTTATAACTACCACATGTAACTGCCATGTGCAGAAATTTTATAAGGGTGGAAATATTGTTTAAGGCTATGGAGTGTGTTTTTTGCTTTAGACAAATTTGTGAAGCCTTTCTTTTGTATTAATTATAAGATTAATAAGGTTGGAACGAGTTCTTGTACATTCTGTTTGTTGTTTAACTTTTCTTCTTAAGTATTTCTATACTTAGTCAAATCTACGTGAGTAAGATAGGCTGAGTGCTGCAGACATTTGCAAGGCTGCCTGGGGTGGTATTCGATAAAAATAAATCAACTCTCTTTTAATTGGTATTAGAGCACAGTTGAACGATGGTGAAAAACGCAGAACTTTGAGAACATGTACGAATAATTGAAGCATTCGTTGGGTTTACAGATGAGACTCTGTGAGATCCTTCATTTGTGGATATGTTGACACAAATCATTGATTTGAGACTTAACGTTGAGAAAGTTGAAGGGGAAATTGGTGCATATCAACAGAATGTTGATAAACACATCACTGAAATCTCGAATTTCGTAATAAAACTAAATATCAAATTGAAGGATTGTAGAAGGAAAATGAAAACCTTCGTGCAGAGATCGTTGTATTGTGTCGGGCTGTGGCTACATTGAGTTCAAATCGGGTAGAATCATCTAAGGTTAAAATTCTACAACCTAAAGCCTTTAGTGGTACAAAAAGTGCTAAAAATAGGAAAATTTCAGTTGGGACATGGATTAGTATTTTACTACTGCTAGGGTGCCTGACGCTGACAAGTTAAACATTACCACAATATACCTGACGGGTGATGCTAAACTTTGGTGGAGAAATCGAAATGAAGATTATGTAAGTGTTGGTTGTCCTAGAATTGATACATTAGATAAGTTAATAAAATAAATGCGCGATCAATTTCTTCCTAGCAATGCCTCTTGGCTTGGAAGGAATAAGTTGAAGAGGCTAAGGCAGACGGGTTCAGTGAGGGAATGCATTAAAGAATTCACCTCTGTGATGTTAGACATTCAAAACATGTCTGATGAGTATAAGTTACACAACTTCATTTCGGGTATGCAAGCTTGGGCTCAAAACAAACTTTGGAGGCAGAATGTTAAAGATCTGTCTGGGGCAATTGCTGCAGCAGATTCATTGGTTGATTTCTAGACAACTTGTCATTTGACGGATGTTACCTCTACTTTAAAAACTAAGAAAAAGAATGATAATAAAGGGGAATGGAAAAAGGATAGTCCTAAGGACTGTACAAACGACAAAGGAAAGGCACAAATGAAGGATGGTAAAGACAAACCAAAGAACAAAGATGGTAATTCTATGGGTTGTTGGACATGTGGTAGTCCTCATTTGTCCATGTCTTGTCCAAACCAGGAAAAAGTAAATGTTTTGCTTGCTGGAAATATGAATCAAAGGGAGGAAGATGAGGAAATTGTGGTTGCAATGGCAAATCCATTGGGATTGTCCTTCAATTACATTACGTGGGTTAATAATGTTGGAGAAACGTCTAGTACTTAGAATCCTCATTCTTCCCTAATTCATATAGAAATGATAGTTAAAGAACAACGTGTGATGGCAATGGTTGATACATGAGCCACTCATACGTTTGTAGATTTGAAAATTTCTACAAAATTTGGGGTGAAGTTGTCTAAAAGTCCTTCCTACGTCAAAACATTCTATGCTAAGGCACATACCATTGTAGGTATGACTTATGGTGTGTCTATGTCGACTGAAGTTTGGGTTGGAAAACATATTTTCAATGTGATTCCTCTTGGTGCATTTGAGATGATAATTGGGATTGATTTTCTAAGGAAATACCAGTTTGTTCCGTTTCCTCACTTAGGTGGAGTGATGGTCATGAATGAAAGCAATGCTGGATTTCTTAAAGGATTTTATCCACTTGGGAACGTTAATAAAGTTGCAAAGAATAAAGACAAGGGAATGTTCTTGTTGCTATGTCAATTGACAAAGGGCTGAAGAAGGGTGATTACACTATACATGCTGCCTTAGTTGATGTGAAACGTGATGTTAAGATGGAAGTGCCTAATTGTGTTGTCGATTGTCTTAAACATTATGGTGATGTTATGCCGCATGAATTACGAATGAATTTACCACCAAGGAGGGATATAGATAATAAAATTGAGTTGCTTCCTGGTACGGTTGCTTTTGCACAAGCTCTTTATCGTATGGCGCCTAAGAAATTGGTTGAATTGCGTAAACAATTGAATGAGTTGTTGGATGCTGGATTGATTCAGCCATCTAAGGCTCCATATGGTGCCCCTGTTTTATTTCAAAATAAATAGGACGGGATGATGTGATTGTGTGTACATTATAGGGGACTAAACAAGGATACTGTAAAGAATAAGTATACGGTTCCATTGGTGCAGGATTTGATGGACAGGTTGAATAAAGTATGCTGGTTCACAAAACTTGATCTCAGGGCAGGCAAATGGCAGTTTAGGAACGTGTGTAACTACATATGGTTCATATGAATTTCTTGTAATGTCATTTGGGCTAACTAGTGCTCCGACAACATTTTGCAACTTAATGAATAATGATCTGTTTGACTATCTTAATGACTTTGTTGTTGTCTATGTAGATGATATTGTCATTTATAGTCGAACATTGGAAGAACATGTTAATCACCTAAGTTTGGTTCCGTCTCAATTGAAAAAATACACACTTTATGTTAATATGGAAAAATGTGAGTTTACTCAACAAGAGATAAAACTTTTGGGGCATCTCGTTAGTAAAAACCAAGTTCGAATGGGTCTTAAGAAAGTGCAAGCCATTGTTGATTGACAGGCACCTCGTCATGTGAAGGATTTGAGGTTGTTTATTTTATTGGATAACTATTAAAGAAAATTCATTGCTGTTACTCAAAAAGGGCAGCGGCTTTGACAGACTTGTTGAAGAAAGATACAAAGTGGGTTTGGTATGAATGATGCGATGAAGCATTTTAGAATTTGAAGAAAGCTATTGCATGTGAACCAATACTCAGATTGCCTGATTTTGAGTTACCATTTCAACTCCACACTGATGCGTCAGACAAAGCAATTGGTAGCGTATTAGTGCAGGAAGGTCATCAGTGGCCTTTGAAAGTAGAAAATTGAATGATGCTGAACAAAGATACTCAACACATAAAAAACAGATGGTTGCGGTGGTACACTGTCTGAAGGTTTGGAGAGTTTATCTCCAAGGTACTCGATTTGTAGTACGAACCGATAATGTAGCAAATACATTTTTCAAGACACAAAAAAAGTTGAGTGCTAAACAAACATGGTGGCAAGAATTTCTGGCAGAATATGATTTTATGTGGGAAGATAAACCAGGAAAACAAAACTAGGTTGCTAATGCACTAAGTAGAAAAGAAGTGTTTGTTGCTGTATATTCAATTTCAAAAGTCGAAACAGATTTCTATGATACAATCAGAATGTGTGGTGCAAATGATTCATTGTATGTTAAGTGGATAGGTCAAGTGCAACATGGCACAATAAGACGGTATTGGATCGAGGAAGATCTACTCTAATTAAAAGGGGGAGGATCGTTGTACCAAATCATGGTGGATTGCGCAAAGACTTAATGAAAGAGGCGCATAATTCTTCTTGGGCTGGACATCCAGGTGTTGAAAGGATGTATGCCTTACAGTATCATGTTTATTTTTGGCCAAAAATGGAAGACGATATAGAGGCATTTGTCAAGACTTGTCATGTTTGTCAAATTGTCAAGACTAAATGTAAGAACGAAGCTAGTTTGTTGCAACCTTTGCCTGTTCCTGAAGGTCCATGGCTATCAGTAAGCATGGATTTCATTTTTGGATTCCTTAAGGTAGATGGAAAAACATCTATCATGGTGGTAGTTGACAGGTTTTCAAAATATTCTATTTTTTTACTGCACCTGAACTTTGGGCATCAGAAGTTGCCGCTGATTTGTTCAACAAATATGTGGTTAAGTATTTTGGTGTTTCGACTGACATCGTGAGTGATAGAGATACAAGGTTCACTGGTAGGTTTTTGGACAACTTTGTTCAATATGATAGGAATTGAGTTAAAATTTTGTACTGCAAATCATCCACAAACAGATGGGCATACGGAAAGAAATAATCACTTGTTGGAAGAATACTTGACGCACTTTGTGACAGCAAGTCAACGAAATTGGGTGACATTGTTAGACACTGCGCAGTTCAGCTATAATCTGCACAAGTCTTCTGCAACAGAAATGAGCCCTTTTGAAATTGTTTTAGGCAAGCAGCCTATAACGCAACTAGATGTTGGCAAAACTAAAAATCAGAGAAAGTGTCCAGCAGCATACAGGGTTGCAAGGTACAAACTTGAAATATTATCTGAAGCACAGGAAAGCTTGCACAAGGCTCAACGGCGCATGAAGAAGTATGATGATCAAAATCGTTGCTCAGTTGAGTTCAATATGGGTAACAAAGTGTTACTGAAACTTACTCCACAAATCTGGTCCATTCGAAGTGGTGAAATGAGTGGGCGAAGTTGCTTATAGATTAAAGTTGACAGAAAGGTTGAATATTCATCCCACCTTCCATGTGAGTTTCTTGAAACCTTACTTTGCAGATGCAGATGATCCAGACAAAAACAGGTCAAAGAGGGCTCCTCCATCAGTACCTACACAGTATGATGCTGAAATTGAGAAGATCCTTGATCACTGGGTTTTAGGCATAAGTAAGAAGAATTCTAAGACAGAATTCTTCGTTCACTGGAAAGTCAAGAGTGCAGTTGATGCAGTTTTGGAGAAGGCGAAAGACTTATGGAAGTTTGATTCTCAAATCGACGACTATCTCAAAACAATCTTGATGAGGACATCGAGTTCAAGTGGTGTGGGTGGTCTGTTAGACTCATAAGCTACTTGATCTAATTACGTGCAGACATCTAAAGGACTTTGGAATTTGTCTTGACATGAATGGGGGCAAAAAAGTGCAACACAAGTTCAAGGTGCATGGGTGTTGGCAAGGCAACTTGAACATGCAAGGCTTACGTGCGGGCTAGAGTCATCGGCAAGGCAGTGTGTTGGCTTGACAAGGCAAGGTTGTGAAAACTTGACGATGGCAAAAACAAAGGCATTTCACGTGAATTGCTGAAATAAAACTAAGTGTTAGAGGGCACCTAAAATATTCTACATATTGGAAGCTAGCTGAAATATTCAAAGTGTTAAAATATTAATATTTCGTGTGGATAAGGATGCAATTTGAATGAGAGTCTATCTGTTAGAAATATAGTTGTTGGAAACTTAGTTTGAATCCTGTGATTACAAGTGCCAGACAAGTGTCATTTATAACTGCCGCATGTAACTGCCATGTGCAGAAATTTTATAAGGGTGGAAATTTTGTTTAAGGCTATGGAGTGTGTTTCTGGCCTTAGACAAATTCGTGAAGCCTTCCCTTTGTATTAATTATAAGATTAATAAAGGTTGGGACAAGTTCTTGTACATCTTGTTTGTTGTTAAACTTTGCTGCTTAAGTATTCCTATACTTAGTCAAATCTGTGTGAGTAAGATAGGCTGAGTGCTGCAGACGTTTTCAAGGCTGCCTAGGGTGGTGTTCGGTAAAAATAAATCGACCCTCTTTCAATATGCAATATCAGGCTAGTGCAATCAGTCACATATACCAAACTTCCGTTTATGCTAGCATATTCCTTTTGATTTATTACATTATTTTCACTTTCAACAGGGAATAAGTGAACAATTAAATCAAAAGTACTAGCAACATGCTTGTAATAGCAAAGTTATATATTTTCAAAAAAATTTCAACATAATGTGACTGGTCAAGGAAAATTTCCTCATATGCTCTTCTTATTTTTATTCCACGAATAAAGTTTGCCTCACCAAGATCTTTCATATCAAAATGGCTTCTAAGAACATTTTTAGTTTCATCAATAACATTCATGTTAGAAACAAAGATCAACAAATCATCAAATATATCGGCAAATAATCACAAGTGAATTATTCCAAAACGTGTGATATATGCACTTATCACACTCTTTTGTTTTAAAACCATTTTCAATCATGTTGTAATCAAAATTTTCATGTCATTGCTTAGGTGCCTATTTCAAACTATATAGGGATTTAGTAAGTTTACATACTTTTCTTTCTTAGCCTACTTTAACAAAATACTTGGGTTAATCCATATAAATTTACTCATTTAGGTCTCCATTTAGAAAATTAGTTTTTACATCCATTTGATGAATTTGCAAATCAAAAGTTCTAGCCATAACAATTAAAAGTCTTATGATGTAATTTTTGTTATACGAGAAAAAGTATCAAAAAATTCTAGGCCTTCTCGTTGTTTAACACTTTTTGCAACTAGTCTAGCCTTTTATTTATCAATAGAACCATCCGATTTCAACTTTTTTTCCTTAACATCCATTTTCAACCCATTGTGTTACAACTTGGTGGTAAATCAACTAACTTCCATGTTTTATAAGAAACTGGAGGTTCCATTTCATCATTTACTGCCTCTTTCCAAAAAAAAATTATGTGAAGATAATGCTTCTTTTAAAGTTAGAGGGTCATTTTCAACATTAAACACATAAAAATCAGGACAAGAATATTTTTCTATCTAGCTCTTTCACTTCTTCTTAACTAAACATCATTAACTTCTTTATTATTTAAAGTGGATGTAGAAGAACTAGGTAGTGCCAAAATATTTTGTTCAATCCTTTGACTCCACTATTTTTAAAATAAAAAGGAAACTTATTTTCACGAAAAATAGCATCACCAAATTCTATCACAATATTATCTTCAAGATTTAAAAATCTATACGCTGTACTATTTGAAGCATTACCAAGAAAACCACAAGTAGTAACTTTCTTACCCAACTTTGTTATCTTGGGATCCATTAGCCTCACAAAGGCTAGACAACCCCAAACTCTTAGATATCTCAAAGTTGGCTTTTAACCTTTTCACAATTCAAAAGATGTCAGTTTTGACTTTTTATGAGTCACACGATTCAACACATAACAAGCAGTTAAAATAGCTTCACCCCAAGCATTTAAAGGAAGCATAGCATTAGTCAATTCAACCAAAGTTCTATTTATCCTTTCTTCTACTCCATTAGATGAAGGAGAGTAAGGAGGAATAGTTCATGAATTATTTCTAATGAAAGAATTAAACTCATTTGATTCATATTCACGACATCTATCACTTCAATTCTTTTTATTTTTCTTCCAAACTGATTTCAAACCTCATGTAGATAAGCTTTGAAATTTTCAAAAGCATCACTTTTATTTTTCATCAAGTGAACATATATAAACTTAGAAAAATCACCAATGAAAGTGATAAAATATCTATTACCTCCAAGAGTTAGAATTCCACAAAGTTCAGAAATATCAGTATGAACTAATTCTAACAAATAAGTTTTTCTTTCAACTAGAAAATGAGGTCTTTCAGTGATTTTAGCTTTACTACAAGCCTCATATTTTTCAAAATTCTTTTTAACCATTGGGATTAATACTAAAATACTCATGATTTCAACATAACGATCATTAATATGACACAAACGAGCATGTCAAAAATTGGTAGAAGAAAGCATATAAACAGAAGTAGAAGTTTTATTCATTTCAACATTAAACTTAAACATCCCATCACATGCATACCCCTTCCCCATAAAAATACCCTTCTTCACTACTACATATTGATCATATTCAATAATATGTTTTAACCTTCCTTTATTAAAAGAAATCTAGACATCAAATTTTTTCTAATGGAAGGAGTATAAAGTACATCTTTTAAAGTTAATACTCTTCCAGAAGTAAAACACAATTCAACATATCCCTTTCAAAGCAATTGAGTAGTGTGAGCATCACCAAGCATGATGGTTTTGGACTTCTCAAAATGAGTATATTTTTTAAATCAGTCTTTGTCATAACAGACATGACGGTTTGCACCAGAATTAGTCCACCATCCATCAACATTCTCAACCATGTTTATGTAGGTAATCACCGCCACAAAAAGGTTCTTCGGTAACGTTTGCCTGAGGGTTAGGACCATATTTCTAAAATCTGCTAAATCGAGCAATATGCTTACTCATGCCACAAACAAAACATGGTCCCTTTTCTTGAATTTGTTGATTTTATGCTTTGTGATTTTCTCCATTATTTTTCTTGGGAGGTCTACCATTATTTTTTCTTGAATTTTTTCTTCTTAGTCTTCAAAGAAGTATTTTTGTGAGTTTCAAGCGTATCATTATTTGTAATTAAATTTACCTTCGTTGTGATGTTGTTCTCTTCTGTTTGAAAAAGTGTATCTTGGCCCCTTGCTTCTTTTTCCATGCGGATTTTCATTATTAAGGTAGCAAGAGAAGTTTCCTTTTGTTTGTGACACATAGTTTTTTAAAATTCCTTCCAAGAATGTAGAAGTTTATCTATTATGTCATAAACAATAAGGTTATCTCCAGTTGTAACCTCTTTGGAACTAAGCTCTCCAACAATCATGATGATGTCTTGAGCTTGATCTACCACCATTTGAAAACGACAAAATCTACTAGCCGCATATTATTTTGCTCTCGCCTCTTCGCTATCATACTTATTATAAAATGTTTTCAAAATTTTCTTTGCACTAGAGTATGTTCTATCATAATAATCATAAAAATTATCAGATAGAAAATTAAGAATATAATACCAACACTTATAGGAATCACCATCGTACTTTTCCACTTTCTCTAGATGAGAAATAGTTTCATCATCATTCATAGAGGTGATGTCTTTTTTATTTGGATTCTTCTCGGTTAATAAAAAAGAAACATTGAAAAGACTAAAGTAGAAAAGTACTTTACCCTTCCATCTCTTTAAATGGTTACCTTGAAATGAAATTTCTTGTTAAGGTCTCCTAACTTGAAATCCGCGGTTTTTTCAATTTTAGTCATGATGAATCTACTTAAAATTGCTAGTGAAAAAACTTACAAGATAAATAAAATTGCAAGATTACAATTCAAAATAAAATGAAGAAACAAATCTTTTCAGGCTGATGAGCGGATATCTTACTCTCCTTAAGGATATTCAAGCTCACTGCAACAAATATTTTCACTGGTCCAGCAGTACTCCTCTTTGAATTTTCCCCTCCAAGATACAAAAACATTCACAAAGAATAACTCAACAACTCTGAACAAGAGTTGAGTTCGAAGCTCCACAAAAAAGAACAAATTCCTTCAACTAATAATAACTCTCTTTTTAACTAAGTCTTTCACTCTATATTTTTCTTGTGTGTATTGTGTCTACAAACCAAAGGAAGACAACCACTACTTATACTACAACAAGTCTTCCTAGCAATGTATAGGAAGATAATGGTGTAGTAAATAGCGACGATAATGGCCTTAGGAGTTACATAGGTTACAAATATTAATGGGGAATAATGTGTGAAACAAAGTAGGCAACTAAAGGTCACCATGCAAGACAACCTAACGAACAATGGAAAGATGATGCACAAAGACCATAACTTCCAACGTTTCCTACTATATTTATCACTAATGAAGAATGACAATAAATACTAACAATAATAGGCATTACATGACCATTACACCACTGATCCAAAGGTGGCACCAACATTTAAAGAAATTAAGAGACCTTAAGATATAAAATATAACATGAAGAGATACTAATATAATAATATTAAAATATTCTTAATAACCAACAATACATGAATATTTCCTTTAACTTGGACTCAAATCACATTTATACCCTACAACTTTGGGTGTCCACAAGTAGACACTTAAAATTTTAAAAGTTAAACTAATAGACACACATGTCCTACATGGCATCCTACATGTCATTTTTTGTTGTACGTGGTTTCCTACATATATTGTGCCACACAGGGCTCATGTGTCTATTAGTTCAAGTTTATACAAGTATAAGTGTCTGTTTGTGCATACCCAAAATTGAAGATTATAAATGTGAAATGAGGTCAAGTTAAAGGGCACATTATGTATTATGTGAAAAAATAATTTTAGTTAATTATAAATGGGCCAGGTCTTAAATTTATTTAATACCATACACTATTTGGATCATATTTAGCAATAAATTAATAAAATTAAGTAATTTTAGGTACATTATTATTTTATTTTTAAAAGAATGAGAGAAAAGAAGAAGTATCAAAAGCTTGTGCAGACTCCGAAGAGTACTGACTACTTCAGGTACAACTTCAACAAGTTCTCTAGTTATCCCATGTATATTGATGATTGAGAGACGATTTATTTTATTATATTAATATGTGATATAAGAATTAAAAGTTGGTACGTATTTGGTTGAGAAGAGATTTGGGTGAAAAGTGTTAACAACATAATGGTTAATGATTGTTTATCGATAGCCATTAATTTAAAAGTATTATCTATTATATAGGTTTGACTTGGAGAAAAATAATTTACCTTTGTTTTTGAGATTGCTTACTCTAGGTTTAGTGACCAATGGCTTTGAGAGACATGTCACATGCAATGAAATATATTGTTATTCGAGGGAATATTCTATTATTGAGGGATATGTTTTACTCTATAATGGTAACTATAATCGAGAGTCATGTCCCATGCCACAAAATATGTGTGGACATATATGGCCCCATAAGTCTCGTAATGAGATACTATATGTCTATATTGTTAGGTCATATATGTATCACTATACTTGATATTACATTTTATTTCATTGCATATCTTTATCATTTGTAAATATGTAAGTTCCTGTATGTAGACTTTTAATTTGATATGGTTTAACTATGCACTATGCATATTGTGAACTATTAGGTTGGAATGGTTTTTATGCGTGTTGTAGTTTTGGAAGTTTGATTGGGGTGTAACGGTTACTTGTATTTTATACCCTTAGCTCAGTGTTTTGGAGTTTTACAGCTCATTATCTTGTTATTTGGTTCTCACAACTTGATTCTAGATTTCTTTAGGTTACTAGCCTGAATCTTCATATACTCTTTATTTTGTTCTTGTCTGAGGCTTCATGTGGAAATTGGTGAGGTTTGTGTTACCTTACAAATCTAAGCAAGACTGAACAAGAAGAAAAACAAGTTGACCATGTTGGGGTCCATGGGCCTTGAATACGGCCATGACTCCTCACCCTCATCAAGGTTCACACCCTACAAAAATGTGGATGCGAACAGACTCCTACATAGGACGTGCATGTCCACATAATCCGTTACGTTGGCCGCGAAAACTAACAGAACCACCCAAGGTTCTTGTGAGGAACCACAAATAGCTAGACGGTCTCTCAAACCTCACACGTATCGTTAGGTTTCCGGTGAAGAACGATGGAGTACCACCTCAACTTTTGTGAGGAACTAGCATTGCCCATACGACCCCTGGTGCTTCACTGGGCCTTGGAATGAGCTCGTGGAATAGGTTTGTCCGCTTTCAAGTTAGGGTCATATTGTTTTTTCCCCTAGGATTTTGGAACTTAAACTACATTTTCTGATGCCTAAATTACACCGTTTAACTAAGTTCAAGCCAAATAATCTAGTTAGAAACAACCTAGATTTCTCATACTCCTAAAATCAACAAACTTAGAACAAAAAAAGAGAAAAGGTGCCAAATTCTTCTAAGAACAAACAAAGATGTTCTTGGAAGTTCAGCCCCATAATTCAAAGGATTTATCGGTAGTTTTTGTTATCAAGAATTTGAGATTTCACTAGTGGGTCCCTTTCTCGCCATTAGGTTTCTCGTATTCAATCAGTTCTTCCTTTCTCATAAACTTTTCAAACCTAAATTTCCAGATTGGGAAGATTTATTGTGATTTTTAGATGTTATAGTACCCCATGATAAAAATAATATGATCCTTGGTGATTTATTGTTATTTTCATGTATAGAATTGAGAACACTAGATTTTATAAACTATAAACTGATGAATTATACATGTTAGGAAGATCAACTAGAAAATAATGCTTTAGAATGTGAATTCCATATATCTCACTATATTTTGATTGTATTCTCAAATACCATGCCAGTATTTTTAGCTACGTAGTATTTCAGTTGCATTTTAGCTATATTTATACAGTTGGGAATAGACTTACCACCGAAATACACTAGGGTTAAACGTACCCTCAGAGTCCAACAACTATTTGCCAACGAAGGTTCAGAAGTTCCCTCTATTAGGAATCAACTTTAAAGATCATGCCAGAGTCATGCCTTTACACCCCTGGCAAGGTATATTAGTCCCTCTCATTGGAGCGTGTAAATCGGACTCCACATTTCTCTAATGTGGTTTAGGTTGCTTAATAATATCTCCAATAGTCCTACTCTTATTGCATTGACCATGTTATCAACATTTACTTTAATATTGAATTCAACAAGTTATCTTCATGATTAGTACTTGAACATTACATCTAGGTTAGATTTTAGTGGTACTTTAGTTTAATATATTTTCATGCTTAGTCTTTATCTCCAATTTTTTATTATTTTAATTATATTATTGATTTTAGGAGATAAGGAAGGTCGTTCGTATGAGGTAGTTCTAGTTGATATTTTAGACAGTCAAGTTCAGAAGTTGAGAAATAAAAAAGTTGTTTTTGTGAATGTTCTTTGGAGGAATCCATTGGTTAAGGTGTCTACATAGGAAGTCGAAGCAGACATGATGTCCAAGTATTCTCATCTCTTTCACTCTGTATTTATTCTATCTTCATGTATTAAGTTCCTCGCGGTTCATACTTTCTGATTCATGTGTTTTATTCATTCTCATGTTTTCATATGCATGTGCCTTCATGATAAACATAATTTTAATGTGATGATTTAGCTTGGAGTGATTTAAACGTATTTATGAGCACTTTAATGAGAGTTGCATTCATGTTGGATGCTAGTTTCTCTCCTACTATAGACATGCTAGCTTGAGTCCCATTTGAGGTTAAATGCTACCAATGGGAAGATAATGTAACACCTCACAAATCAGAAAAGGAAAATAGTTTATTAATTGCTATTGGTTGAGTCCTACAAGTAGATTCATAGAATCATCTTCGGGTCGTAGGTGACACTCATATTGAGTTGGTTGAAGTTTTGGTAATTCATGTCCCAGTAAGTTGACCTACAACTAGATAAAATGGGGCATAAGATGGTCTACGGGACATAGTAAGTCTCGGTAGGGTCTTTCTTGACTACATAAATTTTGCGCTCAAAGTTGTGGTCTACAAATGGGGTTTAGAAACCGTACAAAGGTCGACGGTATGTAGGAACTAATTCATGGTAAGTGCAGTGAATTTTGAGTCCAAGAAATTAGATATATGGTTGACCAGTAGGAAGTTCTATAGTTTGTAGGATAGGAGTTTTTAATTAAGGATATGTCGGTCTTTTTCTACCCACCCAACTCATATATTATGTCGTTTTGATTATATAACTACCACTATGACTGAATTTTATCTTCAAAACCTAACCCATTCATTAAAATTCACAAATTCTCTTGAAGGGTTTTTCTCAAGAAGATTCATAAGGATCTTCAAGGAAAGGTTAGGGTTTCATCAAGCATGAATGTTTCTTCTCCAAGTTCTTATGTCTTTGATAGCCAAGATATATGGGGATTAACCTCTAGATCCCTTTTATCCATTGGGTCCCAAAAGAACTTCAATCTCAAATTCGATTTCACACAATTCAATTAGGGTTTATGTAAATCTTTGTGGGTCCTTGTATTATTATCATTCAATTATTTGATTGTCATCTTATTATGCCTGGTTTGATTGAATTACCAGATTTAGAATTAATTTCAAATGGACCTATATTTTTACTTTATTATGATGATGAATTTATAAAGAAATCTTATAAGCTTATGAATTATGATTTATGAAGCTATGCTTGTTTTATGAATATGATGTTTACGAGCTTAGGAATCTTTTGAGATAGGTATCAAGAAATTGTAAAATATTTTCTCACATATTATGTAATCATGGAAGCAAAAGGTTCCCTTAAATATGCATGAATAATGATTTAAAGGAGCTACTCTTGTACAACTTTATGATTTGGATTGGGATTTTGATAATTGTCTTTGCTAATGCTATGCATTGATAATTTTTTTTATTTATTCCGTCGAGATTTTATTTAGCACCGAGAAAACATTGAGGTGGACTGTCAAATAGGGTAGTCTATAGTAGCAATCTCTAGTTATAATTTACGGGTCTTTGTGGAATTGTCTTAAATGACCTAGCTAGTGGATCGACATAACATTATGATATATGATACAAAGTTCTACCTTGACAAATAGACTCTTCCTTCTCATTGTAGGAGTTACATCGGATTTCATTTGTAGCTCACATGATCTATAGTCTGCTAAAGATAATATCTCACAAAAGAACTATGATTTTGCCTCAAAGCTTTCATTATGTCTCTTTTTATTAATTCTTGACCTTATCCTTCGATTCACGGATTTGGTTTAAAAGCTTTATGATGTGTTTTACCTTTTTTTAAAAGATAATATCCCACAAAACAAGACACTCATTACTTGTTTTTGAACCTATCATGATATCATGTCGATGGTAATGCATATTTTCCCATACTTAGTACGTTTTATATACTAATGCATACTTGTGCTTATATTGTCTCTAAATATAGGGTCCGACATTCCTCCTCCTGCCTATGACTAAATTTGTATTGTTATTCCCTCTTAGATTGCTGAGTTATCATATTGTGGGGGTAAAACCTTGAAATTTTTTTATTACTTTCATTGCTTATTCTTGAGACTTTGTACATGGTGTAAGGATTACATCCCCTACATTCTTTGATAATTAAGAATGGCTTCTCAAGGCATAGTTATGATTCGATATTACTGTTTGAACTTCCTTTTATATTAGTGATGCCTTACTTAAACTCTCTTATTGTATATTCTATCACGTAGTATGTATTCATGTGGATATTGTAAGGTCTATCGGTGTCCTATGTGTCATGTCACATCTAGGATATACCTTGGGTCATGACAAAGTTCTTTGAGGACCAACAATATTTGTACGGATTAAGTTTCATTTTCAGTAGCTCTCCAAGTTGCTTTGTTGAAAGAAAGCCTCGTTTGCTTGCCAAAATAGACAAGTTTTGCTATCTTGTATTTTAGCTTCAAGGTTAGACAAACCTCAAACGAGATATTTCTTCTATAGGGTCATTACAACATCATAGTTGAAATGTCCGAGCCTTTTGTGCGAAACTTTTGTATTGATCTTAGTTGCACAATTAGATGTTTGATCATACACTAAAGGATCAAATGTATGCTGTTTCCCTTCATCATTACATTGAATAATTTTTTTTCCATCTTCACCCTTTATTTGAAATTGATTTATTTCAACGAAAAATTTGAAACCATTCTCAAGTATCTTATGGACACTTAAAAATATATGACTTATATTAGGTACAAAATACATGTCTTCATTAGTTTTACACATAAAGCAATTCAATTTTAACATTATTTACCATTAGCAAGAGTATTCTCTCCACCTCCAACTTGTAATTTTAAAACTAATTAATTGTCAACCTCCTTGTAAAGATCGTGATCAAATTTCATATGGTTTGTGAAACCACTGTCAAAGACTAATTTGTCGCTTGAGCTGCTAGTTAAAAAAATAAGTTGTTACCTTAGCTACCATTGCAAAATTATTTGTTTGAGTGTTTTTCTTGCAAATTTTTTAGTGATGTCCCATCTAATAATATTTTTCACATTGCTGGTGTGGTCTTCTCCAGAATTTAAATCGTGAATAACCCTTCTTTCCACAATGCTTGCAAGTATGAAAATCGTGTTTTGTTCCCCTATTGTTCCAGTAAAAATGAGAACCAACAATTTCCTTCCCATTAAACTTCTTCTTACCTTTGTCTCCCTGATTTGATTGAACTTTTTCATATAGTGCACCCTCAATAGACCCTTCAAACCTCATTAGTCTTCTTCGTTCTTATGCCTGCAAAGAATTTTGTAGATCTGCAAAACTAATTTGTGAGAATCCTTCAACTTTTTTAGAAAAGAAATAGTTTCGTCAAATCTTTAAAGGTCTGTTACAAAAATCATTTGTACCTATCTAGACTGAGGAAATCGAATGTCAAGGAATCTTAAGTAATACACTTTGGTGGATATCTCTAAATCGTTTATCTTTTTATGTTCATATTCTCTTATCTGGTTGAGAATTCAAAGTCCTTTGATCCGATCATCTCCTTCATATTCTTTCTCTAGAAAATTCTAGAGCTAAAACTCTGATTTAATTGTCATACTCCTAACAAAGATTTCAGATGAGAAAACAACATATAACGTTGCTATAGCCTTTAATTTCTTATTTTCTTTTCTCATACTTCCTTATTTGCTCCGTGGTTTGATTTACTGGGAAAGGAGGAACATTATAGTTCTCCTAAGCAACTTCCTACAAATCATTTGCCTCCATTCTTGATGCCCATACGTGATAGCCTTCACCTTTGAAGACCGGTGGCGCTAGTGCAGTTATAGAAGTTTCTGAACTCATATATGAAAAAAATGAATAAGGAAAATATTTCTTTTGCTTCATTTAAATTGTATTTTGCTTTGTAATATTATTCCTTAAATGCACAAGTGTATTCTTCTATATAACACATTTTACATATAGCTAATTTTGTCATAAGTTACCTATTTATTATTTTTTCTCTGTTTTGTTCTCTTAAATCTGTGGTCATATCTCCAAATTGATTTTCCCTCAATTACATATTTCTCAAAAGAAAGATCAAATACCATCTTTATTGGAATTTTAAATCTGAACTCAAGTCTAAAAATAGAAAAGAAGACAAAAAGTAAAAGAGAAATATTTGTTGTTGGAAAAAAAATAATCTTTTATTGAACTGAAAATGGTTTTTACATACAAGAAAAATGCAACGACTGTATCCTATATTTTAGAAACTACAGTGCATAACTCTCCATGTTGAATAAACAACTTAAAGTAACAGCTTCTACAAAACAACAAAAAAAAAACTACTAAAGACAGCTAAACTACGGGAAGCAGTCCATCAACTTTGGTTTGACTTGTTATTGTTGTAATTGACGCAATGAATCAACATTCCTTTATTCCTTAGATGGTGTAGCCCCGTCATGATTTTTGTTAATTCTTTTCCTATTGCACTTACAACCTGTTTCTAGGAAGTCTTCCACCTCAATCTTTGACCTAAATTGACTCTTGGATATCGGTTCAATATAGAATTTATCTACTATCCCTATTGTGGCTCTAATGGTACGAACATCGTTTCAAACTTCCAATTCTGTGGCAACCACACTGGCCTATCTAGATTCACCTGATGTGTACGCGTAATCTTCCTCCTGATTTGCTACTTACTTCGAGGTACATCGGAATGCTTTCCTTCATCAGGTACATCACCTTTGTTTGGTGTGGTGGTCTCTGCCCTAGCATCAAACTCAACATCTATGTATATTCCTAGCGGCAACTACTGGTACGAATATATTCCATCATTGATACAATCATCGCTGGTACCAATTGCCGGATGGATAAAGGAGTCAGCAGTGTCGACTTTAGTCATTGGAGAAAATTTTGAAAGAGGCAATGTGGAGAAAAAGTCAATTCAATAATAATGCATCCATTGACAATATACTTCTATTTATAGTCTGTTTCCTAGTTTATTATTTAGAAAAAATCTTAATTTTTTTATGAGTTCAATACATTTGAAAAATTAATAAATCATATTCTAGTTTCTGTGGAAAATTAATAAATCATATTCTACTCTCTGTGGAAAATTAACAAATTGTATCTCTTGTTCATTATATTTGTGAAGCTAATAAATTCTATTCCTAATTAACAATGGTAATCTCATAAATTTTGGTAATAATTCATGTGAAAATTAAATAAGTTGCATTCCAAATTTTTTTGCGGGATCAAATTTTTTGACTATATTAGATATACATAGAGATGACCTACCTGATTTATTGGAATCAGATTAATTGATATGGATATCCTCTAACAGTTTCTAGAAACACTGCCCTGTTAATATATATGTTAAAAAACAAATAATAAATTTTGAAGACCCTCTAGGTAATTTTAGCTTTGTTGTGTTCACTTTTTGTGTTTAGTGCTTTCTTATAGCAACTCCAAGTAATTTATGTACTGTAGGGGATGAAAGTTCAATCACCTTATCGTCTGTTTGGTCTTTTTGGAAGTTTTTACATTTTTAACTTGTTGAAACTTGAATGGTTGACTTCGGTCAAAACTTCAAGTAGACCTCATAATGTATTATGTTATCTTTGGAATGTCAATTTTTCTCTAGATGAACTTTTGGTGCAGACGCAGAGGTTTTTAGATTAATTCTGAACAATACTGTAGATTTTGGTTTAAAATATAGTTTAGGTGGGTCTAACTTTTTATCGAGACGACCATAATTGAAAGTTTTAATATCTATTTTGAGTACGGCATAAATTTTTTACGGGAGCATATTTCATTTGGGTGAACTACGCTCCGAATGAATTCGAGCATCTAGAAAAAAGAATTTTGAAACTTGTTGAATAAGTTTGTGCAACACTGTTTCTTCTTTGAATTCGCTCATCTCCAACCGCATTTGTGGTAGTAGTAATTTCGGTCTCCTTATTTATGAGCATAGTGTCACGTCATGGAGATCAATAGGTTTTGTCATGGAAATTTTGAGCCTTACAATGTATTTACAAAGGTAAGGAGGTTGACCTTTTGTGTAGGCAGCGTCCGTGTCACATATGAAGGTTTAAGGGAGCCCAAACTCTTGCGTTCGCGGACTTATTCCCCGTGTTTGCAAAAGTAATTTATTGCTCTTTTAATTAAGATTATTCCCATTTTCACTTCATTTTGAATTGTTGTGAAGTTGACATCTTTAGTTATAGAACTCTGTTTTAGACGATTTTAAGTTGATGATTGCTTAAAATTGGCAAGGCCACATGTGCGATCATAGGGAATGTGCGAGCTCATATCAAAGATAGTTTTTGTCATGAGATACCTTGGTTACCACTTTAATAGTGTATTTTTATGATATTGTTGCATATGTGTTTTTTTTGTTTTGTAAGCTAGGATTATGCACATTTTCTATGCACAAGTTCCTTGAGTTTGATGGAATCAATTGACAGAGTCGATTTTTTTGATTTTTAGTACGATACCTATAATTTTTTTGACCTGATTTTGGGCTTGTCTTTAGTTGTTGCGATATTGGTTTTAAAACGTCTATTTTGATTTTGTGATAGTGTATTTGGTAGTTCGGTAGCAATCAAAGACCATTTAGAGGGGCAAAACTCCAAAATAGTGGTTTTGGAGTGCTCACGGTTATATTTCAGGTAGTCTACAAATTACCTTACTATAGATTGAACTTATTTTTATGAACCTTTGTTGATTAGCTAGTTTTGGGATGAGTTTCAGTTTGGTTATACTTTATGCCTTAGCCATATTTAGGGTAGATTTCTGAGGAGTCGAGCAGGCCTACTCTCATTTTATCATCCCTTGTTGTATCTTTTTTGTCGGTTACATTATGCTAGTAGATTTTCCTTGTCCTTAGCCTAGGTGTAGGCTAGTGATTGCCTTAGACTCACATTTTGGAGTTGATAGGCCTTAAAGATCTCCAACGTTGATTTAGACAACGTAGGTCCTAATAGAGAGATATAACACACTTGAGTTTGATAATGTGAATCCTTAGCTCGGTGAACACTAAGCTCCTTTGACAATCTATCCATAATTTCCCTTGTCTTTCAACAAAAATATATTCTTTAGCAATATCGAGCTTTATATGCTATATTGGATCGGTTCTTGTGTTTTGATGTTAGGGTGGGTCCCTGGTGACTCTAAAGATGGTTTTTGTAATGACGCATTAGGTCATTTTGAGAAATAACCATCTCTCCTACATAAAGACTCATTCCATAAAATGTTAAATGTTAATTTTGAAGTACTCATTTGAACTATGATTATTTATTTTGTGAGTATACATTAAATTATTAAGGCATAATACATAAATATGCTCTTTAACTTGGATTCAAATCACATTTATATCATTCAACTTTGGTGTGCACAAGTAGACACTTACACCATTATAAAGTTAAACTAATAGGCATACATGTCTTACATGACATCCTACATGTAAATTTTTACGTACATGGTTTCCTACGTGTTTTGTGCCAACATAGGGTATGTGTCTATTTTTCAAGTTTATACAAGCTTAACTGCCTACTTGTGCATACCCAAAATTGAAAGGCATAAATGTGAAATGAGGTCAAGTTAAAGGGCACATTTATTTATTATGCCAACAACTAATTTTAGTTAATTATAAATGAGCCAGGTCTTAAACTTATTTAATACAATACACCATTTGTCCAATATTTAGATATAAAATTAATAAAACTCTGTATTTTTGGTACAAAATTATTTTATTTAGAAAAAAAAAGAGAGAAAAGAAGAACTATCAAAAGCTTGTGCAAGCTCCAAAGATTACCAACTCCTTTAGGTAAAACTTATACAAGTTTTCTAATAATCCCATGTATATTGATGATTGAGAGATGATTTATATTATTCTATTAATATGTGATAAGAATTGAAAGTTGGTACATATTTGGTTGAGAAGAGATTTGGGTGGAAAATTTCCTCCTAGCATGGTGGATGTTAACAATTTGACGGATAATGGTTGTTAATCAATAGAAAATACTTTAAAAGTATTATATATTATATACGTTTGACTTCGAGAAAAAAAAATTACCTTTGTTTTTGAGATAGGTTACCCTAGGTTTAGTGACCACTCACTTAAAAAGAAATAGTTTCTTCAAATCTTTAAAGTATTGTTACAAAAATCATTTGAACATATCTAGACTGACGAAATTGAATGTCAAGGAATCTTACATAATACACTTTGTTTGATGTCTCTAAATCGTTCATCTTTTTATGTTCACATTCTCTTATTTGGTTGAGAATTTAAAGTCCTTTGATCCGATCATCTCCTTCATATTCTTTCTCTAGAAAATTCTAGATCTAAAACTCAGATTAAATTGTCATAGTCCTATAAAAGATGTTAGATGAGAAAGCAACATATAACGTCGCTATAGCATTTAATTTCTTCATTTCTTCTCCTCATAATTCCTTATTTGGTCCATGGTTGGACTTACAGGCAAGGGAGGAACTTTATAGTACTCCTCAACAACTTCCTACAAATCATTTGCCTCCATTCTTAATGCCCATGCATGATAGCCTTCATCTTTGAAGACCGGTGGCGCTAGTGCAGTTAAAGAAGTTTCTCAACCCATATATAATAAAAATCAATAAGGAAAAAGAGTTTCCCTCAATTACGTGTCTCTCAAAAGAAAGCTCACATAGCATTTTCGTTGGAATTTTAAGGCTGAACTTCAAATCTAAAAATAGCAAACAAGACAAAAAGTAGATGAGAAATATTTGTTGTTTGAAAAATAAGTTTTCATTGAACTGAGATGGTGTTTAAATACAAGAGAAATGCAACAACTGTAGCCTATATTTTAGAAACTACATTGCATGAATCTCCATTTTGAATAAATAACTTAAAGCAACAGCTCCAACAAAATAAAAAAATAAACTATTAAAGGTGGCTAAATAGCGGGAAAAAGTCCATGAATTTCTGTTTGACTAGTTATTGCAATAATTGACGCAATTAATCAACATTTTTTTCCTCAAATGCTGCAGCATTATCATGATTATGGTAAATTATTTTTCTCTTGCGCTTGCAACTTGTTTCCAGGAATTCTTCAACCTCAATCTTTGACCTAAATTGACTCTTTGATATTGGTTCAATATAGAATTTATCTACTCTTGCTACTGTGGATTCAATGGTACGAACTTGTGTTTCAAATTTACAGTTATGAGGCAACCACACCGGCCTATCTAGATTCACCTAATGTGTAGGGTTATTCTTCCTCCTAATCTTCAACTTACTTTGAGGTACATCTGAAAGCTTTCCTTCATCAGATACATCACCTTTTTTTGGTGTGGTGGTCTCTTCCCTAGCATCCAACTCAACATCTATGTAGGTTTCTGGTGACAGCAACGGGTCCGAATATATTCCATCATTGATACACTCGTTGTTGGTATCAATTGCTGGTTGGATGAAGGAGTCAGCAGCGTCAACTTTAGTCATTGGATAAAATTTGGAAAGTGACAATGTGAAGAAAAAGTTAATTGAATAATAAGACATCCATTGACAGTATACTTCTATTTATAGTCTGATTCCTAGTCCATTATTTAGAATAAAACTTAATATTTTATTAGTTAATTATATTTGGAAAATTAATAAATCATATTCCTAGTTTCTATGGAAAATTGATATGTTGTTGTCTCTTGTTCATTATATTTGGGAAGCTAATAAAGTAAATTCCTAATTTACAATGGTAATCTCATAAATTTTTGTAATAATTCATGTGAATCAGATTAATTGATATGAATATCCTCTAAAAGTTTTTAGTAACATTGCCATGTTATATTTTAAAAAACAAATAATAATTTTTCAAGATCTTATTGGAAAATTTTCGCTTTAGTGTGTTATTACTTGTGTTTAGAGCTTTCCTATATCCACTCAAAGTAATTTATGTCTTGTATGGGCTGACAGCTCAATAACCTAATCGGGCGATTGGTAATTGTGGAAGTTTTTGCGTTTCGAACTTGTTGAAACTTGAATGGTTTACTTCGGTCAAAACATCAAATTGACCTCATAATGTATTATGTTATCTTTGGAATGTCAATTTTTTTCTTGAAGGACTTTTGGTGCATATGTAGAGGTTTTTAGGTTCATTTTGAAGAATATTGTAGATTTTGGTTTAAAATATAGTTTAGGCGGGTCCAACTTTTTATCGAGATGACCTTGATTGAATGTTTTAACATTTATATTGAGTACGAATTACAATTTTTTTACGGAAGCATATTTCGTTTGGGTGAACTATGCTCCGAATGAATACGAGCACCTCAAAAAAAGTATTTTGAAACTATTTGTATAAATTTGTGCAACACCATTTCTTCTTCGAATTCGCACACCTCATGCCACATTTGTGGTAGTCGTAATTTCGATCTCCTTATTCGTGAGCACAGTATCACATCATGGAGATCAATAGGTTTTGTCATGGAAATTGTGAGCCTTACTATGTATTTACAAAGGAAAAGAGGTTGACTCTTTGTGTAGGCGGCCTGCGTGACACATATGCAGGTGTAAGGGGGCCCAAACTCTTGCGTTCGCAGACTTATTCCCCATGTTCACTAAAGTAATGTTGTTGGTCTTTTTATTAAGACTATTCCCTTTTTCATTTTATTTCAAATTGTTGGGATGTTGACATCTTGAGTTATAGAACTCTGTTTTAGACGATTTTAAGTTGATGATTGCTGAGAATTTGCAAGGCTACATGTGGGATCATTGGGAAGGTGCGAGGAGCTCATATCAGAGATAATTTTTTGTCATGAGAGACCTTGATTACCTCTTTAATAGAATGTGTATTTTTATGAGATTGTTACAAATGTGTTTTTTTTTGTAAGCTAGGGTTATGCACATTTTCAATGCACAAGTTCCTTGACTTCGATGGAACCAATTGGCGGAGTCAATTTTTGGATTTCTAGTACGACACCTATAATTATTTTGACTCTATTTTGGGCTTGTCTTAAGTTATTGCGATATTGGTTTTAAAACGTCTATATTGATGTTGTGATAGTGTATTTGGTAGTGTGGTACCAATTGAATAACATTCGGAGGGTAAATACTCCAAAATAATGGTTTTGGAGTGCTCACAGTTAGATATGAGGTAGGCTCCAACTTACTTGAGTATAGATTGAGCTTATTCCTAAGAACTTTTATTGATTATCTAGTTTTGGGATGAGTTTCAGTTTGTTTATACTTTATTCTTTAGCTGTATTTAGGGTACATTTCTGAGGAGTCGAGCATGATTACTCTATTTCCATTCGTTTTATCATCCCTTGTTGTATCTATTTTGTCGGTTACATTATGGTAGTAGGTTTTTCTTGTAATAAGCCTAGGTTTAGGCTAGTGATTGCCTTAGACTCACATTTTTGAGTTGATAGGCCTTAAAGATACTCCAACGTTGCTTTAGACGACTTAGGTCCTAATTTTGTGAATCCATAGCTCAGCGAAAACTAAGCTCTGATGAAAATCTATCTATAATTTCCCTTGTCTTTCAACCAAAATATATTGTTTAGAAATATCGAACTTTATAGACTATATTGGATCGGTTCATGTGTTTTGAAGTTAGGGTGGGTCCCTGGTGACTCTGAAGATGGTTTCTGTAATGACCCATTAGGTCATTTCGAGAAATAATAATCTCTCTTACATAAAGAGTGTTTCCTTAAAATGTTAAATGATAATTTTGAAGTATTCATTTGAACTATGATTATTTATTTGGTGAGTATACATTAAATAATTAAGGCATAATACATAAATGTTCCCTTTAACTTGGATTCAAATCACATTTATACACATCAACCTTGGGTGTGCACAAGTAGACACTTAAACCATTATACAGTTGAACTAATTGACACACATGTCCTATATGGTATCCTACATGTCATTTTTTTCCGTATGTGGTTTCCTACGTGTTTTGTGCCACATAGGGCTCATGTGTCTATTTTTTATAGTCCATGCAAGTTTAAGTGCCTGCTTTTGCATTCCAAAAATTCAAGAGCATAAATGTGAAATAAATTAAAGTAAAAGGGCATATTTATGTATCATGCCAACAACTAATTTCAGTTAATTATAAATGGGCCAGGTCTTAAATTTATTTAATACCATAATTTGGCCCATATTTTGAAATAAAATCAATCAAACTCATTTATTTAGTACATAATTATTTCATCTAGAAAAGAAAGAGGGAAAAGAAGAACTATCAAAAGCTTGTGCAAACTCCAAAGAGTACCCACTGCTTTAGGTAAAACTTCAGCAAGTTTTCTAATAATCTCATGGATATTGATGAGTGAAAGATGATACGTATTATTATATTAATATGTGATATAAGAGTTGAAAGTTGGTACGTATTTGGTTGAGAAGAGATTTGGGTGGAAAATTTCCTCCTAGCTTGGTGGATATTAACAATTTAATGGGTAATGATTGTTATTCAACAGATAATAATTTTAAAAGTATTATATATTATATAGGTTCGACTTTGAGAAAAAAAATTACCTTTGTTATTGAGAATTCTCACTCTAGGTTTAGTGACCACTGGCTTAGAAAATAAATAGTTTCGTCAAACATTTAAAGGACTGTCACAAAAATTATTTGTACCTATCTAGACTGAGGAAATCGAATGTCAAGGAATCTTACATATTACACTCTGGTGGATGTCTCTAAATAGTTCATCTTTTTATGTTCATATTCTCTTATCTGGTTGAGAATTCAAATTCCAATGATCCAATCATCTCCTTCATATTTTTTCTCTAGAAAATTCTTGAGCTAAAACTCTGATTTAATTGTCATAGTCCTAGAAAAGATTTCAGATGATCAAGCAACATATAACGTCGCTATAGACTTTCATTTCTTCTTTTCTTATCCTCATAATTCCTTATTTGCTCAGTTGTTTGATTTACAAGCAAGGGAGGAACTTTATTGTCCTCCTCAACAACTTCCTACAAATAATTTGCCTCTATTCTTGATGCCCATACATGATAGCCTTCACTTTTGAAGACCGGTGGCTCTAGTGCAGATAAAGAAGTTTCTAAACCCATACATGAAAAAATTGAATAAGGAAAACGAGTTTCCCTCAATTACAGGTCTCTCTAAAAGAAAGCTCAGATACCATTTCTGTTGGAATTTTAAGGATGAACTTCTAAGTCTAAAAATAGAAAAAAAGACAAAAAGTAGACTAGAAATATTTGTTGTGGGAAAAATAATCTTTCATTGAACTGAAATGGTGTTTAAATATAAGAAAAATGCAACAAATGTAGCCTATATTTTAGAAACTACATTGCATAACTTTCCATGTTAAATAAACAACTTAAAGTAACAGCTCCTAAAAAACAACAACAGAAATAAATCTATTAAAGACGGCTAAACTGCGGGAAGAAGTCCATCAACTTCTGTTTGACTAGTTATTGTAGTTACTGCCCCAATTAATCAACATTCCTTTTTTCCACATATTATGTAGCACCGTCATGATTATGGCAATATTTTTTCCTCGTGCGCTTGCAACCTGTTTTAAGGAATTCTTCTACCTCAAGCTTTGACCTAAATTTGCTCTTGAATATCGGTTCAATATATAATTTATCTACTCTCCCTACTGTGGCTCCAATGGTACGAACTTTTGTTTCAAACTTCCAATCTTGCGACAACCACAATGGCCTATCTAGATTCACATGATGTATAGGCGCAATCTTCCTCCTTATTTTCAACTTACTTCGAGGTACAAAGGAAAGATTTCCTTCATAAGGTACATCACCTTTGTTTGGTGTGATGGTATCTTCCCTTGCATCCAACTCAACATCTATGTAAGTTCCTGGCGGCAACAATAGGTCAGAATATATTCCATCATTGATAAAGTCGTCGCTTGTATCAATTTTTGGTTGGATAAAGGAGTCAGCAGCGTCGACTTTAGTCATTCGAGAAAATTTTGAAAGAGACAATGTGGAGAAAAGGTCAATTGAATAATAATAAATCCATTGACAGTACACTACTATTTATAGTCTGTTTCCTAGTTCATTATTCAGAAAAAAACTTAATTTTTTTATGAGTTAATTATATTTGGAAAATTAGTAAATCATATTCCTAGTTTCTATGGAAAATTAATAAATTGTGTCTCTTGTTCATTATATTTGGGAAGCTAATAAATTATATTCATAATTTACAATGGTAATTTTATCAATTTTGCTAATAATTCATGTGAAAATTCAATAAGTTGCGTTCATAATTTTTTTGGGGGATCAAATCTTTTGACCATATGAGATATACATACAGATGGCATACAAGATTTATTGAAATCAGATTAAATTATATGAATATCCTCTAAAAGCTTGTAGTAACACTTCCATGTTAATATATATTTTAAAAAACAAATAAAAAATTTTCAAGACCAACCAGGCAATTTTCGCTTTATTATGTTATTTTTTGTGGCTGACAGTTCAATCACCTAATCGTCTGTTTTGGTATTTTTTGAAGTTTTGCATTTTGAATTTGTGGAAACATGAATGGTTGACTTCGGTCAAAACTTCATGTAAACCTCATAACATATTATTTTATCTTTGGAATGTCAATTTTTCTCTAGAAGGACTTTTGGTGCATATGCAGAGGTTTTTAGACTCATTCTGAACAATATTGTTTGGTTTAAATATAGTTTAGGTGGGTCTAAATTTTAATCGAGACGACCTTGATTGAAAGTTTTAACGTCAATATCGAGTACGGAATACAAATTTTGTACGGAAGCATATAGTGTTTGGGTGAACGAGGCTCCAAATGAATTTGAGCACCTCGAAAAAGTATTTTAAAACTTGATGAATAAGTTGGTGCAATACCATTGCTTCTTTGAATTCACACAACTCAGGTTACATTTGTGGTAGTAGTAATTTCGGTCTCCTTATGCGTGATATTAGTGCCATGTTCATGGAGATCAATAGGTTTGGTCATGGCAATTGTGATACTTACAATGTGTATACAAAAGTAAGGAGGTTGACCCTTTGTGCAGGCGGCCTCCGTGTCACATTCACAGGTTTAAGGGGGCCCGAACTCTTGCGTTCACAAACTTATTCCCCGTGTTTGCCAAAATAATTTTGTTGGTCTTTTAATTAAGACTATTACCTTTTTCACTTCATTTTGAATTGTTCGGAAGTTTACATTTTGAGTTATAGAACTCTGTTTTAGATGATATAAGTTGATGATTGTTAGGATTTGCAAAGCTACATGTGGGATCATAGAGAAGGTGCGAGGAGATCATATCAAAGATAATTTTTTGACATGTGGCATGTGAATAACGATGGAGTACCACCCTAACTTTTGTGAGGAACTAGCGTTGCCCATAGAACATGTGGTGCTTCACAGGGCCTATGAATGCGTTCGTGGAAGACGTTTGTCAGCTTTTGTGTTAGGGGTCATTTTTTCTCATATGAGTTGGGAACTTAAACTACTCCTAAAATCATCCAACCTCGAACTAAAAAGGGAAAAGGTGCCAAATTCTGCCAAGAACAAATAAAGGTATTCTTCAAAGTTCAGCCCCATAATCTAGTGCATTTATGGTAGGTTTTGTCATCAAGCATGTGAGATTTCACTAGTGGGTCCCTTTTCCGTCATTAAGTTTCTCATATTCGGTCAGTTTTTCCTTTCTCGTAAACTTTTCAAACCTTAGTTTCCGGATTGTGAAGATTTATTGTGATTTTAGATGTTATAGTACCCCATGATCAAAATAATATGATCCTTGGTAATTTAGAGTAATTTCCATATATGTAATTCAGAACCTTGCTGTTATCAACTATCAACTGATGAATTATTCATGCTAAACATATAAACTAGAAAATAATGCTTTAGAATCTAAATTCGATATATCTCATTATATTTAGATTGTATTGTCAAATACCATGTCAGTATTTTTAGCTATTCAATAATTCAGTTGCATTTTCGCTATATTTATATTTAGTTAGGAATAGACATACCACCGAGATAGACTAGCGTTTCAATGTACCCTTAATCCCAGAACTATATGCCAACGTAGGTTCAGATGTTCCCTCTATTAGGCATCAGCTTTAATGATCACGCCAGAAGTCGTGCCTTTACACCCCTGGCAAGGTATATTAGGCCCTCTCATTGGAGTGTATACATCGGACTCCACATATCTCTAATGTGGTATCGGTTTGTTAATAGTATCTCCCATAATACTACTCTTATTGCATTGACCATGTTATAAACATTTACTTTAGTATTCAGTTCAACATGTTATCTTTGTGATTAGTACTTGGACATTACATCTATGTTAATTTTTAGTGATACTTTAGTATAATATTTTTCCATGCTCAGTCTTTATTTGCAGTATTTTATTTTTTTAATTATATAATTCAGCTTAGCATATCGATATCCTACATGCTCAATACATTTAAAGTACCAATGCATACATTTGCGCTACATCGTTTGATGATGTAGGTTCAAGAGCTAAGCATCCAGATCATGCTTTGTTCGATTCCATGTCCGAGTTCAACAACTTAAGTGGTGATTCATTATACTTCAAGGACCATAAACATGTTTTACTTTCCAATCTATACTTTTAATTTTCAATCTTCTTAGATCTAGCTAGTGGAATGTCCTTTCAACTTAACTTAGTCAGAGGCTTTTCATGTATAGTAGTAGATTCAACTGGAGTTGTTAAGTCTTTTTTTAGTAATCACTTAACTCTTTTTTTAAGTTATATATTTAGACTACTTGTATTTCTTTCCCTTTTAAGATGTTCATTATTTTTAGCTTCCACATAGTATGTAATTTAATTAGTTAGATTTCAGCATGCTGTGATATGCCTGATTTAGGGTTAACTTAGATCAATTGGGATAAGTCTCATATAATTTTCTAGGGTTAGTCTTAGGGCGTGAAAAACATGGTATAAGATAATCATATTTAAGATTCCTTATGTGTTTGAATGCAAAACTAAGTAGAGTCTATGTAATAAGTATGATTTGCACCACACCTATGTGAGGGAGAATACAAATTTTTCTAATACAAACTTCAATTCTTTATCTATTTTTATCATGCGTGAGTTGTGAGTCATCTTCTTCATTCTAATATATTGTTATGTATTTGAAATCATGCCTTCTCACAGAGCCACTCCTGACCCCAACCATGAGGTTAGGAATGTGGAGTTCCATAATGCGATCTAGATTTTTTATCAGACCATAGCCAACCATCCCATAAGCAGGACCAGCTTATGTAAACACCACTGGTGGATCAACTGCAACTAGGTTTCAGACTTTTTTCATATCAATATGCCATAGTTTTTAGGGTTGAGGGCTGGTAAGGACCCATGGAACTTCATTGATAAGGTCAAGGATATTCTTGAGTTAATACAAGTGACTGGTATTGATACAGTTGAGATATCATCCTATAAACTTAAGGATGTGGCGCATATATATTTCACACAATACAAAGACAATAAGAGTGCAGATGCAACTCTTGTGACTTCAGATTATTTTACTGCAATTTTTCTGTATAGGTTCTTTATAAGAAAGTTGAGGGAGGCTATTGTTGGGTTTTAAAAGGTGTAAATGTAAAACGAAGAGTTGTGACTTTTATGAAGAGTTGTGAGTTTTATGAAACGTTACAAATTTTATGAAAAGTTATGACTTTTATGAGAAGTTGTGACTTTTATGAGAAGTTGTGACTTTTATGAAAAGTGACGACCTTTCCAAAAGATTGTGGCTTTTCGAAAGGTTTGTGACCTTTCCGATAAGGCACAATAAAAATCTTTTCACACTAACCTTTGTTTTCTATAAATTGAGGGATTTCCTCAAATTTAAATGTAGAATTTATGGACTTCTTCTTCTACTAATAAATCTAATATTGTAAGTGTACTTTACTGTCGTTGAGTGGCTCGCTAACACCAACATTTTGGGTATCAACACATTGGTGTTTGAGATAATTTTAGCCTTGGAGGACATATTAAAAATAAAACCTCGGATACAAGAGGGGAATAATTTCCTTAAGGGGAACTGTGCATTTAGTGGACTTGATCTTCTTTCTGTTTTTCCAGATTCTGGTATGTGCTACTAATTTTAGATTTTTGAATTAATTTCATTTCTTCTATTCTTTTCTTCTTCCCTGGTTCATTAAACATACGTAACTTTGTGTTTCTGCAAAGTTTCTTGGAAAGATTCTTTAGACACATATTAACAACAATTCTTTTTTTAGAAAAATGTTTCATATATTTTTTGTAATATATTTGTGATTCTAGTCTCGCTACTAATTTTAATTTTCTAGTTGTGAAAATGTTGTTAAACTTTGTTGTGTTACAAAGTTCTTCAAAGTTTTGTTTTAAGTATGTTAGGAATACAAGATGAATAACATTGTTAAGAAAATAATTATACTGTTAGTATTTTTTTGTGCACTACTGTTTCAAACAATTTGATCATGGAAATGGAATACATGCATTACTTCTCAATAATTTGTTGCTTTGTTTAGCAAGGTTGAAGTGACAATGTACCAGAAAAAATTTGTGGTATTCCAATTAAAGATTACAACCGGTAACCTTCTTATTGTTTATCTAAGGAGGAAAATAGTTTCTAAAAGTTAAAAAATATTAATATTTATCTCGTCTTTATTTTGAAAAAGTTCTGCAAATCGTATATTTTTTAAATAATTTTCTTTGCAAATAGTGTTGCCTTTAAAATTTACTAGTTTGCAGAATGAGATATTCATATTTTTGTTTGATAATCAGTATGTTAAAATGTTATAGTTAAAAGACTAGTAGAAAATAAAAACATTTCTATGTGATGGTCTAAGAATATATGTTATTCTGTTCGAAGAAAAACAAAACTTTTGTAGTTTTGTACTCCATGAGATATGTTAGTGTATCTGATTTTTGTAACTAAAAACTTTTATGGTTTTCTACTGTGGATAAATTGGACTATGCAATTGGTATGAAGAATATGAAAAATTCACATAATAAGTCATTGTTTTACTTTTGATTTTCTATAAACTTCAATGTTATATAGAAATAAATTATACATTTTTTTCCCTTAATGTTAGTATTTACAATTCTAAGTGTATGTCTGTTTTTTATAGAGGAAAAATATCAGTGACTTAGAGTTTGTGATTTTGTGCCTCTATGGAATAAACTTTGACATTGTGTAAATATTGTAAAAGAGAATTGAAGGAATATAATTCTTTTGTATAATAATATTTACGAAAGACATTTCACATTGTCAATGACATTTTTAAAGTCTAGGAAAGTGTCACGACCCAAAACCGGGCCGCGACTGCCACCCACACTTACCCTCCTATGTGAGCGAACCAACCAATCTAAACTCTAGCATTTCAATGTAATATCAACAGAAAATAATGCGGAAAACTTAAACTCAAAATTAAAAACCAATTAAATAACTTCTAAAATTCAACATCTATTATTCCCCAAAATCTGGAAGTCATCACCACAAGAACATCTATGATCAAATGACTAAACTAAAAGTATTCTAAAAGCTAAAACAAGTAAAAGCAAGTCCATGCCGGAACTTCAAGGCATCAAGACAGGAGGAAGAAAGTCCAGTCCAAGCTAGAAGCGTTAGCTCACCTTGAAGATCCGATGTGACGAAGACTGGCTAGAATTGCGATTGAGTTGAAGACGACGGCATGTTTGCTGCACCCAACAAATAACAAGAAGAAAACATAAAAGTAGGGGTTAGTACAAAACACGGGTACTGAGTAGATATCATCGGCCAACTCAAAATAGAAGACAGTATATACAAAATAATATCATAAAATCAATTATGATACTCAACATGTAGCAACAACAAGTACTATATCACTAAAATTACCGTCAAGTTCACACATGAGGACTCAAGCCTCAATACCATACTTATTTGGGAATTAGATTCATTAGATTGAGTATATTAACATCTTTCAAGATTCATTATCTTTATTCCTCTTATGTCAGTACGTTGCACTCTGTTCCCTCATTATCTTTATTCATCCTGTGTCGGTACGTGACACTCCGATCCCCTACTACTATGTGTCAGAACGTGACACTCCGATCGCCTAATTCTACGTGTCAGTTCATGACACCTGATCCCCTAAATCTATGTGTCGGTTCGTGACACCCGATCCCCTAAATCTACGTGTCGGTTCGTGACACCTGATCCCCTAAATCTATGTGTCGATTCGTAAAATCCAATTCCCTAAATCTACGTGTCGGTTCGTGACACCCGATCCCCTAATCTCATTCTATCAATTCATCAAGCCTTCTCTTATACCAAGGCATCATCAATCTCATTACTTTAGTTCATCAAGACTTCTTTTGTACCAAGGCATCATCAATCTCATTATTTAGTTCATCAAGCCTTCTTTTATACCAAGGCATCATCATTAACAAGAGATTGTGTTTTTATCAATATTTGGGATTCAATAGCTTCATCATGCTTATTTCATCACAATCATATAATCACATTCATGCATGCATACAATTAAGCACATAGAAGGGTTTACAATACTACCCAATACATATCATTCGCTATTAAGAGTTTACTATGAAAGCATAAAAACCATAACCTACCTCCACCGAAGAATTGTGATCAAGCAAGCTAATCCTCAAGATCTTGGCTTTCCTCTTTGTTTCTCTCTCTCGATCCCTCTCTTTCTGTTCTCTTCTTTTTGTTATTCCAACCCTCTTTCTTTTACCCTAATTAGCATATAATTAAGTATAAAAGATGGTGAAATAACCCATTAATTAATTCAAGGTTATCTCTTTTAACCCTCAAGTAGTTAAAATATTAACATTAACCCACTAAATTTATAATTATAGAAGGGATACTCCAAAACGTCCCTTAAAACATTTAAAGAGATCCTACCCCGCTGGGGATTACGCAGCCTGTGAAGGGCCGTCGTGCCTGCGACGGTCCGTCCTGCTGCTCCGTCAGAGAGTTCAGAGACTCAATTCCCTGAAGAGTCTGTGACGGTCCGTCACGCCTATGATGGTCCGTCCTGCCATTCCGTTACGAAGTTCAGAGAGTCGATTTTAGTACCCAATTTTCAAAATTTCTAAGTGTTTTGAAACAAAATAACCTCAACGGTCCGTCGTGCCTACGAAGGTCTGTCTTGGGGCCCGTTGTCTCTGCCAGTTTTTCCAGAATCAAAGTATGCTGCTCAAAACGACTAAACAGGTCGTTACAATAGATACCAATTTACCCATCGTTCGTCCTCCAACGATCATGAGAAGAAAAACAAGGGTGCAAGGAAGTACCTGAATCTGTAAACAGGTGTGGATATCTTTCCTGCATGTCAGCCTCTTTCTCCCAAGTGGCTTCTTCGACTGGTCGATTCTTCCATTGAACTTTGATGGATGCAATCTCCCTTGACCTCAACCTGCGGACTTCTCTATCTAGAATAGCAACAGGTTCCTCCTTATAAGACAAATTCTCATCAAGCAAAACTTAATCCCAACGGATAATGTAGTTTCCATCCCCATGGTATCTTTTCAACATAGACACATGGAATACCGGATGCACTCCGGACAGCCGTGGAGGTAAGGCTAACTCATAAGACACCTTTCGTACTCGCTTAAGTACTTCAAAGGGACCAATATACCTTGGGCTTAGTTACCTCTTTTACCAAACCGCATTACCCCTTTCATGGGCGAAACCTTCAGCAAGACTTGCTCACCCTCCATGAACTCCAAGTCTCTAACCTTCCTATCTGCATATTCCTTTTGCCTACTTCGCGCCGCTAACAGCTTTTCTTGAATAGATTTCACCTTATCTAACGATTCTCTCAGAAGATCAGTAACCCAAGGTATAACCTCAAATGCATCAAACCACCCAATGGGAGACCTACATCTTCTCCCATATAGTGCCTCAAATAGGGCCATATCAATGCTTGAGTGATAGCTATTGTTGTAGGAGAACTCTACTAAGGGTAAGAAGCTATCCCAATGACCACCAAATTCTATCACATATGCACGAAGCATTTCCTCAAACACTTGAATCGTTCGCTCAGACTGACCATCGGTCTGAGGATGGAACGCAGTACTAAGGTCCAACCTAGTACCCAATTCCGCATGCAATGTTTTCCAAAACATAGAAGTAAACTGCGTATTTTAAACCTCTATCTGATATGATGGAGAGTGGAACCCCATGCAGCCGAACAATTTCTGAGATATATATTTTGGCTAACTTCTCTGCATTGTATGTCACCTTGACCGGAATGAAATGAGCAGACTTAGTTAACCTATCAACAATCACCCAAATAGAGTCATACTTACCCATTGTCTTTGGAAGACCAACCAAGAAATCCATTGCAATTCTCTCCCATTTCCATTCAGGAATGGGCATTCTTTGAAATGCTCCTCCAGGCCTCTGGTGTTCATATTTTACTTGCTGACAATTTGGACATTTGGCAATAAAATTAACAATATCACTCTTCATCCTACTCCACCAAAAGTGTTGCTTTAGGTCACCGTACATCATGGTTGCACCAGGATGTATAGAATACCTTGAACTATGAGCCTCTGTCAGAATAGTGTTGATCAAATCATCAACTCCGGGTAAACATACCCTTCCCTTGATTCTCAAAACACCTTCCTCATCTATTTGTGCTTCCTTAGCCTCTCCTCGCAATACCTTATCTTGGATTCTGCTTAGTTTCTCATCATCAAACACCATTTTCCCTTAATCTTATCAAGAAAAGAAGATCTTGCCTCCACACAAGCAAACAATCCTCCCTTCTTATTTACTTCTAACCTCATAAAGTTGTTATCCACAATCTGAACCTCTCTAGCCAATGGACGTCTAGAAACTTGCATGTGGGCTAGACTTCCCATGCTCCCTGCCTTCCTACTTAAGGCATCTGCCACAACATTAGCCTTTCCCGGATGATACACGATAGTGATATCGTAGTCCTTCAGTAGTTCCATCCATCTCCTCTGTCTCAAATTCAAATCTTTTTAAGTAAAGACATACTGTAGGCTACGATGATCCGTATAGACCTCACACTTAACCCCATATAAATAGTGTCTCCATTGCTTTAATGCAAACACTACCGCAGCCAATTCATAATCATGGGTCGGATAGTTACGTTCATACACCTTTAATTGCCTCGAAGCATAAGCAATTACATTCTTCTCTTGCATTAGCACTGCACCCAAACCAGAATAGGATGCATCACAATAAACAATGAAGTTCTTACCTTCAACGGGCAGGGTGAGAATTGGTGTAGTAGTCAACAGAATCTTGAGCTTCTAAAAGCTTTCTTCACACTCGTCCGACCATACAAATGGAACATTCTGCTTAGTCAAGTTCGTCAATTGGGAAGCAATGGAAGAGAATCCCTTGACAAATCGACGGTAATAGCTAGCTAAACCAACAAAGCTCCTTATTTTTGACACATTAGTAGGTCTTACCCAATTTTTCACTGTCTCAATCTTAGAAGGATCCATCATCACTCCATCCTTAGACACCACGTGCCCCAAGAAAGACACTGAATCTAGCCAGAACTCACACTTGGAGAATTTGGCATAAAGCTTTTTCTCCCTCAACATTTCCAATACCATTCTAAAATGCTCCTCATGTTCTTTCTTTCTCTTTGAGTATATCAGTATGTCATCAATAAATACGATCACAAAGAGATCCAGGTATGGCTTAAAAATCTCGTTCATCAAGCTCATGAAACCAGCAGGGGCATTCCTAAGACCAAAAGACATCACTATGAATTCGTAATGCCCATATCTGGTTCGAAAAGAAGTCTTTGGCACATCCGTTGTTCGTATTTTCAATTGATGATAACTGGATCTCAACTCAATCTTAGAGAAGATACAAGCACCCTGTAACTGATCGAACAAGTCATCAATGCGAGGAATGGGATACTTGTTCTTAATGGTTACCTTGTTCAACTGCCGGTAGTCTATGCACATTCGAAAACTCCCATCCTTCTTCTTCACAAATAACACCGGAGCACCCCAAGGAGATGTACTTGGTCTAATGAAGCCTTTACTCAACAACTCTTGTAGTTGGGCCTTTAACTATCTTAACTCCGCAGGAGACATTCTATAAGGGGGTATAGAAATGGGGCGAGTGCCCGGTTCAAGATCAATGCAGAAGTCAATATCCCTATCTGGTGGCATACCAGGAAGATCTACAGGGAACACATCCAAAAACTCGCGGACTATCGAAACCGACTCAATTGGAGGTACTTGGGTAGTATCATCCCTGAGATGTGCCAAGAATGCCAAACAACCCTTACTAACCATTTTCTTAGCACGAAGGAAGGAGATGATACGAACCGGATTAGAAGTGTAGTCACCCTCCCACACTAACGGATCTGTCCTAGGCTTGGCTAACGTCACTGTTTTAGCATTACAATCGAACATCGCAAAATTCGGAGAAAGACAAGTCATACCAAGAATTACATCAAAATCAACAATTTCTAAGATAACCAAGTCTACATAAGTATTGCTCCCCAAAAAAGTCACCAAACAAGACCTATATACTTTTTCAACTATCACAAACTCACCCACCGGAGTAGAAACACGAATAGGCATGTCAAGCAATTCACAAGGTAAATTAAGACCATTAGCAAATGAGGAAGATACATAAGAAAATGTGGATCCAGGATCAAACAAAACAGAAGCCATGCAATCGCAAATCGAAAGATTACATGTGATGACAGCATTTGATGTCTTCACCTCAGATCGCCCAGGGAAAGCGTAACAATGGGCCCTATTACTTGTCTGTCTGTTTCCCCTACCATGTTGTGTTGTAGTGGCTCCAGTTTGCCCATCACCCCGGCCATTTTGGTGACCACCATTACCTCGGTTACCACGTCCTCCAGAATAACGGCCTCTACCATGACCACCTCTACCTCTAGCTATTGGGGGTCTATAACTCTGTTTTTGACAATTACTCCTAATATGTCCAGTATCCCCACATCCATAACACTCCCTGTAGTCAAGCATAGGTCTCTCAGAGAAGTGTTGACCGGACTGAGGTGGACCCCCAACTACAGTCTGTAGTGAAGACTGAATTGGTCGAACTGAGTGACCTCCTAAACCCTGTCCTCTCGAGTAAGAACCATTAAACGCACCTCTCTTTCGAAACCTTTTTGATGTTGATGCCATGGTGAAGTCATCTGGCTTCACTCCCTCTACCTCTATCACGAAGTCTACCACTTCTTGAAAAGATTTCGCTGTAGCCGCTACCTGTAAGGCTGAAATCCGTAATTTTGACCTCAACCCCTTCACAAAACGGTGAATCCGCTCTTTTGGACTGAAACAAAGCTAAGTGGCATATCTGGAAAGTGCACGAAACTTAGCCTCATATGTAGTAACCGACATCCTACCTTGCTCTAGGCTCAAGAATTCATCTCTTTTCCTATCCCTCAAAGTCCGGGGAATATACTTCTCTATAAACAAGCTAGAGAATGATGCCCAAGTGAGAAGTGGTGCCTCTATTGGTTGACACTCAACATGTGACCGCCACCACATTTTGGCGTTCCCTTGAAACTGATAAGTCACAAACTCAACACCAAACTGTTTTACTATACCCATCTTGTGTAGTAGCTCATGATAGTCAACCAGAAAATCGTAGGTATCCTCAGATTAAGCACCCTTGAAGACTGGAGGTTTCAATTTCAAGAACTTACTGAAAAGTTCATGCTGATCATTTGTCATTATCGACCCTGTAGTCAGACAAGGAAACGTGCCTATTTCCAATGAGGCATCCATGCGGGGAGCCATAGTCTCCGCATGTTGTACCTCCGGAGCCTGAGGTGCTGGTGCAGAAAACACTGGAGGTGTCTGGCGTGTCTGGCCTTGATTAGATAACCCGCTAAGGTAAGCAAAAACCTGATTGATCATTTCTGGAGTAGGTTGGGGTGGCAATTCCTCATTCTGCACTTGTTCATTCTCCCCTTCCTCACCCTCTCTTACCACTTCCTCAGTCGGTGGAGGAGTCACCGCCCAGTACCAGATGGGCTAGGTGCTCGTCCTCTTCTTCTAGAGGACGTCCTCCCACGACCTCTACCGCGGCCTATTGCCACTACTCTTCTTCGAGCTACAGTCTTAGTGGCTGGCTCAGATGCATCTTGTCTTGCTGATGTTGATGTTGGCGCGGTTGTTGCTCTAGTTCTAACCATCTGCGAAATAGAGTGGAGATAGTTAGATACCAATTTGTATCACCTAGATACCAATTGGACCCAAGTAATAGCACGAAAGAAAGAATGAAAGAATGGAATTTTCCTAAAGTCTTATAGCCTCTCAAAGAAAAGTAAAGGCGTCCCCCTACCGTTCCTTAAGACTCTAATAGACTCGTTCTTGTGTGATGAGACCAACGAACCTAATTCTCTGATACCAAGTTTGTCACGACCCAAAAATGGGCCGCGACTGGCAGCCACACTTACCCTCCTATGTGAGCGAACCAACCAATCTAAACTCTAGCATTTCAATGTAATATCAACAGAAAATAATGCGGAAGACTTAAACTCATAATTAAAAACCAATTCAATAACTTCTAAAATTCAACATCTATTATTCCCCAAAATCTAGAGGTTATCACCACAAGAGCATCTATGATCAAATGACTAAACTAAGAGTATTCTAAAAGCTAAAACAAGTAAAAGCTAGTCCATGCCAGAACTTCAAGGCATCAAGACATGAGGAAAAAAGTCCAGTCCAAGCTAGAAGCGTTAGCTCACCCTGAAGATCCGATGTGACGAAGACTGGCTAGAATTACGGTTGAGTTGAAGACGACGGCACGTTTGCTGCACTCTACAAATAACAAGAAGAAAACATAAAAGTAGGGGTCAGTACAAAACACGGGTACTGAGTAGATATCATTGGCCAACCCAAAATAGAAAACAGTATATACCAAGTAATATCATAAAATCAACTATGATACTCATCATGCAGCAACAACAAATACTATATCATTAACAATTACCGTCAAGTTCACACATGAGGACTCAAGCCTCAATACCATACTCATTTGGGAATTAGATTCATTATATTGAGTATATTAACATCTTTCAAGATTCATTGTCTTTATTCCTCTTGTGTCGGTACATGACACTACGCTCCCTCATTAGCTTTATTCCTCCTGTGTCGGTACGTGACACTCCAATCTCCTACTACTATGTGTCAAAATGTGACACTCCGATCCCCTAATTCTACGTGTCGGTTCGTGACACCCGATCCCCTAAATCTAAGTGTCGGTTCGTGACACCCGATTCCCTAAATCTACGTGTCGGTTCGTGACACCTGATCCCTTAATCTCATTCTATCAATTCATCAAGCCTTCTCTTATACCAAGGCATCATCAATCTCATTACTTTAGTTCAACAAGCCTTCTTTTGTACCAAGGCATCATCAATCTCATTACTTTAGTTCCTCAAGCCTTCTTTTATACCAAGGCATCATCATTAACAAGAGATTGGGTTTTTATCAAGATTTGGGATTCAATAGCTTCATCATGCTTATTTCATCACAATCATATAATCACATTCATGTATTCATACAATTAAGCACATAGAAGGGTTTACAATACTACCCAATTCATATCATTTGCTATTAAGAGTTTACTATGAAAGCATAAAAACCATAACCTACCTCCACCGAAGAATTACGATCAAGCAAGCTAATCCTCAAGATCTTGGCTTTCCTCTTTGTTTCTCTCTCTCGATCGTTTATCCCTCTCTTTCTGTTCTTTTCTTTTTCTTATTCCAACCCTCTTTCTTTTACCCCGATTAGCATATAATTAAGTATAAAAGATGGTGAATTAACCCATTAATTAATTCAAGGTTATCTATTTTAAC
The DNA here is from genome assembly GCF_036512215.1 of Solanum lycopersicum. Lineage (NCBI taxonomy): Eukaryota > Viridiplantae > Streptophyta > Magnoliopsida > Solanales > Solanaceae > Solanum > Solanum lycopersicum. The sequence continues at coordinate 45,934,485 of NC_090809.1, read as the reverse complement.
CCTCAAGTAGTTAAATTATTAACATTAACCAACTAAATTTATAATTATAGCAGGAATAGTCCAAAACGTCCCTTAAAACATTTAAAGAGATCTCACCCTGCCTGGGATTACGCAGCCTGTGACGGGCCGTCGTGCCTACGACGGTCCGTTCTGCTGCTCCGTCACAGAGTTCAGAGACTCAATTCCTTGAAGAGTTTGTGACGGTCCGTTACGCCTGTGACGGTCCATCCTGCCATTCCGTTACGAAGTTCAGAGAGTCGATTTCAGTACCCAATTTTTAGAATTTCTAAGTGTTTTGAAACGAGATACCCTCGACGGTCCGTCGTGGGGCCCGTTGTCTCTGCCAGTTTTTCCAGAATCAAAGTCTGCTGCTCAAAACGACTAAACAGGTCGTTACAAAAAGCATGTGGAAAAACTATTTTAAAATACTTGAAAAATATTTTTTATATCACATTTAAGATGTGGGGGTTCTTTTCTTATGATTACACTTGGTGTCTAACTTAACTTTGAAGAAAAATATATGAAATTCTATTATACTTTTGTATCATGTTAGACCCACAAAATTCTTGGAGTATATTTAATATTGTGGTTGTTGAGTTTCTCTATTACTAGTATATAGTGTAACTAGTATGAAACTAACAAATTATATATATGATTGTTCAAAATAATTGTGTTATTTTATGGAAAAGTGTCACCTAAAGTGTTGTGATTTTTCATGAAAAGATATGTTTATATAATAAAAGTATTTCCATAGACATGAATATGGTGAATAGCCATTTGTTATGTTTTTATAAAAGAAACATTTTGACTATTACCTTTATTGGACCTGATGAAACTTGGTTCATGGGTAGTTCTATAACAATCAGGTGGAAAGTTATGGAAAGGTCCTTCTGAAAAGGGAATTTGATAAGGTGATGACTCCAAACAATGTTGTATAACAAAAAATTGTAAGAAATAGAAATAAAATATTAATGAGGAAAAATCTACCTTGCGAAGAGCTTTTCGAACTCAATGTTTTTATTTGTTCCTACGTGATTGAGTCAATGTTTATGACATGAACACTTGGGACATGTCAATTACAAAATTTTGTAAGGAAAACTGATCAACTTAGGAGTTTTGTGTAACATTGAGTGCAATAAATAAAAATGTCAAGTTTTTGTGAAATCTAAGTATATTGTGAATTCTTATATATCTATTGAAAGGAACTCTAATCTTTTAGAATTGATTTACACTGCCATTTATGATATGAAGTTAACACCATCTTATGGTGGGAAAAGGTATCTCTTAACTTTTATTAAAAATTGCATTAGAAATGGTTATGTCTATTTCCTAATTGGTAAGGGTGAAGCAATAAAAATGTCTCGACAATGTAACATCGATGTTGAAAATCAATGTTAAAAAAGATAAGAAGTGATAAGAATGGAGACTATAAATCTCCTTGTGCACAAATATGTTTGTAAAGAGGAATTATCCATCAAACTATTGCACTATTCACCTCAATCTAATGAAAAAACGAACGTTGAAAGAAAGGACGGATGCATTATTTATAAGTCAGGGTTTACCATAAAACTTGTGTGGAGAAACTATCCTTACTTCAAAAGGGACCAACAAAAATTTTGTCTTTTTTATAAAGAAAGTGATTTGTTTATTTAGGATACAATCTTTTTCACATGAGAAATGGAAAGGAAGAAAATCTAACTTGAAATATTTCAATGTATGGGGGTGTCTAACCTAAGTCCAATTTCCAATTCCTAATAGAATTAAAATAGGACCTATGACTGTGGACTATAAAATTAGACTTGAGTAGTCTAGAGAAGGGTCTAAAAGGCCCAGGAAAGGAAAAATGATAATGTAATTAATAAAGAGATTCAGAGGCTTAGTAAATGTCAAAGGACAATTACTTCCTTCGAATACGACTTTGTAACATTTCTTGTGTCTTCTATAGACTCATCATTTGGAAAGATGGTGTCAATAGTGGGACTGATGTAATCATAAGAAACAGTATTGGAAATTAATTAATCTTCTTTCAGAAAATAAACCTTTGGGTTCAAAGTGAATCTTTAGAAGGAAAATAACAATTGATGGAACTGTTGAAAAATATAAAGCTAGACTTTGTGTTAAAGGTTGTATACAATAACAAGGTTTTGATCTTGTCTGTATATATACTCGTTAGTAATTATGATTACATCCATTCGAATATTAAAATTATTAGTTGTGGTATATAAACTCTAAATTCATCAAATGAATGTGAAAGGAACTTTTTTAAATGTAGAATTGGACGAAGAAATTTACATGGAATAACCCAGGATTTTGTGGTTCCTGGTAAATAAAAGAAAGTGTGAGAACTTGGTAAGTCACATTATGAACTAAGACAAGCACCCAAATAATTACATAAGAAGTTTGACCAAACCATGTTGGCAAATGGATTTAAGAATGATGGATCTGATAAATGTGTTCACATTAAAATCATCAAGTCATTGTTTGTTTGTATATTTGTAATATGTAGATCATTAATAGAGATGCTAATGACATAAATACTTATAAATGTATGCTAGAAAGCATGTTTGGAATGAAAAATGTTGGAGTTGCTGATGCAATCTTAGATATAAGAATCCTTAGAAATCCATAATGTTTAGCATTTTCACTGTCTCATTGCATTTAAAAGCTAATTGACTAGTTTAAATATTTGGATGTCAATATTGTCAAATGTCCAATAAATGTGAGTTGTGCATTTCAAAAGAGTGAAAGCAAAAGTGACTAACAACTGGATTGTGCTAGAGTATTGGGAAGTATGATGTATATCATGAAGTGTCTACGACCAGATATAGCATTTTCTATTATTAATTGAGTTGTTTCACAAGTAATCCCAAATAAACTCATTATATGGCAATAAAAAGAGTTTTGGATTATTTAATATAATACTTAAAACTATGCCTTGCTTTATAACAATATCCTGCAGTATTGAAAGGATATAATGATTCAAATTGGATCATCAGACAAATGAAGTAAAATGCACGAGCGGATATGTATTTACTCTTGGTAGAGGAGCAGTTTCTTGGAAATATTTCAAAAATGAAACATGTATCTCTAGCTCTACAATGATGTCTGAGCTAGGATGTCTAGATAAAGTCGGTGAATAAGTTGAAAGACTCCGAAATTTTTTCATAAATATACTATTTTGGCCGAAACCATTGGCATTATTATGCCTACAATTTGATAGTCAAGATGCAATATGTAGGACATGTAGCAATGACGTATAATGGAAAGTCTCGTCATATATAACATAGACATGATACCGTTAGAATACTACTCTCTAGTTGAATTATCTGAATGGACTTTGTAAAGTACAAAGATAGTGTTTCGGGTCCACTTACAAAAAGGCCTAAGTAGAGAGAAAGTTGAAAGATAAGGGAATGGATTTATGGCTTATGACAAGTCATCATGGCGATAACTCTATCAACAAGACTGGAGATTCCAAGAGGTAGATTGAATGAGAAAAACAAAGTTGTGAATGATGGTTAGAAATTTTCAACAAACTCAATCAATTCTCATGATGAATACAATGCTCAACGACAAGGATACAACACTAAGGCTTGTTAATGAATTAATAAAGCTTAATGATGTTAATGATTTGGTGAGTATCGCAGATTTGACCAAATAAAGAATCTATGCGATAACAAGGTTAGGAATCACCTATATGAGTGTGAAGTGTAATCCGCTTCAAAGAATATGATTGTCAAATGTCCATCTCTCTATACACTCATGAAACTAGGAGATGTTCATGGCTAAAACAAACATAACCATAAGAACCATAAATGGTAAAGGGTTAATTGTGTGACATATGGTTGTCTAAGTATACAAAAAATCTCTACGATTCAAAGATATTACATCTACCGATTGACCGAGCCTATCTGACATATGTTCACTATGATAAGTCCAAGGGGAAACCTACTTATCAAGATGTAATTAATTCTTGCTTCAAAAGTACACATACTTGTCCGTTTCTTTCTCTTGGATTCATTCCCCGTTCATGCATGGGTTTGTTGGGTTTTGAAAGGTGTGAATATAAAATGAAGAGTTTTGACTTTTATAAAGAGTTCTGACTTTTATGAAAAGTTACGACTTTTATGAAAAGTTGTGAATTTTATGAGAAGTGTGAATTTTATGGAAAGTTGTGAGTTTTATAAAACGTGACAACCTTTTCGAAAGATTGTGCTTATTCCAAGGGTTTGTCACCTTTCCGATAATGCACAGTAAGAACCTTTTAGCCCTACCCTTTGTATTCTATAAATTGAGAGATTTTCTCTTATTTTAAATATAGAATTTATAGACTTCTTCTTGTACTACTAAATCTAGTATTCTAAGTGTACTTATTGCCATTGAGTGGCTCGCTAACACAAGCTTTTTGGGTATTAATACACTGGTTATTGAGATCATTCTACCCTGGAAGGACATAATCCAAATCAAACTTCAAATACTAGAGGGGAATAATTTCCTTTAGGGGACACTTTACATTCAGTGCACTTGATCTTCTTTCTGTTTTTCCAGATTCTTTTATGTGTTACAAATTTAAGATTTTTGAATTAATTTCATTTCTTCTATTCTTTTGTTTTTCACTGGTTCAATAAACTTTGGTAACTTTGTGTTTATGCAAAGTTTGTTGGAAAGATTCTTTCTTTATGAAAAATATTTCGTATACTTTTTCTAATTTGTTTCTGATTCTAGTTTCGGTATTAGTTTTAATTTTCTAGTTCTGAGAATGTTCTTAAACTTAGTTGTCTTACAAAGTTCTTCAAAGTTTGTTCCAAGTATGTTAGGAGTAGAAGATGAACATTCTAAAGTTCACCCAACTCTCTAAGTGTAAGTTCTTATTTGGAATATTCACTATTGTGAATATCGGGTTAAGAAATGTTATACTATTAGGGGATATGGAGATCTCCAAACTAATGACCTATGCTCAGAAGGTTATATAAGCTCAAGGATTTCACGACCTAAGGGTACAACCTATCTGGTACATAGTGTATAGAACCCTGAAAGACTCCATACAAGCCACTTAGCATATCATAAAATAAGTAATAAAACAATATGAATAAAATGCATTTCAAGTGTTAAATTTTCTTCATAAAATCAAAAGTGAAAGTCAAGAATCTAAGTCTCAAGATAACTATCTATTACAATAGTCCGAATCAAAAGGGACGCAACCCATATAAAATTGTTTAAAAGGAAATAAAAGAAAAGAAACTACAAGTGAAAAAACATCTATCCTGGAATCATAAGGACTTACCATAAGGTAGGAGAAATGAGTGACTTCCAAGATTAGCCGAATTGGTGAACATCTATAGAATCAGATTATACACTTGGGAAAAATTTAGGAGAAATAGGTCTTAGTAAAAAAATGCACACATTCCATTTGAAAGTATGCAAAGACATTGGAAAAACGTAAGTCATAAACATAGTCCATACATAGATCGTCCTGACATAAGAGAAACATTTCATTACTACCCTCAAAGTATACTTGTGAAATGTATGGATAAGACCCTATAAATCTCACCTATACTTAGTAAACTCCTTAGGACATCATTCATATTCTTGTTCTTAATGTGTGGTAAGTAAGTCATAATTGACATGAGAACATGTGAGCTTATCATGGAGTCTGGTGACTCCCTCATCTATAAGGGTTTTCCTACTTACCTACGGTAGAACCACACTCGTAGCTTTAGGTGGATCCACTAGCTAATTACCTATGAGGGGACATAGTTTATGGGATAAGGAGATTACTATTAGAAACCCGAACTCAACTTTCGTAGAAAGCTTCTATATCATGAGACATACTTTGGGAACACGGGTTCGACTAACGTACAAGGAACCCATTATAAAGACAGACTTTACTATCACAGAAGCTTTCATCTAGTATTGAATATCCGCTTGGTGCTAAATATTAATCGCACGGAGTTCATAATAAGTCTTACTTAACTCATATTTATCGAAGAATATCTTAACACCTATCCAACATAAGTCATAAAATAACTATTAGATTTAATTAGGTTAGAGTAGTCTTTCAACCTTATAATCTTCATATTATGAGAAACCTTCCACATCATATCATAACCATACATAGGAGTGTGTGTTTGAGAATGAACTTTTAACAACACAACAACAACATCATCATGATCATTAACAATTTACTCTCAAAGTGTTATTAAAACATATACAAAATTCTTTCAAACATGCATAATCACATAATTGGCCCTTACATAGCTCAAAAGTTACTTTCAATAAACATATCTAAAAGATTATCATTATACATGGATTTAGATTATAATTCAAGTGATTAAGAATTAATTCATGCATCATTTTTATAAAAACCTTTATCCATCAATAATTACAAACATTACATGATCACAATTGGGAAAATAGGGATTTAATTGGTTCTTGACATAATTCATCTTATAAACCATACTAAATCATCAATTTATACACAATATATCATAATTCAATCATTATAATTGAATTTGAAAGGATCCCATAAGATTGGAATCAAACCCTAGCTTTTGGGATTTCTATCTATGAAATTAGGGTATTGAAAGGAGTCCATGGATGAAAATTATTGATAGATGAAGCTATAACATACCTTAGTAGTGAATTAATATGAAATTTATGAGTAAAACCTTGTTCTTGAAACCCTAGCTCTAACTTTATTCTTTTTCCTTCATTGAGTTCTTAGAGAGAGATTTATTTGGAGAAGATTAACTACTTTTTTAATTTAGAAATAATGAGTTGGTTTAATTAGTTTAGGGGTATAAAACATTTTATAGGTGTTCTAATTTAGAGTAAAATGATGTCCCTTAATATTAATTAAAAATGGAAAAATCCAAAGTGCCCCTAACTAACTCTTCAAATCAGTTTGTAGGTCATCACCTACAATACCATAACTACGGTCCGTTGATGGATCCATGTGGTGTGCTGGTGAATAGTGGGTTGGTGTCTGTGGATTGATTTTTGGGATACTGACCCACAACCTCTCATCAATGGGATGTGGACCCCTACGGGGCGTGGATCATGTCTGTGGGTTACTGTTTTGGGAAGTTTCTAGGGTCATTCAAAAAGGGATCCTAGTTTGTCCTTGAGTATTCGTACCCTGACTTTCTAATAGGAAATGTTTTATTTTAGGTTCGGGGAATTATATCTAGGACTCTAGACCTCATGTAAATCAACATAGATGGTTTTTGGGTGTTACAATATCTCCCCCTTGAGATTATTCAGCCCCGAATGACGATCTACACACCTTTCAAAATAGAAAAGCTCAAGACGAGCAGACTATCATGCATGCAACACCAAAATAATGTTCAAATCAAACAAGGATACATCAACTCCAGTTCAAATATACCCAAATAGGTTCAATGCATCACAATGGAGTAGGAACTACATCTAACAATCCATTATGCATGCCATTCAACAATTTCTCATATTCATAGGAGGAACTATCTTCTTCAACCTAAAAGCATGATTAACACAATCTCATGGAGCAATTATGCAATTTACTGTCAAAAAGCATAAACACACCGTGTTCAATATTTCATCTCATGAATCAGATATGCAACTCTTACTCAATGCACAACAACATGAGAACATAAATCATAAGAACTAATTTCTCACTAAACATAGATTCATGAACATGCATAACATAGGGAAATCATGGAAAACACATATAACACACATGACTCCCAAAATAAGGAAAATTGAAGAGGCACTACTTACCTCAAGCTAAAGTAGGAGTAGAAGAAAAAAGATAAGGATAATGGGATTCCATATTGGCCTTGGCCTCCTAAGTATAACCCTCAACTAAATGATTCCTCCACAAAACTTTCACGGTAGCTACTTCCTTGTATCTAAATATCTTAACTTGCCTTTCTGAATTTTCTACCAGAACTTTCTTATATTAAAGACTTTCATCACACCCTAACCCTTATCAGGAAACTATGGATACCGGATCTCCAAAACACTTCTTTAATATGGAGATAAAAAACAAGATGCAACGAAGCCAACTCACTTGGAAAATCTAACTGATATGAGAACTTATCAATACACCTCAAATTTTGGTATGGGCCTACATACCGGGGAGTAAGCTTCCCTTTCTTGCAAAATCTGATTACACCCTTCATGAACGATATTTTCAAGTAAACCCAATCATTAACCTTAAATTCTAGGTACCTTCTCCTCACACAAACATAAGACTTTTTCTGACTTTAAGACATTTTCAATCTTTCTCTAATGAGTCTAATGTTCTCAATGACCTCTAAAACAAACTCGATCCCTATCAAAGTCCATTCTCCCACTTCAAACAAACCTACAGGATATCTATACCTCCTAAAATATAAGGCCTCAATTTGAGTCATATCGATACTTGAGTGATAGCTATTACTTTAGGCAAACTCTGCCAAAGCAAAATGGTCATCCCAATTACCCTTAAAGACAATCACAAATGCCCTTAACATATCTTCCGACTAAACCAAACTAAGCTTAACGTTGGTTCCAAGATCCTTTTGAAAGGATCTCCAAAAGTAAGAGGTGAAATGAGGGACACGATGGGATATAATGGATAAAGTCAGTCCATGCAACTTCACCATTTCTCCTATATATAACTTCGCATAGTCCACCACCAAATATGAAACCTTTACGGGAATAAAATAATCCTATCTTGTCATCCAATCTACAATAACCTAAATAGAGTGTGTTACCTCTGGGTTCGGGGAAAACCAACAATACAGTCCATATTTACTTATTCCCACATTCAAGTAGGAATATTTATGCTCTGGGATAACCCTCTTGGTTTTTGATGCTCCACCTTAACTTGTTGAGATTTAGTACACTTAGCCACAAACTCAGCGATTTCTTTCATCATCACATTTCACTAATAGACTTCTCATAAATCATGGTACGTCTTGGTGGCTCCCGGGTGAAAAGAGTACTTAGGACTATGAGCTTCTGACAAGATTAGGTGCCTTAAGTCATCCACATCTGGAACATATAAACAACCTTAATTTCTAAGTACAATATCTCCCCCCTTGAAAGAAAGCTTTGACATATTTCTTAAGTATTGCCTCTTTCAATTAAACAAAAATAGGATCAAGGTCTTTCTTAGATTTCACATTTCCACAAAGTATTATTTGAACCTTTTGGGAACAATAACAGCACCCTTTGTTGAAACTACTAATTGAACACCTAACTGGGCCAACTAATTAGTTAGGATTTAGACTCATGTAGGGATTTATTTTAGCATATTCATTGTCTTCAAATGCAAAGTTTGTGTCAAATACTAATGTAAATCCTTGAGTTTCAGGTATTTTGACTTAAGAACAAAGCATGGACACTATCGAGGAAAAAGTAACAACGCAGACAAAAGAAGAAAGAACGGAAGGACTGAGGATCGCCTAAACCATTGGGTGAGTCGTCGAATATCCTTGAACTCACCTAATATTTCAGTGTTCTAAGACTGTAAGGATAAATTCAAGTAGGCAATAGGAAAGAGTAGTCGGTGAGTCATTGAATAATTTCGCGATGAAAGCCCTTACCTCCCAAAGTTACATAACTCAGAGATGTTGAAGGCCAAAGCAGAAAGATAATAAAATTCACCAAAGGGTGGATCACCGAGTTGATCGGTGCTTCCAAATTATTACGCCAAATGACCCTTCCCAGTATAATTTTGAACATCAATAAATATGTTTTCTAAATTCTTAGTTTACTATCCAGATATTGAGACATCTAGATATTTTAGTATTCAAATACAGAGTATTTAATTTAGTTGTGAACATTGTCTTATCTTTTCCCTTAGGTTTTTAATATTTCTTATTCCATGAAATTGGAAGTTGGTGTTGAAGATTCTTCATTATAGATCTATGTAAAGATAATATCAATCATACCTAGTTGAAGGAAGCCCCAGTTGGTATCAATTACTTGTTTTTTACTATGTCTAGCTATAACCCAATTCCTGGGGTGTGATTATATGATTATGGGTTGATATAACTGCTAGTTGGTTCTGATTAATAGTTTATTTGCTATGTAAAAGTGATTTTGTTTAGTAGTTCTAGTTAAATTGAATGGGTTGTAGTTGCAAATGCAATATTAGCTTTGTGTTTTGGTCTTTCGAGAGAGAGTGGTTTTGAAACCAAAACTAGTTAATCGAGTGTCTATGGGTAGTGGGTTGTCTTGGGTTCAGCTTGGGAAAGTGAATCTTAAACCCTCTTCCATACATTTAGCTCGACAGAGTGAATGGACTAAAGTGAAGGTTGGGCTTCATTTGGGCTTATAAGTGTTTGAGAGAAACCAATTTTATTCAGGATAAATGTCTAGAGAGAGAGTTTACCCCTACTAAAGTCTATGTTTATCACTAATACACAACTTTTTACTAGTAATAGTAATTACCTGGTTTTTTTCTTAATCCATAATACTAACGAATCCCAAGAATCTTGTCTCCATATTCGTATTATAGTGTACTTTCAGTTTTATTCGATAATGGACTACAAACTCCCCTTTTTGATATATGACACGTGTGTCTCCCTTTAATTTTATATATTTTCACTCGTACATGTTGTTAGCTATGACTAATTTGATCTGACTCGTACTTGAATGTTAATTCTCAAAACTATTTCTTGTGGGAACAATCGCAACCCTTGGTTGGGTTATTATTTAACAAATTAGCGTTCCCACATTAATTAGAAGTAGCATCCTAATACGTCAAATCAAAATGGTGTCGCTGCAGGCGAGTGATGTTATTTGAGAACTTTTAGTTAAGTTGAATTTTGTTCTCATTAGTTTTAGTGATACTTAGTTACTTTTTAGTCTTGATTTTATTGGTTGTGTGATGAAATAGGAAACATAAGTGTGAACAACATTGTTGAAAGCTAGGCGGGATATCAAACGGGTAGTTCTCTTCATTAGGACAACATCCATGATATAAACAGTGCTTATAACCCTGCTCAAATGGTTGACATGGATGCCATGTGCATCCAACAAGCTTGTGGGAATGCAATATTTTAGTTTACCAGCAGGATCGTACATCTCTTACAATCAAGAGACCTCTATATTGGGCTGAAACATGAAAGATTCACACTAGCATATAAGGTTTTTGGCAAAGGTGTGCAGTCCTTTGTCATTCCAAAATGTGTCACTTTGACAGGGCAGGTTAACAAGTGGTAGGCTGAGTTATCAAAAAATGACATCATTCCATGGAAGGATTTGGTTAACGCATTCAACACGAGATTTTTTCCTCCATCAAAGATGACAAATCTTAGAAATTACATTTAAGGTTTCAAGCAAAGGGAAGGCGAGCCAATCCATGAAGCATGAATAAGATTTAAGAAACTCTTGCTTAAATGTCCAACTCGTGGGTTGCCAAGTGAGTTACTACTCCAACACTTCAAATGGAGTCTTGATTTGGTTGATAAAGGGGTAGCTTATCAATGGCCCGAAGGGAATAATGTCATAATCATTTGAGGTGGTCTCATTTATTCTTGATGACATGACCAAATTAAATCAAACATGGTACACCCAAGAAGACCAAGTCTCTCCACTTTGTTTTACCATGACACAAGAGCAACTTAACAAAAAGAGAGAGAGACTGAAACATTAAGAAGATACTAATTCAAATGGATTCATGTCAAAAGCATATGAAGGAGACATGTGGAGTATTTAAAGTTGAGGAGGGTTCTTCTTCCGGTGACTCGAAGCTGGGAGAGAATCAAGGTTGGCACTTTAGGAGATACGATGAGGGATTCCACCCCCGCTATTCTCAAAGTGATAGAAAATATAGCTTGTAAATATCAAAAAGGAGAAGAGAAAAGTTCATACTGGTGAAGAGAGGAAGACTATGAAGAGAATCATAAGCATTCAAGTGGGAGCCCAAGAACGATAGGAAGTGAGAGTAGCCCTTGAGTTAATGACCTGCTATCAAGCTTCCTTGATAAGTTAGAGGGTTCCGATAACATGCTAAAGGGAATGAATAATGATTTCTCATTGTTGAATAATAAATTAAACTCACACGCAGATGCGATCAGAACACTTAAATGACATTAAAGTCTACTTGTAGAACAATTAGAACAAAAAATGGCAACAAAAGATGATGGAAGACAATTGGTTGTGGTTATTCGTAGAGAAAAAATAGATATAAAGAATATTTTGGGAAATGAAGGAAATCAGGATCATGAATAATATAAAAGTGTATAGGAAGAAGCGACACAAAAAGAAATTGAGAAACAAATTACAACCCCAAAATTTATACAACCTTTTCCCAAAATATCACCTCCATCCACTTAACGTCTTAAGAAAAAGAACGCCAACGAAAAGTTCAAGAAGTTTATATCAGTGTTAAAGTCTTTATCTATCAACCTTTCACTTATTCAAGTATTATTAGAAAAGTTGGGTTATTCCAAGTTCGTGAATGAGTTGGTTACTAAGAAAAGGGTCTTGGATTTCGAGACTATTGAGTTTTCTAATAATTTTAGTATGATACATGACAAATGAGGTTATTAAGAAGAGAGATAATCTCAGAGCATTCATCATTCGTTGCACCACTTGCATGCTTCAAATCTCTAAAGCCCTTATAAGATTTAGGAGTAAGTATCAACTTGATATCGTACGCCATTTAAAAAAAACAGAGGTTGGGGGAGCCAAAAGACACATTAATGAGACTTTTGATGTCTGACCGGTCAATAAAACATCTTATGGGGATATTGTCCAACATCATGGTAAAGGTTGATCCATTTATCTTTCCGACGGAATTTGTCATTTTCGATTGTGAAATAGATATTGAGATTATAATTATTTTGGGAAGATCATTTTTATCAATATGAACAACTTTGGTAAATGTTCAGAGTGGAGATTGGAGTTTCTAGGAAAATGAAGATGAATTTACCTTCAACGTGTGTAAATCTATGAAAAATACTAGTGTATTCATGTTACCTCAACAAATGATGTTATTAATGAGGCAGTGTCTAGTGAGAGCCATTTGATATGTATGAGTGAATCGCTTAAAGTTGTACTTGCTAACTGTGAATAAACTGACATTCAAGGTTATGAAGAGGCAGTGGCAGCTCTATCAAGATTAGAGGGTGTATTTTAAGATTCCATTGAAGTTGGATATTGATTAAAGAACTAAGAAAATCCCCCCTCTAAGCCATCAGCTAAAGAAACCACTAAGACTATAGCTATAAGTGCTTTATTCCCATCTTCATTATGCCTTCTTGGGAACGAACAACACATTGCATGTGATTCTTGCAGCCAATTTTCTAAATTTGGATGTTGAATTGTTCCTTGAAGTGTCGCAAAAGTATATAAAAGCTAAAGGGTGGACTATCACTGTCAGAGTGGGTATCCCTCCTGATAATTGCACCCATAAATTCAGCTCAATAGTGATTGCATGACAAGTGTTGAAAACCAAAGGAGATCAAACCCAACAAATCAAGAGGTGGCGAATAAGGAAATCATCAGGTGGTTAGATGCAGGCGTGATCAACCCTAATGCGGATAGAAAGTAGGTAAGCTTGGTACAATGTGTGTCAAAAAAAAGGTATCACGATCATACCAAATGAAAAAGAAGAACTTGAATCTATGAAATCTGTGATTGAGTGAAGAGTTTGCATGGATTATCGGAAGCTAAATTCATGGACAGAAAAATATCACAAAGATATACCCTTTATGGATCATTTGCTTAATCTATCGTGGTATTGTTTCTTAGATGGGTATTCAGGGTGTAACCAAATCACTATTACCCCAAAACATCAAGAGAGAACAACATTTACATGCATATATGGTACTTTTGCCTTCAAGCAGATGTCATTTGGGTTATTTAATTCCCCTTCCACATTTCAGCGCTGCATGTTATCCGTATATGCCAACATGGTAGAAGATTTGATGGAAGTATTTATTGATGACTTCTCAGTTGTGGGTGACACTTTTGAGGTATGTTTAGAACACTTAAGCCAAGCCCTCCAAATACGTGTGGAAATGAATTTGGTCTTCAATTGGGAAAAATTTCACTTCATTGTTAAATGAGTTTTAGTGCTTGGGCATAAAGTCTCGCAAAAAGGGTTGGAGGTTGACACAACAAAGATTGAAGTGATTAAGAAATTGCCAACTCCAATTTCTGTTAAAGAAGTTTGTAGTTTATTCTGGTGTGTCGGTTTCTATCGGAGGTTCATCAAAGACTTTTTCAAGATTTTATATCCTTTAATGAAAACTCCTAGAGTAGTAGGTGAAGTTCAACTTTAATGACGCTTGCATGATAGCTTTCAAGTGCTTGAAAGATAAATTTGTGTGAACCCTAATCATCATCAACCCTTACTGGTCAAAATCTTTAGAAGTAATTTGTGATGCAAGTGGTACGCAATAGGTGTTTTGTTGGGGGAAATACGCAATAAGTTGTTCCATCCCATCTACTATGCAAGAAAAACATAGGATAGTGCTCAATGTAACTATACAGTTACCAAACAAGAGTAACTTGCGGTAGTATGTGCTTTCGAAAATATTTTGAGCATACTTATTTAGTATTAAAGTGATTGTCCACACTGATCATGATGCACTGCGTTACCTGATGGAAAAGAAGGATGCCAAGATGCTATTAATAAGTTGGGTGCTATTGTTGCAACAAATTGACTCTGAGCTCAAAGATTGAAATGGTTGTGAAAAACACGTAGTCGACCACATATCGAGGTTAGAAGGCTAAGAGAATGATGAATCGGAAATATACATTAATTATGTTTTTCTCAACGAATATGGTTTTATGGTAACTCTCAAACAACCTCCTTGGTATGTTGATTTCACCAATTATATAGTGTGTAGGATAATGCAACATGAACTGAACTTCTACCAACAAAAGAAGTTCTTATTCGATGTTAAAAAGTACATGTTGGATGAACCATATTTGTTTCAGAAGTACGCAGACCACATCATTACACGTTTTTTTCAAAAGAATAAGTGATAGACATTCTCCACGGTTGGCATACCTCACCGGTGGGGGGTCATTATAGCGGTGTATGCACCGCAGCAAAAGTTCTCCAAAGTGGATATTATCGGTCATCCCTCTACAAGGACACACACGAATTTATGAAAAGATGCGCTCACTACAAAAATCAAGGTGGGGTGTCCCAAAGACATGAATTACCCTTACTCTTATGTTATTACTTGAACTATTTGATGTTTGGGGAACTGATTTCATGGGACCGTTTGTGAGCTCGTTTAGTAACAAGTGTATCTTGGTAGTCGTAGATTTTGTTTCTTAATGAGTGGAAGCTTTTGGACTGCCAAACAATCAAGGAAAAAGTGTGTGTCAATTCCTGAAATGCTACTTTTTGTCTAGATTTGGCGCGCCTCAGGCTATCATTAGTGATGGTGCTTCCTACATTTGAAATAAATTGTTCTCAGCTGCATTGAGTAAGTATGGGATAAAAAACAAGGTGAAAACTCCATATCAACCCAAAAGGAGAGGTCGAGTTGATGTATTAAACCTGGATATCAAGAGCATATTAGCCAAGACAGTGAATGTCAATAGGACTGATTAGTTTCAAAAACTTGATAACGCACTATGGGCATATTGTAACGCATACAAAACTTCAATTTGAATGTCTCTTTATCATCTAGTTCTTGGGAAGTCTTGTCATTTACCAATCGAATTGGAGCACAAAGAAATGTGGGAATTGAAAACTCTGAACTTAGACTACACAAAAAACTCAAAAGAGAAACTAGAACAGTTGAACGAGTTTGAGGAATTCAGGATTAAAGAATACGAAAATTTAGTGCTCTATAAGGAAAATATGAAAATGTGGAATGCTACTAAAATACTTAAGAGGGAGTTCAAAATAGGAGATTGGGTGATACTATATAACTCCAAACTAAGGCTTTTTTACTATAAATCTCATGTCCAAGTGGCCAAGACCATTTAGACTGACACGAGTGTTCACTAATGGTCCCATCAAAGTCGAGGGGCAACAAGGACCTGTATTTAAAGTGAATGGGAAATGTTTGAAAGCATATTTTGGCGAGTGCCAAGAGATATCCCTGATAGTGAAGGTGTATTTGGATGATGCTTGAAAGCACTTCCACGTCGAGCCATGACGTTAAATAAGGCGATTCTTGGGATTCAACCCATGTCTTAGTGTTTATAAAAATGTGTGATTTTATGTTGTAGGAGAAGGATAAATATAAATATGTTTTTTGTAAATCACCAAGTTTATTGTGAAGGTGTTGAAATTCACCGAATAATTAAAAAGGAGAGGGCAAAGTTCTAGAATATTCATTGATAGACCTCTATCATTAATTGAATTATCAATTTGTTCGAAGATCTGCTATAGCATTGTCGATTGACATCTTGTTGAAAGGTTATGCACTAGAATTATAGGTGAACAACCCCCTTGTTTGGCGTGTCGCCAAGGTATTCAGCATACCCGACCTACATCGCTATTAGACTCAAGACAATGTGACATTGAAGTATGTATACATTGGAAATCACAAGAAATTATTAGTGAAGCGCAGACCATATTGGTGATCTCAATAAAACCTATCGTTCGGACCCTCATGATAGCTTGAGATCCTATAAAATTCGGTGAGTTAAGTGTCTACTCAATGTATCACAGAGTGTGTTGGCGAGTGTGACTAAAATCGTCGCCTAAGTAAGAAGTGGACGAGTTTAAGGACAAAGGTTTAAATTTCTAATACTTCACGTTCCTTATTTTTAATCTTCGTAAACTCACATCCATACTCTACTATCCATATTTTCATATTTCTCTAGTATTTCAGTCATTGATTTGTGCATGGATTTGTACTTTTTGCTTCCTAGAATTTCAGTCTATCTTATTCTCATAAAAGGTTTGTCTTTCGAACCACGAGTTCATATTTCTAGCCTTAGACAAATTTGCAAATGATTATATCGTGTTTATGTATGTTGAACCTCTCTAGTCTTATTCGTTTTATATGCGACTTTGATAATTCAAAACTCTTCCCTATATTTTTTTACTGTTGAATTCTTTTCTTTTTCTTAGTTGATCTGAATTATATTTTGCAGGGTTGAATTCGATATGTTAGTTGAAAAGAAGGCACATTGGGTCATTTGGTGAGCTGGGTCGAGCTCGCTGAACCACTTGTGTGGCTCATCGAAGTTCCACACCTCGGCTTTAAATTCAAGTCTTATGTGAATTGTATTTTTTAACTTCCAATGAGAAGCGTGCGCTTACCAAAAGATATCAACGATTCACTGAAAGGTCTTGTCATAACCTTCTTGTCAAAACTTTTAGAGCCATTTTATTCAATGAGTTCGATGTAGCTTGCCAAAGAGATCTGTTATCTCGCCAAAATGGTTCGAAGAGTCTATCTGAAATACTTTGGTGTGGATATTTCAATGTTTTTTTAGAGGTTTTGCTGTCATGGATAGACCAAAAGTCATTGAGAGAATCATACTAGCCGAAGATAATTATAAGGGTACTTCGATAAATGAGGACGCAACCACATCAAAAGGAAAAACTATGAAAATTCACACAACTGGCGGGAAAGACAAGCGCAAAAGGACCAGTTCAATAAGAAGGCTACTCCCCAAGACCCTAAGATTCCATCTTAGGCCCGAGGATTTTGTGCAGATGTGCATGTCTTTTTGGCGGACTCACACTTGGCAGCCCCTGGTGGATCAGGAAATATTGTTCCTCCTCAGGTGAGTCCGGGCACTGATGCCCATATCTAGCTTGATACTTCGGGTACTGAGGCCCGTGATCCTACTAATGCACTGGGCATTGATGCCCAGGCAGATGGAGAAAATGTGTATACAAAATTTGTTTTTATCTCTCTTTTTTTCTTTCTTTGTTTTACCTTTCTAATATTTGTTATATTCATTTAAGGACAAATGATTCTTTGTGGTGGGGTGAGGCCTACCATTTGTGCAAATATTGGTTTTATGTATATTTGGGTTGTATGTTTTATCTTGATTTTTCAATTGCACTGTGTGGATTATTGAGCTTGTGGCTCATTTTTTTAATTTGCAAATGATTTTAACCCTTCCAAAAATTTTACCATCTCTCACTTTTTATGAGTATGGTAGTTTTCTTGCAAATTTTAGTATCGATTTCAATCAATACCAATTTTGAATAGTGCTATCAATCGAACAAATAAGAATGAGCATCTAAGATGATGCCAAATGAAATTGCATAGAAAATATGTGAACTCTTTGCATCTCGTTACGACTAGCCAAGTATCGAATAGAGTCTCTTGCAATGAACAGTGCACACTACAAAAAGTGTGGATTCTTTGTTAACTTTAGTGTCAATACTTAGTGTGATGAGTTTACTGTGAACCATACATGATGACAGTTAGAATTTTCCCTATTAGTCCGGTTGACTTCGTGATGTGAATCTCTTGATATGATCTTAGGAAACTTTGAATAGTGTGAGACGATTTTACGTGTACCTCTTTTGTGGCCTACCTTGTGAGTGTGTGAACTCCAGTTGAGCACCCCTTGATCCTTAACCTTTTCTTGGAAGAAACATAATGGAACTATAACCTTTCTCAATCCATTACCGATAATCCATATGATGTTATGGTTAGTTTTAATCGCCAACTTAGGCCAAAATATTAAGTTGGGGTATGGTGAAAGGAGAATATACATCAAGAAGTGCAAGAAAGTCCCATTTACCTAAGACATTGAGAAAAATGGAACCCCTCCATTCAAAATAAGAAGAAAAAAAATAAAATGAAAAAGTTTGGAATAAAGTTGAAAAAATGAAAAGAAAATGGGGTTTCAAAGTACTTGAAAAGGGAATGCTAGGGTAACTTATGAGCATTAACGAAATTGAGAAGAAAAGGAAAGAAAGTGGTGTTCACATCACATTTAATGAGGACGAAAGTAACTGAGCCTAAATTACCATACCTTTACACTCAACCCTATTACAAGCCTTAAAAAGACCTTTGTGATCCTTAGAGAGCTGAAACAATGGTTGATCGGAAAATACGAGCAAACATATGGGTGAAATCATGCATTCTGTTCATCTTTGTGAGTGTGCGCATTTAAATTGATTCCGAAGCTTTAAGATTGTTAATCATTGTGTGTGAATATTGAATCATTCTTTGTGTGAGGGAATTTGTACATTTTTGTTGAGCTTGAACTAACATTTGAGCAGGTATAGTGAGCTTGAAATTCTTCAATATTGGTGAGTCACAACTTGAATCTTTAGGTACACAATTGATCCTTAAATGAGTAGGTTGAGTCTTTTTGTATGCATTCATGATATATTCTTTTATAGCATTGTTTTAGACATCCATTTTGAACTGATAAACTTTAGTTTTACTTGAGGACAAACAAATGTATAAGTTGGGGGTGTTGATGAGTCTACAATATGGACGCACGTAAGGCTTTATATTAAAAATTTAGTGTCGTAAAATGCATTTTTTTAACAATAACTGAATCCTTGAGTTTGAGGTATTTGGACTTACAGACAAAGCAGGGCCATTCTCGAGCAAAAAGGAATAATGCAGCTAAAAGAATGAAGACTTAAAGGCTTGAGGATCGCCAAACCATTGGGCGAGTCGTCGAATGGCCTTGATCTCGCCTACTGTTCCAGTGTGCCAAGCCCTGAAGAAAAATTCAAGTAGACGATAGAAACGAGCAGTGAGGGATTCGCCAGACAATTTCACGATGAAAAGCCTTATCGCCCAAAGTTACAGAACTCACAGATGGTGAAGGCCAAAGTAGAAAGGCGATAAAATTAACCAAAGGGAAGATCGTCGAGTTGATCGGTGATCCCGACTTATTGTGCTGAATGATCCTTTGCAGCATAATTATTTACAACTATAAATAATTTTTAAATTCTTAGTTTACTATCAAGAAGTTGAGACATCTAGATAGTTTAGCGTTCATATAGAGAGTATTTAATTTAGCTGTAAACATTTTCTTAAAATTTTCCTTAACTTTTGAAGATATGAAGATTTCCAATTCTAAAAAATTTAAAGTGGGTATTAAAGATTCATCGTTATAGATCTATGTAAAAAGAATATTAATCGTACCCAATTAATGAAACACTATTTGGTAACGATTTCTTGCTTTTTACTATGTTTATCTAAAACTCCAATTCTTGGGCATAATTATCTTATTATGAGTTAATATAACTACTGGGAGTTTCTAATTAATAGTTTATTTGTTGTATATAAGTGATTTTGTTTGGTAGTTGTAGTTGAATTTAATGGGTTGTAGTTGCGAATGCAATCTTAGCTCAATGTTTTGGGCTTGCTTGAGAGAGGTTTTGAAACCAAAACTACTGAATTGATGGTATGTGGATAGTCAGTTCTCATGGGTTCAACTGAAGAAAGTGGACCCTAAACCCTCTTCCGCACATTAAGTTTGAGATAGTCAATGGACTAAAGCTAAGGTTGGGCTTCATTTCGGCTTATTGGTGTTCGAGAGAAACCAATTTGATTCAGGGTAAATTGCTCGAGAAAGAATTTACCTATACTAAAGTCTAGCTTAATCTCTAATATAGAACTATTTTCTACTAATTGCAATTACTTTGTTGTTTGTCTTAGCCCATAATCCAATCACATCCCAAAAATTTTGTCTCCATGTTCGTATTTTAGTGTATTTTTGTTTCAATCGATAATTGACTACAAACCCCCTTTTAATATTTGACACTTATGTCACCCTTTAATTTGATATATTTTTTGGTAAATGTTTTAGCTATGACTAATTTGAATTGATTAATACTTGGCTGATAATTCTCAAAACCAGTCCCTGTGGGAACGCTCCTAACCCTTGATTGGGTAATAATATTGAATCATATCATTGGCACTTGAATTGTAAGTAGTGTCCTGATATATCAAATCACCAACCGTTGAACATCCTTAGAAATTATTTTCTTGTCATCATCTATATGTGAAACACTTCCCATAGACAACCTACTAAGAGCATCTGCTACCACATTAGCCTTACGGGACGATAAAGAACAGTCACGCCATAATCCATCAATAATTAAAGCCACTTCTTCGGCGAAGATTCAACTAATTTTCAATGAACTAATATTGTAAACTCTTTTGATCCATAAATACATCAACGTAGACCTCATATATATAGTGTCTCCAAGTCATTAAGGCAAAAACAACCGCTTATTCCAGGTCATAGGGAGGATAATTCTTCTCACATACTCTAAGTTACCTTTAACATAGGTAATAAACTTAGAATTTTTCATAAGGACACATCCCAATCAACCTCAAGAGGCATCAAAATACACCACAAACCATATGTACCTTCTAGTAATGTCAACACTAGAGCGGAAGTAAATCTATGCTTCAACTCTGGGAAACTTTTCTGACAAGCTTCCGACCAAATGAACTTAGCCTTCTTTTGAGTTAAAGTCATCATCGGAGAGGCAATGGAATAAAAACCCTCAAAAATCATATATAATAACCGGCAAAACCCAAAACTCTTCTAATTTTTGATGGATTTAGAGGTTTTGGCCAACTCTTTTGATTGCATCTGTCTTCTAAGGATCAACCTCAATACCCCTACTAGACACAATATGATCGAGGAAAGCTACAGACCTTAACAAAAATTCATAGTTGCTAAAATTTTCCAAAAGTACATGGTCCTTAAGAACTTGCGTTACAATCCTTATATGGTCAGCATGTTCATTCTCAATCCTGGAATAGATCAAAATGTCATCAATGAACACAATCAGAAACATGTCAAATTATTGTCTAAACACTCTGTTAATCTAGTACATAAATTCCACCAAAGCATTAGAAACCTGAACAACATTACCAAAAATCATGATGACCATATGGGAATCTAAAAGCCTTCTTTGGAGTTTCTGCCTCTCGCACCCTTAATTGGTAATAATTCGAAGAAAGATTTATCTAAGAGAAATAACTAGTCCCTTGCAACTGATCAAGCAATTCATCTATCCTTGAAAGGAAATAATTTTTTTCAATGGTCACATTGTTTAATTGACAATAATCAACGCACATACGGAAATACCTATCATTGTTTCTAATGAACAATAATTGGTCAAATAAATCCCTTATCCAAAAAATCTTTTAAAAAATTGTTTAACTTTTTCAGTTCAGTTATGGTCATTCTATTAGGAGGAATTGAGAAAGGTTGTGTATCCAGAATAAGGCCAATGCCAAAATTTATCTCCCACTCGGGAGGAAGGATCATTTGGCAATACATCCAAAAAAATAATTACAACGGGGACCAACTAAAAGGTAGGGGTCTCAGAACCTACATCCCTCACCGTAAAAATATGGTAAATGCAAACCTTAGAGATCATCTTTGTAGACTTTAAACATGACGCAAGCTGACTCCTAGACATGAAATTTCCCCCTTTCCACTCAAAGACATCATCCAGGAACTGAAACTTAATTACCCAATCTCTAAAATCAATCGATGATAACAAGAATGCAACCAATTCATACAAATTATCACATTGAAATCTAACATTTTAATCTCAAACAAATCAGCATGAGTAACATTGGATAGGAAACTGGACATCTTCTATAAACCCTTTTAGCCACCACAGAATTACCAACAAGAGTAAAGACAGAAAAAGGTTCTAACAACACATTAGGGAACATATCAAATCTCATTGCCATATATGGTGTCACAAAAGTCAAAGTAGCATGGGGGTCTAATAACGAATACGAGTCTATATGAAAAACCTTTCAAAAACTGATGACTACATCCAGAGAATTTTCTTGTTCACCTCAACTTTGAAGAGCATAGAAACTATTTTTCTTGGGAGGATTAGATTTTGAAAAACTAAGAGTGCATACAAGCTACTTGAGGTTACATAAGAACCACTATAATTACCTCTTTGAGGTTTAGGGTTGGACACCCTATCTTTGTTGACTCTTGGAGCAGCACTAGAGGAACCTTGGCTGGAAAACCTTTGTTGAAACCTTAGGTCAACCATGTATATCAAATCTAGCATTGGAGAAGTTTCAATCAGCGGTCCTAGCCATTTTCACCTCTCTATTTTTTTTCCTTGGGACTTGACTCCTCAATTTTTTGGACATACTCCATAAGACATGAGATATACATATCATGATATAGAATTGTCGTAGGGGATTATTTTTCAACCATGTTGGACATGGGCGTCAAAAACCTACTTATCCAGTCCCACGAATTTATCACACTGGTTGGATCATAATTGTACAAGTGAGTGACCTTTAAGGCATAATATTTCATACTCATACTTCTGTGATGAAGGTTAATGAACTCTTCCACCTTAGCTTTCCTCAACTCTCGGAGAAATAGCCTATCAAGAAAATCTAACTTAAACAGTTCCCAGTCTATGGGCTTCTCTCTTAATGGCCCACCATCCTTTCATTAATTATACAATACTTGAGCAACACCTTACAAATTGGTAAGAAACTAACTCTGATTTCTTTACCGAAGACACTCCCCATAATAGCAAGTACCATATAAACCCCATCCAAAAGTTCTTAAAGGTTGTCCTCTTTAGAGACATAGAATAACAAAAATGAAACAAACAATAACAGACAACTGTAGAAGGGGTTTGAAACTTCGCTGGAGCATTATGGGTTTCTCCAGAGATGGAGCAACTGTCTGCTGTTTGGAGTTGTATCTCTCCATTGTTGTGTTCACCGGATATTCAGTTAAGGCTCAACCACCTGCAAAACAAAGAAATAGTGAAGGGGAAAAGAAAAATGGAACTGGTGGGTCTTGTTTTCTAGTTGTTGTTGGAATATTTATGTGGGGTTTATGGTTTGTGGTTTGGGCGGTTTTTTGGTCGAGAAAATGGGAAAAGGAAGAGGGGTTTGTGGTTGTTGTTCGTCGCTGTTTGGAGGCAGTGTTATGGTGGTTGACCTACTGGGTTGGCAATTTTTGGAGTTGGTTTTGTATGGTTGTTTTGGTGGTGGGCTTGGTTACGAGAAATTGTTGTTGCGAGCTGGTGTAGCACAAAAAAACATAACGGTTTTTTGGATGGTGGTTGTTCGGAAAAGGGAGAGGGTCGTTTGGGGTTTCCTTTGGAGTTGAATCCTGTGGTCGTTAGGTACCTAATCAGGTAACAAGATCATTGACTAAGCTCTGCTTTGATGGTTCACCGGACAAGATGAAAACACTGAGAAAACCTTGGATTAGAACTATGGAGAAGAAAGTTTGGGTAGTTGCTGGCTTTTTTGAAAAAAAATGGAAAGAGCTTGTTAGGTTTTTTTTTCATTTGGAAATATTCATCCACCATCTCAAATATTGTCCAACACCCATTATTTTTTGACCTAGTAGTGCCCTAAATAGAGTATTGTTATATAATGGGCCTAAATAAAGGACTCAAGATTGAGGCCCAAAAATTATTTGCTGATAAAGTATCTATGTATGAAATATTATGCATATTTAAATAAATTCTTATACTATACTAATTATCAAAATAAATATTAACAAATGTAGGAATTAAATAAATATTAAAAATGTATTGAACGTAATTAATGACATGTAAAAATGCAATTCTAAAATTAACTGATAGAAATCCTAAATTTTGGTAATTAAAGATAGTTATCGATAAAATTATTAAAAATTATAAGAAATTCATTTTGAACTATTAAAGAAATAAATCTTAAAAATCACGAATTCTGAAAATGTTAGACAAAAATTGGGTATCAACAGTTGTTCCTTTCGTTGGATATGATTGGTGAAAGAAATCGTGGACAACGAAAATTGACAAACTCGATTTTGGACAAACACATGACCTTTACATAAAAGTGTGGTGGAAGTCAATCCTGCTTTTGCATAAAAAATATTCAACATTGTGTTGCATCCTCGTTAAAGTAGTCCGCACATGTGGCTTCAGTGAGAATGCATCCTCTTGGATGTTATTGAAAAAATAAAGATAAAACTCATTAGTATGGACAAAGTTAAAATATAAAAAAAGGTAGTATCTCTTGCAATACAATGAATGAAGATGATCCATTGGAAGGACATAATTTATGTCCACCAATAAGATGAATAAAGATGATCCAACTATAGGATATGAATGTAATCTATCGCTAGGATGAATGAAAAAGATGATGATCCATCGGTAGGATTCTGAACGCATGTCTATCGGTAGGACAACAAAAACAGATGATCCATCAATAGGAATTTGAATGCATGTCCATTGGTAGGACGAATGAAAGAGATGATAATCCATCGGTTGTATTTTGAATGTTTGTCCATGGTGGGACAAATGAAAAAGATGATAATCCATCGGTACGATTTTGACTCTATGTCCATTGGTAGGACGAATGAAAAAAGATAATTAATTGGTAGGATTTTGAATGTATGTCCATCGGTAGGATGAATGAAAAAATATAATCCATCGGTAGGATTTTGAATATATGTCCATCGGTAGGATGAATGAAGAAAGATAATCCATCGGTAGGATTTTAAATTGTTGTCCATCGGTAGGACGAATGAAAAAAGATAATCCATGGGTAGGATGTTGACTATGTGTCATAGGTAGGACGAATGCAAAAAGATAATCCATCAGTAGAATTTTAAATACATGTCCATTGATAGGACGAATAAAAAAATGATGATCCATTGGTAGGATTTTGAATATATGTAAAGATAATCCAACGCTAGGACGAATAAAAAGGTGATCCATCGATAGGATACAATTTATGCCCACCGATAGGACGAATAAAAATGATTATTTATCCGTAGGATTTTGAATGTATTTCCATCGATAGGACGAATGAAAAGATTATCCATCAGTAGGATTTTGAATATATGTCCATCGGTAGGATGAAGGAAAATCTTGCGAAGCAAGCCTCCTCCGAATTAAACGTGGACTAGATAGGGTGTACTTCCTTCACCTCTGAATAGATGTGACTTAAATGCAAATATCTTTCAACGCAAGTTTTCACCGACTTGATGATTGAATTTATAGGGTGCACATCCTTCACGTCCGAATAGCTGCGACTTAAATGCAAATATCTTACAAGGCAAGTTTCCACCGACTTGAACGTTCAATTGATAGGTTGCACATCCTTCACCACCGAATAAAGGTGACTTAAAGAAACATATCTTTCAATGCAAGTTTCCACCGACTTGAAATTTGAAAATATAGGGTGTACATCCTTCACCTTCGAACAACGTAAATGCAAATATCTTTCAACACAAGTTTCCACCGACTTGAACGTTTAAAAGATATGGTGCACATCCTTGACCATGGAATAGATGCGGCTTAAATGCAATTGTCCTTTTGGAAAATGAAA
Source organism: Solanum lycopersicum (assembly GCF_036512215.1). NCBI lineage: Eukaryota > Viridiplantae > Streptophyta > Magnoliopsida > Solanales > Solanaceae > Solanum > Solanum lycopersicum. The sequence continues at coordinate 45,908,248 of NC_090809.1, read as the reverse complement.
AAATCATGACCTTTTTGTTAAATAAAAAAATGCAATTTCTCTCTTGGCAAATAAAATACAATGACTTTCTCGGTAAAAAAATGCAATTGCCCTCTTGGCAAATGTAAAAAAAAATTATCCTTTGTGAAAATGGAAAATGTAATGACCTTCTCGGCAATTGAAAAATGCAATGAAAATGCAAATGATGGATGACCCAATGATTTTCCACTGTTACGAGGTGGATGGGTCGTGTGTCTTGAAAATGTTATCATCTCGATGCTTTCATGTGTCCAAAGTGCCTTTCACTTGGCGCAAGTGAGCAATCATCATTTTTGTTTTGAACGCTTTATGTTCTTTGAAACTCATGTTTTATTGAAGATTTGTACGAGGAGCTGCTGGCTCGCCATTAAAATGCTGGAGATTTTCTAGTTGAATTTGAAATTAAAGGGATGATGAATCATTTGAAGTTCAATATCAATATTCTCACGGTAATTGTTGGAATTTTTGAGGTCTTCCTCAAAAAATTTGTCCCGGTTAGAACTTTTGGCAAATCTCAAACTGACCCACAATCTTGACTTGATGGAGGTTGCACCTTTATTGTGAATTTTTTAGATGCTCTCAAAAATTCTGTCCCAATTTGTATTATAAGGAGAAATAAAAACTACACTAGGTATACGACCGAGTCGTCGTGGCGCCTACATATCCTTTTAAGTGAGGAATCAGCTCAAATGTAGTTCCAATCCTATAGATAACGAATACTGCAAAGAACCTGATACAAAATCATCAGTAGAAAAGGCATAATATGAACATTATGAAATAGAAAAAATAATACTCTCTACAATATTCAAAACCTAAAGACAAGATATATATCACATTTTTGGGATGGACAACCCAATGAAGTAAAATAAGACTATCACACATACAAGATTAACCTAATGACACTTTTAATAATGAAGAACTCAAAAAAGAAATTTCTTCTTCTTCTTCTACTTCTTCTTCTTCTTCTTCTTCTTTTTTAAAAAATAAAATAAATGGAAAGACTCTAAAAAAAGGTTTGAAAAATATTAAAGAGTGGATGCTTGCTCACTTTTTTTCGTTATTCTTTTCTTTTTGAAAAATAAAGAATGTGATGAGACAGTCTAATCTTGACAACAATTGGTACAAAAGTTAAGATTACAAGTAAATTTCTCATTCTCTTTTTCTAATTAAGATTGAATTGAAGGTAATTCCTACAACTTTAAGTTGTACCTCAAACATACTTAAGGAACAACAAGATTTGTTCATCTTACATCAAATATAGGTTAAAATTGTACCAATCCTCATGTTTCAAGTTCCCTCACGACAAAGACTGATCCTATTCCACGCATATTTGAAACATTTTATTTTAGAAAAAATTTCAAAGTGCACTCACACTCACAAGAATGTTCAATGAATACAACTGCAATACCATATGTTTTGCCCTTATGTAAATCTTCACTAATGTGAGAACATGTGGAATGAGATCATGTAGGGCATGTCATTAGCTTGTAATGTAGGCTTAAGGATGGATATAATATTTATTTGGGATAAGTGACTTAATTCCTCCTTGAGTGTCACACTAAATATGTACCCTTAATGATTGATACGCCTTTGGCGTCAGATCTTCTTCATTATCCTCCCCTTTTTTTGACTTCTTTTTAATTCTCATTTTTTTGAGCTTTTCCCTTTTTTTCCACCCCTTTGTTATGACTTCTTCTGAGTCCTTATTTTCTTTTATTTCACCTCTTTCTTTCGACTTTTTTTAAGTCTTCTGAGTCCTTATTTTCTTTTATTTCACCTCTTTCTTTCGACTTTTTTTAAGTCCTCATTTCTTGGATATTTTCTTTCATTTCACTCCTTTTTTAAAAAAAATTCTAATCTTTTGTTGGAGTGTTTTTTTTTTGGTCTTTCACTTACCTTTTAAGGGTATTTTTGTGTTTCTTTATTTCTTTCATTATTTGTTTCTTTCTTTATCTAGAAGTTTTTTTTTGCTTCCTTGACTTTATGAAAATCGATATCTTTGCTTTTGGAAATTTCATACATGAATCTTCTATTATAATTTATACATTCTTGGTGCACTCAAGACGGTTAGTCTTAGAGAGGAATAGTGCATATAAGCACTCAAAAGGATAATGTCTAAAATATGGTTGTTCAAAGAAAGGTTTAAGGATCAAAGTGGAAAAACTAGGGATTAATGTCATTGGAAGTCTTTGAAAGGCACAATTGGGTAAAAATGGCCTACAATCCTTTCTCAAACAATATATTACTCAGGATTTCGCCTCAATGACATTCAGGCCAAGTTCTAGATTAACAGTGCGATACAAATGAATTTTGATCTAAAAGCTCTACCACGGCTACAGACTAAACCTCAGATGAGACCAGCGTTGCTGACCTCTCAGAGGTTAAAGACAAGCCTACATACGTCATTCTTACTTCATTTAGGTTAATTTTAGCGGAAAATTTGAAACTTTTTGTTTCCTAACATGCTTACTAAACATTCTATTACATATATAATTGTTCACCATCAACCATCTAACATTAAGAACATCAAATGAAAGAAGTAGTTTGTCATAAAAATAAAGATGTACTTGCCAAAATGGCATCAATACAATGCCTTAACAAAAATGAGAAAGAAACGCTAGTGGAACATACTCAAATAGCTGACTCCTACAACTATGCTAGAATCTAAAAGTGAAAGCATCCTCAAAAACATGAGGGCCTTCCGAGTCCATATGAATGCTCGACGTCCGGATAGCTGCAACGTTGATCCTGTAGATCTAACGTCCACAGTGCCTGCACCTAAAAGTTTAGAGTTGCATAGGGTTAGTACACACTTGTACTAATTATGGGTATACGCAAGCACACACCAAGGACATGCATGATTAAGAATAGTTATTTCCTAACAAGTTGATTGTAGAAAGTCAAGTTAGCATACTTGCCAAATTGGGATTAGGAAAGTGGGTCAGCTTTCCATATTTGGATTAGGAAAGTTATGTCATTAGAGTAATATGAATCATCATACTTATCAGTTTGCACACAGCACACAACAGCGTAAACATAGCACATATCATAATTCATATAACACATAAAGTTGTTCATATCATTTATTCTTATGCCATGAGACCTTGGAATCATGGACTTGACATTAAGACTTCCCGAGATAAGGCCTCAACATATGGGATCTCAACTAGGGAGTCTACTTTACCAAACATAGAGTCTGATTTGTTCATTCATACCTACTTCATTTCATTTAATTCATGGGCCACTGTAAACACTAGCTATACCTAGGATGTAGTTTAAGGTTTTCATCCAGTTCATTGTGCAATGATGAAAAATGACCTAATGTCATTACTTGAGTCTAACTCACCTTTTGATTATCCTATCCTAACACCTTTGGCATCATTCAGTTCATTATATGCATCATTTGAGGCTGGCCTCATTCATTCATTGCAAACTTTAAATTTAACCGACATAGATCATGTGAGCATCATGAAATCCAATGTCATAAATCCGCACACCAAAAAGAGGTGAAATCACCGGCCAAAGTAACCCAAAACATGCTATCTTACATAAAAATTGAACCCCGACAGATCCCTATATTGGTAGTATAGGTTCGAAGACTAGGAGATATAAGGAGACTGATACCCGACATGCCAGACATTCTCATCTCGTGAGATTTACGTGAACCTCAACCTTTCCAGAAAGAAGGCATCACCGCTCTGAGCTAATCTATCGATGATCAATATAAAGTTCCATTACATTTAATTCATACGTCATGGAAGTTAGGTTCCAGTTTGAGTATATCATAGCTCAATGGATGATTTCTCATATCATCATTAGTATTAAGTGTTTTTATCTCAATACTTTCATTAGAGTGTTCATAGAGACTAGTCTCTTCATTAACATTTGTCACGACCCAAACCGGGTTGCGACTGGCACCCACACTTACCCTCCTATGTGAGCGAACCAACCAATCTAAACCTTAACATTTCAACGTATATCAACAGAAAGTAATGCGGAAGACTTAAACTCATTAATAAAACAATTCAATAACTATCAATATTCAACATCTATTATTCCCAAAACCTGGAAGTCATCATCACAAGAACATCTACAATCAAATGACTAAACTAAGAGTATTCTAAAAGCTAAAAATACATAAGAAGCTAGTCCATGCCGGAAGTTCAAGGCATCAAGACACGACGTAGAAGATCCAGTCCAAGCTAGAAGCGTTAGCTCACCCTGAAGATCCGGTGTGACGAAGACTGGCTTGAGTTACTGTTGAGTCGAAGATGACGGCACGTTTGCTGCACTCCACAAATAACAAGAAGAAAAACATAAAAGTAGGGGTCAGTACAAAACACGGGTACTGAGTAGATATCATCGGCCAACTCAAAATAGGGAACAGTATATATATCGATATTATCGTAAATCAACTATAAAACTCAACATGTAGCCACAACAAGTATTATAATCATCAATAAGTACCATCAAGTTCATCCATGAGGGCTCAAGCCTCGATACCATACTCATTTGGGAATCATGTTCATTAGATTGAGTATATTAACATCTCTCAAGATTTATTATCTTTATTTCTCTTGCGTCGGTACGTGACACTCCGCTCCCTCAATATTCATTAATCCTCTTGTGTCGGTACGTGACACTCCGATCCCCTAAATCTATGTGTCGGTTCGTGACACCCGATCCCCTAATTCTACGTGTCGGTTCGTGACACCCGATCCCCTAATTCTACGTGTCGGTTCGTGACACCCGATCCCCTAATTCTACGTGTCGGTTCGTGACACCCGATCCCCTAATTCTACGTGTCGGTTCGTGACACCCGATCTCCTAATTCTACGTGTCGGTTCGTGACACCCGATCCCCTAATTCTACGTGTCGGTTCGTGACACCCGATCCCCTAATTCTACGTGTCGGTTCGTGACACCCGATCCCCTGATTCTACGTGTCGGTTCATGACACCCGATCCCCTAATTCTACGTGTCGGTTTGTGACACCGATCCCCTAATTCTACGTGTCAGTTCGTGACACCCGATCCCCTAATCTCCTTCCATCAATTCATCAAGTCTTCTTTCTTACCAAGGCATCATCAATCCCATTATTTTAGTTCATCACGCCTTCTTTTATACCAAGGCCTCATTATTAACAAAGAGATTAAGATTTTGCAAGATTTGGGATTCAATAACTTCATCATGCTTATATAATCACAATTATATAAATACATTCATGCAAGCATACAATTAAGCACATAGCAGGGTTTACAATATTATCAATACATATCATTCTCTATTAAGAGTTTACTACGAATATCGTAAGAGAAACCATAACCTACCTCCACCGAAGAATTGGAATCAACAAGCAATCTCCCAAGCTTTGATATTCTTCTTCTCATTCGATTCTCTCTCTCTCTCTCTCTTGTTCTTTCTATTTTCTTTATTCAAACCCTCTTTCTTTTACCCTAATTAGTATATAATTAAGAATAAAAGATGGTAATAATACCCCACTAATTAACTTAGGGTTACCTCTTTTAACCCCTCAAGAATTTGAGTTATTAATATAAACCCACGAACTTTATAATTAAGGCAAGAATAGTCAAAAACGTCCCTTAAAACTTAACCAGAAGTCCGACTCTGCCTGGGATTTGTGCAACCTTCGACGGGCTGTCGTGCCTGCGACGGTCCGTCCTGCAGGTCGTCGCAGAGTTCAGAGACACAATATTTCCACCAAGGGTCTGTGACGGTCCGTCACACCTGTGACGGTCCGTCCTGCCATTCCGTCACAAAGTTCAGAGAGTCGATTTTTAGTACCCAATTTCAGATTTTCTAAGTGTTTTGAAATGAGACCCTGCGACGGTCCGTCGTGCCCATGACGTTCCGTCGTGGGGTCCGTCGCTTCTGCCAGTTTTTCCAGAATTGAAGTCTGTTGCTCAAAACGACTTAACGGGTTGTTACATTAGATACCAATTTACCCATCGTTCATCCCCGAACGATCAAAAGAAGGAAAACAAGGGCGAAAAGGAGTACCTGAATCTTTAAACAGATGTGGGTATCTTTCTCGCATATCCGCCTCTTTCTCCCAAGTGGCTTCTTCAACCGGTTGATTCTTCCATTGCACCTTGATGGATGCAATCTCTCTTGACCTCAACTTGCGAACTTCTCTATCTAAAATAGCAACAGGCTCCTCCTCATAAGACAAGTTCTCATCAAGCAAAACCGAATCCCAACGGATGATGTAGTTTCCATCCCCATGGTATCTTTTCAACATCGACACATGGAATATCGAATGCACTCCGGACAGCCCTGGAGGCAAGGCTAACTCATAAGCCACCTCTTCTACTCGCTTAAGTACCTCAAATGGTCCAATGTACCTTGGACTTAGTTTACCCCTTTTACCAAACCGCATCACCCACTTCAGTGGTGAAACTTTCAACAAGACTTGTTCACCCTCCATGAACTCTAAGTCTCTAACCTTTCTATCTGCATATTCTTTTTGTCTACTTTGCGCCGCTAGAAGCTTTTCTTGAATAGACTTCACTTTCTCTATCGAATCCCTCAAAAGGTCAGTACCCCAAGGCCTAACCTCAAATGCGTCAAACCAACCGATGGGAGACCTACATCTCCTACCATACAATGCTTCAAATGGAGCCATATCAATGCTTGAGTGATAGCTATTATTGTATGAAAACTCCGCTAAGGGTAAGAAGCTATCCCAATGGCCACCAAATTCTATCACACACGCACGAAGCATATCCTTCAACACTTGAATCGTCCTTTCAGACTGACCATCGGTCTGCGGATGGAACGCAGTACTAAGGTCAAACCTAGTACCCAATTTTGCATGCAATGTTTTCCAAAACTTAGAAGTAAACTGCGTACCTCTATCTGATATGATGGATAGTGGAACCCCATGCAACCGAACGATTTCTGAGATATAGATCTTGGCTAACTTCTCGACATTGTAAGTCACCTTAACCGGAATAAAATGAGCAGATTTAGTTAACCTATCAACAATCACCCAAATGGAGTCATACTTACCCATTGTCTTCGGAAGACCAACCACAAAATCCATCACAATTCTTTCCCACTTCCATTCCGGAATGGGCATTCTCTGAAGTGTTCCTCCGGGCCTTTGGTGTTCGTACTTTACTTGTTGACAGTTTGGACATTTGGCAATAAAATCCACAATGTCACGCTTCATTCTACTCCACCAAAAGTGTTGTTTTAGGTCACGATACATCTTGGTTGCACCCGGATGTATAGAATACCTTGAACTATGGGCCTCTGTCAAAATAGTGTTGATCAAATCATCGACGCGGGGTACACATACCCTTCCCTTGATTCTCAAAACACCTTCCTCATCGATTTGTGCTTCCTTAGCCTCTCCTCGCAATACTTTATCTTGAATTCTGCGCAGTTTCTCATCATCAGAATGTCTTCCCTTAATCTTGTCAAGAAAGGAAGATCTTGCCTCCACAGAAGCCAACAATCCTCCCCTCTCATTTACTTCTAATCTCATCAAGTCATTAGCTAGAGTCTGAACCTCTCTAGCCAATGGGCGTCTAGAAGCTTGCAAGTGAGCTAGACTTCCCATGCTTCCCGCCTTCCTACTTAAAGCGTCCGCTACAACATTCGCCTTCCTCGAATGATACAAGATAGTGATATCGTAGTCCTTTAGTAACTCCATCCATCTCCTCTGTCTTAAGTTCAAATCTTTCTGAGTAAAGACATATTGAAGGCTACGATGATCTGTATAGATCTCACACTTAACCCCATATAAATAGTGTCTCCATTGTTTTAATGCAAACACTACCGCGGCCAATTCCAAATCATGAGTGGGATAGTTACGTTCATGCACTTTTAATTGTCTTGAAGCATAAGCAATCACACTCTTCTCTTGCATTAGTACTGCACCCAAACCAGAATAGGATGCATCACTATAAACAATGAAGTTCTTACCCTCTACTGGCAAGGTAAGGATAGGTGCGGTAGTCAACAAAGTCTTGAGCTTCTGAAAGCTTTCCTCACATTCATCCGACCATAAAAATGGGACATTTTGCTTAGTCAAGTTCGTCAATTGGGAAGCAATAGAAGAGAATCCCTTGACAAATCGGCGGTAGTAGCTAGCTAACCCAACAAAGCTCCTTATTTCTGACACATTAGTGGGTCTTACCCAATTCTTCACTGTCTCAATCTTAGAAGGATCCACCATCACTCCATCCTTAGAAACCACGTGCCCCAAGAAGGACACCGCATCTAGCCAAAACTCACACTTAGAGAACTTGGCATAAAGCTTTTTCTCCCTCAACATTTCCAATACCATTCTCAAATGCTCTTCATGTTCCTTCTTGCTCTTTGAGTATACCAATATATCATCAATAAATACGATCACGAAGAGGTCCAAATATGGCTTAAAAATCCCGTTCATCAAGCTCATGAACGCAGCAGGGGCATTCGTAAGACCAAAGGACATCACTACAAATTCGTAATGCCCATACCTCGTTCGAAAAGCAGTCTTTGGCACATCCGTTGCCCATATTTTCAATTGATGATAACCGGATCTCAAGTCAATCTTAGAGAAGACACAAGCACCTTGTAACTGATCGAACAAATCATCAATGCGGGGAAGAGGATACTTGTTCTTTATGGTTACCTTGTTTAGTTGTCTGTAGTCTATACACATTCGAAAACTCCCATCCTTCTTCTTTACAAACAAAACCGGAGCACCCCAAGGAGATGCACTTTGTCTAATGAAGACTTTGTTCAATAACTCTTGAAGTTGTGCTTTTAACTCTCTTAACTCCGCGAGAGCCATTCTATAAGGGGGTATAGAAATGGGGCGAGTACTGGGTTCAAGATCAATACAGAAGTCAATATCCGTATCCGGTGGCATACCAGGAAGATCTGCAGGGAACACATCCAGAAACTCACGAACTACTGAAACCGACTCAATCGAAGGTACTTGGGTAGTGTCATCCTTGAGATGTGCCAAGAAAGCTAAACACCCTTTGCTAATCATTTTCTTAGCACGAATAAAGGAGACGATGCGGACCGGATTGGAAGTGTAGTCACCCTCCCACACTAACGGGTCTGTCCCAGGCTTGGCTAACGTCACCGTTTTAGCATTACAATCCAAGATTGCAAATTGCGGAGAAAGTCAAGTCATACCCAGAATCACGTCAAAATCATCCATTTCTAAGATAACCAAATCTACATAAGTGTTGCTCCCCACAAAGTTTACCAAACAAGACCTATATACCTTTTCAACTACCACAGACTCACCCACCGGAGTAGAGACACGAGTAGGCATATCAAGTAATTCACAATGTAAATTTAGACCATTAGCAAATGAGGAAGATACATAAGAAAACGTGGATCCAAAATCAAACAATACAGAAGCCATGCAATCACAAACAAGAAGATTACCTGTGATGACAGCATCAGATGCCTCCGCCTAAGACCGCCCAGGGAAAGCGTAACAATGGGCCCTATCGTTCGTCTGTCCATTGCCCCTACCATGTTGTGATGTAGTGGCCCCAGTTTGCCCATTACCTCTGCCGTTTTGGTGACCACTATTACCTCGACCACCACGCCCTCCAGAAAAATGGCCTCTACCATGACCACCTCTACCTCTAGCTATTGGGGGTCTGTAACTTGGTCTGGTACAATTTCTCCTAATATGTCCAATCTCCCCACATCCATAACATTCCTTGGAGTCGATCATATGCCCCTTGGAGAAGTGTTGACCGGTTTGAGGTGGTCCCCCAACTACAGTCTGTAGTGAAGACTGAATTGGTCGGACTGAGTAACTTCCCGAACCCTGTCCTCTAGTGTAAGAACCATTAAACTCACCTCCCCTTCGAAACCTTTTTGATGTCGATGTCATAGTGAAGTCGTCTGGCTTCACTCCTTCCACTTCTATCACGAAGTCTACCACCTCTTGGAAGGATTTTGCCGTTGCCGCTACCTGTAAGGCAGAAATCCGCAATTCTGACCTCAACCCCTTCACAAACCGGCGAATCCACTCTTGAGGACTGAAACAGAGTTGAGTGGCATATCTGGATAGTGCACGAAACTTAGCCTCATAAGCATTAACCTACATCCTACCTTGCTCTAGGATCAAGAACTCATCCCTTTTCCTATCCCTCAAAGTTCGGGGGATATACTTCTCCATAAACAAACTAGAGAATGAGGCCCAAGTCATAGGTGGTGCCTCTATTGGTTGACACTCGATATGTGACCTCCACCACATTTTGGCGTTCCCTTGAAACTGATAAGTCACAAACTCCACACCAAACTGTTTTACTATACCCATCTTGTGCAGTAGCTCGTGACAGTCAACCAGAAAATCATAAGCATCCTCAGATTCCGCACCCTTGAAGACTGGAGGTTTCAATTTCAAGAACTTACTGAAAAGTTCATGCTGATCATTTGTCATTATAGGCCCAGTAGTCAGACGTGGAAACGTGCCTATTTCCAATGGAACATCCATGCGGGGAGCCATAGTAGCCGCATGTTGTACTTCTGAAACCGGAGGTGTTGGCGCAGGAAACACTGGAGGTGCCTGACCTTGATCAGATAACCCGCTAAGATAAGCCAGAACCTGATTGATCATCTCTGGGGTAGGTTGGGGTGGCATTTCCTCATTTTGCACTTGTTCAGTTTCCCCATCCTCCCCTTCTCTTCTATCTTCCTCGGTCGGTGGAGGAGTCACTGCCCTAGTATCAGATGGGCTAGGTGCTTGTCCTCTCCCTCTAGAGGACGTCCTCCCACGACCTCTTCCACGGCCCCTTGCCGCTGTTCTTTCTCGAGCCACAGCCCCAGTGGCTGGCTCAGTTGTTTCTTGTCTGGCCGACGTTTGTGTTGGCGTAGTTGTTACTCTAGTTCTAACCATCTGCGAAAGAGAGTGAAGATGGTCAGATACCAATTCCTATCGCCTAGATACCAATTGGACTCAAGTAGTAGCACGAAAGAAAGAATGAAAGAGTGAAATTTTTCCAAAAGTCTTATAGCCTCTCAAGGAAAAGTAAAGGCGTCCCCCTACCGTTCCTTAAGACTCTACTAGACCTGTTCTTGTGTGATGAGACCAACGAACCTAATGCTCTGATACCAAGTTTGTCACGACCCAAACCGGGTTGCGACTGGCACCCACACTTACCCTCCTATGTGAGCGAACCAACCAATCTAAACCTTAACATTTCAAAGTATATCAACAGAAAGTAATGCGGAAGACTTAAACTCATTAATAAAACAATTCAATAACTATCAATATTCAACATCTATTATTCCCAAAACCTGGAAGTCATCATCACAAGAACATCTACAATCAAATGACTAAACTAAGAGTATTCTAAAAGCTAAAAATACATAAGAAGCTAGTCCATGCCATAAGTTCAAGGCATCAAGACACGAAGGAGAAGATCCAGTCCAAGCTGTAAACGTTAGCTCACCCTGAAGATCCGGTGTGACGAAGACTGGCTTGAGTTACTGTTGAGTCGAAGATGACGGCACGTTTGCTGCACTCCACAAATAACAAGAAGAAAAACATAAACGTAGGGGTCAGTACAAAACACGGGTACTGAGTAGATATCATCGGCCAACTCAAAATAGGGAACAGTATATATATCGATATTATCGTAAATCAACTATAAAACTCAACATGTAGCCACAACAAGTATTATAATCATCAATAAGTACCATCAAGTTCATCCATGAGGGCTCAAGCCTCGATACCATACTCATTTGGTAATCATGTTCATTAGATTGAGTATATTAACATCTCTCAAGATTCATTATCTTTATTTCTCTTGTGTCGGTACGTGACACTCCGCTCTCTCAATATTCATTAATCCTCTTGTGTCGGTACGTGACACTCCGATCCCCTAAATCTATGTCTCGGTTCGTGACACCCGATCCCCTAATTCTACGTGTCGGTTCGTGACACCCGATCCCGTAATTCTACGTGTCGGTTCGTGACACCCGATCCCCTAATTCTACGTGTCGGTTCGTGACACCCGATCCCCTAATTCTACGTGTCGGTTCGTGACACCCGATCCCCTAATTCTACGTGTCGGTTCGTGACACCCGATCCCCTAATTCTACGTGTCGGTTCGTGACACCTTATCCCCTAATCTCCTTCCATCAATTCATCAAGCCTTCTTTCTTACCAAGGCACCATCAATCCCATTATTTTAGTTCATCACGCCTTCTTTTATACCAAGGCCTCATTATTAACAAAGAGATTAAGATTTTGCAAGATTTGGGATTCAATAACTTCGTCATGCTTATATAATCACAATTATATAATTACATTCCTGCAAGCATACAATTAAGCACATAACAGGGTTTACAATATTATCAATACATATCATTCTCTATTAAGAGTTTACTACGAATATCGTAAGAGAAACCATAACCTACCTCCACCGAAGAATTGGAATCAACAAGCAATCTCCCAAGCTTTGATATTCTTCTTCTTGTTCGATTCTCTCTCTCTCTCTTGTTCTTTCTATTTTCTTTATTCAAACCCTCTTTCTTTTACCCTAATTAGTATATAATTAAGAATAAAAGATGGCAATAATACCCCACTAATTAACTTAGGGTTACCTCTTTTAACCCATCAAGAATTTGAGTTATTAATATAAACCCACGAACTTTATAATTAAGGCAAGAATAGTCAAAAACGTCCCTTAAAACTTAACCAGAAGTCCGACTCTGCCTGGGATTTGCGCAACCTGTGACGGGTTGTCGTGCCTGCGACGGTCCATCCTGCAGGTCGTCGCAGAGTTCATAGACCCAATATTTCCACCAAGGGTCTGTGACGGTCCGTCACACCTGTGACGGTCCGTCCTGCCATTCCGTCACAAAGTTCAGAGAGTTGATTTTTAGTACCCAATTTCAGATTTTCTAAGTGTTTTGAAACGAGACCCTGCGACGGTCCGTCGTGCCCATGAAGTTCCGTCGTGGGGTCCGTCGCTTCTGCTAGTTTTTCCAGAATTGAAGTCTGTTGCTCAAAACGACTAAACGGGTCGTTACAACTTTACACTCTCATAGGTGAGTACATTTTGGTAACATTTATTTCGACTAATTTGAGTCTGCTCTCATCTTTTACATCAGCCTTATATCATGTTATCACCACATTAATCAACATTAGCACATTTGTTCTTCATAATTACTCAACCATTTTTACGTGAATGATCAAATCACCATATGCCAATGCACTTGGCCATTTGTGTATTTCACACTCTTACTTAACCGTTCTAGGGTTTTATCATTTCATTAAATAATATTTGTTTCATCATATGCCAATGCACTTGTCTATTTAGTGTGTTTACACTCTTACACAACCCTTCTAGGTTACATCATTTCATTACATACATCTTAGGTTCACTTATTTTTCTTTTTTTTTAAATGTGTATTACACTTATGGATCTACACATACAATACATGAGACTTCATTCATAGTTCGTTTAAATAATTTATATCTTCCTAAAATTATGCGGTACAAGACTTATGCATCTTGTATGTATGGATAGATCTCAATTTCGATCTAAGTAGACAGTATTGTTCTTGAACATTTAATTCACGTATGACTTATGTATCAATACGGAATTCGGGCAGGGCACCTGATTTTGAAGTCCCTTGAAAAACACTTACATTTTTTTATTTATTTTGGTTTGATCCATATGGCTTGGGGACCCAAGTTCGAGCCCCTATGCCTTCATTTTATTTTTTCCTTAATTTCTCTCTTCATTTTATGCTTAATGGAACTAAGAGGATGTGGGATCGATCCCCCACAACCTCATTTAAATTTTATTTTCATTGCCTTAAAATTTCTCTCTTTTGGTCGAGAGGTTGTGGGTTCGAACCCCCACAGCCCTCTTTAATTTATTTTAGTTTTTCTCCTTAAATCTGCCTAGGAGGACGTGGGTTCGATTCCCACATCTCACATCTCTTTTCTTTCATTTCCTTTTACTCTCCTTCACTTCCTAGAGGTCGTAGGTTCGATTACCACGCCTCACATTTCTTTTGTTTCATTTTCTTTACTCTCATTCACTGCCTAGAGGTCGTGGGTTTGATTCTCACATCTCACATTTAATTTTTCTTTCTTTTACTCTCCCTTAAATCTGATTGAGAGGTGGTGGGTTTGAATCGTACTCCTCTCATTTCTTATTTTTTTTCTTTTCAGTTACATTTTTCAGCCAATACCATGGTTCGTATCCCCTTAACCACATTTATTTTTACTTCTTTATTTTCATTGTTTTTGACATGTTGAGGTCACGGGTTCAATCCTCCATGATATCACTTGTTCTAATTCATTTTTTCAAAATTTTGAACACTCTTTAATGACCGAAATTCATCACTAGAAGCTCGCAATTTTGTTTTAATTTTTAGCATCCTTTAATCAAGTTACACCTTATTTCTTAGGAAAATTTCATAGTGCATTTAGAAAGTTTTAGGTGTTTCTTTATGTATTTGTTTAGCCAAGACATTATCCCTCAAATCAGCCATATTTCAACTCATATGAACATCACATTAACATCATCATGTGTATATGAAATACAAAGAACTATCATGCCATTTCAAGTCCTAAACCATGAACAATAGCCACGGCAACACACACATATGCACGTAGTTACATTTTCCGAAACATCAAGATAAGTCACATAATTCCAAACATATATATAAACACATAATCATCACAAAAACACATTTCATCCGTAGGTTTCTTTAAGGAAACATAACCAACCTATTATTCAATGGGACCTAGTGACAGGGACATGCAACGGGGAACAATCCTAGTTTTCGGAATGAATATTCTGAACCTTATGGGGACTCTTGGGAAAGTCACCAAGTGAGAAGAAAATGCATACCTTTTTTACGTTAAAATCTTGCTTTCTTCCCAAAACTTGGCCCAAGAACACGTCTAAGCCCCCTCAATATCAACTCCACTTGAATGACAACCTCTGTTAGCCTAGTGTGCGATTAACGTTTGTTTTCTTATGATTTCGTGTAAGTTATTCAAGTGTGAAGAAATTGGTTTATTTTTATGTTTTGTATCTTATTTTGGAAGTTAAAATAAGTGAGAAAGAATAAGAGAGATTGATCATGAGAGTAGAGAGATAAACGTGATAGAGTGGGATGGAGGCTTAGGAGTCTAGTTTGAGGACTTAGTAGGTTTTGTTTATTTAATAAAAATCTGATTTTTATTTTATTTTACATATAATTAATAATAATTATTAATTAATTACATTAATTAAATAGCTTAAATAAAAAATCACTTTAATTCATTGCTTACAACTAGGTTCAAACCCGGGTGGAGCAAGACTTCACTTCAAGAGCCCAATTTTGGCCCTCTCTCCCGCAAAATACCCCTCCACCTTATTAATTAAATAATTAATTTTATATTTAGGGTAATTAAGATACTACCCTTAGCGTCAAAAAAGACCATTTTACCCCTAGACCCTCCAAACCTAAGACTTTCCCTTTTTATATCCGATAAAGACCCTTTCAAGTAAATCTTCATATTTGAAAGCCCTACATTGTTGGACCCAACCTTTCTAAGCTCAACTAACTCTCCAAGTTATTTTTTTTGGTTGTAGCAAGGGTTCGGAGGTCTGGTTCTACGTGCATCAATCTGTGTGAACCCTGGTCTAATCATAGGCATTCTTGACACATTAAGCATTTCTTATTTTATCCATTTTCAGGGTTGTTACATTATCCCCCCCCCCCAGGAAAATTCGTCCCCAAATTGATACTACTTTTCACTAACAATAAGTAAGTCATCTATAGAACGTACACATGCATATGTAATCCAATACTCCCCATTGGTGAATATCTGATTCATATATTAACATGATGGTGCACATCCTTAAAACCTACTAGTATTTTCACATTAACAGACTAAGGAACTCTTTCCTAAACTAGTCTCATCAAAGCATACAACATAAGTAAACAGAAAAATCATACAAATCAACAACCAACATGGTTTCTCAAACATATTAACCTCATACTAGTGCATAGACACCATATAAAGTCAAATACCTGAAGGACTAACTAAGGCTACTCACCCGAGACTTCACCAGAGGTGCCTTCCCCTGCACCCCTAGACTTGAGTGCGAAGAATATTTTCCTCCTTGGAGCCTATTCACTTGGACAATTAGGTTAAAATCTCGCCTTCCCTTGTTCTTGAATTCTCCTATTCGGACAATCCTTCACCATGTAACCCGGTTTGCCACAACTATAACAAGCGTTAGTTCCCATAATACACTCTCCTCCATGTAGTTTGTCACACTTCCTACAAGGTGGTCTCTCCTGATGTGTATCTACTTCATTGTTTCTTTTAACTATGGACTTAAAATACCTATCATAGCGACCCTTGGATGAATTTGACTCCCCTTGGTGGGAGATTCCCTTCTTAAACTTGGGCTTTTCCCAGATTCTAGTTCTACTCTTCCTTGAAAAATTCTCCTCAACTTGCCTTGATCTGTTTCCTTCCCTAGTGTGCTTCCTCATCCTACTTATCTCCACTTCTTGGACATGGACCATAAGCCGGGAAAGGGCCGTGCTGTCATGCAGCATAGCTGCCCTACACTCCTCTTCCAGATGCTCAGCAATCTCTGTCAAGAATATACTCATCTCGTCTCTGTTGTTATACACAAGACAAGTGGCATACCTGGATAATTTCACAAAGTTCAGGGAATACTCCTTGAATATAATCAATCCCTGTTTAAGGCTGATTAACTCCTCAACCTTGGCCTCTATCATCTACCTGCGGAAAAATCTCTCCTGTAAGGCTTTCTTAAACAACTATCACGTGATCGGAACTCCGCCTGAAGCTCGTCTATACTGACACATCTTTTACCAAGTCTGTGCAACATCCTTCAGCTGATTGGAAGCCAACTCAGCCTTCTCATTATCTATAGCCCACAAGCCACCAAAATCTTGTGTACCTCATCCATAAATTCCTGGGATCCTCTAAAGTCTTGGACCCTGTGAAAAAAGGGGGATTCAACCTTGTAAAGTCTCGTAGCCTGTAAGCCATGCTACGTACCGGTGGGTTCTCCCTTTGAACATTCTGTCAATTGACCTGGGCAGTCATGGCCTGAGATTGCATGGTGATGGCCTGTGCCATATGGTCCAGAGATTCCCTCACCTCAGCATCAGTTAATCTAGAAGGGCTAACTGGCATGGCTATTCCTTCAGCTGAAACCTGGGGTGGAACTTGATTGTCCCCAACAGCTGCTACTCCTCTCCTCTAACCAATAGATCTCCTAGTGTTCATTCTCTGTAAACAACAAAAATTGATGCTAGAAATGCTCATAACACCAAGAAAATCAGACATTAGGAAAGGTTCGATAAGATCAGAAGAAGGTAAATTTTCCTACGCATTATGCAATCTCTAATCCAAGATAGTGGTGCACTTCACAACCATATCTTAGAAACTACTCAATGTGGTTGATGTGAACTTAATATTTTTGTAATTTAACATAGTTCTCTAATACAACCTTTGTCACGACTAGAGTCTAGAAACCAGACAAAACCGGCGTCGTTGACCTCTCAGAAGTCGCACATAAGCCTACATACGTCATTCTTACTTCATCTAGGTTAATTGTGGGGGAAAATTTGAAACTTTTTGTTTTCTAACATGCTTACTAAACATTCTATTACATATATAATTGTTCACCATCAACCATCTAAAATTAAGATCATCAAATGAAAGAAGCAGTTTATTATAATGATAAAGATGTACTGGCCAGGATGGCACCAATACAATGTCTAAAAAAAGGGTAAAGAAACGCTAATGGAACATACTCCACTGTATCAATCCTACAACTAAGCTAGAATGTAAAGGTGCGAGCATCCTCAAAAGTATGAGGGACTTCCGAGTCCGTATGAATGCTCGACGTCAGAATAGTTGCAGCGTTGATCCTGTAGCTCTAGCGTCCACCAGTGCTTGCACCTAAAAGGTTAGAGTTGCATAGGTTACTACACACTTGTACTAAGTATGGGTATATGCAAGCACACACCAAGCTCATGCATGATTAAGAATAAATCTTTCCTAACAAGATGATTGTAGAATGTCAAGTTAGTGGACTTGAAAATTTGAGATTAGGAAAGTGAATGAGATTTCCAAATTTGGATTAGGAAAGTTCTTCCATTAGAGTGGCATGCATCATCATACTTAACATTTTGCACACAGCACACAACAGCGTACACATAGCACATATCATAATTCATATAACACATAATGTTGTTCATATCATTTATTCGTATGCCATGTGACCTTGGAATCATGGACTTGACATTAAGACTTCCCAAAATGAGAGCTCAACATATGGGACCTCAACTAGGGAGTCTTCTTTAGAAAACACAGAGTCTCATTCATTCATTCTATGTACTTCATTTCATTTCATTCATGGGCCATTGTAAACACCAGTTATACCTAGGATGTACTTTAAGGCTTTTATCGGGTTTGTTGTGTCGTGACCATGAATGACCTAATGTAATTACTTCACTCTAACTCACCTCTTGATTATCCTATCCTAACACCTTTGGAATCATTCGTTTCATTATGTGCATCATTTGAGGCTGGACTCATTCATTCATTGGGAACTTTAACTTTAACCGACATAGATCATGTGAGCATCATAAAATCTAGTGTCATGAAACGCCACGCAGAAAAGAGGTGGAATCACTGGCCAAAGTGACCCAGAACATGTTGGCATATATGGGAATTGAACCCTGCCATATCCCTATATTGGCAGTATAGGTTATAAGACTAGGAGATATAAGGAGACCCATACCCGGTATACCGGATAGTCTCATCTCATGAGAGTTACGTGAACCTCCAACCTTCCCAAAATAAGGCATCACCGCTCATAACTAGTCTATCGGTGCTCAGTATAAAGTTCTATTACATTCAACTCATACGTCATGTAAGATGGCTTCTAGTATGAGTACATCATAGCTCAATAGATGATTTATCATCTCATCATTAGTATTAAGTGTGTTAATCTCAATACTTTCATTAGAGTGTTCATAGAGACTAGTCCCTTCATTAACTTTACACTTTAATAGGTGAGTATGTTTTGGTGACATTTACTTAGGCTCATTTGAGATTGCTCTAATCTTTTACATTAGCTTCATATCATGTTGTCACCACATTCATTAACATTAGCACATTTGTTCTTCATAATTACTCAATCCTTTTTACGTGAATGTTTAATTCATCATATGCCAATGCACTTGGCCATTTGTGTGTTTCACACTCTTACTTAACCCTTGTAGTCATCATTTCATTACATAATATTTGTTTCATCATATGCCAATGCACTTGGACATTTAGTGTGTTTTACATTCTTACTTAATCCTTCTAGGGTTACATCATTTCATTACATACATCTTAGGCTCCCTTATTTTCTTTTTTTTTAAATGTATGTTAGACTTATGGATTTATACATACAAGCCATGAGGCTTCATTCATAGTTCGTTTAAATTATTCATATCTTCCTAAGATTATGAGGTACAAGACTTATGCATCTTGTATGTATGCATATATCTCAATTTAGATCTAAGTAGGCAGTATTATTCTTGAACATTTAATTCACGTATGACTTATGTATCAATACGGAATTTGGGAAGGGTACACGGTTTTCAAATCCCTTGAAGAACACTTACATTTTTTATTCACTTTGGTTTGATGCATATGGATTGGGGAGCCAAGTTTGAGCCCCAGTGCCTTCATTTTATTTTTTCCTTAATTTCTATCTTCATTTTTAACTTAACGGAACTAAGAATATGTGGGATCGAACCCCCACAACCTCAATTACTTTTTATTTTCACTGCCTTTAAATTTCTCTCCTTTGGCCGAGGGGTTGTGGGTTCGAACCCCCATAGCTCCTCTTTAATTATTTTTAACATTACTCCTTAAATCTGCCTAGGAGGTCGTGGGTTCGATTCCCACGCCTCACATCTCTTTTCTTTCATTTCCTTTGACTCTTGTTCACTGCCTAGAGGTTGTGGGTTCAATTCCCACGCCTCACATTTCTTTTATTTCATTTTTTTTACTCTCCTTCACTGCCTAGAGGTCGTGATTTCGATTCCCACGCCTCACATTTTATTTTTCTTTCTTTTGATCTTCCTTAAATTTTATTGAGAGGTGGTGGGTTTGAATCTCACTTCTCTCATTTCTTTTTTTTTTCTTTTAAGTTACATTTTACATCCAATACCATGTTTCGAATCCCCTTCACCACATTTCTTTTTAGTTCTTTATTTTCATGGTTTTAAACATGGTGAGGTCACGGGTTCAATCCTCCATGACCTCACTTGTTTTAATTCATTTTTTTTCAACATTTTGAACCCTCTTTGCTGACCGAAATAAACACTAGAAGTTGGAAGTTTTTTTTTAATTTTAAGAATCCTTTCATCAAGTTACACCTTAGTTCTTAGGGGAATTTCGTAGTGCATTTAGAACGTTTTAGGTGCGTCTTCATGTATTTGTTTAGACAAGACATTATCCCTCAAATCAGTCATATTTCAACTCATATGAACATCACATTTACATCAACATGTGTACATGAAATATAAAGAACTATCATGCCATTTCAAGTCCTAAACCATGAACAGTAGCAACGACAACACACGCATACACACGTAGTAACTTTTTCAGAAACATCAACATAAATCACATAATTCCAAACATACATATAAACATATAATCATCACGAAAACACGTTTCATCACTAGTTTTCTACCAGCAAACATAACCAACCTGTGATTCAATGGGAGCTAGTGACAGGGACATACAACGGGAAACAATCCTAGTTTTCGGAATGAATATTTTGAACCTTAAAGGGACTCCTGGGAAAGGCACCAAGAGAGAAGAAAATGCATACCTTTTTGACGTTAAAATCTAGCTTTTTGCCCAAAAACTTCACCCAAGAACAAGTCTAAGACCCCTCAATATCAACTCCACTCGAATGACAACCTCCGTTAGCTTAGTGTGCGATTTGTTTTCTTGTGATTTCGTGTGAGTTCTTTAAGTGTGAAGAACTGGGTTTATTTTTATGCTTTATATCTTATTTTGGAATAGAAAATAAGTGAGAAAGAACAAGAGAGATTGCGCATGATAGTGGAGAGATAAACGTGTGAGAGTGGGAGTTGTAGGAGGCTTAGGAGTCTAGTTTTAGGACATAGTAGGTTTTGTTTATTTAATAAAAATCTGATTTTTCTTTTTTTAAATCATGTAATGAATAATAATTATTAATTAATTACATTAATTATATAGCTTAAATAAAAAATCACGTTAATTCATTACTTCCACCTAGGTTCGAACCCGCTGGAGCAAGACTTCACTTCAAGAGCCCAATTTCGGCCCTCTCTCCCCAAAATACCCCTCTAACTTATTAATTAAATAATTAATTGTATATTTAGGGTAATTACAATACTACCCTTTGCCTAGAAAAAGGCCATTTTATCCCTAGACCCTCCAGACCTATTATTTTCCCTTTTTATGTCCGGTAAAGACTCCTTCTTTAAATTTTCGTATTCGAAATCCCTACATGGTTGAACCTAAAATTTCCAATATCAAATAACTCCCCAAGTTAGTTGGATTGGCTGTAGCAAGGAATCCGAGATGTGGTTCTATGCGCATCAATCCGTGTGACCCTGGTCTAATCATAGGCACTCTTGACACATTAAGCATTTCTTATCTTATCCATTTTTAGGGTTGTTACAATCTTACCACACAATGAACATGAACATAAGGTTGGTTTTATTCTTATCTTGAATGCATGCAAAATGATTTTCAAGTATCACAAAAGTATAAATGAGAGGTACCAAAAGAATCTACGGTTTACCACATTCAGCTTTCTTCATCATATCAAATATTTTTACACGCTCCTAAGTGAATTTGTCCCAACAGAGTTGAATACATGACTCTTACGATATATACACAACGTGTTTTTTTATTAAAAAAATGAATACTACACCCAGGAGGGGCTTCCTATGCATCTCATTAAGATGAGAATCAGGTGTGCATAGTTCATGCAGTTATGCCTCTGGAAATATACACGAACCATTTGACTTTTTAAAAAAAAGAATATCGAACTCAAGAAGAGATGTCTACGTATCTCACCTAGATGAAAATCAGGTTCGCGTAGTTCGTGCAAATATAACTTTAAAAATATGCACAAAATATTTGATTTTATTTTTTTACTTTTAGAAAAAATAATATCGAACCCAAGAAGAGATCCCTACGTATCTCACCGAAATGAGAATCAGGTTCGCGTAGTTCATGCACATATGACTTTGAAAATATGCACAAACTTTTTTGTTTTTTACTTTTAGAAAAAATAATATCAAACCTAAGAAAGGTTGCCTACGTATCTCATCGAGATGAGACTAAGGTTCACGTAGTTCGTGCAGATATGAATTTGAAAATACGCACAAACTATTTTATTTTATTTTTGTTTTTACTTTTATAAAAAATAATACCGAACCCAAGAAGGATTGCCTACGTATCTCACCAAAATAAGAATCAGGTTCGCGTAGTTCGTGCAGATATGACTTTCAAAATATGCACAAACTAGTTTATTGTATTTTTTACTTTTACAAAAAATAATACCAAACCCAAGAAGGGATGCCTATGTATCTCACCGAAATGAGAATGTGGTTCGTGTAGTTCGTAAAAATGCGGTGTAAAATTCTATAAAAACTTAGACAAACATAAAGTGATGCTCGTAAGTACAGTGTCGCTGACATTTATATCAGAAAATATCTTCTTACTGTTTTCACTAATATTTTTTGTATCCACTTAGCTATCAATCTCCATATTGTTTGTCGAATGTGGTCTTCAAATTTTTATAGTAACAATTTGTTGTATTCCTTTCTGAATGGCTCTTGGAATTATGCATTCTCTCAATTATCCACAAGAATCACACATTATTATGACCATCCCCGACTGTTCTCGGGGACAACTTTCCTACAAAAACATGAGAAATGTGTGAAATTAGGACAATAGTGCAAAAGTAAAAAAAATAAATGAGTGACATCATAGTCAAGCATTCCCCTGATTTTTCCTTTCACCAGTTTACTATTGTCTTGAGAAATTCAAAGACTCATTTTTCGCGAGTTCTCTTGTCCCTTGCAGACGGACAATTACTTCTAGATTCTTACATAAATTAAAAAACTCAAACGATAAAAGTGTTAAATCATGTTCGTAATTAATAATGCGAAATATTACACAAAGAAAATCAATTAAATACAAACACTATCACATAGCGTACAAAAAAATTATTGCGCGTCCGATACAAATATGTGACCCTTTATGCCAAGGGCACGCCTATCAATCTAAAGGATGTATTTACGCCAGCTGACAACATTTCATTGTCTCACAAAAACACTAAGTACAAATTTTATAAATAAACAAAATAGGATTACAAAATAATAAGGAAAAAATACAAATAATCAATTCCACGAAAGGGTACTATCCTAAGCTAAGCCTTAGTAAAGGGTACTTTTTCTTGAACTTCTTTTTCATATCTGAGTGCCAACAGTTTTTGGATGAAATAATAGCTAGTGAAGATCCTAAATTGTCTAAAGTAAACTATTAAAATAAATTTGTAACCCTAGTGGACAATGATTTGTCAAATGATGTATACATCCTTCAAATTCAAACACACAATTATTATCGTCTGTTCAAGACGGAGACCATTTTGGACACAAGATTGTATTTTAATTGGACCTAACACGCCCTGGATATTCGATCATCTTAGGCTAATGCGCTAAATTATAAAATTGGATTTTGTTCCACACTAATTTGGACTAAGAGTGATTTATTTGTAGCGGATAGGTGAACCAAGCGGACTACTTGGGCTAGAGCAGTTAACGATTGTTGTCTATCCAATAGTCAACTACGTTCATCAGGGTGCTCCGAGAAAGGTTTGTTTAACGAACGACTGCAAACCCGCATAATCGTCCTTTAAGTAGGAAACAAAAAAGTCAAAATGGCAGAATATGTCATGATGCAATGCCAACATATATAAAATGAAATAAATAATGAATAAATTACAACTAGAATATACAAGATACAAGATATAACAAAATAAAAGAAAAGTCTCCTCAATTTGAAAAATAAACTCTTATTGTTTAGAACTTTTATGTCCTCAACAGAGTCGTCATTATGTATACATCTTTGCTCTATTCAAATAGGGTGAACGTCGCGGTGACTCAAAAAATAATAACTTAAGTCAATTTTAAAAGAATTATAAAAATAAATGAATTTTAAATGAGTCGCCACCTAATTTTAGGAAAACTAGGAAACCAAATAAAGTAATTTACGAAACCATTAGTTCTAGATAAGGGGTTCAAGTAATTTCGAAGGGAGGTGTTAGGCACCCTTCGAAATCCATAAAAGTGGGTCCCGACTAAATTTAATTTTTCAATTTAAGGAGGAAATTAAACTACAAACAAGTATAATAGGCGTTCAATATACACTAATAATAAAATAAAACAATAATAAGTAACGGCCTAAGTTTGCTCATCCCCAATAATATACATAATAAATAAACTTACAATTAAAGTTTTATTCGATTAGCTTCGATGAAAACCAACTCGATGTATCTGTAAATACACTTAATAAAAGAGTTAGTATTAAATAAATATAAATAAAAATAAATAATTCAATAATAACTTAAAATAAAATCCCG
This sequence comes from Solanum lycopersicum, assembly GCF_036512215.1. NCBI lineage: Eukaryota > Viridiplantae > Streptophyta > Magnoliopsida > Solanales > Solanaceae > Solanum > Solanum lycopersicum. The sequence continues at coordinate 45,883,527 of NC_090809.1, read as the reverse complement.
TCTTATTAACTTGGGAGACCTTGAAAATTGACGATAATTTCTTCATCGGCCAAATTTAACAAATATATAATATAAACTTAAATTAAATTTTCGTATTTTAAAATTTGAGGACCTCAAAAACCAATGGACATAATTTCTCATTGACCACTAAAAATACAATAACATGAAGTAAAAAATATAAGCAAAACAAGAGTGATCTGATGAGAGGAGGACCAAAATTCCACAAAAATAACTATTTTGTAGCAAAAAATAAAATAAAGTCTTGACAATGTTTTGGATAACAAATGAGGATATCCAAAATAATGAACAATAAATAATACAAAATAATAACCAAATAAGCAACAACATTCAATAGATAAATAAAATGAACTACTCCCTCTGTTTTAGTATGGATGACTTAATTTGACTTAGAACGGAGTTTAAGAAAATAAAGAAAGTCATTTAATCTTGTGGTTCTAAATTAAGGTTATGTCAAATTTACCAAAATGCACTTTAATCTTGTGGTCTTAAACATGTCATATGGAAAGTTAAAACTAAAGTGTTGTCAAAAAAAATGGGTCATTCTTTTTCAAAAAAAGACTAAAAAGGAAATAGGGTTATTCTTTTTTAAACGGAGGGAGTAATAATTAAATATCATAACACCTAATTGAAAAAAATAAGGTTATCAAAACACACTAAAATTAATAAATTAACATAATAATCATTTAAGTGATAACGAAATGTAATATAATAACAGTAATAAAATAATCCAACTAAAAAATCAAAAGTGGCAAGATGGAGTAGCAATGATATAAAGCAACAGAAATTCATCAAAAACAACTAAGCCTGGCAGCGGAACTAGTACTTATCGGATTTCGGTCCGGTTCGGTATCGGTTAGTACCGTTAAGGACCATTAATTTTCGATTCCGATACAGGTACCGGGACGGAAATCGGTAAATACCGAATTTACTGGTTCTGGTAATTATCGATCCGGTCCGGTCCGATTAAAAAAAATTAAAATATATCTGTTACTAGCCGTTGGGTTATGGCTAGTGGGCCCCCCAACGGCTATTTGAGTAGAATTTCATCCAATAGGAGCCCTACCCCACCCCTAACTTTTTTAATACCCTAAAGTTTTAAAAATTACACTTTAACCGTGTTTTTTACTTATAAATACTCCTAAATTTCATTCTTTTAAATCACAAAATCATCTATTCATCTTCTACTCTCTCAACTCTCTACTCTCTATCTCTAATCTCTAATTCTATAATATATAATATCTTAAATTCTGGTGTTGCCTTACTTGGTCTTTGGAAATTAGATTTGGAGCTTCAAAATTCAATTTTCAACTTATCACGTTCGGCTTTCGGCGGTCATAAAAGTCTACTTTTTTAAGTAGACGTTCGGTACATTCGTTCTAACTTTTATTTTACGTTTCATTTATATTTAAATAATTATTTATTTATTTTGTGATTTATTATTTGCATAATTGCATAACATTTTTCGTATTATATTTAATCTCACGTTTAATTTTTTAATATGGATTTCGGCAAAAATATTGTTCAAAAAGGAAAGGGAAAAATATTGCATTAGAGTGTGTAAAAAATATTTGTAACTTTACATCCTCCGATAATGCAAAAACCGGTAGTTCTTCTAAATCAAAAACTAAAAAATCTACTGTATTAAGAATAAATACGGATAATTATACACATGTTGATGATACGGGTTTTAATATTGATAGTAATTCTGGATTAGATCCTTATCATGAACATTTACAACGTCGCTTTGGAATTTTGATGAGGATTTGCCTAGTGATAATGATAATGATATTGATATTGATAATTATACTGATACGCCTACTTTTGATGATAATTATGATGATGAAACTGAGCCACCTACGGCTACTAATACTCCCAGTCCCGCTTCCTTTTTTTGTCCTTGCCCCAGTTCCCCCAGTACATCCTAGGCCTAAGGTAGAACGTGTTAAAAATCGGTTGTTTGGCAATTTATGACACAAAACAAAGATAATGCACAAGCTATTTGTAATAAATGTAAACATATATTAAATCACAAAACTGTTGGCAAATCTGGCGGGACGAGACATTTGAGTAGTCATTTAATGTCTTGTAGTAAAAATGAATTTTTGCATGCTAAAGCGGTACCGAAAGCTAAAAAAAATGGTACCCCCTTCCTGAAAATGTAGGGGTAGGCGGCTCTAAAATGGTACAAACACAATTAAATCCGTTTAATGTTTCTGGCTCTAGTTTACTACTTTCATATAGTAGAGAAAAAGATCTTGAAGAACTAGCTAAAATGATATGTGTTATGGGTTTGCCATTTAGTTTTGCTGAAAATCCCGATTTTATACATTATATTCACATTGTATATAATCCAAATTTTAAAGGTTTTGCTAGAAATACAATAAAAAGACTGTATTTGATTATCATGCACAATATTTTCAATATCTTCGTTGTTTATTTTATTATAATACTTGTAAAATAGCTATTACTTCTGATATGGGTCGTAGTGTAAATGGTAACGATTATTTGACTGTTACTGCACATCGTATTGATAAAAATTGGTATATGCAAAAAAGAATTTTAGGTTATAAATGTTGTCAAATGCAAAAAACCGGTAGTTATATTGCTCAAACTATTTTAGATATTTTACAAAGTTATGGAATAGGTGATAAAAATAAGTAGTATAACCTTAGATAATGCTTCAAGTAATAATTTTGTTGGCGCACATATATATAATTTGATGGTTAGAGATGGTGTAAATATGTATTATAACGGATATACGAAAGTTGAAAATGCATGTCATTTTATATTTAAATGTTAAGTTAAGTCTCGTCGTAAAGATTTTCAAAATCGCTATTTTGAAAATAATCTTCCAACTAGAAAAATTCCAAAAACAGTGGCTACTGGATGGAATACTTTACATAAAATGCTTGTAGTCGCTTATGAATATCGAATACTCTTACAAATGATTTGGAATGCTCATAATTCTTATATGAGATATAGACAAGATGATAATGATTGACGTGATATAACTGAACTTATAGATTTCCTAAAAGATTTTTACTTAACTACAACAAGAATTTATGTACTTTATAGTGCATCAATTTGTACTGTTTTTCCTGATATTTGTATGAGTTCTTCTAAATTATATAAATTTAAAAACAAACCAAGATTTCAACAAACCATTGAAAAAATGATTATAAAATTTAAAATATATTATATTCCTATTCCTCAAATTTATTTAACTGCATGTTTGTTACACCCTAAGTATAAAGATTTTGGTTCATCAAGAATGGTTGAAAAAATATATTTTTACTTAGATATTAATGATGTATTAGAAGATATTCCTAGCTGTCAACAAGTTAAAGATAGCATAAAAATTGAAGCTAGAAAATTGTATGATTTATATAATGCTGATATAAATTTATCAAGTGAAAATGAACCTGAAAGCTCTAGGGTTAGATTTGATGAAAATAATATTGATAATTATTTAAAGGATTATCTTGAACTTTCTCACGATAATATAAATGATTTTGATGCCTATATTAATCAAAATACAGAACCTACTGAAGATATTCTCAAATGGTGGAGAGATCGCACCAAAGGATTTCCAAAACTAGTACCGATGGTTCGAGATATATTAGCAATGCAAGCGTCGTCGGTAGCTTCGGAAGACGTCTTTAGTGCAGCAAGGTTTCAACTTGGAGAACATAGGCATTTACTAGCAACCGACAGCTTGGAGATATCGGTATTATTTCGAGATTGGATTAATGCCGATAGAAGAAATTTGGATCGTGAACCACTACCAACAAAATTTCAAGATGACATTGATGAAGTAATGCAGGATTATAGTGACGAAGGGATTGAAGCAATGAAAGATCTTTCTATTCAACCTATTCTCGAACATGTTACTAAAGAAATGTTGAATGATTTACGAAGGGATTTATATGGTGGCACCAACTATTAGTAAAAGTATGATAATTCGAAATTTAATTCAAATTAATATTTTTATAAATGTAATTGTAATATCAAATAAATATTAATAAAATATAGGTTATTCGCCTTAATTTGTTTTTTAATATTATTGTATTAAATTTAATTTTTAATATAGTCAATTTTAAAATTTATAACTTTAAAGTTTAAATTCAAAAATTTCAAACTTTAAGAGTTGGAAATTTAAATTTTATAACTTTAAAATTTGAATTTAAAATTTTCAAACATTAAATTCAAAATTTAAAGTTTGAAAATTTAAATTTGAAATTTAAAATTTTGAAAATTATAAATTAAAACTTTAAGTATATATATATATATATATATATATATATTATTTTAAAAGACAAGCACCAAACAAATATAATGAGATATTGTTAAAATTCTTATAACAGCAAATCAATATGCAAAATTACAGAAACAAACAAACAATACCATACAATGGTAGACCGAGTTTGAAGCTTCACCGGAGCATTATGGGTTTCGCTGGAGATGGAGCAACTGTGTGCTGGTTTGGAGTAGTAACTCGCCGCTGTTGTATTCACCGGAGTTATAGTTGAGGCTGAAACACCTTCAATACAAAGAAATAGTGAAGGGGAAAAGAAAATTGGAACTGGTGGGTCTTGTTTTCTGTTGTTGTTTTATGAGGGGTTTTTGGTTTGTGGTTTGGGCGATTTGTTGGAGGCCTTTTGGTCAAGAAAATGGGAAAAGGAAAAGGGGTTTATGGTGGCTGTTGGTCATTGTTTGGATGCGGTGGTATGGTGGTTGAGTTGCTGAGTTGGCAATTGCTTGGAGTCGGTTTTTTATGGTTGTTTTGGCGGTGGGTTTGGTGACGACCAATGGTGGCAGCGAGCTGATGGAGCTCGAAAAAAAGTGACGGTTTTTGGACGGTGTTTGGTCGGAAAAGGAAAAGGGTCGTTCGGGGTTTCTTTTGGAGTTGAATCTGGTGGTTGTTAGGTGCCTGCTAAGGTCACGAGCTCATCGGCTGAACTCTGCTTTTCTGCTTCACCGGAGAAGATGAAAACAATGAGAAAACATTGAATTAGAACTATGGAGAAGAAAGTCTGGGTGGAGGCTGGCTTTTTTGGAAAAAAAAAATGGAAAGAGCTTGTTAAGGTTCTTTTTTTTCATTTGGAAATCTTCATCCACCATCTAAAGTATTGTCCAAACACCCATTATTTTTTTACTTAATAGATCCCTAAATAGATTATTTTTATACAATGGGGCTCAAGATTGAGGCCCCAAAATTATTGACTGATATGAAATCTTACACATATTTAAACAAATTTCTATATTATACTAAATATCAAAATAAATATTAACAAATGTAACAAAGAAAATAAATATTAAAAAAGTGTATTGAACATAATTAATGACATGTAAAAATGTAATTTTTGAATTAACTGATAAAAAATCGTATTTTTTTTATAAAAAAAATAGTTATCAATAAACTTGTTTAAAATTTTAAAAAATTCATTTTGAACTATAGATAGTTAAAGCTTAAAAATCACTAATTTTGAAAATGTTAGGATAAAATTGGGCGTAAACATTGTGATATGAATAGGACTTATAACCATCATCGTGGTTCACACCGAGAAAAATGTGGAGGACCACGGAAACCTACAAGAGATGTGGAACTACACAAGGGTCATCAGTTTTCCATGAAAGTAAATCAAAACAACCCAAGGCCCTTGTAAGGAACCACCAATCACTAAACAGTCCGTGAACACCACACGGGCTGTTGAATGGTTCGTGAAAAATGACCTTGTGCCACCTTAACTTCTGTGAGGAACCACGGTTGACCATACATCCTGTGGTGCTTCACGTGGTCCTTGAATGGGCCTATGAAAGAGGTCCGAAAACTTTTAAGTCAGGGTCATTTTGGTCTTTTCCCCTATAAGTTGGGCACTTAAACTATGTCATTTGATGCCTAAAATATGTCATTTTACTCAACCTCAACCTAATAATCTGGTCATAAAAAACTTAGAACACTCTCTCTTAATATCATTCAATTTAGAACAAAAGGAAGAGGAAGAGGCACCAGTTTCTCCCATGAACGAATAGCCTCGTAATTTCGAAGCTCACCCTCGTAATCCAAAGGATTTCTCTATATTTTTTTTCAATAGGTATGTGGTATTTCACTTTGGTTTCATTTCACCCATTAGGTCCCTATAATTGAGTTAGTTCTTAGATTTCTCATAAATCATTCATACTTAGTTTCTTGATTTTATAGATTTATTGAGATATTAGTTGTTATAGTTCCCATAATCTAAGTAAAATGATTATTGGTGATTAAGTATAATTTTCATGTATACAATTCAGAGCCCTAGCTTGTATTAATTATCAACTCATGAATATTATACTTGTTATGCATATCAATTAGAAAATTATGGTTTACAACTCGAATGACATATTTCTTAGTATATTTTGATTGCATTTCTAATATAGCATACAAGTATTTTGACCTACTCGGTATTTTAGTTTCATTTTAGATATATATATTAAGTTGGGAGCAGACTTAGCATCTAGTTCGAGAAGGGTTTAACATACCCTCAAAGTCCTAGAACTACGTGCCAATATAGGTTCAAAAGTACACTGTGTTGGGCATCAGTTTTAGCGATCACGTCACAATCATGCCTCTATACCTCTAGCAAGGTATGTTGGATCCTCTGGATTAGGCGTACACATCGGACTCCATGTTTAGCTCACGTAGTTTATGTCGGTTAATAGTAACTCCCTTAATCATACTTTTATTGTATTGACCATGTTATCAACATTTACTTTAGTTCAGCGTGTTATCTTTATAATTAGTACTTGGTCATTGCATCTAGCTCAATTTTCAGTTATACTTCAGTATAGTTTATTGTTATGCTCAATCTATATTTATAGTAGTAATTTGTCTATTTATATCGTTCACCTTTGCATATCTATGTTATTCATGCTTAATACATTAAAAATACTGACACATACTTTTTCCTTATTATGATGTAGGTTCATGCACTCGGCTACCTATTCATGCTTAATTTGATTCTCATCCTAAGTTTAGCAATTTCACTAGTTAGTCCTCATACCTTGATGACAATAGACTTGATTTACTTTTCATTGTTTACTTTCAATTTTCTATCATGTTAGAGTAAGATGGGGGCATGTTACTACAAGTCAACTCAGTTAGAGAATTTATAAGACAAAGCAATTGATTCAACTCGAATGATAAAGTGTTGTTTCATTAATCACTAAACTCTTATTATATTCTATATATTCAAACTACTCTGGTTTTTTCCTTTCAGATGTCCATTGCTTGTACCTTCCATATAGTATGTGATTTATGTAGTTCAATTTCAGTATTATTTTCATACGCCAGACTTAGGGTTAGATAGGTATCACTTGTGATTCTAGGTCACGTGTTATATCTAAGGGGTAGTCTAGGGATATGACAAGGTAGTTTTTTTGCGTTGCAGCGATCCTTCTTACTCTTATTTATGATCTTGTTCTATTATAGAGGTAAAGTCATTTGAAACTTATGTTTCCTTTCAATGCTAATTTAATACATTAGAGACTTGTGCACATGACCATTGAGTTTTGGGGGTATATTTAAGTTGATTATGAATTTCCATGTTATTTTATAGTATTTTAATTTTATTATCACTTTATTTACGCACTTTATTGTGATTGTTGGGGGTTAGGCTGACTTGTCTTGATGGAATAATACAAGTTCCATCACATCTAATTTTTGGATCATGACAAAAGATTATCAGAGCTAGGTTCATAGGTCTCACGTATATACTTATCTTTGATACATATACATCTATACTTATCTTTGTTAGGCTATATTGACTTTCAAGAAAAATATTCACTTCTTGAATCCTTATCATACCTCTTTTATTCGCTCTAATTCTTATTGCGTCATTTCATTATTTATCACTTATAGTGATGACCTATGTGTGGTTGTTCATGTTATTCGTTGGGGTTTTGTGTATGGCTTGGAGTCTAGATATGGCTTAGAAGTTATAGAGTTATTTAAAGGATGTGTGGTCCAATAAAAAATGTTCACTAATTTGAAAGGGTTGAGTATGGTGATGACTCAATGATACATTTTGATGATACTTGAAAGATGAGGTTGAAAAATGGTTAGCGGGACTTCATGAATGTGTTCTATTTTTCGGTTAGTTACCCTAACAGAGAATAGTACTTGTGATATAGGCAATATCTAGACTGGTCTTATAATTGGAAGTCGAATGATTAAACAATGGCTAGGTAAACAAAAACTGTAACTTTAGATTTTTATTGTTAGTAAAGTTCTCATAGCATCTATGAATTGCTTAGAGAATAATGAGAATGATGTTGCGTCAATTGAGGTCCAAATCTCTTTTGTAGCTTCATAGTTTGAGTGTATATCAAAAAGGCTCATACTTTAACTAGTACAAAAGTACTTGCTCCTACTTGGCTAGAGTAATGGAGTGTGTTGCTTCTGTTATCGACCTAATCTATGAAAAAATGCATATCTCTTAGGCTAGAGATGGAACAAATTTGATAATATATTGCATTTATTCAATGGATAGAAATGTGTGGGCTATTTAGGTACAATTTTCTTAGTAGGTATGATGTATTATAGTGGTGGTTCCTGGCTTTCATGATATGATATTAGTGGTATATAGAAACGGATACATCATTGACAAGTGTGAATGATAACTACTTAAGGAGTTATCAATTGTACACATGCTCGTATGATTAGATTCGATGTTGCTTTTATATATGATAAACCAACAAGTTATTACTATGGATGTATGGATTAAAATATTGTTTATAAGAAAGATTATAGTGGTGGGTCTTTGGAATTGTTTTAATGTGTTAGATTGTGAAGTGTATCTCGAGGATTTTAAATGAGGACTAGTGAGTCATAAGGAAATGATGGATGTCAGAATGAAAATCTTATAGGTAAAGAAAATTTTCAATGAGTACACTTGAGTGAAGGAAATTGAGGATTTTAGGAGTAAAATGCATATGAAATTGGATTAGTCCATTGGATTTGATTGGTATAAGTAGGATTAAGGTGTCATGTTGATAATAATGTTGATTTTATGATGATGACAATATCTATTGAGCATAAAGGTAATAAGAGTTTGTGATAATGTATGACCAGGATGCAACCATATGATTAAGATTTTATGTTAAATGGATTCTCTATGATAATGACTACTTGCGTGCATATGAAATTGTAGTTTTCTACTATTTGGAGAGTAGCTTCGTTCGTACGGGAAGTTGTATAATGTGTAGAAACACAAATTGAGTAGAATTGAAAGGAGCTAGCGTAATAAATTTAAAGAATTAGTGGGGTGTAGTTTAGATATGTGAAGAAGGTGATAACAAGAATATTTAACTTGATTGCAAGGGACAAAGATGTATCTTTAGAAAGAGTGGATAATTAGATTTAGAGACATCTCATTCTATCTATTTTGCCCAAATTATTGTGATAGTGTTACGTGTCATTCATACCACTTAAAAGTTGTTGGATAAGATTTGAGAAAGAAATCTACAGACGTTTGACTCGAGTGTGGTAATAAGTTATTTTATGATTTCAAGTTTGGTGACTGGAACAATTGGTTTTTTAACAAAGGATACGATAAGATCCATTGAGAACCGATTAATAATAGGCTACAATACGTGAATTCATAAATATCTTAATATGTATATGTTAATGTTGATAGATAATGATATTGTGTTACGCGGTAGGGATCAAAATTAATTTTTTATTTGTCATTCTATGTTCATGGAAGTATGTTTTGTAATGGTTTATGGTATAAAGATCTTAAATGTATATGTTAATGTTGATAGATAATGATATTGTGTTACACGGTTGGGATCAAAATTAATTTTTTAATTGTCATTCTATGTTCATGGAAGTATGTTTTGTAATGGTATATGGATTGTTAAAGGAAGAAATGATCTATCGTATTGGGTATTGAACATTTGGATGGACTTGTGCATAATTTGAGTTGTAAATTTGGTTAATTTTTAATGTTAAAGGACCTAAGGGGTGGGTATTTCACGTAATTTTTTGGTTTAGAGGATAAGGTAAAAAGGTCATGGGTAGTTGGTCAAAGAATAAGATTCGTAAACAAGTCACAAAAAGGAACAAGAATCTGGTGTATCAAAGAGTTCAAGGAATTTAAAATTTGTGTCATCGAAAGAATATAAGAAAGTGGAAGAAATAAGGCCTTTCGTATAGGTCCTTGGTTTGAATTTTTGAAGGTTATATGGAGTTTTCATTGTAGTTTATAAACCACTATGAGATGTGGACATGTTTGATACAAAATTACTAGAGGTTACCAATTATTCATGTTACGAGGATTACGTTTTTATTTGAGTAATAAATAATGATGTGTGGAACATATTATTCTTTTATGTTGGTTTGGATTATTTGAATTGTGGTAGATGACTCATAATGATGTTGCGGTATGAAACTACTATTCTGCATGGTTATTTAAGATTTTGAGGGGATCAAAATAACACCATTGATGAGAATACATAGAGTGTGATGTTGCCTTGCATAGACATTTGATCGTATAAAGAGGTTATCTGCTCATAGTATACAATATCATTGGGGTTACTAAGAATCTTTCTAAGTTTTGACATAAGGTGTACAATGATTTGAATGGTAGTTGAAACTTAGTACATGAATGATTGTGTGAAGTTGACATTGTGTGTGATTCAGTTGTTGTACCTCGGTGGGTGTGACTTGTATCTATCATGGAATGCTTAAATGGAAATAGAGAAAGACATAGTTAGAATCTTTTTAGAGGATAAAATGTTTATTCATACGAGTGATGGTTTGAAAGTAAGGTAAATGATGTGTAGTTATAATCTTTGTTAGTATCAAGAAAGTTGGAGATGTTTCCTTCATTGGAGTACTATGAGAAGTATTGTGCTATCTATAATATGTTGAAATAGACACAAAACATGTGAGTTAACGTCGAGGTTTAAAGGTATTGACCAATGTTTTGGGTGAAGGTCATGCCTAGGGGTACAAGGTTGCGTAAAAATTTGTGTAGCCACTATCTAGAGTGATCACGAGGGTCTTTATGACCCCTCATAACCACCCCGATTCGTGGTGCCACCCGTGGTTGCAAGGCAGTGTGCCCTAGTTTGGTGCCAAATCAAGGATCCCCTCACGAGCTACTTCATAGATCATGGTGATGACCATGGTCCATGGGAAAGCTCGCGTGGTTGTCATAGCTTGGTAGAGATGGGGAAAAGTTGAAGTGTGAGGTTAGGCATGGGAGTGACTTGATGTCAAGGTTCAACGCCTCCATAATTCTAAGGCTTAAAAATGACCTCCACCACGACTCGTGGTCTTGACCATAGACTGTGGCAGGTCCCATGGTCATGCCTTGGACTCATGAAGGCTTGGAAATTGGAAAGGAGCTACTTTCAAGAGGACCATAGGCACCACCAAGGGTCGTGGTCGCCCTTCACAGACCATCGAAGTGGGCATGGTGCCTGGACAGACCTGTCAAGCGAGGGTTTTTTTGGTAAATTTGTGTTTTAATTTGTAATGATATGGGTTCGTGTTAAGTTATATATCATGCATATATATAGTTTTAAGTCTTTCAACACATATTTTACTCCTTTATTCAAAACACCCAAATCAAAACCCCAAAGTTCTTCTTCTCTCAATATTTGTCTCTCAAAACTCAAGGAAGAAGAAAGGACATTGATGAATGGGTTTTTGTATTTCTAGAGAGTTCTTCCTCAAATTCTTCAAGGATTCACAAGAAATTTATGGTGATCTTTCATCTAGGGGTAGCTTTCACCCCTATAGTCCATTCAAAAGTAATTTCAAGTTTTCACGTTTCTAAAAACCTAGGGGTTTTACCCATTCTCATGGATTCCTTAATCAAACATTTTTAAATTGTTATTAATGACAAATTATAATTGTATAAGTGTTTAATTTACGATTTAAGATGAAAATACTCTATGAACCCATGAATTCTCTAAATTCCTAAATTGTGCCTTTACGAAGTGGGTTTGTTGATTATGAAAGCTTATGAATGGAATATGTCTAAATTGTTTTTGCTTATTAAACTGAATTATTGTCCATGCCTTTGTTATTGTAAAATGCAGTATGTGTTGATGAATTGTAAGTATAACCCTTGAAGGGCAAGTTATGATCAAATTACATGGTGAAGTAGAATTGTGCTTAAGATATTGATCCGCTTGAAAGGTGGAGGTGTTTAATTACTATATATATTGTAATCATGGCCTTGAAATTCAAAGTATGAATTATTACTGTATGATTTTGATGAGTATCATATGTGTGTAATATCTATGTATGTATTATGATCATGTTTAGAATGTAATAGTGTTATTATTGAAGTCTTATTCTAAATTAACTCTTTTAAATGATGAGTTTTTATGTGAAAGGCTATTCTCACATACACACCCATACACGTAAGCAAAAAATAAATGAAGTTTCTATCATTACATTAATGATAATGGGTTGATTGAAAGGATTTTCTTAATTGATCTCTAATAAATGATAATGACATGTTGTTAAAGGACCTTATCACAACAGGGGGATTCATAAATGAAAGGTTATTCTCTTCTTTGAATCTATGAGATATCTTAATGAATGAATTTAGGGCTTAAGATGGATGCTAATCCATGAGTTGAAGAGAAGTATCTAGTAACAATCTCGTGTCCCATACTAAAGATTAAAGTAATTAATGTCAAGTACTCCGTGGAGAATAATGATAAGCACCGAATGGATATGGATTGGTATGGATGTTCATCTGTGAGTTGAGGTAGGGTATCTAGTAGTGATCCCTTGATGTGGATGCTCATCTATGAGTTGAGGCGGGGTATGTTGTAAAAATATCCTTATCCCATAATTATATTCCCATATAGATCTATAGATAGTGGATCCACCTAAGCTAAAAAGTAATGGTCTTACCTTAGGCAAGTAGGAATCCCTTATCTGGTTAGGGTGACACTAGGATTCCATGAATTGCTCACATGGTATATGTTGGTTAACGCTTACCCCCACAAAAAATGAAAACTATGGCTTCTTAAGAATGAACTACTTAGTGTGGGCGGTAGTATAGAATGTCATTCATGCATTGCACAAGTAGGATTCGAGAGTAGTCATGGTGTGTCTTTATAATGTTTAATGAAATGAATGTTCTCTTAGGCTAATGCAATTAAGGATGTTGATTTAATGTCTGATGAATGAAGGTGTTCTTTATTGTGATAATTAAGAATGTTGATTTATGTACTTAATGTAATGATGCATGCTTTACTTGGATTGTATTATGAGTTACTTCTTTGTCATGACATATAGAATGTGAATGTCCCTAGATTATGGTGGCTCCAAAGAATTACTTAGTGCAAGTAGTATTATGGGATGCTACTCATACATTACACAAGTATGACATAGAGTTTCTTTAGATGATGGTCCTAATGTGATATTATAAATTATGAAATATTTATGTCTCTTATGAATGTGTATTGTGTAAAGATGGAAATGATGAATGGTAAGTTCATTTTTTTTCCTTAATGTGGTAATTAGTGTGGATGATGGTCAGGGACGCTATTCATATATTCCACAAAGTATAGCTTTAGGGTTACTTGAGGTGAAGGCTTTAATGTGACCAAATGACTTATGGTTTATATGTTGATTATGTTAAAATGTGAATAAAGGACTTGTATGTTGGTTATGTGGTGTATTCTTCCTCTTATACTTATGTTCATGAACTTTTATCAAAATGGCAAAAATGCATGACTTGCAAATAAAATGTCCCTTTTTAAGTATATTTTTGCATGATCATCTTACTTAGTACTTAATTTTTCTAACCCATATTTCTCTTATTTTTACTACAAGCGTAGATTCCAGAAAAGCGAGTTGCTTTATCCCTAGATCAAGGAGTTGTATTAGAGATTTTCCACGCCTAAGTGGTATGTCCTCATAAATCGAGGACAAGTACTTTTGATGTTCTATTTCTTTTATTGTAATACACAATGTCTAGTTTCTTTTAAGACTTTCAATTGTAAAGGATGGTGACCTTATTTTTAGTTTCAAAGACTTGTCTTAGATGTCCATATAAGATGGTAGACTTCCGCTTGCATTTTAAATGATGTTTTTGGATTGAATAATTTTAAATAAAAGTTTTAATTTCGTACAATTTTTCCTTATATTAAATGTAATGAATGATATGAGGCTCCACGGAGTCTTATACGCCGTGTCACGTCAAGGGTTTAGACTCGAGGTGTAACAAACATGTTATCAGAGCATAAGTTTTTAGAAATGGTTTTTAGAACCAAGTCTCACAAGCCTTGTGTAGTAGAGTTTTGTACATCGGTATTAGTCGTGATGCATCTATGAGCGAGAGGCTATAGGACGTTAGAAAGATTCACTTTCTTCATTACTCTTGAGTCATGCCACAAAGTTAACTTTAAAGGAGCTCTCTTTTATTTCTTTATTTGATGTCCTTCAACATATGACAACTTGAAGGCCTAATGCTACAAGGATCGAGAAAGAAAAATGTTTGTATGGATGTCAATGGGGTTTAGGTGACTAGAGGAGTCTAGACGATGTTATAGAACTAAATGGCATCCTTTTGTGTAGATTATTTGCTTTTTTGCTATGTGTGATGATTGGTGTATAGTCATATTGAGTTTTGAAGTATGGTGAAAGATTTGACAAAGTGTTTAGGTATGCAAGGAGTATAAGTGTTCTTCATGTTCATGGTTTAGGTTGACTTGAAGTCTCACCTTATGTGGTGTAGTGAGTTTGAGGAGTTTAAGACCCGGCATATAGACTCATATGAGACCTTAAGTGATGTTGGTAATATTGTGGTGAGCAAGAGTGCTTAATGATAACCTCCCTAGTCTAGAAGTATCGGTTGGGATCTTAAACTAGTAAGATAAGAAATAAAAAGTTGAGAAGTTCCATCCTTGAAAGATGTTAAGGGCAGTAACCCAGTAAGGGTCTTTCGTAAAGGATGTGGCTAGAGTTTGCAAAAGAGTTCTTCCAGATGAAGGAATTTGTATGTGATAATTCCTTATGGTCATGAATATTGCATTGAGGTTCCTATGTTGTTTTCATGTTAGCTTTAGTTGGGCTTACCCCTAAGTGGGGGATAGTAAGTTGAATAGTAAGATTGTAAGAGTTATTTTACCCTTTTATTTTTCCTTATATTCTTATTCAAGTTTAAGACCAAAAGTTCCTTCTAGATTGTTTCATGTTTTAGAATCATGAGTGATTTTGGTTCCATGGCTTCCTTATGATATGCATGTTCTTCATAAATTCATGTTTAAATGAGAAAATAAGTTCATATGATTTTTGTTCCTCATGTTGATATACATCTAGTATGAGTTGCCTATTTTGTGCTTCATGAGATAAAATGTTGAACATGACGAAATTTTACTTTAAGGAAAAGTTTCATATGATATGCCTAATGATAATTTGATGAGAATGATAAGAATTGGAAATGGATGTTCCACTAATGTAATGATAAATGTTGAAGTTATGATGCATAATGAGTTTGTAAATGTAGTTCCTACTTTCTTGTGTTGCATTGAGCCTATTGTTTATAATGTTGCATGCATGATGTTGTTATTCTTGAGTCGTTAACCCCTTAATGTGTTTATAGTGTTAATGAAGGATGAATGTTCCTAATTGGGGGATATTGTAGCAACCCATAAAATAATAGGTTGAAATATAAATAAAATATGTAAGTCAATGTCAAGGGTTAAGGGCAAAGAAAAATATTTTGGGTGAAGTCCATGGTTAGGGGGCAAGGCTACCTAAAAATTGTCCTAGCCATTGCCTGTCATGACCACGAGGTTCTCCACGACCCATGGTAGCCACTATGAGTCATGGTGCCACCCATGGTTGTATGGCAATATGTTGTAGTTTGGTGCCAAGTCAAGGCTCCCTACATGAGCCATGCTCATAACTACTGTCCATGGGAAGACTCCTGGGGTTGCCTTAGCTTGGTAGAGATGGTATAAAGTTGAACTGCTACTAGTCAAGGGACCACGGGCACCACCACGGGCGGTGGTGCCCTTGATGGGGCGTGAGGTTGGGCGTGGAGATGACTTGGTCTCAAGGCTCCAAGACCTTTTATCTCTAAGGCTAGACCACGACCTCCTCCATGATTCGTGGTCTTGACCACAAATTGTGGGAGGTGCGTGGTTATGCCTTGGCCTCATGAAGTCTTGGCAATCGGAAAGGAGCTACTACCAAGAGGATCACGGGCGCCACCGCGGGCTGTGGTCCTCTTCACGAACTGTCAATGTAGTATGGTGTTTGGACAGGGCTATCAAGTGATGGTCTTTTTGGTAAATTCATGTTTTAGTTGTAATGATCTAGGATCATTTTAAATAGTTATCCGTTGAATCAAGGGTTTGTGGATTTCTATAGGGTTCTTCCTCAAATTCTTCAAGGATTCAAAAGCAAGGTATATAAAGCATTTATTTAGTTTTATCTTTCACCCTTAGAGTCCATTCTAAAGTAATTTAAAGTTTTCAAGTTTCTTAAAAGCCTAGGGTTGTTACTCAATCTAATGGGTTCCTCCATCAAACATTTTGAAATGGTTATTAATGACAAATTATGATTGTATCGGTGTTTAATTGACGATTGATGATGAAAATACTCTATGAACCCATGAATTCTCTAAATTCCTATATTTTGCCTTTATGAAGTAAGTTTGTTGATTATGAAAGCTTATGAACAAAATATGTCTAAATTTATTTTTGTTATTTAATTGTATCATTATTCATGCTTCAATTGTAGTAAATTGTAGTGTGTGTTAATGAATTGGAATTATGACCCTTGAAGGGAAAGTTATGATCAAATTACATGTTGAAGTAGAATTGTTCTTGAGCTATTGATCCACTTGAAAGGTGGAGGTGTTTAATTGCTATATATATTGTGATCATGGCCTTGAAAGGTAAAGTATGAATGATTAATGTATGATTTTGATTATATAATATATGTGTGATCATTATGAATGTATTATGATCATGTTTAGAATGTAATTATTTTATGATTGAAGTATTATTCTAACAGTTATAAATGATGAGGTTTTATGTGAAATATTATTCTCACATACACACCTACATACCTGAGTTAAAAATGAATGAAGTTTCTATGCTTATGCTAATGATGTGGGTTGATTGAAGGCTATTCTCAATTGAACTCTAATGAATGATAACGACATATTTGTGAAAGGACATTCTCACAATATGGGGATTCTTAGTTTAAATGATATTCTTATCTTTAAATCTATGAGTTATCTTAATTTTGAGCTTAAGATGGATGTTTATCCATGAATAAAGGGGACCTATCTAGTAACAATCTTTTGTCTCATACTAATGACTATAGTAATTAATGTCAAGTACTCCATGGGGAATAATTCTAAGCAGTGAGTGGATAAAGATTGAGATGGATGCTCATCTGTGGGTCAAGGCAGGGTATCTTGTAGTAATCTCCCTATCCCAACTATGTGTCTACATAGGTCTATAGCTAATGGATTCACCTAAGCTAAAAAGTAATGGTCCTACCTTAGGCAAGTAAGAATCCCTTATACAGTAAGGGTGACTGACTTGACGTATTAGGATACTTCTTCCAATTCTAAGTGTCAATGATTGTCAGTAGTATTATAACCAAACCAGGGTTGGGATCGTTCTCATGGGGAGTGGTTTCAAGAATTAAGAGCCCAGTACAAATTAGTGCAAGCTAGTCATAGCTAAAGACATTAACAAATGTAAACATAATAAATCAGAGTGAGGGGATACAAGTGTCAATTGTTAAGGGAGGTTTGTAAGCAATTATAAGTTCCAAACTGAAAAAACCAATCGAATCTATATGTTTTAGAGTTGAAAATGAACAAGAAAATTTAGGGATTTTCTAGATGGGGCCGGGTGTGTAGCGCCACTCAGTGCGCCAGAAATTTGGTTCTATAGTTCACCCTCTGTGGCGCCGCGCCACTCAGTGCAGCCCAGTTAATCATTTGTACTTAAGGCTCTAGCGCCTGCGGTACTCACTACACTAGGGTGGTCAAGTCCTCTACCCTTTCCCACTTCTTTCTGTTTGAGTTTCCTCCAATCGGACCTTTTTTCTAGTTATTTTCTACATTATAAGGTACGCATCAATATTGATAGATCATACATAACATGAGATCATAAGTCTTGAATCAATAATTCAACTTCAACAAAAGTTAAGAGTCAAATTAAGAGAGTTCTTAGAGTCTTTGAAAAGTCTTTTACAATCATTCTAAACATGTTTTAAAGACTTGGGAATTGAGTTGAGAAAGAGTAAGAGTGAATTTCTTTTCTTGAAAAGATTATATGGAAACTAAGTATTCCTAAGAGTTAAAATGTTTTTATTTAAACAACAGGGAAACATTGATTCCGAAGAGAAGAAACATCGATTTCCAAGAAAGATTTTGAGCTAGTTTTGGGTAATAATATCAAACCATAGAAAGAGATATCTTTTAAAATATATGAGCTAGAATATTTTGGGAGTAAATATCGATGGCCTTTGTTGAACAGAGAGCGAACGGACGGCAAGTGACTTTGATCTCATGCTGGCCTTTTTGGGGACATATTTAAGTTTAGATAATTCAAGATCTCCGTAAAGCGTGTAGCCAAGATGGGTAGAAAAGGGTCATACTTTTAGATGATTCCTTAATTCTTTTTTTAGCATATACTAGTGGATCCTTTTAGTAAGTTAGGTTCCATTCCCCGACAAGGTATAAGACAGCCCAGTCAGCGTGAGGCAAGACGTTGTACCATCATATAAGCCCATAGATATGGTTTTCGGCTATTAAAACTCCCATAGACATATTTTGTAAACTTGTATACACGGATTTACTTGTATTTTCATATAAAAATTGAGTTGTTGTGTGTTTTAAATGAACTGAGTTGTTATCTTCATGTTTTGAAGCTTTTCTTTATACTGCATCTTTATTTCTGCTTTCTATAGAAAAGAGTTGAGTCTAGTTGAGAAGAGGTAAGTATTTCTTTTTATGTTTTCTTTAGATTTTCCCTCACATGCTCGCACATTCAATGTACTGCAGCCATTTATCTTGCATCATTTTATGATGCAGATATAGGTAACTAGGATCTACATCCAGTGCCTCGTTGATCCAGTTGAGCATTCAGAGTCTTTTGGTGAACCTCCTTGCTTTTCGGTGATATTTTTTGTATTTCAGTTGTTAGGATGATCAAGGGTCTTGTCTCGACATCCCCTTGAGTATTAGAGTTTTCATGGGCAAATAGTTATAGTTCTTTACTCTTTGCATTTCAATTATTTTGATTATAAGACTTGACTTGCCAGTTTGGCTAAGTTGAATGTTATTTCTAAAATATTCTCAGTTTATCGATTTAGACTATTTGTTAAGATTGAGTACATTTTTAGTTGAGTAAGTCTGAGAGTCTAGTCAGTCTAAGGGTTTGCTTGACCCAACAATGGTTCTCGAGGTCCAGTTCTCTCTAGGGTGTAGGCTCAGGCAGTGACAGGGTTACTGTAGATGGCTAAAAATCTAGGAAGTAGAGTCAGATAAATGACAATGTTTGATATATGCACTATGGAAAGTATCTTGTGTATTTTGACCTTCTTTTCCTACATTTTTATATGACCACCTACTTCGTTTTAGATATGTTTCGGAGTATGGTTCATTGCATAGGCCACATGTGTTTCTACATCTATAAGTGAATCTCTAGTGGTGGACCGGATGTATCAATCTTCTTCCGTACTCTTGATAGGTAGGATGAATGTTTTCAAAAATGTTTTTAGGGAGAGTCTCGGGTGAGTCTTGGGGAGGGGCGGACCAAAATCTCTCCAAGTGCAAATTGAATATGTAGATCCAAAGGATCTAAGTCGAACAACTATAATGCCTACAATATCTAAGAATGGAATATAGATACATGTTCGGAGTGTGTGTGTGTACACACATATACATACATACATACATACATACATACATACATATATATATGTGTATATATATATATATAATTGAAAGTTTTACTTTTGTTTATTTTTCGGTAATAAAATATTAAATTGAGTATACATGAGATATGTCTCGTAGATCCATAAGACTTATGCCCCATGTCTTTGGGCTTACGTCTCGCCTCGTATGACATAAAACATGGTTGAAAGTGTGTCAAATTGGACACCCTTTTTCTGGAAAAAAATAATTATGTATACAAGTAAATTGACTCACGAAATAATTAAATAACATAGTTTAGACGCCCTTCACATAACAAGCTGCTATTTTTAGACTCTCTTTGTGAAATTTCTCGCTCTTCCACTACTTAGCACGATCCTTGGGCAGACTAGATTATTTCATTTATGGAAGATTTGGTGTTGTTTTGGATAGTAGAAATATAACATTGGTTATGCATATGACCTTGCTTATGAGAACTTATAGAAGAGCTTGCATGAATAATTACAGTTATCTGACAATGTTATTAAAGGTTCTACATTATGGGGTGTACTTCTTGTTAGGTGTTTACTTGATCTTGTTTTTCTTTGAGTTAGATAAGTTCAATTATCCCTTGATGAGTAATCTTTGGGTAACGCTCACATTCTTATAGCTTAAGTTCGTAGATAGATTATCATGAGGATAAATTCTTGATTAGGTCTGTGATTATTCAGCTTTTAGTAATTGATCTTGATTGAATGGTCTTAAGAAGGATCTCACTTAGAGAGATGAACACTGATCATAACTAAGCCTATCGTTAACGTCGGTTATTCTTCCATCTTTTTCTTCTTTATGTTCGAGATTGAACATGGTTTATAGTGGTGGATAAGGTAATGAACAGTTAGGTTATTTTGAGAATTATTCCTCTCTTTTTCATAAAACAACAAGAACAAAAAAAACACCACCACCACCACCAGCAGCACCAACAACAACAACAATGAAAATAATTTTACTTATATATGAAAGTAATATAATTTCTGTGGGAGATTCTCTAACCGACAACCATCACTTGAGCCTAAGTGATGATACAATGTTTTACCTAACGCTGTCGAGGACCATCCTATACTATGACATCGGTATAAGACCTTACTTACCTTAGTGGATCCCCTAGATTACCTTACACAATCATCTTAAAAGTATGACCCGTCGATTCCCATGATGGCTCCATGGTTTATATGTAGACTTATTTAATATGAACTCTCATCCCCACATCGATGCTCATTACTACCCCCAAATCATACTTTTAATAAAACTTTCTTCCTTTGGGTTGAGATAATTTACTGAAACCTTTAACTTTTGAAAAGCTCCTTCTTGAAATCAACGTTCCCCTTTTAGTTTAATAATTTTTTGGAACTCTTAGTTTCCTTTTAACTTAAATGTGAAACATTTATAAACCATTTGGGAATACTTAGTTCCCTCAGAGCTTTTGATAAAAGAACTCAACTCTTGCTCTTTACTTATTTTGAAACTTAACTTTTAGGAAATAATTAGTTCCCTTATAGCTTTTGAGAATTTAACTCAACTCTTTTCTCTTTTCTCGATTTGTAACTTCAGCGTTAAATCAAAGTTAAAATGATTGTTTAAGACTCTTTGAAAACTTTAAGAACTCACTTTGGCTTGTTTCTTAACTTTTAAACTTGACTCTTAACTTCTTTGACTTTGATGTTAACTTCCGTTGAATTGAATTATGGACTCAAGGATCATGATCTCATGTTTAGGGATGATTTCGTGATGCTTAGATGTACTTTAGAGTATTGGAATCGACTAGGAATGAAATGTACATAACTTAGGAATTAGTATGAAAAGATAGGGAAAGAACGGGTTCTTGGCGCTCTGAGAGGCGTGGGGCGCCAGGTCCTTTCGTACAGACCCCGGTCTAGGGCGCTCTGTGACGTAAGATGCGCTAGGTCCTGTTAGTTCGAGCCTACCCTGAGAGGCTCTGGAAGGCGCGGTGCCTCAACGGTTATCTGACAGGACCTTTGACTTTTCTTATCCGTTTTTCATATCTAAGGCTCCTTAACTACCATGGATCTCACCCCAAATACTTAGGATCCCTAAATACCACATTACCCAATAGATTAGACCCGAAAAACATGAATCAAACCTACTAGATGTCAACTACAATTAAATTAACAAGAACTTTACACTTTTCATCAAGAACTTCAAGATTTTCATTCAAATAAACTCTAATTTGTTGTATTGAATCAAATTTGGGGTGTGGGTGAAAGTAACCAACACTGAATGATCTCACATACCTGTTTAGGGATCACCCATGGCGATTTCCACAAGACAAACTTCGACGATCTTGAACGTTCTTTCTTCCTTTTCTCCTTTCTCCTCTTTTCTCCTCTTCTTTTCTCCTCTCTCAAAACCCTAACTTTTTTCTAAGTGTGAACTGAATAAAATCAGTTTAGAACCTAATTTATTATCCAAAAATGAAATAATATGATTTGGTAAGGTAAATACAACTTTACCCTTCCCAAATCAAGATTAGACTGTCCCTAATACAACAGCCCTACTTCCGAAAGACATTATCTCACTCATACGAAATTGAAATTTCGCAAACTCGGCGGCATTGAAAAGATATGTCCAAGGTATTTCCAAAAAAATCAAGAAATACCTCTAAATCATCTTGAACTAGGAGTTATAGCCGTTTGAAGCTGACCAAAAACTAAGTTTTCTCCAAATTAAGAAAATTTCCAGATTTTAACTAATTTTTTTTTCTTTCAAAATGACTATTTTAACTTCTAAGTTTCTTCCTAGATATCTAAATTTGTGAGATGTTACAATATCTCCCCCTTGGGAACATTCGTCCTCAAATGAGATTTTTTTTCTTACTAGGCGTATGGTGTAACATCTTACATTCAGCTCATACACACAACAACAAAATATGAACACAACATGACAACTTAATAGCAATGCCTAGAAAAGGATTAGTACCTCAATTTGGAACTTCTCCAAATTTGAAGAGATGTAGATATCTCTTCTTCCTATACTTTTTAGCTTCTCAAGTAGCTTCTCTACAAACTGATCTCTTCTTACCAAATCAGATAACACACTTCATGGGTGAATTTTTTTTAAAGTAATTCAATCATCTACCATTGGTACAGACAACCTACCTTGATATCTCAATGCACCAACTCCCCCTTGTTCAAAACACATTATTTTTTGCTTATGAACACTTGTCTTTAATTCAAGCCATATAGGGTCTTGGTCTTGCTTACCTTTTACTTCTCTCACTAATGATGATTCAGACCCATTCTTCACCACTACTACTCATTCATTGTAATGCATTAATCAAACTCCAAATCGTGCAAGTCTATACACCTCCTTTTCTAACTTTTTCTTATCTTCTTCAAAATGGCTGGTACTACCCATAGACAATTTTCAATGCGTGAGATTAAGCTCTTTCTAACTAAACACATGCCGAAAACTCTTGTGATCGGTGAACACTTTCACATGAATACCATAAAGATAATGGCGTCCTCTTTCGAAGCAAATACTACAGCAACCAACTCTAAGACATGGGTTGGGAAATTTCTTTCTCATTAATTTCAACTTTCTCGAGGCATAAACTATTAGTTTGCCATTTTGTATTAACACACAACTCAAACCAACTCTAGATTCATCACAATACACCATAGAAACTTGAGTACTTTCCGTAAAGTCAAAACTGGAGTCGTAGTCAACGTCTCTTTCGATTCTTGAAAACTTTTCTTACAAACCTCATACTATTGAAACTTAACTATTTCATAAGTTAATTTTGTCAAATAAAACCAATCTCTAGAAAACCCTTCAATTGTTCTTTCAACACAACTAGTGCATTCTACATGGCGGAATAGAGATAGGACGAGTATCTGGAATGGTGTTTATGCCGAAGTCTATTTCTCTCCTTGGAGGGACTCCGGGTATATCATCAGGAAACACTTCTGGAAACTCTTTTACTAATGACACTAAAACTAACTGAATAGGAGGTATCTTAGCAATTTAGTCAATAGGACTAAGCGATAGACACTCCTCTTAGAAACTAACTTTTTTGCCTTAAGGTATGGAACGGAACAATCTATAGGCACTGCTAAACTGCTTCTTCACTCTATAATTGGTTCCGTGGACACTAAAACTTGACTAGTCGAGTGTTGAAACTCATTGATGCATAATAGTCATAAAACCAGCGCATACCTAGAATGAAATCAAACTCTAACATGTCTAACTAAACAAAGTCATCCATGTTACTCTTGTGATTGACGGGAAATGGTACAATCACGATAGAATTTCTCTACCATACTAGAATTCTCAGTGGATGTAGAAACATTGAATAGTTCACTAAGTTGCTCAGAAATAACATCAAAATTCATAGCAACATATAAAATATAACTTGCTCTTGGGTCTAGTAAAGAATAAAAAGTAAAGTCAAGGACTTGAATCATACAAGTGACGACATCTGGTAAATCCTCTTGCTCGTGGCAATTTTTGATAGCATATAATTGGTTTGTTCCTCCGCCAGTACCATTTCCTTTCTTATTCTTTGGACACTCTCCATGAAATGTCAGCCTCACCACACTTAAAACAACCCCTGGAGCTCTCACGACAAATACCTAGGTGGGTCCTACCACACCTAGCATATTTATGAGCACACTTACCTCCTCGCACCTCACTACCTTGAGACTTAGTGTGTCTAGATCTAAAGGGTTTTGAACTCCGACCATTATTCTCACCATTGTATATGGTTCAAGGGCACTAGCAGATGGTGGAGCAGTTCCTTCTGTTTCTGTTGGAAGGAAGAAGTCGTACTATTCTTTTGGTGCGTGAACTCATTGTCCGATGTCTTAGTCCTCTTATTGCTAAACCCTTCTCTATCCTTTAGCTTATCCTGCTCAACCAGTTGCACGTGGATCATTAGCTTTGCAATGTCCATATTCCCTATCAACATCGCTGCCTTGCCTTCCTTTCTTGGCTGACAAGACAACCCATCAATAAATAAAATAATCTTGCTCCTCATCTCAACAACCATCTCCGGAGCATAGCGGGAAAGTTGTGCAAACTTTAGACTGTACTCATAAACACTCATAGACTCCAGATTAAGGGATAGAAACTCTCTAATATTTGACTCTCACAACTCACAGGGAATGAAACATCCCATGAAAGCATAATCAAACACATCTTAACTCACTGTTGAAGTATTCTCAGCCCTATTCCTTTTCCATTGGTCGAACAGACTTCAATGATACCCTTTAGTTGCTATGCGTCTAATTCTACCCTCTCAGCATAAACAACATGCAATATATCAAAAAAATTTGGAAGTACTTTAACAAAGTTATCCGAATCCTTTGTGACACTTGAACCGGTGAAGCTTGGTGGATTCATCCCTAAAAACTCACGAATCCTTGAGGTATCATCCACTTCATGTCGATTACCTCTCTATCCAACTTGATGAGTCGCAACTTGACATAACATTCGCATAGTCTCGTAGAATTCAGCATGGGTAATTTCTCCTTGAGGTTGCACTTTAGGTGCATTTGGCCACTATTATTCCTCAACAATATTTCTATCTTGATGAACTTTGACTATTATTCATGAAGGCATGATTCTATGAAAACACGTGCATGCACGAATTAGAAGGAAACTTTTTAGAGATAAAACTCCAACACACGAAATGAGTATGAAAAAATAAAGAGTTCCTAAATGTTGTAGCCTCCTAATCATAGATGTGGAACACTTCACATCGATGACTAAGACTCTACAGACATGGCTTCATAGACTCCTTAGGACTCTTGAACTCTGTGCTCTAATACAAAGTTTGACACACCCAGAGCCTACACCCTGGACGTGGCCGACACTCAATGACCATTGCTGGCCTTGAGCAAACCCTTGTCCTGGCTTACATAACTCAGCGGAAGACTATGCTAAACTCAGATAAAGAATTAAAAGCATTCTCATAAGATAACTTAATGACTTGTCTTGGCTAAAATGGCACTTAAGTCTCAATATTGTAATAAACGAAGTATAACATAAGGAGACTCCAAAACTAAACTATTACATTATTTATGAAGCCTCTAAACTGACTGAGATGGATGTTGGGACAGACCCCGCAACATTCTAATGGTCTAAACTAGAAAATTAATAAAAAGGATGTCCTCCAGAATGCTAGGAGGCTCACCAACTAACTCTGGAGTGTTCAACTGGATCAACAGTGCACTGCGTGCTGATCCTGGTTATCTGCGTCTGCATCATGAAACGATGCATACCACTGCATTAGTACATTTGATAAAATGGATTAACGATGAACTTACCTTGGCTCTGCTTGACTCACAAGATAACAACTCATTATAAAGCAATAATGTCATATGCAATATATATATATATATATATATATATATATATATAAAAAAAATTTGGAGATTCTCTAACCGACAGTCATCACTTGAGCCGAAGTGATGATACAACGTTTTACCTCACGTTGTCAAGGACCATCCTATACCTTGTCGTCAGTATAAGACCTTACTTAACTTAGTGGATCCACTAGATTATCTTACATGATCATCTAAAAAGTATGACCCGTCAATTCCCATAATAGCTTCATGGTTTACATGGAGACTTGAGTTAATATGCACTCTCATCTCCATACGTGCTCAATACTACTCCTAAATCATACATTAGCTCATACTTTTAATAAAACTTCCTTCCTTTGGGTTGAGATAATTTACTGAATCCTTTAGGTTTTTAAAAGCTCCTTTTTGGAATCAATGTTACCCTTTTAGTTCAAAATTCTTTTGGAACTCTTAGTTTCCTTTTAACTTAAATGTGAAACATTTATAAGCATTTTGGGAATACTTAGTTCCCTTATAGCTTTTGAGAAATGAACTCAAACTCTTGTTTTTCACTTAACTTGAACGTTCTTACTTCTTTTTCTCCTTTCTCCTCTTTTCTCCTCTTCTTTTCTCTTCTCCCAAAACCCTAACTTGTTTTCTAAAAGCCTAAACTAAATAAAAATCAGTTTAGACCCCAAATTATTACCAAAAATGAAATAAAATACTTGGGTAAGGAAAAATCAATTTTGCCCTTCCCAAATCCGGATTGGACTATCCCTAACCCAACAGCCCAACTTCTGAAAGGCATATCTCACTCATACGAAATTGAAATCGCGCAAACTTGGAAGCGTTGGAAAGAAAGCTCCAAGAGATTTCCAACCATATCATGAAATACCTGTAACTCATCCTCAGGTAGGAGTTATGGCCGTTTAAAGTTGACCAAAAACTCACTTTTCTCCAAAATAAGAAAATTTCCAGATTTCAATTAATTTTTTTTCAAAATGACTATTTCAACTTCTAAGCTTCTTCCAAGCTATCTAAATTTGCGAGATATTACATTATTTTTGAGTAAGTAGAGTTTTTATTGCTTAGTCATATTTTTTTTTTAAAAACCTACAATTTATTATTGTTATTATTATTATTATTATTATTATTATTATTGTTATTATTATTATTATTATTATTATTATTATCATTATTATTATTATTATTGTAATAATATAAAGATAAGAAATTTCATTAATAATTATCGAGATATTTTAATGAATATATACAAATAAGAAGTTCATATTTTTTTTGTTGAATCTTAATTTTTTTTCTTTATGGATTGTAAGCTTTCCACTGAGTGAATATTACATGACTAACCATGATCAGTGCTTTGAAGGTAACTAATAGATACAAAAATATGACAATATAATTTAATTCTTAAAAAAAATTATTATTAATTTAGTTATTAATAATAAGAAGTATATAAAAGGAATTTAAAATGAAAATAATTATAAAATTAAAATTCATTTACCTTAATTTTGCAACTAAAATATAGGAATTAAAATGTATACGAGTAAGCCCATTTATAAGAAACTAGATTTCAAAAAAATTTTCGTAAAGATACTTGCATACAATGTTTTTAAAAAGGTTTTTTTGGGCGAGTCTCGGGGCGGGCGCACTAAAAATGAACACTCCTTAACAAAGATTATTATGTGATTAACGGGAATCAAACTTGAAACCTCTTGGTTAAGGATGCAGAAGTACTTACCACTATACCACAACCCTTGTTGGTTATAAATTTTAAACACATTAGTATAATTATTTATTTTTCTAACAAATTTACTAATTGATTGTTAGTTTATTGGAAATATATCATTCAAGTTGAATATTAGATTAATAATTGATGGACAATATGTTCAAAATATTATTAACTGAATGATTATTCAATAGTAAAATATTTATTAAATTATTGCATTTAAAAATCTAAGAACACGAAAATAAATACAAAAATATTAATCACTTTTATAAACCATATTTGAATGAAACAATACAAAATCCATGATAACAAACTATATTAATCTTAATATGACACATATCATTATATCAAAAAAAATTAATTTGAGCACGTTTACAAAAAATATTGACCAAATCTAAATTTTGTTCAAAACTTAAAAGTTAAAACGCCTAACAACACAAACTGAAAATGGAAGCCTTAAAATCTGAAACAACCATCTTATTAGATATAAAAATGACTTTTCGAAGCTAATCGCGCTGACAGAACTTTCATCAGAGCATGTTTACAAAAGATACTAAGAAAAATCGCTTTTTTGAAAAAAGTTAAAAGTTAAATCGCCTAACGGTACAAACTGAATATAAAAACATCAAAATCCAAATCATCCATCCTTTACAGCAAAAAATGACCATCCAGAGCTAACCACGTTGACGAACTTCAAATTTGAGTATGTTTCTCAAAAAAATTGACCTAATTAAAATTTTAGCAAAAGGTAAAGTTAAAACGCTTAATGACACAAACTGAATAAAAGTCTCAAATCCAGAACCAACCATCCTATGAGGTTAAAACTAAACGGTGATAAAATTCAATTCGACCACGATTACCAAAAATATTAACTAAAGTGAAAATTTTGCCAAAACATAAATGTTAAAATGTCTAACAACATAAACTAAAATGGAAACCTCAAAATCCGAACCCTCTATCTTACTACATCAAAAATGACATATAATTGCACTGACGAAACTCATATATAGGCATGTTATCAAATATATTGACCAAAGTTAAATTTGCCAAACTTTATATGTTCAAACACCTAACGGCACAGCGTAAAAATAAAAACCTCAAAACCCAAATCAATTATCCTACTAGTTAAAACATGACCTTTGGAGTTAATTACGCTAGCGAAATTCTCATCTGAGCACGTTCACAAAAATATTCACCAAAGTCAAATTTTACCTAAACATAACATTTAAAACACCTACCAGTACAAAAAACATGGAAGCCTCAAAACAAGAACCAACCTTCCTATTAGATTAAAAACGACCTTTCGAAGCTAATGACACAGACTGAGTTCTAATTTGAGCACGTTCACCAAAAATATTGAACAAAGTCCAGTTTTGGTTAAGATTTAAAAAAACGCCTAATGACACAAACTAAATATGAAAGCTTCAACACTAGACGTTGATTTATCAAAAAAAAATAACTTCAATTGGTAAATTTACCAACTATACAAATATATGTTAGTTATTAATAATTTATCGATATTTTTTATCAGAATTGTTAATAGTTACTATTCAACTAAACATTCATATGTAATATTACCAACTAATAATCAATATGTTGGTAAACTTTTACCAAAGGATTAGTGATTGGTCGGTATATTACCAACTATTTTAATGATGTTAGTAATTTACTAACTACAATCTTTATTCGACGGTCAAATTTCAAACAAATTTGATATTGATTGGCAAGTTTACCAATAAATTACATATCGTTACTAATTTACCAACACATTTGTATTTGGTTGGTAAATTTAGCAACACAATTGATTGGTAATATGTTGATAAATCATATAAATAATTTTTTTCACATTTACTAACCGACATATACTTCGTTGGTAAGATTATCAACAAAATGTGCGCGCTAGTAATATTTCTGTTGGTAATCCATTGATAGAAGGTTGCTAAATTTGACGTCATTTTTTCTCGCCATATTTACCAACTAAAATACTTAGTTAGTAAGATATATGTTGGTAATATGTTAGAATTTCGTTGTTAAGTTTTAAAATATTATAAAGTTAGAAATATGTTTTTAATTTGTTAGTAGAATACTAACCAACTTAAGTTGTTAGTAAAATCTGTTGGTAATTTGAGATTTTTTTGTAGTGTGTGTGTGTGTGTGTGTGTGTGTGTGTGTGTGTGTGTGTATATATATATATATATTATGCTTGTTTTGTAAGAAAATGACGAATTGTATTATAAGTTTATTAAAATGTGTGATAAATGTATTAATCATCAATAAAACTTGTACTATATGTGAATAATAAAATTTTCTTTGTAATATGTATTAAAATTGTATTATAAATGCATCAAAAATTATCAAGTGAAAATAAATATTATTGATATAAATGGTAAATATTTTCTTAATATAGTATATTTATGCAATATTCACTATAAAATAATATGAAGTTTTACTTTTACCTTTTTAGTAATAAAATTGTCAAACTGAATATACATGAGGATGCACCTCGTAGATCCAAAAGACTCATGTCCTGTGTTTCAAGGCTTATTTTTTGCTCCGTAAACATGAAATTGCATCTCGTAGATCTATAAGACTTAGGTCCTGTGTTTCGAGGCTTACTTTTCGCCTCGTATTGCATAATATGTCTTGCCTCACGCCCCGCTTTTTAAAACACTAATTCATATATAAATAATGCTTCCGAAATTTAGGAATTGGTTGTAAAACAATGGCAATGCCACATGGAGCCCACCAAAATAGTGATTCGCATCACTTGTAATGTTGCAAGCGAATGTGAATGCCATGTGAACACCATCAACACTTAGGAAAAAAATAACCTAGTTACATATCTCGAACTATTACTATAAATAGTTAGTACATTTTCAAATTTAAATGATAAAAAAAGTTTGATAGATATTATGCTCTCTCTTTATTAGTTCTTAATATTAATATTAGTTTGTTATCTTCTTATTTTATAACACGTTATCAGCACGAGACCCTGCCAACTTAAGCTACTTCAAATAGGTAAAAATGTAAGAATTTTATTTTCTAAAAGAAAAAAAATGTCTAATATTTCTAAACTTGAGTTTGTTGCCTTGGATATATCGGGCAAAGAATACTCATCCTGGATACTAAATGCTAAAATCCACCTAGATGCAATGGGTCTTCTAGAAACCATCAAAGATAATAAAAGGCATCCAGTCAAGAACGTGCAAAAGTTATGATATTTCTTCCTTACCATATTGACGAGGGGTTAAAAATGCAATACCTCACTATTAAAGACTCCTACGTATTGTGGAAAAAATTTAAAGATAGATATGACCCCCTTGTAATGCGTCATGATGGGTTTAATATGTGATTATCAAACTTTAAAAGTATAACATAATATAATTCTTCCATGTATAGAATTATATCACAGTTAAATTTATGTGGAGAATAGGTCATTGAACATGATAAGCTTGAAAAAATATACTCCGCATTTCCTGCCTCTACTATGCTCCTGCGGCAGCAATACCGATGGGTTTCAAAAAGTATTTTGAATTACTCTCATATCTTCTTATTGTTGAACGACATAATGACATATTAATAAAAGATCATGAAAGTCGACTTGTTGGTTCTATGACACGCCCTGAAGTAAATCAGACAAATTATCACCAACGAGAAAGATTTCATGGCTCTTATCATTGTCGTGGCTCCGGTTGTGGTCATGATCGTTGTTGTGGTCGTTAAATAAATTATAACCATGAGGGTCGTCTTGCACCTAGAAATGACCAACAGCATAAAAGGAAGGGTAAAAGACAAGAAGTGTTGCAAAAGAAAAATTCAAAAAATGTATGTCATAGATGTGGAGGAATGGGGCACTGATCGCGTACTTGCTGATCATCGAAGCATCTGGATCTCCTCTATCAGACAACCTTAAAAAAGGGGATAATAATCCAGAAGCAAACTATATCTCTGAAGATAATGTTGAGACATGCATAAGATGAATAATAATGCAGAAGCAAATATTGAGCCTATGCATCTATATGTAGCTTATTTCTTTGTATTAACGAAAGGAAAAACGATCAGTGACGATCCCCTGATAATCTAGATAAATTCCTTATTTGTTTGTTTGTGTTAGTTGATATTTTTGTGTATTTCTAATCCTTGTAAATATAATAGCTTGTTGAACAGTAATATTTTACTTTTTTTATATCTGTATGCCCCAAACTTTGTTTGCATAAATGATCTATCATGAAGATATTTGTGTAATTGATAGAGTAACAATGCATTCCATATTCAAAGATGAGAAATACTTCTCTTACTTTCTTAGAAGAAAAGGAAATGTTAGTACAATTTGGGGTAATTCGAACATAATTGAATGCTTCGGAAGAGCTATTATATTCCTGACTAAGGGGCCAAAACTTGTTATAGAAGATGCATTGTTCTCTTCTAAATCCCCAAGAAACTAGTTAAGTTCTAAAGATATTCGTCGTAATGGATATCATATTGAGATAATAAATGAAATGAATGTTGAATACCTTGGCATTACAAAAATTGTCTCAAACCAGAAATATGTGTTGGAGAAATTATCAACTTTATCTTTTGGCTTATATTATGCAAAAATAAGTACAGTTGAAACACATTCCATCGTAAATCAGAAGTTTACCGACTTAAAAACTTTTGTGCTTTGGCATGACCTAATGGGTCATCCTTGATCAATAATGATGACACGAATCATTGAAAACTCAAATGGACATTCATTAAAGACCTGAAGATTCTTATGTGTGATGAATTTAAATTGTTGCTTGTTATCAAGGCAAATTGATTACTAGGCCATCACCAATGAATGTTAACATTAAATTTCCTCAATTGTTGGAACGTATACATGGGATATCTATGGACCTATTCACCCATCTAATGGGTTGTTTAGATATTTTATGGTTCAAATAGATGAATCTTCAAGATAGTCTCATGTGTGCCTCTTATCATCTCGCAACCTGGCATTTGTAAAATTATTGACACAAATAATACGTTTAAGAGCGCAATTTCCAAATTATCCCATTAAGATAATTCGCCTTGATAATGTTGGAGAATTCACATCCCAAACTTTTAATAGTTATTGCTTTTCAATAGGGATAAAATTTGAGCATCATGTAGCTCATGTTCATACTCAAAATGGTCTTCCTGAGTCATTTATTAAGCGGTTACAATTGATAGCAAGACCTCTACTTATGAAAAGTAAGTTTCCCACTACTATTTGGGGTGTGCTATCTTACACGCAACATCACTTCTTCATCTCAAACAGACTCATTATAATAAATATTCTCCATCACAATTAGTATTTGGTCATAAACCAAATATTGCTCATCTACAAATTTTTCTATGTGATGTAGATGTGCCACTAGCACCACCTCAATGCACTAAGATGACCCTCAAAGAAGGTTAGACATATATGTTGGGTGTGATTCACCCTCCATAATTTGCTACCTTAATCCACTGATGGGAGAATTATTTACTACAAGATTTGCATATTGTCGATTCGATGAAACAAATTTTCTACAATTAGAGGGAGAGAAAAAGAAACTTAAAAGTGAAATTACACGAAAAGTTTTATCATTATCTCATTTTGATCTACGTTCCCCATGTATGAACAGGAGGTCTAGAACATCATCCAATTGCAAAACATAGCAAATGAAATGCCAAACGCATTTACTGATTTTAAAAGGATAACAAAGTCATATACTCATGCAGTACATGTGCCCATCTGAATTGACATCCCAAAAGGGTCATTTACAAGTCTCATGGCTTCTAATCACAAACACTCTTGAATCTTGGAAGACAATTGGGTTCAAAGGATAAGAATCCTAGAAAAAAAGTATGAAAAATGACACTACAAAAGAATCTCACGAAGAGATTAAAGATTTGATTAATCCTGATATTCCTAAATCGATTAGAGAACCTGAGACTCAAGTGAATCAAGAACTTTCAATAAGTTCTACGAGTGATGAGATAAGTTTAGATCGATCAAAAATCATACTTGATAATTTTTTCGCATAAAATATCACACTTAACACTATGCAAGACAGTGAGTATCTTGAACCTTATCTGTAGAAGAATGTCAACGAAGATGTGTGGCCAAAATAACAACAGGCAATTCAATTAGAATTAGACTCACTTGCTAAACATGAGGTTTTTAGACCTGTAGTCCAAACACCAAATGGTGTAATATCGGTAGGCTATAAATGGGTTTTTGTGTGAAAGCAAAATGAGAGAAATGAAATTGTAAGATACAAGGCATGCCTTGTTGTGCAAGGATTCTCTCAATGAATTGGTGTTGACTATGAAGAAATATATTCACCAATTATGGATGCAATAATTTTTCGACATCTCATCAGTTTATTTGTTTATGAAAATCTTCATATACATCTTATGGACATGGTTACAGCTTATCTTTATGGTTCACTTGATAATGAAATTTATATGAAAATTACAAAAGAACTTAAAAGTCCTAAAGCATATAGTTCAAAACCTCGGGAAATGTGTTCAATCAGATTATAAAAGTCATTACACGACATAAGACAATCCGAATGCATGTGGTATAATCGTCTCAGTGAGTACTTAATAAAACAAGATTATATAAATGATGTCATTTGTCCTTGTATATTTATTAAGAAAACAACATCAGGGTTTGTTATTCTTGCAGCTTATGTTAATGACATTAATATCATTGGAACTCCAAAAAAATGTCCAAAAGGTAATTGAATATCTAAATAAAGAATTTGAGATGAAAGACTTTGGAAAGACAAAACTTTGTCTTGGTCTACAAATTGAACAATTAGCAGACGAGGTCTTCATCTATCAATCTACTTATACTAGGAAAATTTTGAAACGATTTTACATGGACAAAGCAGATCCATTAAGTACTTCAATGATTGTATGATCACTTGAAGTGAGTAAAGATCCATTCCGACCTCAAGAAGAGACTAAGGAACCTCTTGATCCTGAAGTACTATATCTTAGTGCAATTTTTACACTTATATATCTTGCTAATGTTACAAGACCTGACATAGCATTTTCTCTTAATTTATTATTAAGATATAGTTCTTCCCCTACACGAAGACAGTGGAATGGAGTTAAACATATATTGTGGTATCTAAAGAGGAGTAGTGATATGGTTCTGTTTTATAATAACAAAGATAGTGAAGATTTTGCTGGTCATGCTGATGCAGGTTATTTATCTGACCCATATAAAGCTCATTCTCAAACATACTATTTGTTCACATGCGAAGGTATTGCTATATCATGGCGATCTACGAAGCAGTCCATTGTCACTACTTCTTCAAATCACGCTGAAATAATAGTCATTCATGAAGCAAGTAGTGAATGCGTATGGTTGAGATGAGTAATACATTTCATCAAAGAAAGATGTGGTTTGGAATGTGATGTCAAGGTACCCACAATGCTCTTTGAAGACAATGTTGCATGCATAGATCAATTAATAAGAGGCTTTGTTAAAGGAGATAGAACGAAGCATATCTCGCCGAAATTTTTCTTTACACCTGATCTCCATAAGAACGGTGATATTGATATACAACAAATTCGTTCAAGTGATAATCCAGCGGATTTATTCACCAAATCTTTATCAGCCTCAACTCTTGAGAAGATGGTGCAAAAGATTGAACTGCGAAGATTTAACCATCTGAATCGTGGTCTGGGGAGTAAAATACGTGTTGCACTCTGTTTTTCTTAGTCTAGGTTTTTGTACCACTGGATTTTCCTAGAAAGATTTTTAATGAGACAGTAAGTGAAGCTTATTGTGAATGTCTATGTATATTTGTTTTCAAATTTTCATTTACATAGACATTTAAGGGGAAGTGTTGTAAAACAATGGCAATTTTACATGGAGCCCACCAAAATAGTGACTCGCATCACTTGTAATGTTGCAAGAAAATGTCAATGTCATGTGGACACCGTCAATACAACCAAGTTACACATCTCCAATTACTACTATAAATAGTTAGTACATTTTCAAATGTAAATGATAGGAAAATTTTGAATAGATATTACGTTCTCTCTATGTTAGTTCTTAATATTAATATTAGTTTTTTAGCTACTTATTTTATAACAGAACTTTACATATATCTATATATAAAAATTACAATTAAAAAAAACAAAATATAAGTGTAAATCGATTTTTAAATTTAAAATAAACAAACAAGTAAGAGGTTAGAAAATTATACACTAGTTAAGTTTTAGAAAAAAAGTAGAAATATTTGATTAAAATACTGAATTTGTAATATTAAAGATGAATTGTATATATTTTTTTCAGAAAAATTAAAAGATGTGGATTATTAGAGATTCTTTATTTCTATGTCACTTATCAAATTATTATTAATAGAAAAAATATATAATTACCCCATTAAATTTATACTCTTTTTTGAAGTAGACACCTTAAGTTTGCGGGGGTACACATGAAACTATTTTTAACCGTGATAAATACACCATTTTAACCCATTTTCAGAACATGTGCGATCTCAAGTTTGAGAGGCGCGTTCTGAGGCAAAATTAACCCCTAAGCCAGTGTTTAAGTGCCATGTGGCATTACCGATTTAAAATTTCTTTTTCTCTATTAAATAGACCACTTTTCATCTTCCACAAACCTCCATAAATGGTCATTAAAGAGCTCTCAATGTGTAGCCAAAGGAAAAAATTCTCTTCTGTCAATCCAATAATTCAATATATAAACCTCCATAAGATGTCATATAAACTTGTGGAGTTTCGCAAGTTTTCAAAAAGTCTATTTTCTAATCAATTAAAAACTATGTTTATAAATTTAGTGCTTCTTCCTCTAAGTACCAAACATTCGATTAGCTAATTTTAGGGACACCAAATAGAAATGAGTTGAAAAATAAACCTTGGACTACAAAGACTAATGCACGTTCATACCATTTAGAGTTTCATAAACTTATAGATTGATGAAGGTCGTGAGATGTCATTTGAGTTGTCACTATGAAGTTCTCCAATGATAGAGTTCCTTCTATTGACCACTGTTAAAGTTCTACGAACATGTGCAATGGAATTTTTAAATTTTTGCAGTGATTGAGAATGCCATCTTCATCAAGATTTATTTACAACAATTTTAAGATAAAAAATGAAATTTGTCAATAATTTGAAATTTGCTTTATCGATTTGAACCAAGAGAAGACAAACAACCACAAGTAATATGATAGTAAGGCAGCAAGTAATTCAACCAAACAAATATAACAAGGCAATAATAAACCAATCACACAAGACTCCAAGATTTACGTGGAAAACTCTTCGATGTGAAGAGTAAACAACCACAGGACCAAAAGCTCCACTATAATCACCAAGAGTTACAATATTGTTCTCCAAAATTGACCACAAAACAAGTGTCAAACAACGAGCAACAACAAAAGAAGATTGCACCAAATCTAGAGAATTAAAGGAGCAAAATCACTGATTTTGCAGCTACTGTTCATGACATCAAAACTGAAGTTGCAGGCCACCAAATCCAACTCTGTCAGTTTCTAATCAAATATTGAGATGAAGATAATATTCTGTCCAAAAATCAGCTCAATCAGACAAGAAATGAAGCGGAAATCGCAATTTGAAGTTGGCTATTAGGGCTGAATTTTGATTGCGAAAACTGCTCTCTTTCTCTCTTTTTGGCTGCTGAAAAAACTCTCTGTGCATTTGAAAATAAGACCTAAATAGGCTTATATTTGCCTCATAAGAATGGGCCTATGGGCAAAAATGGGTTGGCCCAAATTGGGCTTTTATTTATCCACATAGGAACGGAAAAGGCCCATAACCCAACAATTCTCCCCCTCACGACTATGTGGAGGAGACCGCCATCCCGGCAACCATGCAACAATCTTCAAACATCCCTCTTGGCAAAGCTTTAGTCATCATATCTAAACCATTGTCATTTGTATGAATCTTTTCAAGCTCAAGCAACTTAGAATCCAACACATCTCGAATCCAATGGTATCTCACATCAATGTGTTTAGACCGACCATGGAACGTAGAATTCTTGCCAAGATGTATAGCACTTTGACTGTCACAATAAAGTACATACCTCTCTTGAGCACAACCAAGTTCCCCCAAAAATCTCTTCATCCAAAGCAATTCTTTACATGCTTCAACGACAGCAATAAGCTCAGCTTCTGTAGTAGATAGAGCACCACATTTTTGCAACCTAGATTGCCAAGACACAGCTCCCCCTGCAAAAGTAACCAAGCACCCTGAAGTAGACTTGCGAGTATCAACATCACCAGCCATGTCTGAATCAGTATAACCACAAAGAATAGGCTTCCCTGTACCAAAACACAAACTCAGACTAGAAGTGCCACAGAGATATCTCATAACCCACTTCACAACATTCCAATGTTCTCTTCCCGAATTAGAAAGAAAACGGCTAACAACTCCAAAAGTGTGAGCAATATCCGGTCTTGTACAAACCATCGCATACATCAAACTACCAACAGCTGAAGCATAAGGAACTTTCTTCATATCTTCCTTCTCATCATCACTAGAAGGACACTTTTCGTGCTCAATTTGAAGTGCATAGCTAAAGGTGTACTGACAACCTTAGCTTTGTCCATGCTGAATCTGTGAAGTACTTTCTGAATGTACTTCTCTTGTGATAATACCATTTTCTTAGCCTTTGTATCAAGGAAAATCTGCATGCCAAGAATCTGCCTTGCTGATCCTAAGTCTTTCATAGCAAAAGACTTACTCAACTCTTGCTTCAACTTCTGAATCCTGCAAGTATTATGACCAACAACAAGCATGTCATTAACATAAAGCAACACAATAATAAAGTCACCATCAGAGAACTTTTGCACAAAAACACAATGGTCTGAAGAAGTCTTCTTGAAGCCCTGCTGACTCATAAAAGAATCAAACTTCCTATACCACCACCTAGGAGATTGTTTCAAATCATACAAGCTCTTCTTCAATTTGCAAACATAATTCTCTTTACCCTTGACTTCAAAACCTTCCGGTTGCTCCATATAAATTTCTTCATCTAAGTCACCATAGAGGAAAGTAGTTTTAACATCCATTTGCTCAACCTCTAAATCTAGACTTGCAGCCAAGCCTAGAACCACACAAATGGATGATATCTTCACAACTGGAGAGAATATCTCATCAAAATCTACTCCTCTTTTCTGATTAAATCCCTTGACAACTAATCTAGCTTTGTACCGTGGAACTGGATTACCATCTTCATGTTTCACTCGAAAAACCCACCTGTTTTTCAAAGCTTTTCTGTCTTTAGGTAACTTAACCAAATCAAAGGTATGATTATCATGCAAGGATTTAATCTCATCTTCCGTAGCATCAAACCACCTTTCTTTTTCTTCACTTTCCATGGACTCATCACGAATTTCAGGTTCTCCCCCGTCAGTCAAGAGTACATACTCATTGGGAGAATAACGAGATGAAGGAATTCTCTCTCTACTTGATCGTCTGAGAGAACTCTCTGGAGCATCTATAATTGGTTGTTGGACAACCACATCATCTTCCACTGGAGCATCAACAACATCATGTCGGTCACTCTGAACATGATCACCATCTTCATTATCAACTTGTTTCTCATCATTATGAAGATTTTCTTTTGGTGCAATAGTCAAGGGAACTGGATCAACATCAACTAAGCTCTCATTACTCTGAAAACCAGCTTTGTCAAAATCTTTAATTGTTTGGTCTTCAAAGAACACAAAATCACGGCTTCTAACAAGTTTCTTCTCAACAAGATCATAGAAGCGATAGCCAAATTCATCTTGACCATAACCAATGAAGATACACTGCCTAGTTTTAACATCCAACTTTGACCTTTCATCCTTAGGAACATGTACAAATGTTTTACACCCAAAGACTCTAAGATGATCATAAGAAACATTCTTACCAGTCCAAACTCTGTCAGGGACATCACCATCTAAAGCAACAGCAGGAGATAAATTGATAACATAAGCAGCACTATTAAGTGCTTCTGCCCAAAAGGAATCTGACAGCTTAGCATCTGAAAGCATACATCTAACCCTCTCAACTAGAGTTCTGTTCATCCTCTCTACTATAACATTTAACTGAGGAGTCTTTGGAGGAGTTTTCTGATGCCTAATACCCTGCTCTCTGCAATATCTATCAAAAGGACCGATATACTCACCACCATTATCTGAGCGGATGCATTTCAATGTCTTCCTTGTTTGTCTTTCAATCAAGGCCTGAAAACTCTTGAACACAATAAGTACTTGATCCTTGGACTTCAAAGGAAATACCCAGAGTTTGCGAGAATGATCATCAATAAAAGTCACAAAGTAAAGTGCACCACCATGAGATCTTACCTTAAAAGGACCATACAAATCAGAATGTACTAACTCCAGCAAATCAAGCTTTCTTGAAGGCGGATGACTCTGAAAAGAAACTCTTTTATGTTTACCGGCTAAGCAACAAACACATTTCTTCAACTTTGCTTGTTTCACTCCAGAAAGCAAATTTTTCTTAGCCAAACTGTTAATCCCCTTCTCGCTCATATGACTCAGCCTTCTATGCCATAACTCTGATGAAGTATCATTCTCCACAAAATTTACTAAGTCTCTGGACATGGAGCCCTGAAATACATACAAGTTAGACAACTTGTCACCACGGGCCACAACCATCAAACCTCTAGTAAGCTTCCACTGGCCAACACCAAGTGTATTAACATAACCCTCATCATCAAGATATCCCACAAAAATCAAATTCAAGCGAACATCTGGAGCATGCTTGACATTATTGAGAACTAGTTTGGAACCATTGTTACTTTCCAAACAAACTGTCCCAATGCCAATAACTTCAACTTTATGATTATTGCCCATTTTCAACATTCCAAAATTACCTGGAGTATAAGAAGAAAAATAATTCCTTCTTTGACATGAGAAGTAGCACCAGAATCCACAAACCAGCTAGACTCATCACGAACAAGATTAATGGCATTTGCATCACAAGAAACAAGAAGATCATCATTAGCAACAACAGCAACACGATTTTCATTATCGCCTTCTCTCTTTTGTTGTCTCATATCTCTCTTGTGCTTGTAACAATATTTCATGATATGCCCGTTCTTGTGGAAATAGTAACATGTAATATTCTTGTATTTAGACTTTGACTTGCTTCTACTTTTACCTCTATCATTCTGACCTCTGGACTTGTTTCTCCCTGTATCTTCAGTAACCAAAACATCAGAGTGTGAAGCTGAAGAAGATGAGGCTTGAGATCTTCTTCTCATTTCTTCATTCAAGACACCACTCTTAGTATATTCCATGGTTACAACACCACTGGGAGCAGAATTAGTCAAAGAAACTCGAAGAGTTTTCCAAGAGTCTGGCAGAGTATTAAGAACCCAAAGTCCCTGTATCTCATCATCAAACTTTACACCCATTCCGGACAGCTGGTCAAGAACACCCTGAAAATCATTAATATGATCAGAAATTGGACTGCCCTCTTTATACCTGATATTTATTAATTGTTTCAATAGGAACAACTTGTTGTTGCCAGTCTTCGAAGCATAAAGTGTCTCGAGCTTGTCCCACAAACTTTTGGCATGTTTCTCATTCACAATATAATTTCTAACATTATCTTCAACCCATTGTCTAATATAGCCACAAACTTGCAGATGCTCAAATTCCCATTCTTCATCATTCAAAGACTGAGGCTTAACAGAAGCAAACACAGGTAAATGCATCTTCTTGACAAATAGAAGATCTTTCATCTTGCTTTTCCAAATATGATAGTTACTACCATTTAAACACATCATTTTGCTCATATTTGCCTCCATCATTCAAAATGACAATCAACAATAACCAATGCTCTGATACCACTTTGTTAGGACCGGATATAAGCATGTGTAAATGCGGAAGCTAGCAATGCAAACCTCAAAAGACAACGAGTAAGAAGACAACGAGAAACATACCAAAAGACACAAAGATTTAACGTGATTCGGTCAATCGACCTACGTCCACAAAGGAGATGAGCAATCCACTATAAATATGAGAGTACAAAATACAGAGGAAAACAACCTCAACCAATTGACTCAGAATACATTGGAGGTTCACACAAGTGATAACATATCAAGCTTGTGACCCATAAATTCTCCCCCTAACCAAAACTGTCAAAGCCTTTAAGACTA
The DNA here is from genome assembly GCF_036512215.1 of Solanum lycopersicum. NCBI lineage: Eukaryota > Viridiplantae > Streptophyta > Magnoliopsida > Solanales > Solanaceae > Solanum > Solanum lycopersicum. The sequence goes on along the minus strand of NC_090809.1, from coordinate 45,841,329 downwards.
CATTATGAATGTTGATTAAGTTAGAAGGAACATGCCTCTATTTATAGATAACTAAACTTTTTTCCTACCAGAAAAAATATTAGTCAATCCAAAACCTTTTTCCTAAAAGGAAAACCTATTATGGTAAGAAATTTAGGGCAAATAAAACCCAACAATTTTAGGGACACCAAATAGAAATGAGTTGAAAAATAAACCTTGGACTACAAAGACTAATTCACGTTCATACCATTTAGAGTTTCATAAACTTATAGATTGATGAAGGTCGTGAGATGTCATTTGAGTTGTCACTATGAAGTTCTCCAATGATAGAGTTTCTTCTATTGGCCACTGTTAAAGTTCTACGAACATGTGCAATGGAATTTCAAAATTTTTGCAGTGATTGAGAATGTCATCTTCATCAAGATTTATTTACAACAATTTTAAGATAAAAAATGAAATTTGTCAATAATTTGAGCAGGTATGGGTTTTATCCAACCCGTTATTATAGGATCGGGAAAAAATAAGATTACATTGTTTTAGTTGGGGGGTAAGACACACTCGCTCACAATGAGACTGCAGGTGCGATTAAAAGGATGTATTTATTATGTTTAAAACTAGGTTCGTGGAATAATAGGATTAGAGTCGTCAATATGGGCTAGGCTCATTTGGCTGGCCTGGCCTAACCTGGAATTTAATAGGGCTAGGCTAAGATTGTTGGAGCTCATTTAAGAAAAGGGCGTTTCAGCCCAGCCTGAATAAGGCTGCTCATTTGGGGGGCTTGAGAAATAATTGTAGGGTCGGCCCGTGGGCTAATAAAAATTATTTAAAAATATAATATAATATTAAAATTTAAAAATAAAGAGAGTCCAAATCAAAACAATAAGGTTAATATTTCTATTTAAATATTTATACTTTTAGTTGAAAAAAATTAATAAATATAAAAAAAAATGCACAAGTACCCCCCTAGACTATGACCAAAATCTCAGAGACACACCTTAACTAAACTAAGGTCCTATTACCCCCCAAACTTTTTTTTTGTAATTTTATACACCTTTTGTCTTGTGTGGCACTCTATGTGACTCTACGCAATTAAGGCGCGTCAGAGATATTTGAATGTCACGTAAGCTAAGAGTGATACACAAAATTATAAAAAAAAAAGTTACGGTGGGTAATACGACCTTAGTAAGGTGTGTCTTTGGGATTTCGGACATAGTCTGGGGGGTACTTGTGCATTTTTCCTAAATATTATAAATATAATTTTATTTGTGAATTTGATTAACAAGTAGTGACATTAAGGTCTCATTTGTTTCTATTAAGATTAAGACGTCTGAATTTGAATATGCATTTAAATATTAAGATGTGCATTAAGATCTAGATGTGTAAATCTGAATATTAAAATATTGTCTCTGAATCTGAACACTAAATTATTGGACATTTTATTTTCAATAAATGGATGCACATATGAAATTAAATGTTATATAAATAAAATATTATCAAAATTTTGTTAGTAAAATAATATTTTTTCATATAAAATAATATTTTAAACTTTTTTTACCGTAACAAGATAATGTGGTTTATCTTTTAAGAACTCAACATCAAGTTACATCATTAATATGATTGTTTTTTGCACTCAAATACTTTGAGAATCTAATATAATGCAATTAAAAATAGTTTATATAGAGTGGTAAATATATAGTTTAGGAAAATATTTTATTTTATTTTATTTTAGAAATTTATTATTGTTATCAATCAAATAACTAATACTTTCTTATTTTTTGAAACCGTGTTGAATATTAAATCATGGGAGTGCTTATCAATTCAAATATATTGATTAATTTATGAAAGTAAAAGATGTATATTAAGTTAATATGAAAATAAAGGAAATTACTATGGCGAGCATGTAACTAAATGTTAATTAAATAAGAAAACAACTTTTGTGAATTGTTGTGATTTAGTTGAATTAAGATAGGAGTCTTATTTTTTAGTATTAATAGTGTTAAGGGTGTGTTACAGATCTGATTCATTCAAATATATCAAGACCCATTAAGAGGCTTATAAGAAAATAAAACAAATGAACTGAATCTGAATAATTAAGATTCATTTTTTAAAAACAAACACACTTAATGAAGCAAATCTGAATGATTAAGATTCAAACCCCACTAAGTGCAATCAAATGAGGCCTAACATAATATAATATTTTTTGTCGATATTTATGATAATATTTTTAAATTATAATTTATAATTTAATTTAATAATAATAAAAATATATAATTTTTTAAAAAGTGAGCTGGCCCGGCAAGCCTGTAGCCCACGTAATTTAGGGCTGGGTCCACCATTTATTGGCCCACACAAAAAATGGGCTAGTTCGGCCTGGCCCGTAAAATGTCAAAGCCTCTATAATTAATAATCATCTGTGGATGATTTAGCCATGTTTTGTTTGTCCTATAATCAATAAAATTATGTTGATATTATTTTGTTTTATAATTAGTTACTTGATTATATTTTTAAAATCATGAAATAAATATTTATAATTATTTTAAATATTTACATTAAATTAAAATACTTTTTAACATTATTTTTAATGCATAAATAAACCTTTGACTATATTACTATAATTAATTAAATAATTACTTTTATTAGTTAATCTTTTGAACTAAATTTAAAATATAAATTACAAACTAAATGTATTACTAAAACAAAATTCAAACACTTTGAACAACTTAGTAATAGTTACTATATGTTTATTCTTATTAATAAATTATATTTTTGAGCTTATTAGTTTTAAAAAGAAGCCCTTTTATAAATTTTATATAAATGAATACGTTAATTAAAATAAAACAGTTTCGTAACTCTCCATTATTCATGCATTTAGAGCTGTCAAAATGGGTTTAACTCGCTAGAACCCAACCCTGGAATCAAATAGGTTGAGTTTAATTTTTTCAGCCCATTTAGGAATGAGACTTTTTACTCCAGCCTCATTTGGCCTGCTGATCTCATAAGCTCAATCCGCAAGTCTCAGAAATCAACCCGCAAGCTGTGAATTTTAAAAATATTTATTATATATATTTTAAGTAGTATTTTACTTGTTAAGATTTTGTCAATAAACAATATAAAATCAAGACTACATTTTTACATATCTTTTACATTTTAGGGTCATTAGCCAACTAAGTTTTCTTATAACCCAAGTCCATTACTACATTATAACTATGAATCATTGATCTCTTTTATTTCTATCTTTATGCCTAATTTTGTACTTCTCTTTTATAGTTTTGTTCATGAAAATAGTGATCGTGTAATTTTTTTTGCTCGGAAGAACCTTATGAATGTTATATCTTAACTATAATGTATTTGTTTTGTAAATGCTCACTGAAGTATATGTAATTCATGAATGAATTTGTGTATGTATTGATAGTGTTCATCGGGCATCAACGTTCGCATCCTTTCTTAAAGGAAAATGTTATCCCTTTTTTGATTGAAGGATCAATCCATTTCAATCTGTGACCCGCTTAGGGATGGATTGGACTGCTATTTTATAAATCCTTTGATTAAAAACTTTAGCCTATTCAAACTCATTTAACTCTTTAACTCGTTAGAATTAATTGGTCCAACACATTTTAAGAGCTCTACATGTATTACTATGTAGACCTAATGTATTGATAACTTTTTATTTTTTCAATAGATATCTTAAATTAAATAAAAATATGAAATAAATATTAACAATTATTTTAAATAATTACACCAAATTTATCACGACCCAAACCGGGTTGCGACTGGTACCCACACTTACCCTCCTATGTGAGCGAACCAACCAATCTAACCTTAACATTTCAATATAATATCAACAGAAAGTAATGCGGAAGACTTAAACTCATTATATAAAGACCAATTCATTAACTTCTAAAATTCAACATCTATTATTCCCCAAAATCTGGAAGTCATCATCACAAGAACATCTACGATCAAACGACTAAACTAAGAGTATTCTAAAAGCTAAAAATACATAAGAAGCTAGTCCATGCCGGAAGTTCAAGGCATCAAGACTTGAAGAAGAAGATCCAGTCCAAGCTAGAAGCATTAGCTCACCCTGAATTTTCGATGTAGTAAGACTGGCTTGAATTACTGTTGAGTTGAAGACGATGGCACGTTTGCTGCACTCCACAAATAAACAAGAAGAGAACATAGAAGTAGGGGTCAGTACAAAACACGGGTACTGAGTAGATATCATCGGCCAACTCAAATAGAAATCAATATATACCAAGTAATATCATAAAATCAACTATGATACTCAACATGTAGCAACGACAAATACTATATCATTAACAATTACCGTCAAGTTCACACATGAGGACTCAAGCCTCGATACCATAGTTATTTGGGAATCATGTTCATTAGATTGAGTATATTAACATCTTTCAAGATTCATTATCTTTATTTCTCTTGTGTCGGTACGTGACACTTCGCTCCCTCAATAGTCATTAATCCTCTTGTGTCGGTACGTGACACTGCGATCCCCTAAATCTATATGTCGGTTCGTGACACCCGATCCCCTAAATATATGTGTCGGTTCGTGATACCCGATCCCCTAAATCTACGTATCGTTTCGTGACACCCGATCCCCTAATACTACGTGTCGGTTCGTGATACCCGATCCCCTAATACTACGTGTCGGTTCGTGATACCTGATCCCCTAATACTACGTGTGGGTTCGTGACACCCGATCCCCTAATACTACGTGTCGGTTCGTGACACCCGATCCCCTAATTCTACGTGTCGGTTCGTGACACCCAATCCCCTAATACTACGTGTCAGTTCGTGACACCCGATCCCCTAATTCTACGTGTCGGTTCGTGACACCCGATCCCCTAATCTCCTTCCATCAATTCATCAAGCCTTCTTTCTTACCAAGGCATCATCAATCTCATTACTTTAGTTCATCAAGCCTTCTCCCTTACCAAGGCATCATCATTAAAAAGAGATTAGGTTTTTATCAAGATTTGGGATTCAATAACTTCATCATGCTTAATATAATCACATTTATATAATCACGTTCATGCATGCATACAATTAAGCACATAGCAGGGTTTACAATACTACCAATACATATCATTCTCTATTAAGAGTTTACTATGAAAGCATGAAAACCATAACCTACCTCCACCGAAGAATTGCGATCAACAAGTGATTTCCCAAGCTTTGTGTTTTTTCCTCTTGTTCGATCCTCTTTCTCGTTCGACTTTCTCTCTCTTTCTCTTGTTCTTTCTATCTTTTTTATTCAAACCCTCTTTCTTTTACCCTAATTAACATATAATCAAGTATAAAAGATGGTAATAATAACCCACTAATTAACTTAAGGTTACCTCATTTAACCCCCAAGAAATTAGACTTATTAACATTAACCCACTAATCTTGTAATTAAAGCAGGAATAGTCAAAAACGTCCCTTAAAACATATAAATAAATCCGACCCGGACTGGGATTGCCCAACCTGTGACGGGCCGTCGTGCCTGCGACAGTCCGTCCTGCAGGTCGTCGCAAAGTTCAGAGACCCAAATTTCCACCAAGGGTCTGTGACGGTCCGTCACACCTGTGACGGTCCGTCACACCTGTGACGGTCCGTCCTGACATTTCGTTACGAAGTTCAGAGAGTCGATTTTCAGTACCCAATTTTCAGTTTTTCTAAGTGTTTTGAAACGAGACCCTGCGACGGTCCGTCGTGCCCATGACGGTCCGTCGTTGGGTCCGTCGCCTCAGCCTGTTTTTCCAGAAATAAAATCTGCTGCTCAAAACGACTAAACAGGTCGTTACAATAGATACCAATTTACCCATCGTTCGTCCCCGAACGATCACAAGAAGGAAAACAAGGGCGAAAAGGAGTACCTGAATCTGTAAACAGATATGGGTATTTTTCTCGCATATCCGCCTCCTTCTCCCAAGTGGCTTCTTCAACGGGTCGATTCTTCCATTGAACTTTGATGGATGCAATCTCCCTTGATCTCAACTTGCTAATTTCTCTATCTAGAATGGCAACAGATTCCTCCTCATAAGACAAATTCTCATCAAGCAAAACTGAATCCCAACGGATAATGTAATTTCCATCCCCATGATATCTTTTCAACATAGACACATGGAATACCGGATGCACTCCGGACAGCCCTCGAGGCAAGGCTAACTCATAAGCCACCTCCCCTACTCGCTCAAGTACTTCAAATGGACCAATATACCTTGGGCTAAGTTTACCTCGCTTACCAAATGGCATCACCCCTTTCATTGGCGAAACCTTCAACAAGACTTGTTCACCTTCCATGAACTCTAAGTCTCTAACCTTTCGATCTGCATATTCTTTTTGTCTACTTTGCACCGCTAGAAGCTTTTCTTGAATAGACTTCACTTTCTCTATCGAATCCCTCAAAAGGTCAGTACCCCAAGGTCTAACCTCGAATGCATCAAACCAACCAATGGGAGAACTACATCTCCTCCCATACAATGCTTCAAATAAGGCCATATCAATACTTGAGTGATAGCTATTATTGTATGAAAACTCCGCTAAGGGTAGGAAGCTATCCCAATGGCCACCAAACTCTATCACACATGCACGAAGCATATCCTCCAACACTTGAATCGTCCTTTCAGACTGACCATCGGTCTGAGGATGGAACGCAGTACTAAGGTCCAACCTAGTACCCAATTCCGCATGCAATGTTTTCCAAAACTTAGAAGTAAACTGTGTACCTCTATCTGATATGATGGATAGTGGAACCCCATGCAATCGAACAATTTCTGAGATATAGATCTTGGCTAACTTCTCTGCATTGTAAGTCACCTTTACCGGAATGAAATGAGCAGATTTAGTTAACCTATCAACAATCACCCAAATGGAGTCATACTTACCCATTGTCCTTGGAAGACCAACCACAAAGTCCATTGCAATTCTTTCCCACTTCCATTCCGGAATGGGCATTCTCTGAAGTGTTCCTCCGGGCCTTTGGTGTTCATACTTTACTTGTTGACAGTTTGGACACTTGGCAATAAAGTCAACAATATCACGCTTCATTCTACTCCACCAAAAGTGTTGTTTTAGGTCACGATACATCTTGGTTGCACCCGGATGTATAGAATACCTTGAACTATGAGCCTCTATCAGAATAGTGTTGATCAAATCATCGACGCGGGGTACACATACCCTTCCCTTGATTCTCAAAACACCTTCCTCATCGATTTGTGCTTCCTTAGCCTCCCCTCGCAATACTTTATCTCGGATTCGCCTTAGTTTCTCATCATCAAACTGTTTTCCCTTAATTTTGTCAAGAAAAGAAGATCTTGACTCCACACTAGCCAACAATCCTCCCTTCTCATTTACTTCTAATCTCGTCAAGTCATTAGCTAGAGTCTGAACCTCTCTAACCAATGGGCGTCTAGAAGCTTGCAAGTGAGCTAGACTTCCCATGCTTCCCACCTTTCTACTTAAAGCATCCGCTACAACATTCGCCTTCCCCGGATGATACAAAATAGTGATGTAGTAGTCCTTCAGTAGTTCCATCCATCTCTTCTGTCTCAAGTTCAAATCTTTTTCTGAGTAAAGACATACTGTAGGCTACGATGATCCGTATAGATCTCACACTTAACCCCATATAAATAGTGTCTCCATTGCTTTAATGCAAACACCACCGCAGCCAATTCCAAATCGTGGGTCGGATAGTTACGCTCATGCACCTTTAGTTGCCTTGAAGCATAAGCAATCACACTCTTCTCTTGCATTAGTACTGCACCCAAACCAGAATAGGATGCATCACAATAAACAATGAAATTCTTACCTTCCACTGGCAAGGTGAGAATGGGTGCGGTAGTCAACAAAGTCTTGAGCTTCTGAAAGTTTTCCTCACACTCATCCGACCATACAAATGGAACATTTTGCTTAGTCAAGTTCGTCAGTTGGGAAGCAATAGAAGAGAATCCCTTGACAAATCGGAGGTAGTAGCTAGCTAACCCAACAAAACTCCTTATTTTTGACACATTAGTATGTCTTACCCAATTCTTCAGTGTCTCAATCTTAGAAGGATCCACCATCACTCCATCCTTAGAAACCACGTGCCCCAAAAAGGACACTACATCTAGCCAAAACTCACACTTAGAGAACTTGGCATAAAGTTTTTTCTCCCTCAACATTTCCAATACCATCCTCAAATGCTCTTCATGTTCCTTCTTGCTCTTTGAGTATACCAATATATCATCAATAAATACGATCACGAAGTGGTCCAAATATGGCTTAAAATCCCGTTCATCAAGCTCATGAACGCAGCAGGGGCATTCGTAAGACCAAAAGACATCACTACAAATTTGTAATGCCCATACCTCGTTCGAAAAGCAGTCTTTGGCACATCCGTTGCCCGTATTTTCAATTGATGATAATCGGATCTCAAGTCATTCTTAGAGAAGACACAAGCACCTTGTAACTGATCGAACAAGTCATCAATGCGGGGAAGAGGATACTTGTTCTTTATGGTTACCTTGTTTAGTTGTCTGTAGTCTATACACATTCGAAAACTCCCATTCTTCTTCTTTACAAACAAAACCGGAGCACCCAACGGAGATGCACTTGGTCTAATAAAGTCTTTGTTTAACAACTCTTGAAGTTGGGCTTTTAACTCTCTTAACTCCACGGGGGCCATTCTATAAGGGGGTATCGAAATGGGGCGAGTACCCGGTTCAAGATCAATGCAGAAGTCAATATCTCTATCCGGTGGCATGCCAGGAAGGTCTGCAGGAAATACATCTAGAAACTCACGGACCACCGAAACCGACTCAATCGAGGGTACTTGGGTAGTGTCATCCTTGAGATGTGCCAAGAAAGCTAAACACCCTTTACTAACCATTTTCTTAGCACGAAGAAAGGAGATGATACGCACCGGATTGGAAGTGTAGTCACCCTCCCAAACTAACGGATCTGTCCCAGGCTTGGCTAACGTCACCGTTTTAGCATTACAATCCAAAATCACAAATTGCGGAGAAAGCCAAGTCATACCCAGAATTACATCAAAATCATCCATTTCTAAGATAACCAAATCTACATAAGTGTTTCTCCCCACAAAGTTCACCAAACAAGACCTATACACCTTTTCAACTACCACAGACTCACCCACCGGAGTAGAAACACGAATAGGAATATCAAGTAATTCACAATGTAAATTTAGACCATTAGCAAATGAGGAACATACATAAGAAAATGTGGATTCAGGATCAAACAATACAGAAGCCATGCAATCACAAACCAGAAGATTACCTGTGATGACAGCATCAGATGCCTCTGCTTCAGACCGCCCAGGGAAAGCGTAACAATGGGCCCTATCGTTCGTCTGTCCGTTGCCCCTACCATGTTGTGATGTAGTGGCTCCAGTTTGCCAATCACCTCGGCCGTTTTGGTGACCACCATTACCTCGACCACCACGTCCTCCAGAATGACGGCCTCTACCATGACCACCTCTACCTCTAGCCATTGGGGTTCTATAACTCTGTTTTGGACAATTCCTCCTAATATGTCCAGTCTCCCCACATCCATAACACTCTCTGGAGTCAAGCATAGGTCTCTCAGAGAAGTGTTGACCAGTCTGAGGTGGACCCCCAACTACAGTCTGTAGTGAAGACTGAATGGGTCGACCTGAGTAACCTCCGGAACCTTGTCCTCTAGAGTAAGAACCATTAAACTCACCTCCCTTTCGAAACCTTTTTGATGTCGATGTCGTGGTGAAGTCATCTGGCTTTACTCCTTCCACCTCTATCACGAAGTCTACCACCTCTTGGAAGGATTTTGCCGTAGCCGCTACCTGTAAGGCTGAAATCCGCAACTCTGACCTCAACCCCTTCACAAAACGGCGAATCCGCTCTTGTGGACTGAAACATAGTTGGGTGGCATACCGGGATAATGCACGAAACTTAGCCTCATATGCATTGACCGACATCCTACCTTGCTCTAGGCTCAAGAACTCATCCCTTTTCTTATCCCTCAAAGTTCGGGGGATATACTTCTCCATAAACAAGCTAGAGAATGAGGCCCAAGTCATAGGTGGTGCCTCTATTGGTTGACACTCAATATGTGACCGCCACCACATTTTGGCGTTCCCTTGAAACTGATAAGTCACAAACTCCACACCAAACCGTTCTACTATACCCATCTTGTGTAGTAGCTCGTGACAGTCAACCAGAAAATCATAAGCATCCTCCGATTCAGCACCCTTGAATACCGGAGCATTCAATTTCAAGAACTTAATGAAAAGTTCATGCTGATCATTTGTCATTATAGGCCCAGTAGTCAGACGTGAAAATGTGCCTATGTCCAATGAGGCATCCATACGAGGAGCCATAGTGGCTGCATGTTGTACTTCTGAAACTGGAGGTGTTGGCAGAGAAAACACTGGAGGTGCCTGACCTTGATCAGACAACCCACTGAGATAGGCGAGAACCTGATTGATCATCTCTGGGGTAGGTTGGGGTGGCAATCCCTCATTCTACACTTGTTCAGTTTCCCCATCCTCCCCTTCTCTTATTACTTCCTCAGTCGGTGGAGGAGTCACTGCCCTAGTATCATATGGGCTAGGTGCTCGTCCTCTTCCCCTAGAGGACATCCTCCCACGACCTCTACCACGGCCTCTTGCCGCTACTCTTCCTCGAGCTACAGCCCCAGTGGCTGGCTCAGACGCTTCTTGTCTTGCCGATGTTGGTGTTGGCGCAGTTGTTACTCTAGTTCTAACCATCTGCGAAAGAGAGTGAAGATGGTCAGATACCAATTTGTATCACCTAGATACCAATTGGATTCAAGTAGTAGCACGAAAGAAAGAAAGAAAGATTGGAATTTTCCTAAAGTCTTATAGCCTCTCAAAGAAAAGTAAAGGTGTCCCCCTACAGTTCCTTAAGACTCTACTAGACTCGTTCTTGTGTGATGAGACCAACAAACCTAATGCTCTGATACCAAGTTTGTCACGACCAAAACCGGATTGCGACTGGCACCCACACTTACCCTCCTATGTGAGCGAACCAAACAATCTAACCTTAATATTTCAATATAATATCAACAGAAAGTAATGCGGAAGACTTAAACTCATTAAATAAAGACCAATTCATTAACTTCTAAAATTCAACATCTATTATTCCCCAAAATCTGGAAGTCATCATCACAAGAACATCTACAATCAAACGACTAAACTAAGAGTATTCTAAAAGCTAAAAATACATAAAAAGCTAGTCCATGCCGGAAGTTCAAGGCATCAAGACTTGAAGAAGAAGATCCAGTCCAAGCTAGAAGCATTAGCTCACCCTGAATTTCCGATGTAGTAAGACTGGCTTGAATTACTGTTGAGTTGAAGACGATGGCACGTTTGCTGCACTCCACAAATAAACAAGAAGAGAACATAGAAGTAGGGGTCAGTACAAAACACGGGTACTGAGTAGATATCATCGGCCAACTCAAAATAGAAATCAATATATACCAAGTAATATCATAAAATCAACTATGATACTCAACATGTAGCAACGACAAATACTATATCATTAACAATTACCGTCAAGTTCACACATGAGGACTCAAGCCTCGATACCATACTCATTTGGGAATCATGTTCATTAGATTGAGTATATTAACATCTTTCAAGATTCATTATCTTTATTTCTCTTGTGTCGGTACATGACACTCCGCTCCCTCAATATTCATTAATCCTCTTGTGTCGGTACGTGACACTCCGATCCCCTAAATCTATGTGTCGGTTCGTGACACCCGATCCCCTAAATCTATGGGTCGGTTCGTGACACCCGATCCCCTAAATCTACGTGTCGGTTCGTGACACCCGATTCCCTAATACTACGTGTCGGTTCGTGACACCCGATCCCCTAATACTACGTGTCAGTTCGTGACACCCGATCCCCTAATACTACGTGTCGGTTCGTGACACCCGATCCCCTAATACTACATGTCGGTTCGTGACACCCGATCCCCTAATTCTACGTGTCAGTTCGTGACACCCGATCCCCTAATACTATGTGTCGGTTCGTGAGACCCGATCCCCTAATTCTACGTGTCGGTTCGTGACACCCAATTCCCTAATCTTCTTCCATCAATTCATCAAGCCTTCTTTCTTACCAAGGCATCATCAATCTCATTACTTTAGTTCATCAAGCCTTCTCCCTTACCAAGGCATCATCATTAAAAAGAGATTAGGTTTTTATCAAGATTTGGGATTCAATAACTTCATCATGCTTAATATAATCATATTTATATAATCACGTTCATGCATGCATACAATTAAGCACATAGCAGGGTTTACAATACTACCAATACATATCATTCTCTATTAAGAGTTTACTATGAAAGCATGAAAACCATAACCTACCTCCACCGAAGAATTGCGATCAACAAGTGATTTCCCAAGCTTTGTGTTTTTTCCTCTCGTTCGATCCTCTTTCTCATTCGACTTTCTCTCTCTTTCTCTTGTTCTTTCTGTCTTCTTTATTCAAACCCTCTTTCTTTTACCCTAATTAACATATAATCAAGTGTAAAAGATGGCAATAATAACCCACTAATTAACTTAAGGTTACCTCTTTTAACCCCCAAGTAATTAGACTTATTAACATTAACCCACTAATCTTATAATTAAAGCAGGAATAGTCAAAAACGTCCCTTAAAACGTATAAAGAAATCCGACCCGGACTGGGATTGCGCAACCTGTGACGGGCCGTCGTGCCTGCGACGGTCCGTCCTGCAGGTCGTCGCAAAGTTCAGAGACCCAAATTTCCACCAAGGGTCTGTGACGGTCCGTCACACCTGTAACGGTCCGTCCTGCCATTTCGTTACGAAGTTCAGAGAGTCGATTTTCAGTACCCAATTTTCAGTTTTTCTAAGTGTTTTGAAACGAGACCCTGCGACGGTCCGTCGTGCCCATGACGGTCCGTCGTTGGGTCCGTCGCCTCAGCCTGTTTTTCCAGAAATAAAATCTGCTGCTCAAAACGACTAAACAGGTCGTTACAAAATTAAAAAATTAACATTATTTTTCGTCTTTAATTAGTAAATTTATATTTGTTTATGATCGATTTGTTTTTGTAAAAATGAAAATATAATATTATATAGTGTTAAATAATAGTTATACACAAATCATTTTACTTTTCACACATCATATTTCAAAATATGAAAAGGTAACAGCTTAAATTTAATTTTTTTCTACTCATATTTAAAGTTAAGTATTTTTTATTAATATTATTTAATTATTAGATAAACTTTTAAATTGACAATATATATATATATATATATACATACCTTATTTAGAAGGGAGAGTTTGGAAAGGACGAACATGGCTTCAAAAGTTGTACCGTGCAATTCCATGAAGCACATAAATAAGGACATCTTTGTAATTTCAAGGCATAAATTGCTTTTTCTTTCATGAAGCCACGTGTTGTTACTTGGTGCAGCTTTCTTTCCAATATTTAACTCATTCCCATCTTCCCGAATTTATTTCAACATATTCTTTATGAAGTTGTCTAATGAAGTTCTTAAAATGGTAAAGAAACTACTATTAAGTGTTCTTAATTTGTTGGGTGTTTTCTTTATTTACAGGGAATGAATAAATCTGCTCTTTGACATTGTTGAAATTACCTAATGCAGGAAAGATCAAATATAGTTCAGGTAACAATCTTTTTGAACTTAAATTTAAACACCTTATTGCTTTGTTTGTATGATTAATTCAACTAGGTATGTGTGACTATTGTTTTATTTCAACTTATCCTTGGGTGCATGTTTGATTGTGTGTTATTTTCTCTTCTTCCTTTGTTTGACTCATTTCATTATGATAGGATTGCAATAGAAGTCTTTGATTTCTTTCTTATTTTGAATATTTTGGTCCATAAAGATTTATAATTTGCTAAATCATATGAATTGTATTAGAAACTCACTGATTTGACGATTACTATGTTTTGATCCATATATGGATACTTGAAGTTCATGATATTGATTGTCTCGATTATATACTTATGTAAATGTGATAGACATGAATAACAAAATTGGTTATCTTGATTCTCTGCTCCAATGAAATGTGATATACATTAATAACAAAATTTGTTATCTCATTCTACTATGTCCGATTCTCCGCTCCAATTTTCCCTCATTCATTAGTGTTATACAGTTCTCAGATTTATTTTGGGGTAAATTTTACTATTATTCAGTACGTTTATTTTCAATTCTCCGCTCCAATTTACTGTACTAAATTGCACCCTTGGTTTTGGTATACTTTGTCTCTAGAGTATGTACACAAAGCTAAAATCCTTTCACTTTTTGCTCGCTATCATGTTTGCTCTGATTTGATCTTCTGAGTTCCTTCTTGTTGGTCAATCAATTCTTTGTGAATAAACATTAAAAGTAAACACGAGTTCAAGAAGTTTTGATAAAAAGTAGATAAGAAATGTTTTTTCAGATTTTGTGACTAATAGAGTTTAATAGTACTTTAGAAAAGGAAAAATACTTAATGTGTTTTTCTATGACAAATATGGGTTTAGTCTTCAAATATGTCTTCAAATATTTTGAAGTAGTCCAAATATGTATTCACCCCTAAGTTAGTACCAACACTTTCTCTGTTCAAGTATACATCCCCTTATCTAATTAATAGAAGGAAAGATGATTTGTTTCTCAAACAAATTCTCTAGATATTAATCTCTGCTTTGGGTAAAGACATGATTATTAGGATTAGTCTAACATCATTTTTCCATTTGAAAGAAAAAACATTTTAAGGAACGTTAATATGTCAGGGTGTTGTTCGTCTGGCACTATTTAACTTTAGGATAGGCGCTTAGAAGTTTCTTGGTTGATAATGGCTCAAAAATGATAGATGATTTCTTCATAATAAATTACACTAATTATTACAGAACTAAGTTGGAGTCAAAGTATGTAAAACAAATGATGATTGACTCTACCCACAGTTATCTAACAAGTTATTGTGGTCGTTGATATTAGTAAGTATTTAGTCTCATTACACAAAAAGAAACAAGTATTCAATATTTTTTTGCTTTCATTCCATACTATACTATCCACATTTTTTAGAAAAGTAACTATTGTATAACTGCCACCATTTTAGTGTGCTCCCGAAAAAGTATGCATGATGTTCTATTTTGTTTTCAATTTCATAGCTTAGTCGCCTCAAATTTTGTTGTAAATTTGATAGTTTAGGTATAATTTTCAAATAAATTATACTTCTGTGATAGAATTTTCCCAATAATAAGAGAGAGAGTGAAGTTGTGATCTGCTATTATTTAATCAATTGTTCTATAGACAACAATCATTGATACAATTGGGAGTTGTTAATGTCAAGTTGGTCATTATTCTCTTTACTATAACATATGTTTGAAAAAGATGTCATGGTTAGAAAGCCGGACTTTCTTTGCACAATTAAGTAATAAAAATATCAATTTTACATAATTTTAACTTCTTTGAATCTACACTTGTGTTAAAGGAACACATAGTATATTCTTTGCGGGGAGGGCAATTTCAAATTATTTTTCCAATGCAAAAGAAATTAATTGTGGTGATTGATTGCTCTTGAGCTTTTCTTTTTATTTTACTAAGTATCAACATGGAGCTAAAAGTCAATATTTTCAAAATTAGTTAAGGTTAGGAAATATTTCTAGCTTTTACGTCATGACTGATGTTCACAAGTTTGTGAAATTCATGTTAAATAGTAGGAGTTTATATCTATATATAGAAGTGGCCAAGGAAGAAGCAGGATTTTGTCCTGCCAACTTTATATTTCTAGCTTTTATGTCATGCCTGATGTTCACAAGTTTGTGGAATTCATGTAAAATAATAGGAGTTTATATCTATACATAGAAGTGGCCAAGGAAGCAGCTAGCCATTGTCCTATCAACTTTCCTTTTTCAGGATAGTTTTGTCATTAACCATGTTTGACACGTGTTGCATTCTTAAGCCAACTGCCTCCATGTATCTCTGAACCTGGTTGTTGCTTTATTCGTATGTAATTGTCTGTTGGTTTTGGTTTTACCTTTGTTTCTTCTCCAGATGGATCGACTTTTCTTTGTCTTTGGTGACCCTTCAATCTCTTGCCAATGTTTCCTTGAATCTCTTGTCATTTTTTTGTGCTAATTTATCGATGTTATTGTCATGAATTTAGAAATTAAGAAAATTAAATTTTATGACAAAACTTACAGTTGTTAGGTCTTAGAAGCTAATTTTTATTGCTACCGTTACAGTTGTTAGGTCTTAGGAGCTAATTGTCCTGCCAACTTTCTTTTTTCAGGGTATAGTCAGGTTATCTTTTTCACCTGAATTTTCTTAGAGGCTAGGACTTCTTTTAGCTAACAAGTAAATGTGTAATCTGTAGGAGTAGATTATAGTCTCTCACTTTCAATTATTAAAATTTTCAAGTCAAAGATACTTTAAATGTGATAGTCTCAAATTGAATAATTAACAACAAACAAATGAGTATATTTAAGTGTGACAACTACATGTACTAATGTCAAAGCAACAAAATATAAACAGACTCATTATTAAGTTGTAGAGGATGAAGAATCTGACAAAATGATTTGATTGATTGTTCTTTCAATCAATCACTCCTTCAAATCAGTACTTGCATGTGAAATGTTGAGCGTTAAAGATAGTGTTGAAGTTTTACAATATTTCTATAATAAGAATGTTATGGAAAAAATGATATATGTTACTGATTTAGAAGCACCTTTTCAACTGTAGTTAGAAAGGAATTTAATCACAAATAAGACATGCTTCCATTTATAGTACAAAATCCACATAACATCTTCTACAACTCCCTTTAGCTTTCAAACACTACTTCCCATTTAAATTATGGTCATGCTATATTTTAGTTTCTTGAATTTCTTGTATTTTCTATTTATCAGTTGGTCACCTTTAGAATATCTCACTGTCTCAGCGAAATACCATTTATACAAGGAAAATATAATATAATCACATGTTTCTTGTTACCGATAAAGACGACCACAAGTCTATCACAAAGATAAACTAATTAAATTTGAGACTACATATGGGTGAAGCCGGAAGGGAAATAAGAAAATGAAAAAGAAATCATATAAAAGAGATCATCTTAGTTGCGCGGACTATCCACTTTTGATGCCGCAGTCGAAATCTAGGACCACAAGTGGTTCCAAGCTAACCCTGCGGGCATGATCATGAGCATACTAAAAATAATAAACTGAATGCGGAAGCGAAGTCCTAATTTAAACTGAAAAGATGGGGAATACCTATATTTTATAACTGAGATATTTGAAAACAATAAATTTAATACAAAGAAGTTATTAACTCAATACTAAACTGAAACTAACTATGTCTCAAATAAGTCTCGAACTGACTAGAAATGTTGGGACAAACCCCAGCTAAGTTTAGTAAAAACTGAAACTAAATGACTAAAATACTAAAATTAACTCATGACTATTGTCCTCGGAGAATGAGGACTCACTACTGATTCTCATGAACTGGAGATGCGGAATCGATCTAAGCGTGATCTGGATGCTGAGAACTTGAAGCTATATCACGTGAAAATGTAGCGCACATATGCATTAGTACTTGAAAGTACTGAGCATGTAGGATAGAAAGTTGAAATAAAACATAACTGAACAAGCACAAAAATAAGTATAATAATCTAAACATGATAAATTGATATTTTGACTATTGGGCTCATGCTTGCCACGGGCCTCCCCATCTAGTATATATATATATATATTATATATATATATTTTATATATATATTATATATATATAAGTGGGAGTTGGAATAGACTAATACAGCATCATCAGAGAATTATACTAAAAGTTAAGAAAATTGTACCATTATTATGTTACCAGCCAACAAGGCTAGGGATGAACATTGCATTCTAAAATTGTATAAATGTAATGTGAGTGGTACTTTTGCCTTGGACTATTGCTTACACGTGTATTGCGCTAACCTATTACCAAGCTTTTTCGTCTTCCAATTGCACCAACCCATTATTGAATATTGCTTTTGAAAATTTTGTACGTTTCTTTCGGATTGTTCTTTGTGCATATTTAATGAAGAGAACGGTAAAAAAAGTAAAACTAAATTCGTTGAAAAGATTCGCTGTAGGAAAGGCGAACCGAGTTGTTAAAGAGAATTTTGACTCTTATGATTTATGGTTGATGAGAAAATACAAACCATGATTGTTTATCTGTTAATCTAAAAGCATCGATTTTCTTCATTCTTTTTTTTCCTTTCAAAAGTGACTTGTATTTATAGGATATTGCCTTGGACCAAATCATTTTATCAGGACAATTACATAGATATTAATATGGACATATATAACTCAATCTTGAAACCAAGTACTTATATGAACCTTCATAATTTGACTGAGATTTGTTATTGTCATAATTAGTTCTTGCCATAATTTGTGGTGATAAAATAAAACTATGATCAATGAAAAAAACTTGGAACTCCTTGGTTTTCCTGTTCTTTCCAACATTAATGAAAAGAATCCTGAAAATGGCATCAAGGGATGATGTGATATGTATGAGACTATTAAAGAGCTACAGAAGCAATTGGAATTAGCACGACCTTTGGTTGTTGTGGGTTTTATGTTGTACTTTCGTTGTTGATATTTGTCATGTTTGTTGGTCATCTCGGAGAGCTCTCTCCTTCCGGTGCAACTTTAGCTGCTAATTTTGCTATACTAAAAAAGAGTTTTTGATCCTAATTTTTATGTGTTTAATATTAAAGATGACCCTCTAACATTTAAAGAAGCATTATCTTCACATGACTTAATTTTTTGAAAAGAAGCTATGAATGATGAAATGGAATCACTATTTTCTAATAAAACTTGAAAATTAGTTAATTTGCTATCGAGTTGTAAAATAATTTATTGTAGATGGATCTTAAGGAAAAAGTTGGAATTGAATGGTTCTATTGATAAATACAAGACTAGGCTAGTTGCAAAATATTTTAAACAACTAAAAGGCCTAAAAATTTTTTATACTTTTTCTCCGTTAACAAGAATTACAACCATAAGACTTTTAATTGCTATGACCACAATTTTTTATTTGCAAGTTCATTAAATGGATGTAAAACTTTTTTAAATGGAGACCTAATGAGAAAATTTATGTGGAACAACCCGAGTCTTTTATTGAAGCAGGTCAAGAAAGCAAAGTATGTAAACTTACTAAGTCCTTGTATAGCTTGAAACAGGCACCAAAGCAATGACATAAAAAGTTTGAATCCTTCATAATTGAAAATGATTTTAAAGAGTGTGATAAGTGCATATATCATAAGTCTTGGAATAATTTACATGTGCTTATTTGTCTATATGTTGATGATTTGTTGATCTTTGCCTCTAACATGAGTGTTACTGATGGAGCTAAAAATGTTCTTAGAAGCCATTTTCATATGAAAGATCTTGGTGAGATAAATTTTATTCTTGGAATAAAAATAACAAGAACATGTGAGGAATTTTTCCTTGACCAGTCACATTATATTGAGAAAATTTTGAAAAAATAAAAGCATGGTGCTATTCCTTTTGATTAAAGTGTTCACTTACCTGTTGAAAGTGAAAATGATGTAATAAATCAAAAGGAATATGTTGGTATAAACGGAAGTTTGAGATATGTGATTGATTGCACTAGGCCTGATATTGCATTTGCAGTAGGAGTACTCGACATGTTTAGAAACAAGTCAGATAATGAACATTGGCATGTTGTAACAAGAGTTATGAGATATTTAATTGGAAAGAAAAATTGTGGTTTGTTCTATACAAATATCTTATTGTACTTGAAGGCTTTTGTAATGCAGATTGGAACACTTTATCAGGTGATTCCTGTTCCACCACTGGTTATGTCTTGACTTTAGGTGGTGGTGCTATTTGTTGGAGATCAAAAAAAAATTATAATTGCTAACTCTACCATGGAGGCTGAACTAATTGCTTTAGCTTCAGCCAATGAGGAAGTAAATTGGTTAAGAGATTTATTAGTTCAAATACCTTATTTTGAAAAAACAATTCCTCCTATTTTAATACATTGTGGTAACACTGCAACAATTGGTAGAATTTAAAATCGTTATTACAACGGTAAATCCAAACCTCTAAGGAGTAAACACATTAATGAAAGATTGTATTGACAAATAGTACCGTTAATGTTGATTATGTCAAGTCTTGTGATAATTTTGTAGATCCTCTTACTTAGATCTTAACAAGAGAAAATGTCTGGAGCACATCGAGGGGGGATGAGATTGAAGCCTACAAATCCTTAAGTCATAAATGAGGAAACCCAACATCGAATCTAGATATCATATAACAAGGTTTAAAAGGAAAAACTAATCATATGATGACTTATTGTGAAAAATGCACTATCTTTTTATTCCTTCCATATGATGTGAGTGTATTGTTTCCCGTAGTTTCTAAAGGTTGATTTGATAAAACTCTTAATGAATATATGTAGCTCATATGGGTGGAGTGTTAAGCTTACATGAGCACTCTCGATAGATTTCACCTATGTGATGTGTGGAAGTAGGTCGCTTCCTTTGAGAATTTGGCTAATTCTCAAAAGCAATCATGAAACCGTGATAGCACATAACCATAACATGCTGAATTTTAAAGATCATGTCAACACCTTGATTATTGTGTGTGAGCAGTGATATTTTATTTCCCTTAAGCAGTCATAGTTTAAGTCTGAGAGCACTACGATTCTGAAATAAAAATTATTGTTTCACTAAATGGAGATTCAATGCAAAGCACACCTTCATTATGCATAGTATTCTTCCTTCAGCTGATATACTCTCTTGTCTAATATTAATACGAGTAGAAAATTGTTAATGTGTGAATATTTTAATGGGAAAAGGGTCTGATATACCCCTCAACTTTGTCATTTAGAGCTGATATACCCCTCGTTATAAAAGTGGCTCATATATGCCCTTACCGTTATACAAACGGCTCACATATACCTCTGCCGTTACAAAATGGCTCACATATACCCTTTATTTAACGAAAACTAAAAAATTAGTTTTAAATTTATATTTGTTACTTCTATTTTTTTAAAAAAAATTATTTAGGGGTATATATGATTCTTTTATCAAAGTTCAAGGTATATTTTAATTTTTTTCATACATAAATTATTTTTTGACTTCTTTTATTATAATTATTTGAGTTTTTTATTCTTATTTTATTTTTTCTTTCATTCCTTAGTTTAAAGAAAAAAAATTAAACTATTTTTTTGTGTGTATTGTAATTTAATTTCGTATTCGAAGAAAAAATTTGGTCATCTATAATAAGTTTTACAAGAATATTAGTGAAACATAAATAAATTTGATTATCAAAATAATAATTATAAATTAGTCATTAAAACAAAAAAAAAGTCAAAAAAAATATGTTTGACAAGGATTAAATTTACTCATATGGGATTATATTTTTTAGAAAAAAATAATTAAAATTTAGATTAAAATTATTATTTTTTTCATTCCCGTTAGAGGAAAAGAGTATTGGACCATTTATTTACAAGTAGGAGTATATATGAGCCACTTTTATAACGAGAGGTCATCAATTCTAAATGACAAAGTTGAGGGGTATATCAGACCCTTTTCCCTATTTTAATATTATAAAATCCACATTGCTTTGGGACATTGACAATGCTTTTATTGTGACCGTTTGCCACTAAGACAGAATGGAGGAAAATGTAATGTCTTATTACTCTTATTTTTTGGTGCATTACTTTGCACATTGAATTATGCTAACAGTTTGACCGTTGAAGAATACATCAATTGCATTTGAACGTTGGGTTTCTTGGCAGAATGAGTGGTTGTAAACTATGACCATTACTTCTCCATATTATTTTTCCATTATCTCATTTGTTAATTATTTATTATTTTTTGTAACATATGTAATTTTTAGATCATTTATTTTCACTATTTATTACAACATTATTTTCTTATTCATTATTAGGAAGATTTCTTCTAGTATAAATTGTAGTGATATTCATTTGGTTTGTTGACACACATAACATACAAGAAAAATATAGAATATAAGAGTTAGTCAAAAAAATAGAGTTCTTATTAGTTGAAAGGAGCTTTGGACTCAACTCTTAACCAGAGTTGTATGAGTTATACTTTGTCAAGACTTTTGTATCCTGGAGGGGACAAATCAAAGAAGATTACTGCTGGACCGGTGAAAACATTTGATGCAGTGACATTGAATCTCTTTAAAGAGAGCGAAATATTCGCGCATATCTTCATTTTATTTTCAATTATAATCTTGTACTTGTTTGTTCGCTAACACCATGTAATAATGAGAATAAACATCAGTACGATCTCAACATTCATTTTTATTAGTACCCAGAACGAAATTTGCATAATCTCATGGGTAGACAAGCTAAAGGAATTTAAATTCCTCTTGGAAATTTTGTATTCACACAACGTAACGTATTATTTTATCCATGAAAAGTATCACAGTTGTCTTTACATTATTACTGGAAGAGGATGCACCTGGTAGGTGAACCATCTCCATGAACCAGCCTCAACGGTAGACAGTGAATTGTATAAACTCCTGGGACTGCATCATCGAGGTTGAGACCTTCCACTGGAATAATATCCTGATGCATTTATATAACAGAGAATCCTTAACTGAATACGAAATTATAGATTAGGCTTGCTATGTTGTAATTATGAAAACGGATGTTATACTTACTTTAGAATTAAGAAGATGTTGATGAACTTTAAGGAGCTCATCCTTGGGACTAATGGCAACAGATAAGTAATCAACACCAACGAGTTTGATGTCAGTATTCTGGGCCAAATACTCTGCTCCGTCTGAGGTGAATGCAGAATACGACGAATCATATTCTTTCTTGTACATCAGCCTCCTGTTTATGTTCATTATTCAACACCAAACGATCAAACAACTTATATGCGTAGGCTTTAAACAAGTGAATGGACGAAAAATCAAACAAGTACCTGTCTGTGTTTGATGTTCGAAAAAGAACACGTTTCACTCCTCGAGGTATGTTCAATGACCTCATAACTTCATCTGATGAACATGGTGAAAAATAGTATTTAGGGAGACAGATCAAGCGAATTTACAAGAAAATAATTAAGTAGGCAAGCAGGATATCACACCTGTAATATTCTTGTTCCGTGGAGTATCTACTACAAGAACTGGACCTGTATTCACACCAAAAATATGCTTTTTTACAGCTAAATTGTAGCAAAGAGCAAGTGTATTTAGTATGGCGAATTTA
Source organism: Solanum lycopersicum (assembly GCF_036512215.1). Taxonomy (NCBI): domain Eukaryota; kingdom Viridiplantae; phylum Streptophyta; class Magnoliopsida; order Solanales; family Solanaceae; genus Solanum; species Solanum lycopersicum. The sequence goes on along the minus strand of NC_090809.1, from coordinate 45,818,118 downwards.
AACCAACAATATACCTAGTGTAATTTCATTATCATAACCCTACCATTGTAGATAAGAAACTGTTACCTAAAGACAACTTAAAAAATAGGGAAAAAATATGACTACACACTAGCACAATACAAAGCAACTAAAAAGAATACCAAGAAAAATAACAACACTAAAGTGGTAAGATACTATGCAAATACTCCATCAGTAGATGTCCACAATTGACTGAAAAGTACATGATAGATAGATGTAATTTTACCTAATCGCCCTTATTAAATATAAGAGGGCTAAAATTGAAAATGAATAGTATCTAATAGCAAGGTTAGAATAAGTACTAACATGATAAATTATTCATTGATCTTATAAATTGAGTAAATATTGTTGAACATTTCGAAATAATATAGTGAGAAGTAAAAGATGGACAGCCAAACATACAAGAAATTTATAGAAAATTAACAATAAATCCATAGGAGAAACATTACCATTCAAAGTTTGGAGATGAAGTGAAACAACATCGTAACCCGACTCGAATAATGTCTCATTGAAATGTCCAGGAGCATCAACGTGTGTACCAGAATGAGTAGTAAGTTTAAAAACAGAAAAATTATACAGATCACCCAACTTAATGCTAGTCTTAAGTTTTATATAGTTTCCAAGTCCACTTTTGGAATCATAAGCAGGCAAATCAGGAACATACTTGTGGCTAATGTCAATCACTTTCTTTTTCATATAATTTCTCTCTTCTCTCGTGATTTTTTGTAGATCTAATCTGCTCGCTGCCTCAGAGGCGCTTGCCACACAGACTAGTGTCAGTACGGCAGCAAGCAGAAGGAGAAGGGAGTACTGTGAATTGTTGGGATTAGTCATGGAGATGATTGATTGGAGAAGAGTTTTAAGTGGATAAAAGGGGAAGGAGAGATTTAAGGGCCTGTTTGGATCTATTTACTTTTAAATAGTTTCTGGAGTATTTAAATAAATTAAAAAGAGTGTTGTTTTTAAGTTCAAATGATAAAAATAAAACCCAAAATCATATGTTATAACTCAAAATTTTGACTTTGGCTTATCAATCATAATCAAAAGTCTATCCACGAGACTCTTGTGATGGATTGAAAATACAGAAAGTTGGTGACATATTGATTTGTTATTTTCATGCGACGCCAAATTTGACATTTGCCAGCAGCCCACACGTAGGGAAGGCAATGGAGCGGGGCGGGGCGGGGCGGTTGCGGGCCAAACCCGCTTAAATTTGCTAAGATCTCAACCTGTTCGGTTTCGTTTTACATAACATATTTTATTGTTTTTAACCCGTTCTGTCTACCCAGCAAAAATTTGCTCTGCTCAGTCCCATTTCACATATTTTGTAAAAAAACATTTCAAATAATAGGCTTAGTAAGTTTAACTCAATAAATTAAAATTTTGTTAGTTGTTAATCGCTAATATTAACATGTTATGACATTATTTTAACATTATAATGTTTTATAACTCTTTTAATTTGCCAGCAACATTTCTTTTTATGGATTTGAATTGATTACATTTGATGTAATAACAAAATATTAAATACAAGAAGTGAGATAATTTTTTCTTCTTTCTACTTTCTTAGTCATTCAAAATAGTTTACGTCTAAAAGTTATTTTAATAAATAATGTTATATCACTTTTATAACATGTAAAAAATTAAAATTAAGTTTTGACCCACGTGAAATTACATATACCCGCAACCTGCTCCGCCCCACATTAATTTAAAAAGAACTCACTTCCACCCACCCTGCACAACCTTAAACCCACCCCGCCCCGAGTAGCCTTAAACCCACACCACCGTGCCCCATTGTCATCCCTATCCACACGTAGGACAAGGTTGGATCTAAAGGGTAGCATTAATTATCACTTATATGTACAGGGGCGGAGCCAATTCCCATATCATGATATTTGAAGAGTATAAAATTTTATCTCATGATATAAAATTATGAGATAAAATCAATTAGCGTAAGATTGCATGTTCAAACGTTGATTTCCTTTCACGATTTCGTATCATAATATGATTTCACATGGTCAAATGTCTACTAATTATATTATCTGTTGACACCCAATTTTGGACCTCCATGATATAAATTAATCATCGAGTTTCTCAAATGCCAACGAGTTGAAATAATTGACTTCACAAAAATTTAAAATATTTCTTAAGTCATTTCAAAATAGCTTTAGTCGATTTTTATAATATTTGAATAATATATATTTTTATACGTCTTTATATAATTAAATTTATTTTTATAAAATATTCGAAATTCGTCTTAAAAGATTTTAGTTTTACTTAACACTTTATTAAATTAATTTGTCAAAATTAGTATCTTATATTTTGATTCCTTAGCTTATTGCTAAATTAATTATCTCATCTCGTTAAAGTGAAGAAGCTCGTTAATTAATAAATGACGATTCAATGTATTTAAGTTTTGGTCGAATTTCTTAATCAATTCATTTTGGTTAAAAAATTTAAAATTCATTAGGCCAAAATTGCAATCCATGGCCAAATCCTTAATTCAAAAATCTAATCCCTCTCTCAATTGGGAAACCGATTTGGGGCATTTGCTGATTGCAAATTTTAGGAAAAATTGTATATAATAGCAAACTAATAACCTAAAAGGAGTAGCTAGGGTTTGATTTAATTGTGCTCCATAGCAAACGTTTACAGAAAAAATTGCCAGACGCCTCTCTCCTAAATATCTCGCTCGTCATTCTCCTCCAATCTCTCGCTCGCTTCCTCACTTTTTATACAAATACAAGTGTATAAAAATTGTTTCTAATTGTATAAAGTAGAGAAACTTGTATAAATACATATACTTTTGTTTCCCTCTCTCCCTCTTCCAGATCTCGCTCGCCACTCTCTCAAATCTCGTTCGCCACCCTCGCCTTTCTCACTTATACAAACAGAAGCGAAATGTATAAATTGTGTTTCTGTTTGTATAAATCGTGAGAAAGTTGTATATACACATGCAAGTACATATATTTTCGTCTTATACACTTATAATTATACAATAAAAATACTCCCTGCCCAGTTTCTTTTGTCTTTCTCTCTTTCTCGTTTTATACAATTTTCAAATTGTATCTAATTTCTCTCTTTATTGTTTTATACAATTTGATTCAATTGTATATTCCTTGTCAAGTCTCTTTTGTCTTTCTCTCTTTCTCATTTTATACATATTCAAATTGTACATAATCGTTCTATACACTTATAATAATAAATTTCGTTTTATACACTTCATTTTTATACAGTTATCTGTCCAAGTGTCTTTCTCTTTCTTGTTTTATACACTTCGTTTTATACAATTTGTTTCAACTGTATATGTATAGCGAATTATACAGTTTCTATGTTTACTATGTTGAGTAATTATGCAAACTTTGCTATAGTATACAAATATAAATTTTTCATTTGCTATATGTGAAAATTGCCCAAATTCTACTTCCTTCCAGACGAATTTCCTGCCAGCCTAAATCCTTATTCTTCCAGTAATTCCAAAGAAGCCCACACCTCTTTTTGACCCGAGTCAGCCCTAAGAGCCCAACTTTCCAAAAGCGGATGTTAGCGATTCACGCGCAAAAGAAAGAGACTCAGCACCTCAGCGTGAGCACCAGCGTGTTTTTCCTTGCGTGTAATTCAGACATCAAATTCAGACGTAAAATCGAGCCCAGCGCTGCCCCCGTGCGCGTCACCTTCCTTTCACGCGTGAAACTGTCTATGTCTATCTTTAAAGGAAACTATCTTTACTTGTCTTTTGGTTTGTTCATCGCTCGATTGTTTTCAGCTTTAAAACATGGGAGAAGGGTCAAATATGCCCCTAAACTATTTGAAAAGGTTTAGATATACCCTCCGTTTAAAGATTGGTCCATTTATACCCTCGCCGTCCAACTTTTGGTCTACATATGCCCTTTTGAGCGTTAGTTGGCCAACTCGGAATATCCAACTCATTTTATTTTTATTCAAAAATGCCAAATGGATTTTCTACGTCATTTTTATTATTATCACTTGACATTTATATTCAAGGGAAAAGGGTCAAATATGCCCCTAAACTATTCAAAAGGTCTAGATATACCCCCGTTTAATGTTTGGTTAATTTATACCCTCGCGTCCAAACTTTTGGTCTACATATGCCCTTATGGATGTTAGTTGGTCAATTCGAGATATCCAGCTCATTTTACTTTTCTTTAAATGTCAAATGGATTTTCCACATCATTTTTATATATTATTACTTGACATTTATTTTAAACGAGAAAGGGGCATTTTATGCCCCTAACTATCCGACCTAATTTTAAAACACATATATGACCCGTCTTTTAAGTAATCTATACAACCTGACCCTTTTTTTAAATACCCTATATGGGTCGGATTAGGGCATAATTGAACCATTTAAATGGCGAACACTATCGTGCTCTGATTGAAACTACCGAGGAATCAATGGCACGACAACTAAAGGAAAAGGAAGTCGAAGTTTGAAAAGCGTTTAGGCGCAACGCAGAGCTGGAGGCGCAAATCTGGCAGGTAAGGGCTAGAGCAGAGGAATTCACCGCAACAACGTTACAGACACAACTGCAAGCTGCAGCAGGCAAAGATGATGTAAATAACAAAATAATTCACACATATATGAGTCGGATTAGGGGCATAATTGAACCATTTAAAAGACGGTCGTATATGTGTTTTAAAATTGGGTCGGATAGTTAGGGCATAAGTGACCCCTTTCTCTTTTAATATAAATGTCAAGTAATAATATATATAAATGATGTGAAATCCCATTTGGCATTTAAAGAAAAGTAAATTGAGTTGGATATTTTGAGTTGACCAACTAATACCCATAAGGGCATATGTAGACCAAAAGTTGGACGCGAGGGTATAAATGGACCAAACTTTAAACGGGATATATCTAGACCTTTCGAATAGTTTAGGAGCATATTTGACCCTTTTTCCCTTGAATATAAATGTCAAGGGATGATACATAAAAATGACGTGAAATATCCATTTGGCATTTAAATAAAAGTAAAATGAGTTGGATATTCCGAGTTGGCCAACTAACGTCCAAAAGGGCATATGTAGACCAAAAGTTGGACGGCGAGGGTATAAATGGACCAAACTTTAAACAGAGGGTATATCTAAACCTTTTCAAATAGTTTAGGGGCATATTTGACCTTTTTCCCTTAAAACATAGTTGAGAAAACATATGTCTTTATTTATTTTCCTGAGCATGGCTAAGTTTGTTCAATGTTGTAAGCTGTCTAAATTCTGAAAATCGTAGTCAAGTCATTAATGTAATCACTCTTTCGTCCATGTATATGTTTGGTGACCAATAAACGCTTCTATAATCTGATAATAAATATTTCGTAATATTAAATTTATTTTCATGTGTAATTAAACCGAAGAATGGTGTGAAATTTGATTACTTGGTAAAATTGAAAAGTTTACAGATTTTGATCAATTTACAATTTTTTATTTTTGAAATAGTATGAACAATATCTGACATTTTGTATTAATAATGTGTGAACGTTAAATGAAATGTGATTTTTTGGTAAAAGCTATTCCATATTATATTTAAATTTTCATATGTTATTTTTTTTTGTATATTGTTTAAATAAGAAAACTGTATTAATTTCTGTATGTAATGTATATAAATAGTGTATGCAATATATATGAAAGCCAATATTTCTAGTCATACACAGCAGTGATTGATTTGTAATATATATATGAATTCTGTATAAAAATTTGATTAACTGTGTATTAATTTTTTATTAAATTAGATAAATTGTGTATGAAAGTGAATTTTAGATTGTATGTAGCAGTTAATTGTATAGTATGAGTTATGTATAAACGTTGTATTAAGTTTGTATTAATTTAAAATTTTGTTATTGCATATATAAGTGAATTGTATATAAATTGTGCATGAAGTGTGTATTAATTTTGTATAAACATTGCATTAAATGTGTACTAAATAGTGTATTAATTGTGTATTAAATTACTATAGTGTATAAACATTGTATTAAGTGTGTATTAAATTTAAATTTTGTTATTGCATATATAAGTGAATTGTATATAAATTGTGTATGAAGTGTGTATTAATTTTGTATGAATAAATTTACAATTTTATTATGGAATGCACTGAATGTAATTTTAATGTTGTGAAACAGGGAAATACGTCGACTTTGAGATGGAGGACATCCTATACGATACTTCTACTCTTTATACTGGTTTAGTTAATGCTATAGTAACTCAGCTAAATATAGAAGAAAATATAAATTCTGTTGAGATAAAGTATACAGTTAGCGAAATGTGTCCATCTATAAAAATTCATAATGATGTTGGGGTAAAGGTTTTTCTAGATCAGATGAGGGTAAATTTGAATTTTTTTACAAAATATCCATTATGCATCACTTTGAAAGATTGTGAGCAGTATAACAAATGTCATAGAGTTATAGTTAATGATAGAATAAATTCTGATGTTAGATTATCACAGACTAACATAGATCTATATTCCAACAATTCTATCCATTTGATCGGAATGGATTTAGACGGAGTTGTCAATTATAATAGTGAAGTAAATAATGATATAATATGTGATCATTCTTACCTATTTGTAGCTGATAATCAGATTTATAATAATAAAGAAACCCTTAAGGAGGTTATGAGACATGTTGGACTTGTTGAGAAGTTCAGCTTTCGGGTTGCGCGGTGTAATGCATCTAAGTAAGTTTAAAATTATTTTTTATTATTTTATTTGTTTTGTTATAATGTATATATTGTAATGTATATTTTCTTAAATTTTGTAACAATTTTCACCTGAATTGTATTTCTAAGACTTGTTCTTGAATGATGAGGGCATCTAGTTTGAATAAATCGAGTTTATTCAAAGTTAGGAAGTATATTGCTCAGCACACATGTTCTGTTAGAGAAAAAGTTTATGCCAGACGTCAAGGGATAACTGACATTGTAGTTGTCTTGATAATGGAGAAGTATATTGATCCATCTAAGGTATATATTCCAAAAGATATAGCTGATGATACGTTGAAATTGCATGGCGTTTCGTTGACATACATACAGGCATGGAGAGCTAAAGAAAAAGCAGTAAAGTTGGTGCGAGGAGATCCAGCAGAATGTTATGCAAGATTACCTGGTAATTTCAAAAATAATGATAAATTTAAACATTAGTCATTGTGTTGTACTGTAACAGTTTCGTGTATTCTTTATGTATAAAATATGTATATTTTATGTATGAATTGGACTGTTATTTTCAGGTTATTTTTACATTTTGGAGCAAACATATCCAAGATCAGTTTTGAAAATAAAAAGGAATGAAGGTGATACATTTTTATATGCATTTGTTGCTTTAGAATCTTGTATTAGGGGTTGGGAATATTGTAGGCCAATTGTAGTTGTTGATGGTGTGACATTAAAATGTTCATATGGTGGTACAATGTTAACTGCAAGCACATTGGATCCGGGAGGTAAATTATTAGCCTATTTAATTTTCTAATTATATAATATAATGAAAAAATATATGAATGATATTTCTGATTTGTGTGATATTTTTTTTAAAATTAATGAGCAGGTCATATACTTCCGTTGGCGTATGCGATAGTAGATTCTGAAAATGATACTTCATGAACATGGTTCTTTGAGCAGTTTAGAGAAGCATATGGAGTTAGACAAAATATGTGTTTTATGTCAGACAGAAATGAAAGCATATGGAAAGGGACAACAAATGTATATCCCGAATCAGAACATTATGAATGCATATGGCATTTATCAGTCAATGTGTTGAAGAATTTCAATAGAAATACTGAAGATTTGAAGATTTTGTTCTTTTCATTGGCAAAAGCTTATACAAAACAACAGTTTGAGACAATTATGGGAAGAATAGATCAGATAGATATGCAAATACGACCATACTTGTTTGATATTGGTTATAGCAAATGGTCAAGAGCTTACTCAAATTGTAAGCGCACATGGACCATGACTTCAAACATCGCGGAGTCATTGAATAATGTTAACAGATTAGCACGGAGGTTACCGGTGATTTCACTTCTTGAGTTTATAAGGGTAACAATTTAGAGGTGGATTCACAAGCATAATGAGGAGGCTGATAAGACTACATCTAATCTGACAAAAAAAATGATGTTTATCTACATAAAAGTATTACGTTGTCGTGCAATATGAGGGTATGTGTTTCACTGTATTGTATTTTTAATTCTTAATAATCTGCAGCATGTATAAATTTTTATATTTTTTTCATAGGTGATACCTTCAACTGTTGATCTGCATGTTGTAGCTGAAGGAGCAAAGAAATACATAGTAAATTTAAACACAAGGATGTGTAGTTGCAGAAGATTTCAACATTATGAGATACCGTGTGGTCATGCAATTGCTGTTCTCCGGTACAGGAAGTTACATGAAGCAGGTTTCTGTTATGCTTTTTATAGCCTCAAGAATTTAAAAGATGTTTATGCCATTCCTGTCGAGCCTATCCCGTGCGAGAGTACATGGGATATACCAAGTTATATTTCAGATCCTAAAATGATGTCGCCTGGTCCAAAAAGATCAGCGGGAAGACCCATATTTGAACGATGGAAGGGGTTCGCAGATGTGAAATTCAAGAGGACAAAAAACACATGCAGTAGATGCCATCAGGTTGGACACAATAGGAAGATATGTTCAAATTATCCTGTACAAAAATAATGATTTCGTACTGTTACATCTGTGTTTTTGAGGGTTTACATTGTTATAACATGTTTTTTTATTGAATCATATTACATTTCATACAAATGTCATACATTGTATATACAACTGTTCATATGTTAACAAATGTTAACATTAATAAGTCGTATAATCATATAACATTTATACAGTTATTGCATAATGAATGGGGACTACATACAAAATTTATACATTTATACATTTAATACTTGCATATAAAAAATAATGTATGTTTATGTTCTACATATCAAATTATAATATCTTATAATTAATACAGTTTTCATACATTATTCAAACTAGTAATATAGGTAACATTTGTTTCTATTTGTATTTTGAAAAATATATTTAAAAATATACAGTATTCATATATTATTCATACAAAACAAATGTATGCAAAAGGTCATACACATTTATTTAGGTATAATTGTATATTTATTCATAATGTCGTATTGAATCATGTGTCAGTACTAATTTCATATAATTTTCATACGCTATGCTTGTAAGAATTTATATGATATAATTCGTACATTTTTCATACATTATTCATACAAGTAATATAAATAACATCTGTTTCTGTTTGTATTTGAGAGTGTATAGTTTTAATATAGTATTCATGCAAAACAAATTTTATGGAATAATTTAACATTATATATTGAAAAGTGCAGTTTATAAAAAAGTCATTATTATCATTTAAAAAACATATATTGAAGCAGACTGTCATTTATATAATTTTTTTTAAAAAATAAGTATATATATAACATTTGTCTATGTTCTATATATCAAATTTTAATATGACATTCATAATTCATATAATTTTCATACATGATTCATACAGTGTTCCTATATTTAAAGTGAGACACAATTAGTAATAATCAATAATAATTTATATAAAACCATCAGTATTCATAATAAAAAACTGAGAAATTACATAAACTGTTCATAAGTTTAAAAAAAAACAAGTCATTCGAAAAAATGTACATTGTGCCATGAAGATTTCTACTTCCTGTTACAGAATTTTGGAGTATGATAATTGGTGCTGTCCATAACTTGTTCTTTATAAGTTCGAGGTCCACCCTTCTTGCTAGCAACTGTTCCTGTAACTTCACTTTCACGTATTGCGCCTTCATCATTCTTTGATTTTGCATAATTCCAAAGTAATATAGCATATCTTTGACGATGATATTTTGAATTAATATCAATATGTGATATATCAAAAACACCATTGCTCATGTATTCGGCAAATAGAGATGTGTATAGACCACAATCACTGTAAAATAATTGAAAAAATAAAAAATTGGTAATGAATATATAGCAATTTCAATTTAAAATGAATAAAAAATAATGTAAGAAGTATACATACTTTTGTTGAGGAATATGTGTAACATTCTTGATACTTAGAGGTTCACAGTGAGACTTTTGTTGATAATCAGGGAGATTATTCGCATACAAATCAAGCCTTTTGCCATAAAATCCTGTGCTCGTCAGAAATAAAGAAATCATGGTTGCAAGTTTATCAACAACTTGTTTAACTTTCCTTGAATGAATAGATCCTCCCATCATCGAATCATATACATATAGACATCTACTTTTGATTCGGAATACAACAAGAAACCAATGAAATTTGTGTTGATGTTGACTGGGATGATTACTTCGTCAACCATATCCCACGGAATGTTAGCAAGCAACTTATATCCTCTAATGCATTGTCCAACATCATGGTCCGGTGATATGCATCTCATGTCACATTCTGACTATCTCCACTGTTTCTCAATGTTATCAATCCACGCCATAAACCAACAATCAACAGTTTTGTAAGAAGTGACTGTCTGGGAGTATTTTACCTTCTTTCGGAGATAATACATTATTGTATTAATATGCTGTTTTAAAAAAAATAAAATATCCCTATCTGATTCATTCACTGTTCACACATATTTCATACAAAAAAAATTCATATGTATATCACTGCAACTCAAACTCATAATAATTAATTGAAAAAAATGTCTTACCCCGTCCTCCCAAGGTCTGCCCGGTTGACTCATTATGTGAAAAAAAAATCTTTTTCTCCGATTTTGACAACGCCAAAGTCCATTTGAGGATGAAATGTGTTTTTAACTTTGGAATATGTTGTTTTCCTGTATATATTTAAAAAAGTGTTATATTAATTTTGGAGTTTAGAAATTAAATAAAATAATTTTGTTCATCTTACAAATTACCTGCCACGCCTGCTTGACACATCTTTGAAAATCCATTTATTGAACTCCTCAATCGGTTCAACTGGAACATCAAACCCATTGTGATTTTGGAATGGATGTTTGATTTGAAAGAATGTAGGTACTCTATTTGAACTGCTTTCTCCTTCCGACATTCTGATATAAGGAGAAGAATCGTATTTTCCCATACTCTTGTGTCTTGTTCGCACATTTGGAGTGGTGGTGGCATTAAGAATCGGATCAAGTGCAATTATTTGTGTGATGGTTAAATCAGGATAATCGTCCAATATTGGTGATTTTGATTTTGACGTTGTAGGTGCATCAACATTGAAACAATCATCAGTTGACTTTTGAGCTTCATATACATGAAAAATATTTAAATAAAAATAATTTCTTAAATTTTCATTTATGTGATAAAAATGAATATATCGTACCAGCTGTGTTTGAACTTTGGACTTGTTGTCCAATTGAAACTGTAGGCATATCTGTTGGATCAGATTGTGCAGCATGATGGTTGACGTAGTCCTAAAAATTTTTTTAACTGATTAATACAAATTTCGTACATGATTAATACATAACATTTACATATAACTGATGAATATATACATAATTCACATATATGCTGTGTTGTTATATTTGTTCATTTAATAGTGAAAACATGTGATAATAATATAAATAAACAACTATTATGAAAACATCAATTTATATATTTTTCACACAATATTCATACATAAAGTATACATATATATCAATTTAATACATCATTTTTTCATTAATTATGTGTAATTTTAGAAATACAAATTTCATACATGATTAATACATAACATTTATATATAACTGATGAATATATAAATAAGTCACATATATATATGTATGATGTGTTGTTATATTTGTTCATTTAATAGTGAAAAAGAGGGATAATAATATAAATAAATAACTAGTATGAAAACATCAATTTATATATTTTTCAAACAATATTCATACAAAAAGTATACATATATACCTCTGGTTGTTCTTCTGGTATTTGTTCTCCTCTTGACAATCGAATCTCATCAATTATCAGTTTGGTGGAGTTATCAACATAATTCTTGATATCAGCCATGTGCTTGTGAACCTTATCAGTGTACATAAAATTTTTTATATATAAATAGATTATAAAGTATTATTTAATTATTTAAAAATATGTTGGAACTTACAGTGATTTTGAGTTCTTTCAACTCTGCCTGTTAATTAAAAAAAAATAAGTATTTGATATGTATATTGTAATTTTAGAAAAAATTATGTTAATTTGAATTTTTTACTTGTACCTCTGCAATATCAGCTTTCAATTCTTCAACTTTATGTTCACTATCAACAACACGATTTTCCGATGATCTGTCATTTTCTGAATCATGGTGGCTGCTAGACTGATTTAAAATTGTTTCGTCCATGAGATTTAACTCTTCTTCAGAGAAAATAATATTTCTGAATTTATGCTGCAGAAAAAAAAAGTATAATGTATAATGATTTATAATGAATGTAATAACATTGTAAGAAAAATACCTAATTGCCATGTGTTCTGAAAATTGTTTTCTTTAAATCATCAAAAAAATGACGTCATTAGGTTTCTACCAGTTCAGGATTCTCGTTGTGCGATTTGAAACACGTATAGCAATTGTGTTGTCAAATGGATGACAAAACTCATAAAACCATATCTGCAATGCTATGTGGAACTGGCTGAATTTGAATGACGATGAATTTTTTTTTAAAATTTTTGATTGCATGCTTTGTGTGTTAAATTAAAACACTCATTTGCCCAAGGTAATGTGGCATACTGTCCAAACTCGACCAAATCAAAATACAATTTTGGAATTATTGTTTTTGAAGGGTCCGGTGCAGTTAGAATTGAAGAAATAAAGTACAAGATCCCGATTTTTAGACGGTCATCTTCTTCCAAAAAATTTTGCAATTTAAACTTGTGATAAAAATCTGACTTGGATACTTTATTAAAATCTCTGAAAGTTTCAGCAATGAGTCTGTTTGGAACATATGGGTCAGATACAAAATCAGAAACAGGTCCACATTTCAAACCAGTTATAGCAACAAACTCTTTTAACCCAAAATGTAACTCTTTACCATTTACTTTAATGACAAACATGTCATCCCTAACATTTTTATTCCCAAGTATAAATAAGTGTCTCAACAATTGACATTAGATTTTAATGTGATGCAAATTATAAAAAAATCCAAAAGGTGTTTCATCTAGGAATTGTTGAAACATATCTTGACCTAAAAAGATCAACAAACACAAACACATTCATGTTAATACATGAAGACAAATGTGTTTGTGTCTTCTTCTCCTAAAAAATTGTAAAAATTAAATACATTAATCATACACATATTGATACATTACTCATATATTGATAGGTAAGTGAACCAAATATGAAATTTCATACACATGTCATACAAAACTAATACAGTGAATCATACATAATTCATACATGTTTCATATATTGATGTTGTAATAGTAAAAAATATATAATTTCATACACATAGTATACAAAACATACTACAATATAATCATACACATTTCATACAAACCTACAACATTCTTTCATATACAATATATTCAACATTAAATATACAAATCAAAACATAAAGTACGTAGTTTAATTATGGATATTAATATTCAACAATATCATAAAAACTTGATACAAAAAACTTAATACACAAATCATACACATTTCATATAAAACTTAATATACATATCATACCACATTAATACAGTGAATCATACACAAATCTTACATGTTTCATATACTGATAATGTAATATGAAGAAATATGTAATTTCATACATTGAATCATACACAATTCATACATTGTTTATACATTTATATTGTAATAAATAGATGTATCATTTCATACAAAATCATACAAAGCTTACAACATTCTTTTATACACAATGTATTCAACACTAAATATACAATCAAAACATAAAGTATATATTAAGTATTTTATACCCAAATAACATAACATAAAAAAAGTTTTAAAAAATAAACTTTTACTAACCTTTAAATTTTTTTGGGGTTTAACTGTTTCTTCTTCTTATAGTAAATGTGAAGTATCGATTTTAGAGGCTCTTGGTTTTTTGGATTTTGATTTTATCAACTCTTCTACAAAATCAGATTCAGAATCTGATGAGTCCTCAATTTGTTTTCCTTTCCTCTTTCTTTCGCCCTTTTCTCAGATTCATCTACTTTTTTTCCCCTTTCTCTTCTTCTCGATTTCCTTTGGATGTTTGTTTGTTTTTTTTTTCTATTTTTGATTTCCTGATCTAGATTTGTCTTTAACAGATGAAGGCTGAGTTTGTGTTTGTGAATAAAATTTTGAAAGATGGAGCATGAAATTCGTCTGAGCTTGCTTCATCATTCAACCTTCTACTTTTTCGTGTTTCATTGCCTCTCTTCGACATTGTACGGTTTGTTTAGTGCAAGAGTTGAAGATTTGAGAGCTAAAAAGGAAGATTTGAGTGCAAATATGTGAGAATTGGTGAAGAAGACTGTTAAGAGAGAAAATATTTTGAGCGAAATTTGGTGAAAAATTAATTGTTAGGCGTGTAAAAGAGATGAATATGGGAGAATTTGAGAAGAAGACTATTAATAGATTAAAATTTTTGAGCGAATTTTGGTGAAAACTTTTGTTAGGCGTGCAAAAGAGATGATTTTGTAAGGATTTGGGGAAGAACAAAATTTTGGGAAATATAATTTTTTTTTAGATAATGTGTTACAGTTTTAAAAATAAAACTGTAATTATTTTAGATATTGATAGGTAGTTATTTATTATGGAATGATAAAATCCCTATTATTTTGTAATTTTTTTTAAAAGGTAAGTATATAATATTTAATTTAATTTACACTAGTTAAGAGTTTTGTTTAAAAAAGGTAACTTAAAATAATTAATTTAATTAACTACATTGGTTTAAATAAGGTAATTGAATAATAAATGTAATTATTTAAATAAGTTAATTATTATTTAAAAAAATTAATGAGAATAATATATTTTTTCTTGATATGCTATAACTTGATAATAATATGCTATAAGTAGTTCATTATTAAAAAATATGTTTATAACTTGATATTTATCATCTTAAATGTGTGTGTAATGTTATTTTTATTTGTCAAATTGGTCATTGAATCTCATTTAGCCAAATGAATTTATAATGTAGCCGAGTTGTCTTGATTAGCAAATTCGACTAAAATTTAAATAAATTGAATTGTCATTAATTAATTAGCGAGCCTATTAATTTTTAACAAGATTAAATAACTAACTCAATTATAAGTGTCCTTAGCATCTTGTATTAATCTAGCTAAACTTGGGAACTATAATGTCCCACCTGTATCCGCTACTTAAGTTCCTATAATATATATATATATATATCCTTTCCCACCAAAAGAAAAAGAATAAGTTGTTAGTTTGCTTTTTTCTCTCTCTCTATTTTTGGTTATGCGGAAGGATAAAACCTACTAATTTTATGGAACTTTAGTTTTGAGGATAATAAAAGGATGTTTTTGTCATAAACTCTCCATATACTTTACTACTCCTTCATACTCCCTCCCTTTCTTAATACTTTTCATACTTTTTTCTTTGCATGTCCCATAAAAAAAAATTAACTAGAGGGCAATTTAGTCATACTTCTCTCTTTTGCACTATATTAATATCTCTCTATAACAATGATTAAGGGTAAATATGGAAAATACAGCTAATTGTGTCATGATTTTTTAAATGACAAGTATTATGAAATTTTTAGTTTTAGTAAGGACGACGAGTATTTAGGAATGGGGGGGTTATAGTACATATGTAGTTATTTAATATAAGGTAGTATGAAAAAGAAATGAGAAATATAAGAAAAAATTACTGAAATACATGTTTTATGTTTTCCTTATTTGCAATATCTCATTCTATTTCTAAAAATATTTAAGATTACTTATTTCTTTAACGAATCCGAGCTACATATTATGTATCCGATTTATTTTATAATATATCCGAGGTAGTTTTTAATGTATTGACCTATATATTATGTTTCCGATTTATCTTATAAAATGTATCTGAGATACTCTTTAATGTATTCGAGCTACATATTATGTATTCAATTTGTGTAACTTTTTAAAAGATTAATGTAATTACAAATTAAAGAGGAATATATTGTAATTTCATATTAAAACTATGTGATTTCTAAAATTTATCATTATTGTTATCTTTTAAATATAATCTTAAGTATCTTTAAGCCCTAGTGGAGCACAAAATTACAAAAAAACAAATACACAAGTTTAGAGGTAATAGAACCTTAGTTTAATTAAGGTATATGTCTGAAATTTTGGTCATAGTCTAGGAAGGTGATTGTGCATTTTCCCGTTAATTAAAAGAAGTCAAAACATAGTATTTAAGTAAACACTATATTAATAACTTTTCGACCAAACTATTTATGGTAATTTTATTAAGTTAGTCAAAAGTCATGGTCAAAATCTTGACAATCCAGATATTTCTTACGGTAATATATTAATGAAAAACATCTATATAAACAATCACATTCTTGAAATTGTCAAATGAACCAACATAAAAATGTCTTTTCTAAGAAGTACTTTAGTTGCTGTCACCCTTTTCTTGTTTTTCTCTTTTCAAGTCAAAGCAAACATAGATATTGATTCAATTATATCCTTACTTGAATTAGGAGAAGCCAATGCAACAGCCACTTTTAACTACCTTGATGGAGGAAAGCCAATAAATACCACTTCAGAGAAGAAAGCTATTAGTTCAAAATGGTATAGTCAAGTTCCACAATTTTTGAGCTTTTCTATAAATGATCTTAAGGAATACAATATCCCAAAAGCCATTGATGATGTTAATACTGCTGCTGATTATACCAAAAATTGTCAAGATGTACAAATTGAAGATGCTACACTTTCAGCAAGTAATGATTACATTATAGATATTTGTTATAAAGTTCAAAACGAACTTCAAAATCCAACTCTTCTTATTTGATCTTTTCTACTATAGTTGTATCTCTTTTAATGTTGACTGGTCATCAAATCTGGAGTATTTAATTATTGAAGAATCAAAATTTATATTATTTTTTAGCATTTGAATTTATTTTCGACTAAAACATAATTCATATTCCATTTAAATATTCCTTAGGGTCTGTTTGGAAAGCCATCAGATAATTGGGTAGTAATCTATGTAGTTGATGTTGTATCTTATGTAGACCTCCTTGAGACTATATTGATCTCCAAGAATGTCGGGAAGTGCTTCGTCGTTGCAAGTTGATCTCTGGAAAGGATTCCGTTGATCACTCCTTCGAAGATCTATGTCGTTGATGATATAGCTTTTTCCATTTGCAAAATGATTGTTGAAGTCTTCTTCCACCCTCTCTTGAATGTCATGTTCATCCCCTATTTATATTTGTAAGGGGTGGACAAGGTTTCTTGTGATTGGCCAAAGGATGTCATTTTGACACTTGACACATTGTGATTAGTTCTTGTATTGGACTGAGACTACCACCTCATTTGGACGCGTGGTGTCACTTTGTTGGTCTTTGATGTCTAGTCAGTATGACACGTGTCATGAGTTTGAGCTTAAGGTGAAATGAACCTTGGACTTGAATTTAATAAAAATGGACTTATTTATTTGTAAAGCCCAAAGTCATCATCCAACCAAAATAAACATGGATTTAATCCAATTTTTGTATGAATTAAATCCAATAAAATTTGTGTGTCTACAGATGCCCCCTAGTTCAAGCCTTGTTGAAGTGTATGTCTGCCAACACTTGGTGACAAGACTTGAAGTATTCATGTATGCGTATTATTTTAGACGTGTCAACGTGTAGGCTTGTCGAATTTGACGACGAAAGTTGAAGTCTTTATGAAGGCATTGTTGAGACTTCAAGAGTATTTGTTTCTTGTCATCGCATTCTAACTAGGTCATTACAAATGTTTTATTTGTAGTGATCTAAAAAAAAATTGTTTAAACATTCTTGTTTGACAACCACGTGAACCCTCTATGTTGATTTCAAATATATAGGTCTAGTGAGTAGTAACATTCTGTGATCTTTGTTGCAAGGTGTGACAAGAACAAGAAGATTGATTGGATCTTGAATCAAATAAAAGGAATATTGACTTTCCTTTGGTTGATTTTTCAAAATTCATTCTTGACATCTCAAGACTTATTGCTTTCCTTTTGAGTGCTAGCAACTTCATTTAGATGGTAGGAATTGATATGATTTGTTCTTTCAATTTTACCAAAATTTTCCTTGTACAAGAAATAACAATTATTGAAAGTAACTTCTATGTAAGAATCTCCCATGTACAAAGGATTCATCAAAGAATCATTGGAAGAATAATTCTTCTAACCAAATCAATGTGCAACTCCAAATTTGGTGTCTTCTTTTTTCAATCTTGTGCAGTACCAACAAAATTACGTTTTCTTAGTGTAGAAATGTCCAAATGATGAGTGACTTGGTTTTGAAGAAACAAGATTCTTATTAATACGGCCTATCCAAGAATCATCCCTAAAAACCTTCTAAATTTTCGAGAACCAGTTTTTGAAGTCGGATCCCAAATCTGTTAGTTCTTCTCATAGCTACACGTGATCTCGCCAAAATGTTAGTTTCTTGGTGTAGGAACATGCAAACAATAAGCAGCTTAATTCTGGAGAAACTAGACTTTGATTACTACGACATATCTAAAAATTAGAGTTAGAAACCTTTTGGATCAACGAGTATCAATTTTTGAAGTTGAACCCTTAATCAAGACATTCTTCTCACGGGTATGCACGGTCTCGCCAAAACATCAGTTTCTTGGTATAGAAACATTCAAACGATGAGAGTCTTGATTCTAAAGAAACTAGACTTCGATTACTCTGACATATCCAAAACTCATGGTGATTAAACCTTTTGGATCATTGGGAATCAATTTTTGAAGTTGGACCCTAAATCTGAACGTTCTACTCACGGCTATGTGCGATCTCGCCAAAACACCATTTTTTTTGATGTATGAACATTCAAACGATAAGAGGCTTGATTCTGGAGAAACTACACTTTGAGTATTACAACATATCAAAAATCATAGTTAGAAACCTTTCGAATCGACGGAAATCAATTTCTAAAGTTGGATCCCAAATCTGGACGTTCTTTTCATGGCTATGTGCAATTTTACCAAAACATCACTTTATTGGTGTAGGAGCATTCAAATAATGGGAAACTAAGTTCTGATGAAACTAAATTTTTGGTTATATGACATATTCAAAAGTCAATGTTAAACTCCTTCTGAATCGACGGTAATCAAATTTTGAAGTTGGTCATCAAATCTGGAAGTTCCCCTCATGGATTTACGTCTTTCGAATCTTTCTTGTTTCTCTTTGAAGGTAATGGTTGTGGTTTTGTATCTTTATTTTTCATAGACATGTTTCTTAAACAGGGGACGTTGATTTTCAAGATCCAATTTGACCGTAATTCAAAGTTTCGTGCTATTGGCGACGCTATGTCGAACAAGATTGTTGTGTTGCTGCTCATGTTTGTCATGTCATATTGAAGGGTCATGCACTTGCTACATGTGTTATCATAAGTATATCAACCAAGAAATATTGAAAACTTTGTGCAGTTGGCACTGATGGCTCCAATTTTTATTCTTTTTTTGTTTCAGGTTTCCAAAGGACGTTACCAATCTCGACATCTTATTAGGAACATGTAAATAACATTCGTAATTGCAAAGGAACTCATGATGTACCTACACTTCTGATTGCATTTTTTGCATATTACAATTTAGCGCAACATCTACCTTTTCAAACTAGAATTTGACAAACAATCATTTAGTGTTTCAGCTTAAACCTTCATCGCAGAGTTGGTTGAGAAAATCGACTTCTTTAGCTTTTATTGGAACTTGGTGAGACACCACTTGGAGAATTCAACTTTCTTGCGGCATTTGTGGATTCAACTTGTCACTTCGAAATCATCTCACAATTTTTTTCTTTCTTTACTTTCA
Organism: Solanum lycopersicum; assembly: GCF_036512215.1. Taxonomy (NCBI): domain Eukaryota; kingdom Viridiplantae; phylum Streptophyta; class Magnoliopsida; order Solanales; family Solanaceae; genus Solanum; species Solanum lycopersicum. The sequence goes on along the minus strand of NC_090809.1, from coordinate 45,798,183 downwards.
GTTTGGCGTGTCTGTAGTATAAAATTCACAACTCAAAGTTGGACTATTGAAATTGCGGTTTTCTTTTTTCCGATGGAAAAACAACTCAAAGAACTACACTATGTTTAAAAATCACGGCCAAAACTTGTACAAATTTTAACAAATATGTCCGCTCAATTTAATTTCAAGATCTAATGGTCTATTTCGCAGCTTTGCGGTCGTGGTAGAAACTCCATAACTTGGCATAGAAACCTCTGAATTACAAGCCGATTTTTATGTTGTGAAGCAGAATCCAAGAATTGCAATATATGTGAAAATCATGGTCAAAACCTGTATGAATTTTTACAAATGCACCTTTGAAGTCAGCTAAGATGTCTTGCTCAACTCTTCTCTTTTGCTCATCTATAACACATTTGAACTCATATGCTAGCTATATAATTTTAAAGAGCTAGTGTGATAATCCCGCAATGCCACCAATTTTTTTTACGCATTTCACTGAACTTAGAATGATTACTCCAAGTTCCTACGTACCTCGCTGAAGAGGATCAAGTCATATCGTAGTTCAAGATGATGAATTATTTTTGCTCGTTCACAGTTTATACTCTTGTGGATCAGGAGTAACATGCACTTTATGCTCATACCTTAAGGAACGTTGTAACTTGCACTTTAGGCTCGTACGTCGAGGAGCATTTCAAGGAAGAATTCCATCAGTGTAACTGGTCTTCTAACCTTTTGTGATGAATCCTTAATGTACTTCAGTTTGGTGTCGGATTTTATGATTTCACATTTCTGAAGCTGATTCGTACTCGATTTTGTGTCGACTTTTGAAAGTCGAAGTTCAGAAGTCCCTGATGCTTTTTCCTTTTGCGAGCGACCAAAGTCCAATTGTTATCCGTCTCTTTATTGAAAAAATTATCTACCTTGAATATGTTTGTTGTTTTCTTCAAGGCGGAAATTTCAGCTGGTTCAAAGCTCCTAAACCGTTGTATGATGAAATCTTCTTCAATTTTTGGGGATGCCACAGGACGTAGAACTTCTGAAAGTGTATCATAATCTAGTTTGACACTAGCATGGTTTGTCTAAGCTGTCTCACCATCGTCAATGATAATCTTTCCCTCTTGTACCAACGTTATGATCTTTTCCTTTAGAGTGAAGAATTTTGTGGTGTGATGATCGATGACGGTGAAATTTACAATACGTAGGATCATCGACTATATTGGATTCTTCGGGTCACTTTGAATGTAGGAGTGCAATAATTTTTTTGGTTAGCAGCTCGTCAAGAATCGCAGGAACGTCAGATTCTGGAAAAGGATACTCTTTTGCTTGTAACTCCTTATAGGTAGATTGATTTTTCACTTCTCGCATTTGCTGATGTGCTACAATATCTTTGAATTTTTTTCTCCCGTAGGCTTTCATAGAAGTTGTGGTTATCGCCATGGACTCATCAGTTCTATAGTCTAACGACTCTTTGAATTGTATATCTTCTTTTTCTTTGGATCAAAGATATGTGATGTCTTTCCATGGCTTGCAATACTCAATTCCATGTCATGAGAGCGTCTAGCTAATTCTTCAAATGTTCAAGGCTTAATTCCTGAAGGATATATACAAGGCCCCCATGCATTCCTTGTATACAAATTTCAACTGCAGAGATTTCAGAAAGTTGATCTTTGGAATCTAAGCTCAGCATTCGCCAACGATTGATGTAGTCCATAACGAGTTCATCCTTACCTTGTTTTGTGTTTGTCAATTCCATCATGCTCACTGTACGGTGGGTACTGTAGAAACGATTGAGAAATTGATTTTCTAGCTGTCCCAACTATCAATTTATTTAGGCTCCAAGTCCATATACCAATCAAAGGCGTTTTCTTTTAAAGAACAAACAAATTGCTTGCCAAGAAGATCATCATGTGTATGGGCACTGCTACAAGTCTCGACAAAATGGGCAATATGTTTTCTTGGATTTCCCCTTCCATCAAATTGCTACAATATGGGTGGTTGATATCCAATTGGCATTAGTAAACCCTCGATTCTCTTAGAATAAAACATTAAATATCCTAAGGAACTTTGTGACGAACCACCATATTGAGCTATAATTGTGTTTGTGATCATATCTTGTAGTTGTTGAATTGTTAGAGTGGCAACTGAAGCAGACTGTTTTTTGCTTTGAGAGTCAACTGACTTGGTAAGAGAATCAATATCAAATTCTTCTTGAGTTTTTAGATTGTGATGTGACTCTTTAGAGTTGTAGAGTTCTAACTTGCTCATAAGCTGCGTGATTTGAAGATTTTTGTCACAAATAGACTTCTTCAAGGCTTCAATGATTTGCTCCATCATTGCGAACTTCTCGTTCATGTCAGTTGTGTCAACCATAAAGGAGTTACCCTTTGTTAAAATTGAAGAATCTTTGAACTTTTAGATTCACCAAAGTTGAAGCTAAAGTGAGAAAGTTCATCAAATAATTTTGATGCAATGTTGCCCCCAGTGATTGCAGTTTTGAGTGTCATTCGAGACTTGCTCTTTCTTGTCATCTCCAAGGAGGTGAAATTTTTCAGATCCATTCAAGACACTTATTATGAACTCGTGTCAAGTGATTGGATCAACATCACTAAAATTAAGAAATGTGGCAATAGTAGAGTCCTTGCATGAAACATTAATGATCTTCTTGAAGGCCATTGTAGAGTTGAACTTGTTGTTTTTGTATTTGTAGGAGGAAGATATGAAGAGCAGAATTGGTTCCACTGGGCGTGCCAAATTTGTTCGCAACAATTTTAGTAGTCGCTGAAAATTAACTACAAGAAAAATAAGTAAAAGAAAAATGTGATTTTATTTATGAATTGTGTGAGTACAATTTTGTTGTTCTCTTGATTTTTCTCTCCTAAGTTTCTCTGTGATTTGAGGGCCTTCAGTAGCGTATTTCTCGAATGTAGGATGATGTAGACCATCCTGAGATGTATTTGGTCTCCAAGAATGTCGGAAAGCACTTCGTCATTGCAAGTTGATGTTCTGGAAGAACTCCATTGATCAATCCTTTGAAGAGCTATGTAGTTGATGTTGTAGCTTATGTAGACTTCCTTGAGACGTATTTGATCTCCAAGAACGTTGGAAAGCGCTTCGTCCTTGCAAGATGATCTCCGGAAAGATCTCCATTAATAAATCCTTTGAAGAGCTATGTAATTGATGTTGTATCTTATTTAGACCTCCTTGAGATGTATTTGATCTCCAAGAACGTTGGGAAGCGCTTCGTCGTTGCAAGTTGATCTCCGAGAAGGATTCCGTTGATCACTCCTTCGAAGAGCTATGTCGTTGATTTTGTAGATTTCTCCTATTGCAAAATGCTTGTTGAAGTCTTCTTCCCCGTCTCTTGAATGTCATGTTCATCCCCTATTTATAGTTGTAAGGGGTGGACAAGGTTGCTTGTGATTGGCCAAAGGATATCATTTTGACACTTGGCACATTGTGATTCGTTCTTGCATTTTATTGAGACTACCACCTCATTTGGACACGTGGTGTCACCTTGTTGGTCTTTGATGTCTAGTCAGTATGACACGTGGCATGAGTTTGGGCTTCAAGGTGAAATGGACCTTGGACTTGAATTCAATAAAAATGGACTTATTTATTTGTAAAGCCCAAATTTATCATCCAACCTAAATAAACATGGATTTAATCCAAATTTTGTATGAATTAAATCCAATAAAATTTGTGTGTCTACAATATTGACATGTTTTTATTGCCAAAGTGAAATTATATGTGTCTTGTTTTTCTGCACAAGTGTAATCACATAATAAAATTAAATTTTAAAAATAAAAATTACTTTATTACCTAAAATTAAAAATTATATTAGACAAATAAGAGCCTTTATAGAGATATTAAATTAAAAATTTAAGATATATTTTTTCTTTTGACAATATATTGATTAATAAATATATATCTTAACTAATATTATAAAAGTAATTAGTTTATATTTTTCAAGTAAGTATATTTTAGTTAAATTAATTATATAAACTTAAAGTATAAAATTTCTCTAAACGTCACGAAACGTATGTTTGACAAAAAGATGAATATTATGAATATAATGTCATAAAATTATAAAAACATTTGTCAAACGGATGATCTATCAAGACTAACTAAAAAATAGTCTGGGATGTAAAATATTCAATCAATACTTCTAAAACAAATTAAATTAAAAATATAACATAAGTTCTAAATTCAAAACAATAAATTCAACTTAATATTCTTATGTCAAATATAAACCTAAAATAAATAATATGATTTATAAGAAAAGGAAAATGTAAGTCCATAACCTCATACAATAATGAATTCTACTTTAATTTAAAATTTAGAATAATAATAAAATTAAAAAATAATATAGAAAATGTTAAAATAATAAAAACAAAAAATTATTTAAAATAAGAAATAGAAAAAAATCCATTAAAACAGAACTAAAAGTAAAAGAAAGAAATAAAAAAACAATTTATTTGTACAATTAATCTTTAGAATATTAACAACACCTCTAGCTAATAAAACTTTTTTTTGTTGTGGTTACAAGTTTGTTCATCTATATATTTTGAGATAAAACGGAAATTTGGGTTGGAAATTTAGGCCTCATTTGTTTGAACTTATGGATGTCTGAATCTTAATCAATTAGATTCGTTTCATTCAGTGTGCTTGTTTTTATGGCTGAATCTTAATTATTCAGATTCAATTCATTAAGTTTGTTTGTTTTATTCTTTTAGAAGCCTCTTAATGGGTCTAAAAATATCTGAATGAATTAGATCTGTAGCACACTCTTAACACTATTCAGACTCAAAAATAAGACTCCTATCTTAATTCAACTACATCACAACAACTTGCAAAAGTTTTTTAATTTAATTAATGTTAATTACATGCCTACCTGTTATAATTTCATTTATTCTTAGTAACTTAATATACGTTTATTCCTTTCATAAATTAATCAATATATTTGAATTGATAAACGCTTCATGATATAATATTTAGCACGGTTCTAAAAATAAGAAAGTATTAATTATTTGATCGATAACAATAAAAAATGTCCATTATAAAATCAAATATTTTCATATACATTATATCATTATTCTACATAAACTATTTTACATTGTGTTATATTAGATTCTCAAAGTTTTTGAGTGCAAGGAATAGTCATATTAATGGTGTAACTTAATGTTAAATTTTTAATAGTTAAATCATATTACCTTGTTATGATAAGAATGTTCAAAATATTATTTTCTATAAAAAAAGCTATTTTACTAAAATTAGGTTTTTATAATATTTTATTGAATGACGTTTAATTTCATATGTTCATTTAGATATTAAAAACAAACAGTCTCACTAATCCAATGTTCAAATTCAGAGACAACATCTTATTATTCAGATGTTTATTCAGATATAGACATGTAAATGTTAATGTATATCTTAATATTCAAATGTGTGTTCAGATTCAGACGTCTTAATCTTAATGGAAACAAATGATCCTTTTGCGTGGCATTGTTCAGAGTCTATTTAGAGGGGAAAGCTTCAGAATCACGAGTTAGAACTCATTTGACGCTTATAGTTCACCAAATAGTTTCTTCGGTATCTTGTTATATCCATTTCTGATGTTAAATCCTTAAATTGGAGTTATGAGGACTTAAGGATAAAGAAAAGACAACGAAGAGAAAAAAAGCCAAAAACTTGGAAAATAAAGAAAATGACGAAATTGAAGCTCGCCAAGTGAATTCAGTGTCTCAACAAATGAGTCAAAACTCGCCAAATACATTTGAAAATTTTGCTAAAAACTTCAAAAGTAGATTGGCGAGGTGAAGAAGTGAATTGAAACTTGCCAACCTCATCGGCGAGCCTCTCAGTTATTGTGAAAATTGTGTGAGAGTTCTGCTAAAAATGGAAGCCAACTTGGCGAGTGAAGGTAGAAACATTGACTCGCGAATCTTAATGCCTTTTGGGTATTTTTCGAATCATTCTAACCCAATTCTATGTCGTTATACCGTCTACCCTAGGACTTATATAAATATTTTATACCCCTGAGTTACCCTAATTGAACTCATACTCTTAATAAATTCTCAAAGTTGATCAAATTAAAGTTCTATTCCAAATATTTCTCTCTAAAGCATGAAGAAGAAGAAGTCTAGGGTTTCAAGATCATGTCCCCAGTTCTCCATTTTATTATGGTTTTTGTCATCAAGGTATTATAGTCTTCACCTATGGAGTTCTTTCCTCCATTGGGTTCCTAAATGCTCCAATTTACAAGATAGAATCTCCAATTGAGTAAGGTTTTCTTCAATCTAATGGGTTCCTTTTTAACTATGATCTAATTGATGGTTTTTTGTCTTTTTATGTATGAATTGAAGTAATTGCATGTTTTAAGTTGAATCTTCATGAACCATGCATGGACCATGATTTTTAAACTATGATTATATGATGTGGGTTTTGAACTATGAAAGATGAATTTAAAAAGATGTTTATGTTTCGTTATGAAATTGATGAAGGTTGATTTGATACTAAAACATCAATGTTGTTGTCGTTGTCGTTGTAGAGATTTCTCACATACTACTCAAACATGATTATGAAAGGATTTTCTTACATAAAGTATTCATAAGTTTGAAAGATTTTCTCACCTAGGATGAATCAAGGTTAAGGAGCTATTCTAATGAATACTAGCTTGGATTGGATACCTGATGTGCTCTTCCATGGACGATAAGACAATTGGCGATTACCCCCGCCCCAAAATGATAATGCAAGTTAAGATTCACAACTCTTCTGTGTGATTTATGCTTAGCGCACCGAGTTGAAAAATGGCGATTACCCATGTCTCATAACGATGTGTCACCATAGGTTGTTTTTAGATAGACATTACCTAGTGAATCCAGTTAAGTTATAAGTTTATGATTCTTATTTTAGCAAGTAAGGATATTTCTTTTTGGTGTTATTGGAAGATTTTACGTGATTGTGATCTTATGTAATTGCACAATCAGAGGATATGTTTCCTTAGATATATATCAAAATACATATTTGTAATTTTATGTAAAGATATGCTTCCTTTGTTATAGAGCTGGTACAACTTGTATATAATATTGAGATGTATTATCAATAAAGGAATTCACTTGAGTTATCTCAATTAACATGTATCAAATATGACCTGTCTCACCCGAGTGTTGGAGCTCCAAAACTCAAAATTTTCCACGCATCAGATGGTAAGCACTAGTGTGAGGTGGGGTGTTAAACACATCGGTGGTTAATGAGATGAGTGGACTCCTTATAAAGCTTGGGCAATCCTCCTCCCACAGATCTAGCTTTTGAGGTGTGAGTTAGGCCTAAGACCTAATTTAACATGTAGGATAGACACCAGATTCAATGTTATAACTTACATCTTCTATATGTCGGTTAATGGCAAACTTCCCACCTTAGTGAACTAAGTTACTTCTAGTATCTCAAATATGTTTTAAAGATTTTTAGCTTGCATTGAACATGATTTTGACTTATTATTTCTTACATATTATTTTATGATTTAGCTTGGCCATTGCATTTTATATAAAACCCTTTTTAACATGATGTCATAACTCTTATGCATTACTATCATACTTGGTCCATTCTATGTATTAATGCATACTCTTGCCTATATTGTTTCACTAATATAGAAGTCCGACGCTTCCTCCCATACTCGTGACTAGAGACCCCATTTAGACTTTTAAGATTAGTGGGTCCTCATGTCCTAGGGACTGAGACACCTTGTTTGTTTTATGTCTTTTCAGTTCGGATTTTGTATGTAATGTATGAGTTATGTCTTAATCATTCCTATGATGCGAAATATGGCTTTGAGAATTATGTTAGCTACTTTTATCAAACTCTTTATGAATAGAAAAATGTCTTTTGAACTGTTTAAGATTCTATTATGTTGTATGTGCATTCTAAGTGACTTTTATAAGTTTGTCGGGGTTCTATACGCCATGTTACGACTAGGGTGTACTTTTAGTCGTGACATCGGATCACTTGGAATTGAAGATTGAATTACTTCTAGTGTCAATGGAGAATAATTGCTTCGGTAAAATTCTGTTAATTTCTAGTATGAGTGGCTAAAACTCCATAGTCTTAGGGGGAGTTCGTAGGTTAAAGGGTGAAAAATGTTGACCAAATTTCCAAAACGGTATATGAATTTTTTAAAAAACCAAAACGGCAAAATCGCTGCTATATTTGCAAATCGCTACTATAGCAGCGATTTGCAAAATTTGATTTTTAGAAAAAAAAATTTAAACAAATTGCTGTCCTTGGCAGCGATTTTCAAAAATAATTTTTTTTATTTTTTAATAAATCGTTGCGGTGGCAGCGATTTAATGTGAATTTTTTTAAATTATTATTTATTTGCTATTTTTAAATTTTTTTTAAATGAATCGCTGCCAAAACATCGATTTTGATATAATTTATTTTATTTTATTTTATTTTTTTATTTATTATGGTTATGTACGTACACATTAAATTTATTTTTTTTTAAAAAAATTGTACCAAAATCGCTGCTTTGGTACAATTTTTTTTGGCAGCGATTAGTTTTAATTTGTTTAAATTTATTATGGTTATGTACGTACACATTAAATTTATAAATTAGAAAAACTAAAAAAATTTATTTTTTGTACCAAAATCGCTGCTTTGGCAGCGATTTTATTTTATTTTATTTTATAAAATAGCAAATAATTAATTGAAAAAATTCACGTTAAGTCGCTGCCAGGGCAGCGATTTATTAAAAATAATAAACAAATAAAATTGTTTTTGAAAATCACTACCTTGACAACAATTTGTTTAATTTTTTTTGTTTAAAACAAAATCAAATTTTGCAAATCGCTGCTATAAGAGCGATTTTTCTTTTTCCGGCAGACAAAATCGATACTTCGTCTGCGATTTTGCTGTTTTTGTTAAAAAACAATTCATACACCGTTTTGAAATTTTTATCAACATTTTCCATCCTTTAGGCTCCGATTGTGGAATGTAATTGAGTCATAATTAGTTTATAGGTTGTCGTTATTGCATTATTAATTATTTGTTTGAAAAAGGTTTAATTATTTCTTCATGTTTTGATTTATGATTTGAGGTTGCAAATTCTAATCAAGCTTTAGATCTCTATGTATACTTGTGAAAGATCTTAGAGTGGATGCTTTAATTGATAATTGATTTGATTATGTTAATATGCTAGTTTTGCTTGACAATGAAGTCTACGTTAAGGTATTAGATTAGCTTTGTATGTGATACATATTGAGGTGATTGACAAATGCCTATTGTGCTTGCTTAATATAGCATACCCGTTAATAACAGACTATAATGAGCAATGTTATTACCCACATTCAACATTAGAGTTCAATTACACACACTCCTAAGATTCCTTTCTTAGTTATGAAATAACATTCTCCTACATATATTCATGTTAATAATTTGTTAAATAATCTCATTCTTGATACCTTGAAATGTCTAGGACTTGTGTTTAAGTTAATATCTATTAAACAAACTAAAAAAATATTATTTCATGTGTTCACTTCATGATTGATGTCTTGCTTAACCATTCCTTTTAGTATTCGACCTTAACTCCTCGTTGGGTTCTTTATTGTTAATGATCGCATGTACGTGAAATTATGAAACGTATAATTGAGTGTTATCAACATGTTGTCTTCTTTGAGGAAAGTTATGGCTTTCCGTCCTTTAGATTGAGCTCTAGAATGTAAATGCATATCGATTTGTGAAATTTTGATTGGGTAGCTAGTTGATCATGCTTAGTTAGTTAGAAATCATGTTTTAGGCTTATATCGGGTTCTTCAAGATTGTTAGCATGTTGTTACTTCTTTTCAAGATCATCCTTACCTTGTGGCATGTGTTGTACTTGTTTATGTTTATACTTGCTTGATTTAGGAGCCTGTCAATTTGAACAATTAAAGCAATCAAGCATTCACCTACAATGGTGAATACTGTGCAGTCTCCATTGGAGAAGAAAACAAGTGGAAAAAAACCTGATAGAAAGAAAAATGTGTATTGCATTGATCAACTCAAACTTTACAACTTGTGATCTAATCTATTTATAGAACTAGTAAGAATAATGAAGAAACTAACTAATTCATGAAAGTTACAACTAACACTATAACAAACTCTTAACTAATTCTAAGTAACCATAGTGATGTGGATGGGACTAACTAACAATTAGAGTAACTAATAAATGGAAATGACTGATAAATATCTCAATACCCACTCTCAAGTTGAAGGTGATATCAAAACAGCTAACTTGTCCAGTAAAGTGGTATGTTTAATTCCAGTAAGGTCCTTAGTGAGCATGTCAGCGAGCTGTTCACCTGTGCCATTGTGATGTAAAAAGATAAGGCCTTCGTAAAGCTTGTTTAGTACAAAATGACAGTCTACCTCAATATGTTTTGTACGTTAATGAAAAAATGGATTTCGAGCAATATGCTCGAAAAAATAGATTTCGTGCAGATTGGCTGTCATAATAAACCAGGAAAGGGCCATTTCTAGGAATGATGAGTTCACCAAACAGTCGATCCAACCAAGTCAACTCTTCAACTACCTTCCATAGGGACTTGTATTCTGCTTCAACTGAAGAAAGTGAAATTGTTTCTTGCTTCTTGGATTTCCAAATAATAGGACTAGATCCTAACAACACAATATGTCCAATGACTGACTTCCTCGAATCAGGACATGTAGCCCAGTCAGAATCACAGAAAGCTTGCACCTTGTAATCATCAGTTGATGTCATAAGCAAGCCCAGTGTTGGATCCTTCTTAAGATACTTGAGTATGTGGTAAGCTGTATGCATGTGTGGTTCTCTAGGATGCTGCATAAATTGGATAAGATGTTGGACTCCATAGGCAATATCCAACCTAGTATGAGTGAGAAAATTAAGTTTTCCAATCAATTTTATATAGGATCTAGGATCTGATAGGAGTTTACCCTCATTAGCTCTAAGTTTAATAGTTGCATCAAGTGGTGAAGTAAAGCTGGAAATTTGAGTGCACTGGTACTCTTTAAGAAGATCTAATACAAACTTCCTTTGTGAAATGATAACTCCCATTGCAGTACACAAAATTTCCATACCTAAGAAGTAATGTAACTTTCCTAGATCCTTAATCTTGAATTGATTATGTAAGAACTCCTTCAAGTTGTTTATCTCTTCAATATCAGTGCCTGTGAGAAATATATCATCTATGTACGCAACTATAAAGACAATGGAAGATTCCTTCTTTCTGTAGAACAAAGAATAATCATTAAGAGAATGAGTGTAGCCCCTTGATCTTAGTGCATCAGACAACTTGGCATACCATTGTCTACTAGTCTGTTTCAGTCCATATAACGACTTGTTTAATTTGCACACTAGGCTAGAATCAGGAATTTCAAGGCCTGAAAGTGGTTGCATATAAACTTCTTCATGTATATCACCATGATGAAAATCATTATTGACATCAAGTTGGTATATGGTTCAATGTCTTTTCACAGCAATAACAATCGAAGCCCTCACAATTGTCCTCTTAATGACAGGAGAAAAAGTTTTTGTGTAGTCTATCCCATTGTGTTGAGTATAAACAACCCTTGCTTTATAACTTTCTATTGAACCATCTGCCTTATATTTAATTTTGTACACCCACTTACAACCAATAGCCTTCTTTCCATAGGAAAGACTCATAAGGGTCCAAGTGTTGTTATCATGTAGAGAGTAAGTTCCTGTGTCATTGCAGGCTGCCATGCAGGGTTTATAGTTGCATCCTCATATGAAAATGACTCACAATCATTAGAGACATTCAAAACTAAAGACTGAGTATCAGGATATAAAATGTTAGATCCCCCATGATGATGATTAGAAAATGAGGTATGGAGAGAAACACGAGGTTTCGATGTGGTAGGTTGATGTCCAGTATGAACATAGTCATTGAGATAAGCTGGTGTCTTGGGAATTCTGGTAGATATTCTTAATGGGGGTACAAAATTGGTGGATCGATGATTAGTAGTGATGGAATATCTGATGCAGAACTGGAAATGTGACCTCTGTAGACTCATGATCATTATGCACATTGTTGTTAGGAGGAATGACAGGCAAATCAACAAAAGGTTCAACTGTAGAAACATGAGAGTTATCAAAAGAAGAAGCTAATGTGTTTGAATGAGATTTATCAATCATAGAAAAAGGGAACACTGTCTCATGAAACACAACATCCCTAGGTACATGAATCTTGTGAGTGGTAAGATTGAGTACCCTATAACCCTTGGTACCAAAAGGATATCCTACAAATACATGTGGGGTACTTTTTGGATCAATTTGGTTCTGTGGTGTTTTGGAGTGATTGGATAGCATTAACAACCAAAGCTTTTCATATGGGAATAATGAGTTTCATGGTTATATAGGATTGTTAAAGGAGTTTTGTTGTGGAGATTAGTAGATGGAAGTCTATTTATGACAAATGTTGTTAAGACACACTCCCCAAGAATTTTATAGGTAGTTTGAATTGAAATAACAAGGCCCTAGCTGTTTCCAAAAGGTATTTGTGCTTTCTTTCTACCACACTATTTTGTTGTGGTGTGTATGACATGACTTTAGGTGGAGTATGCCTTTGGATTGGAAGAAAAGAATAGATTCATGGCTGGTAAATTCTAAACCATTATTTGATCTGATTGTTTGATAGGTGGTTTTGTACTGATTTTCAACCATTTGGACAAAAGCCTTGATAATATGTAGAGCATTACTTTTGAAACTCAGCAAATGTGTCCAAGTAGACCTACTGAAATGTAACAACCCTAAAAATGAATAGGATAAATTCTTAAGGTATCAAGAATGCTTGCTATTAGACCAAGGTTCACATGGATTGATACGCGTAGAACCAGATCTCAGAACCCTTCTACGACCAAGACAACTAACTTGGTGATTTAGTTGAGCTTTGAAAGGTTGGAACCAACAAAGTAAGGCTCTCGAAAAAGAAGATTTAATCGAATAAGTCTTTAACGGACTTCAAAAGAAGAAATCTTAAGTTTTGAGGGTCCAGGGGTAAAAAAGTCTTTTCCAGGCCAATGGTAATATCGTAATTACCTAACGAATTAATTATTTAATTTAATTAATAGGTTGACCCGACATGGTCCTTTCAAAAGGGCCACTCTACCCGAGTTCGAGCCCCATTGGAAGCAACAAATTGGTGATTTATTTATTATTTAAAATCTGAATTTTAAGGGCAAAATGGTCCTTTCACATATAATTATTAAATCATATTTTAAGTATAAAGTCCTAAATTGACTAAGTTAGTATCTAAGCCTAAACAACTTCACACGTTTTACTCTCTCACGTGTATCACATCCTCATGTTCAAACTCAGTTGTTTTCTCTCTGCCAATTAACGTGAAGAACAGAAAGTATAACAAAGGTTCTTCACACTTGAATAATCACGAAGAAAATCTAAGAAAGCAAGTTAATCAAAAATGTTAACGCAAAGGGGATTTCCGTCGAGTTGGTGGTGAAACTTTAGGTGAGTTGGACGTGGTTTTGGAGAAAGGTTTGGGCAGCAACTTTAATGTTTGAACATCAATTATGGTATGGGTTTCTTTCCTCTTGGTTCCTTTCCCAAGAGACCCCTTAAGATTCAAGATAATTATTCCAAAAACTAGGATTGTTCCCCCCTTTCATGTCCCTGTCACTAGATCTCATTGAACTTTAGGTTGGGTATGTTAGCTGGTACAAAGTAGGTTTAATGATATGTTCGTGATGATTATGTTTAAGTATGCATGTTCTAAATTTTGTGAATAATGATTATGTTGTTCGAAATCATGTGAAAAAGTGATGTGTGTGTGCAATGTGTGGCAGTGAAGTTGGTCACTGTTTGGAGATGTGTAAAGGCATGTATAATCCTTGAATTTTATGTCCAAAAGTTGTACACAATGTGATGTTCATGTGGGGTGTGAAGTTACTAATTTTGAGTGAAAGTTCTTGATTAATGTAACTACTAAACTACACCTAATAACGCACTAAGTGCTTGGTGAAATACCCTAAGAAACTAACATGAAAAGGTTGATGAAAGGAAGCTAAAAACTATGAATATATTTCCAGCCTAGTGTAATTTAATTTCGTTCAAAAAGGAAGTTGGAATCTGGAAATTTAATGTATTTTAAGGAGGTGAGGCCAACAGGATTGGAACATGTGACCTCACCCTTTAGCTACTGGAATTCGCAAGCAAGGAAAAAGAAAGGGGGATGGGGGGAATCGAGATTGGGTCTGCTGGGTTAGTAAGAAGAGTATAAGAATTAGAATAAATAAATGGGAGGCATGGAAATCAGACCCACGACCTCCAAGCAGCGAGTGAATGAAGAAAAAATAAAGAAAGGAAAATGTGAGGCAAGGGAATCGAACCCATGACCTCAAGACTGGAAAGGAGAAGGCGAATTAAATAAGAAAAATAAGGTGATGTTGTGGGGGCTCAATCCCACAACCTCACTGCCTAACGCCTAGCCTAGTGAGTTTTAATTAAAATTTTAAATAAGGAGGTTGTGGGGGTTAGAACCGACAACCTCCCAATGCCCTAGCAAAAATTAAAGAATGAAATGAAAGAGGTTGTGGGGGCTCGAACCCACAACCTTTGACAATTTAGGAGGAAACCAAGCAGAAAATTTAAGGTACAATGTTAATATTGGGGTTTAATCTAGAGTTCCAAAGCTATGGAGAATAAAAATAAAATCAATGAAAAATGTAAATGCTATCCAAGTCATTCGAATTTGGGTTTCCTTTCCCAAACTTTCGCATTGATACATAAGTCATACGTGAGCAAAATATCCAAGAATAATGCCACCTACTTAAATCGAAATCAAGGTCTTGGCATATATACATGATACATAAGTCTTGAACTACATAATCTTAGGAATGTATGAATTACTTAACGAACTATAAATGAAGCCCCAAGGCTTATGTGTATAGACTCATAAGCCTAGCATACGTTTAAAAGTAAGTGAATCTAAGATGTATGTAATGAAATGATGAACCCTAAAAGGGTTAAGTATGAGTGTAAGATACACTAAATGGCCAAGTGCATTGGCATAATATGAGATGAACAATGAAATAAGGAAATGAACAATGAAATAATGAAACCCTAGAAGGGTTAAGTGACGCTGTGAAACGCACTGAATGGCCAAGAACATTGGCATATGATGAAATAAACATTCACGTAATAAGAGGTGAGTGACTATGAAAAACAAAGGTGCTAATGATAATGAATGTGGTGACAACATGATATGAGGATAATGTAAATTATGAGAGCAATCTCAAATGAGCCTAAGTAAATGTTACCAAAATATACTCGCCTATGAGAGTGTAAGATAATGAAGAGACCACTCACTATGAACACTCTAATGAAAATATTGAGCTTAACACACTTAATACTAATGATGAGATGAGAAATCATATAATGAGCTATGATGTCCTCATACTAGAAGACAACTTCCATGACGTATGAGGTGAATGTAATAGAACTTTATACTGAGCATGGATAGGCTAGTTATGAGCGGTGATGCCTTCTATCGGGAAGGCCAGAGGTTTACGTAACTCTCATGAGATGAGATTGTCCGTTTTGCCGGATATGGGTATCCTTATATCTCCTAGTCTTCGAACCTATACAACCAATATAAGGATCTGGCGGGGTTGAATTCCCATGTACGTTAGCATGTTATGGGTCAGTTTGTCCAGTGATTCCACCTCTTTTCGGTGTGGGGGAGACACTGGATTTCACGATGTTCACATGATCTATGTTGGTTAAAGTTAAATTTACCAATGAAAGAATGAGGCTAACCTCAAATGATGCACATAATGAAATGAATGATACCAAGGGTGTTAGGATAGGATAATCAAAAGGTGAGTTAGATTTAAGTAATAACATTAGGTCATTCTTGGTCATTGCACGACGAACCTGATGAAAGTCTTAAACTACATCCTGGGTATAGCTGGTGTTTACACTGGCCTATGAATGAATGAAATAGAGTACGTATGAATAAACGAAGTAGACTCTGTGTTTGCCAATGAAGATTCCCTAGTCGAGGTCCCATCTGTTGAGCCCTCATTTCTGGGATGTCTTGAGTTAAGTCCATGATTCCAAAGTCTCATGGCATATGAATGAATGGTATTAAAGAAATTATGTGCTACATGCAAAATGTGTTGCATGCTATATGATATATGTGCTATGTGTAAATGTTATGTGTTGTGTGCAAATGTGAAAAGTATGATGATGTATGTTATTCTCATGGAATAACTTTCCTATTCCAAATCTGGAATGATCACTGACTTTCCTAATTCAAATTTGGAAAGCTCATTGACTTTCCTAATCAAAATTTTGAAACTTTTCTAGTCTCAATTTGGATAGTCAACAGACTTGATTTCCAAAAATCATATTGTTAGGAAAGAGCTATTCTTTATCATGCATATCCTTGGTGTGTGCTTGCATATACCTATACTTAGTACAAGTTTGTACTAACCCTATACAAACTCTACTATTGTAGGTGCAGTCACAGGGCGATAGAGCTTCAAGATCATCGCTGTAGTTATCCCAACGTTCAACATTCATACGGTTTTGGTAGGTCCTCATACTTTTGAGGATGCTGCCGTTTTATATTCTAGCTTTGTTTTAGATTTGAGATAGTGGAGCATGTTCCATTAGCGTTTCTTTCCTGTTTTTATTCAGACTATGCATTGGTGCCATTTTTGCAATTATACATTTAATAAGAATTGAACTATTTCTTTCAGCTGCTTATCTCTTAATGTTAGATGGCCGATGGTGAACAATTATGTATTAATGAGAATGTTTTTATGATTATATTAATAAATAAAAAGTTTTAAAATTTCCGCAAAAATTAACCTATGTAAAGTAAGAATGACGTAAGTAGGCTTGTCTACGACCTTTGAGAGGTCAACGACGCCGGTCTCGTCTGGGTTTTAGATTTCAGTCGTGACAAAGTTGGTATGAGAGAACTAGGTTAAATTACAGGAATATATGATCACATCAACCACATTGAGTAGTTTCTAAGTCATGGTAGTGAAGTGCACCACTATCCTGGATTAGAGACTGCATGATGCATAGGAAAATTTCCTTTCTTATGATCTTATCTTGCTTTTCCTAATGTCTGTGTTTTTGGTGTTATGAGCATGTCTAACATCAATCCTTATTGTTTTCAGAGAATAAACACTAGGAGAGCTAATGGTCAGAGGAGAGGATGAGCAGCTGTTGGGGGTAATCAGAATCCACCTCAGGCTCCAACTGAACGAGTGGCCGGGTTGACTGATGCTGAGGTGAGGGAATATCTGGCTCAGATGGCACAGGTTATTACGATGCAGGCTCAGGCTATGACAACCCAAGCCAACTGGCAGGATGTTCAGACAGAGAACCCACCGGTTCGTAGCATGGCTAACAGGCTGTGAGACTTCACGAGGATCAACCCTCATATATTCACAGGGTCTAAGACATCAGAGGATCCTCAGGAATTTGTGATTGAGGTACATAAGATTCTGGTGACTATGCGGGCCACAGATACCAAAAAAGCTGAACTAGCTTCTTATCAGCTCAAGGATGTTGCACAGACTTGGTGCAAGATGTGGCAAGATAGCCAAGTTTTGGGTGGAGTGCCAGCCACTTGGGAGATGTTCCAGACAACATTCATGGAGAGATTCTTCCCTAGAGAGATTAGGGAATCCAAGGATGAGGAGTTCATCAACCTTAAACAAGGCTCTATGACAGTCAGGGAGTATTCCCTAAAGTTTGTTAAGCAATCAATGTATGTTATTTTCTTTAGTATTAAAATAGAAAGAAAGAGGAGAGTACTAAGCCTTGTTGAAATTATTCAGGTATGCTTCCTCCCTGGTTTCGAACAACAGGGATGAGATGAGCAGGTTCCTCACGGGAATCAATGAAGACATGGAAGAGGAGTGTCGGTCTACGGTGCTCCATAATAATATGGACCTCTCCAGGTTAATGGTGCATGTCCAGCAGGTAGAGGACAACCGCAAGAAGAGAGGTGTTCGTTATGTTAGGAGGCGTAGGCCTCAAGATCAGGCAGGACCCAGCCATGGAAGCCACAGAAACAATTTTGGTGTCCGTGAGCAGCCTAGGTTCAAGAAGGGGCAACAGAGTTCTGGGAACTCTAACCCTCAAAGGAGTACATCACCTAGAAGAGGCAGACCTGAGCCCAAAGAGGGAAATGGAGGTGAGATGCAGCGTCCTAAGAAGCACTATGCTAAGTGTGGCCGAGCTTACTGGGAAGAGTGTAGACATGAGACTAATGTCTGCTTCGGTTGCGGTAAGAGTGGGCACATGGTTTGAAACTGCCCATAGAACAAAGGTGAGGTTGGAAGTAATGCTTAGCCTAGGACAAATCCACAGGGTGCTGCAGCAGCGAGCCATCTAAGAGGAACATGTTCTATGTCCTGAAGGGCAAGGAGGAGCAGGAGAAGTCCGCTGATTTGGTCACAGGTATACTGCAAGTATTCCCAACTTCTGTTTATGATTTACTTAATCCAAGGTCTACGCTTTCCTTTGTAACTCCTTTGCTTTCTCTCACTTTTGAGATATTGCCTGAAGTTCTGCATGATCTTATAGTGGTTAGTACACCTTTGGGAGAAAATGTAAGAACTGATAGAGTATACAAGGACTGTCCAATAGTTGTAAGTGGTAAGACTATGTGTTCAAACTTTGTTGAGCTACCCATGCATGATTTTGATGTTATTCTTGGCATGGACTGTCTTCACTGTTGTTATGCTTGCTTGGACTGTCGTAATAGAGTGGTGATATTTCGCTTCTCTAATGAAGAAGAGTTACTCTGGGAGGGGTACAATTCGAGTCATCCTAATCCCTTGATTTCAAATCTTAAGGCCAATAAAGTGATGTCCAAGGGGTTACTATGTCATCTTGTGAGTGTTAATGATTTAGATCATGACATTCCTTCCATAGACTCAGTGCCTATAGTGAATGAGTTCCTAGATGTATTTCCTGAATATTTGTCTGGAGTCCCTCCCATTTGAGAGATTAACTTTGGTATCGACATAGAACCCGATACTAAACAAATCCCAATTCCTCCTTATAGATTGGCTAAAATAGAACTCAAAGAGTTCAAGCTGCAGTTGGAATATCTCATTGATAAGGGTTTCATTCAGCCGAGCATATCCCATTAGGTCTCTCCAATGTTATTTGTAAAGAAGAAATATGGGACCCTTAAAATGTATCGATTATCAGCAGCTTAATAAAGTCACTATCAAGAACAAGTATCCACTTCCCAAAATAAATGACTTGTTTGACCAACTCCAAGGGTCCAGTTTCTTTTCGAAAATTGATCTTTGTTTAGGGTACCGTCAACTTAGGGTTAGGGATGGAGATATCCCAAAGACACCCTTTGGTACCCGCTATGGTCACTATGAATTTCTAGTTATGTCATTTGGTCTCACGAATACACCTTCTGCATTTATGGATCTCATGAACAGGGTCTTCCATGAATACCTTGATTCTTTTGTCTTAGTATTTAATGATGAAATTCTAATCTACTCTAAGACCAAGGAAGAGCATGAACAACATTTGAGACTAACCTAGCAGGTACTTAGATGGCATCAGTTGTATGCTAAATTCAGCAAGTGTAAATTATGGCTGACATCAGTGACCTTCCAAGTTCATGTTGTGCCGGATCAAGGTGTAAAGGTGGACCCCAAGAAGACTAAAGTTGTTAAGAATTGGCCACAACCCCTTACTCCCACTGTAATTCGTAGCTTTCTAGGATTGGCTGATTACTACCGCAGGTTTGTAGAGGGATTTTCTTCCATTGCTGCCCCATTGACAGCTTTGATGAAGAAGAAAGCCAAGTTTGAATGGACGGAGATTGTGAGAAGAGTTTCCAAGATTTCAAGGACAGACTCACTTCATTCCTGATTCTTACTCTGCCTAAGTGTGGTGAGAATTACACTGTCTATTGTGATACATCTAGGGTTGGTTTGGGTTTTGTTCTTATGCACGCTGGTAAGGTGATAGCCTATGCTTCATGAGAACTCAAGGTTCATGAGAAGGATCATCCCACTCATGACCTGGAGTTGGCAGCTGTGGTCTTTCCCCTGAAGCTGTGGATTCGTTATCTGTATAGAGTGCATATGGATGTGTTCACATATCATAAGACTCTCCAGTACGTGTTCACACAGAGGGAGTTGAACCTATGTCAGCGGAGATGGTTGGAGTTGTTGAAGGATTATGACATTAATGTGCACTACCATCCAGGTAAGGCTAATGTTGTGGCTGATGCTTTGATCAAGATGAGCATAGGGAGTACAACCTACATTGAGGACGAGAAGAAGAAGTTGGCAAAAAAGGTACACAGACTGGGTGTGCGATTGGTTGACTCTACTAGTAGGGGTGTTTCAGTTTATCATCGTTCTGAATCATCCTTGGTAGTTGAAGTCAAGAAGGGTTAGCATCTTGATCCTGTGTTGACGGAGCTGAAGGACTCAACGTTGTTAAAAATGAATGAGTCTCTCTCTTTTGAAGGTGATTGCATACTTAGGTATCAGGACAGGATGTTTGTACCAGATATGGATGATTTATGGACCAGGATTGTGGCAGAGGCCCATGTTTCCAGATATTCCATACATCCAGGTTCCACCAAAATGTATCATGATCTTAAGCAGATCTATTGGTGGGATGGTATGAAGAAAGACATTGCAAAATATGTGGCTAAGTGTCCTAATTGTCAGCTGGTCAAGGCAGAGCATCTTAAGCTTGGTGGTCCGACTCAGATTATTGAGGTTCTGACTTGGAAGTGGGAAGCCATTAATATGGACTTTGTGGTTGGTCTTTCAAGGACTAAGAGGCAGTATGACTCCATATGGGTTATTGTGGACAGGTTGACAAAGTCTTCTCACTTTATCACTGTGAAGTCTACCTACAGAGCCGAGGATTACGCGAGACTTTACTTTGATGAAATAGTGGGATTCCTTTGTCTATCATTTCAAATAGAGGCGCTCAGTTTACTTCATATTTCTAGAGATCTTTCAAGAAAAGCTTGGGCATGCAGGTGAATATTAGTACTGCTTTTCATCCTCAGACTGATGGGCAGGCAGAGCGAACCATTCAAACATTGGAAGACATGTTGAGAGCGTGTGTAATTGACTTAAGAGGTAGCTGGGATGACCATCTGCCTTTGATAGAGTTTTTGTATAATAATAGTTATGACTCCAACATTGGGATGACACCGTTTGAGGCATTGTATTGTAGGAGGTGTAGATCTGCAGTTGGGTGGTTCGAGGTTGGAGATTCATCCATTTTGGGTCTAGAGATCATTAATGAGGCCTTAGATAATGTTAAAGTGATTAGGGATAGCTTAGCTACTTCTTACAGCTGACAGAAGTCATATGCAGACAACAGAAAGCGGTCCTTAGAATTTAAGGTTGGTGAGCAGGTTTACTTGAAGATATCACCTATGAAAGGGGTGATGAGATTTGGTAGAAAAGATAAGCTGAGTCCGAGGTATGTTGGTCCATATGAGATCCTACAACATGTGAGTGAGGTGGCCTATGAGTCTTTCATGTCTCTATGTTGAAGAAGTGCCTAGGTGATCATGCATCGATCTACCTGTCAAAGGTTTGGGGGTTAATGAAGACTTGTCTTATGATGAGGAACCTGTTGAAATCTTAGATAGACAATTCAAGCAGCTGAGGAACAAGGAGGTTGCCACAATGAAGGTATTGTAGAGAAATAATTTTGCTGAGGGTGCTATGTGGGAGGTTGAGACCGACATGAGATCCCGCTACCCTCATCTTTTCAGCTCTTTAGGTTAGATTTCCTACTCTTAAGTCTATGTTTTCTTATCTCTCCTTACTTTGTAGCTATTGCTTGACTGTGCATAGTGATTATGTTATGATCTGACTCGCATTATGATATGTAGTGATAGTGTCATTCGAGAACGAATGTTCCTAAGGGAGGGGGATAATGTAACAACCCTAAAAATGAATAGCATAAATTCTTAAGGTGTCAAGAATGTTTGCGATTAGAGCAAGGTTCACACAGATTGATACGCGTAGAACCAGACCTCAGAACCCTTTCTACGATACAAGCCATCTAACTTGGGGAGTTAGTTCATCTCGAAAAGGTTTGAACCAACCAAGTAAGGCTCTCAAAAAAGAAGATTTAATCGAAGGAGTGTTTACCGGACTTAAAAAGAAGAAATCTTAAGTTTTGAGGGTCCTGGTGTAAAATAGTCTTTTCCAGGCCAAGAATAATATTGTAATTACCCTAAGAAATTAATTAATTAATTATTTAATTTAATTAAAGAACCAATTCGGCTTAGTTTGACCCGAAATGGTCCATTTTACAAGGGCCCCTCCACCCGAGTTCGAGCCCCATTGGAAGCGACAAATTGGTGATTTATGGATTATTTAAAATCGAATTTTAAGGGAAAAATGGTCCTTTCACGTATAATTAATTAAATCAGATTTTAAGTATAAGGAGAGTCCTAAATTGACTAAGTCAGTATCTAAGCCTAAACAACTTCACATGTTTCACTCTCCCACGTCTATTACATCCTTATGGTCAAACTCAATTGTTTTCTCTCTGCCAATTAACGTGATGAACAGACAATATAACAAAGGTTCTTCACACATGAAAAATCACGAAAAAATCTAAGAAATCAAGTTAATTAAAAACGTTAACGCAAGGGGGATTTCCCTCGAGTTGGTGGTGAAACTTTAGGTGAGTTGGACGTGGTTTTGGAGAAAGGGTTGGGCAGAAACATTAACGTTTGAACATCAATTAGGGTATGAGTTTCTTTCCTCTTGGTTCCTTTCCCAAGAGACCACTTAAGATTCAAGATAATTATTCCAAAAACTAGGATTGTTCCTCCTTTTCATGTCCGTGTCAATAGCTCCTGTTGAACTTTAGGTTGGGTATGTTTGCTGGTACAAAGTAGGTGTAATGATATGTTCGTGATTTTTATGTTTAAGTATGCATGATCGAAATTTTGTGAATAATGATTATGTAGTTCGAAATCATGTGAGAAAGTGATGTGTGTGTGCAATGTGTGACAGTGAAGTTGGTCACTGTTTGGAGATGTGTAAAGGCATGTATAATCCTTGAATTTTATGTGCAAAAGTTCTACACAATGTTATGTTCATGTGGGGTGTGAAGTTACTAATTTTGAGTAAAACGCTTGACGAATGTAACTACTAAACTACACCTAACAATGCATTACATGCTTGGTGAAATGCCCTAAGAAAATAATATGAAAAGGTTGATAAAAGGAAGCTAAAAATTATGAATAAATTTCCACCCTAGTGTACTTTAATTTCATTCAAAAAGGAGGTTGGAATCTGGAAATTTAATGTATTTTAAAGAGGTGAGGCCACTAGGATTCGAACCTGTGACCTCACCCTTTAGCTACTGGAATTCACGAGCAAGGAAAAAGAAAGGGGGCTGGGGGGAATCGAGATTGGGTCTGCTGGGTTAGTAAGAAGAGAATAAGAATTAGAATAAATAAATGGGAGGCGTGGGAATCGGACCAATGACCTCCAGGCAGCGAGTGAAAAAAGAAAAAATAAAGAAAGGAAAATGTGAGGCGTGGGAATCGAACCCACGACCTCAAGGCTGGAAAGGAGAAGGTGAATTAAATAAGAAAAATGAGGTGAGGCTGTGGGTGCTCGATCCCACAACTTCACTGCCAAATGCTAGCCTAGTGAGTTTTAATTAAAATTTTAAATAAGGAGGCTGTGGGGGATCGAACCGACTACCTTCTAATGCCCTAGCGAAAATTAAAGAATGAAATAAAGAGGTTGTGGGGGTTCGAACCCACAACCCTTTGGCCAATTTAGGAGGAAACCAAGTAGAAAATTTAAGGTACAATTTTAATGTTAGGGTTCAATCTAGAGTTCCAATCTTATGGTGATTAGAAATAAAATCATTGAAAAATGTAAATGTTAGCCAAGTGATTCGAATTTAGGTTTCCTTGCCCAAACTTACGTATTGATACATAAATCATACGTGAAAAAAATATCCAAGAGTAATGCCACCCACTTAGATCGAAATCAAGGTCTTGGCATATATATAACATACATAAGTCTTGTACTACATAATCTTAGGAATGTATGAATTACTTTACGAACTATGAATGAATCCCCAAGGCTTGTGTGTATAGACTCATAAGTCTAGCATACATTTAAAAGTGCGTGAACCTAAGATGTATGTAATGAAAAGATGAACCCTAGAAGGGTTAAGTATGAGTGTAAGATACACTAATAGACCAAGTGCATTGGCATAAGATTAGATGAACAATGAAATGAGGAAATGAACAATGAAATGATGAAACCCTAGAAGGGTTAAGTGACGCTGTGAAACGCACTGAATGGCCAAGCGCATTGGCATATGATGAAATAAACATTCACGTAATAAGAGTTGAGTAACTATGAGAAACAGAGGTGTTAATGATAATGAATGTGGCGACAACATGATATGAGGCTAATGTAAATGATTAGAGCAATATAAAATGAGCCTAAGTAAATGTTACCAAAATGTACTCACCCATGAGAGTGTAAGATAATGAAGAGACCAGTCTCTATGGACACTCTAATGAAAATATTGAGCTTAACACACTTAATAGTAATGATGAGACGAGAAATCATCTAATGAGCTATGATGTCCTCATACTAGAAGCCAATTTCCATGACGTATGAGGTGAATGTAATAGAACTTTATACTGAGCATCGATAGGTTAGCTATGAGCGTGATCCCTTCTTTCGGGAAGGGATGAGGTTCACGTAACTCTCATGAGATGAGACTGTCCGGCTTGCCGAATTTGGGTGTCCTTATATCTCCTAGTCTCCAAACCTATACAACCAATATAGGGATCTGGAAGGGTGGAATTCCCATGTACTCTAGCATGTTATGGGTCACTTTGTCCAGTGATTCCACCTCTTCTCGGTGTGGGGGGACACTGGATTTTATGATGGTCACATGATCTTTGTCGGTTAAAGTTAAATTTCCCAATGAAAGAATGAGGCCAGCCTCAAATGATGCACATAATGAAATAATGATACCAAGGGTGTTAGGATAGGATAATCAAAAGGTGAGTTAGATTCAAGTAATGATATTAGGTCATTCTTGGTCATTGCACAACGAACGAAATGAAGGTCTTAAACTACATACTAAAGCTAATGTTTACACTGGCCTATGAATGAAATGAAATGGAGTACGTATGAATGAACGAAGCTGTGTGTTTTCTAATGAAGATTCCCTAGTCGAGGTACCATCTGTTGAGCCCTCATTTTTGGAATGTCTTGAGTTAAGTCCATGATTCCAAGGTCTCATGGCATATGAATGAATGATATTAAAGAAGTTATGTGCTACATGTAAAATTTGTTGCATGATATATGTGCTATGTGTAAATGTTATGTGTTGTGTGAAAATGTGAAAAGTATGATGATGTATGTTATTCTCATGGCATAACTTTCCTATTCTAAATATGGAGAGCTCATTGACTTTCCTAATTCAAATTTGGAAAGCTCATGGACTTTCCTAATCCAACTTTGGAAAGTTTCCTAATCTCAATTTGGATAGTCCACTTACTTGATTTCCAAAAATCATGTTTTAAGAAAGATCTATTCTTTCTCATGCATGTCCTTGGCGTGTGCTTTCATAAACTCATACTTAGTACAAGTGTGTACTAACCTTATACAAACTCTACTATTTTAGGTGCAGGCACAGGTGGACGATAGAGCTACAGGATCATCGTTGTAGTTATCCGGACGTTCAGCATTCATACAGTTTCGGTAGGTTAGTCTTAGAGTTGAGCTACTGGAGTATGTTCCACTAGCGTTTCTTTCCTGTTTTTATTCAGACTATGTATTGGTGCCATTTTGGCAATTATACACTTAATAAGAATTGAACTATTTTTTTCAGTTGCTTATCTCTTAATGTTAGATGGTTGATGGTGAAAAATTACGTATTAATGAGAATGTTTTTATAAGTATGTTAAGAAGAAAAAATTTTCAAATTTTCCGCCAAAATTAACATATGTAAAGTAAGAATGACGTATGTAGGCTTGTCTGCGACCTCTGAGAGGTTAACGACGTTGGTCTTGTCTGATGTTTAGATTCCAGTCGTGACACGAAGTCATATACTAAGGTTAAGAAATATTTGAAATTATCATGGGTTTTACATGATAGGGTCCCCAAAGGTCAACATGAAGTAGCTGAAATATTTTTGTAGTGTTGTGAGATTTTGATGGGAAAGGTTACTTAGTTTGTCTTGCCATAGGACAAATACCATAAAAGAATGGTTGTTTTGAAGCAAACTTCACAAGAAGAGTGGATATATTTTTCATTTTTGCAAATGTTACATGTCCAAGTCTGTAATGCAACAATAAATCATTGCTAACATTATGAGACAGTGGTGATGCTACAGAAACAGAAACAACATTTTTGTTATTATGAATGGTATTCATTACAGTTGGAAAATAACTATATGGAGTAATGGATGGTAAATGAGTACATGAACATGAATGCGAAAGGTTTTTGTATTGACAATCTATTGCATTGCTAGAAAAAAAGACGAACTTATTAGTTGCTAAAGACTTTTTCTGTAAACAGGTTTAGCACAAAAGATATAGTCCATCATGTGCTCTACCAATCTCCAGGGGCCTCTTCATGAAAAAGCACAGAAAGATGAATCAGAAAAAATAGCAATGTGTTTGAGGTGAGCTACTAAAGATTTGCTGGAAATCAGATTATATTTGAAGGATGGAATAAAAAGAACTTTGTGCAATATGATCATAGATGCAATATATCCATTTGGAAGGTCTACTAGTAAAGGGTAAGGTAAAATAGTGATATTGTATAGATGACTTTTATTAGGGGTCATGTGATGTGTAGCCCCTGAATCTAATATCCATAAATCAGTCTTTGTCTCAAAACATCCACATGAAAGAGTGTCCAATTCAATGGAGGAGTTACAAGCTATCATACTTGCAAAGTGTGCTGCTACACCTGCAAAATGTGATGCTCCATTTGACCTCTGATCTTCATTTGTTTCTTTAGCATCATTCACTTGAAACTGCTGCAGTAATCCTATAAGTTGTTCATACTGATTCTTGGTGATACTAGAATTTGTGTATTGTGAGGATCCAACATTACTTTCTGTAGACTGATCATCAACACCACATGCATTTGCAGCTATTCCCTTTCCTTTTGCAGACTTGTGGTTTGAATTGAACCTCTGGTTCTGTGCATTGTTGTGTCTGTTGTTCTAGTTACCATAACCATTTGAAACTGGTCCATTAATATTACTTTGTGGGTAGTCATACAGTTTGTAACACTTATCTTTGGTATGCCCTAACTTCTTGAAAAAATCACACAATGGTCTTGGCCTTCCATTATGGCTAGTAGAAGAGAGTAATTTGTTCTGAATTGTGTCCTTCCACCTGATGAGCCTGAAGAATTGGTATGCATTGCACAATTCATATAGCTTGCCTACAGAAACATTTGATTGTTAGATTTGACCTCTCTTTGTTTCTCCTCTTGAACAAAGAGAGAAAAAGCTTGTGCCATAAATGGCAGAGGATTCATCATAAACATGTTACCTCTGATTATAGTATATACTTCATTTAACCCCATAAGAAATTGGATGAGTCTTTTGTCTTGTTCTGCCTTGTGCATATTATCATTTCCTCCACAATTACACACGCAACTACACTAGTCTTTGACATTCAGATTATTTGATTCTTCCCATAATTTCTTCATCGTAGTGTAGTACACAGTAATATCCAAAGCACCTGACTTAGATCATATATTTCTTTCTGAATCTAAAACAATTTAGCCCCATTTGTATGATCATAACGATCTTTTATCTCTTTCCACAATTCCAAAGAGTCACATACATATTCTACACTATCGACAATGTCTTTGCCTAGGGAATTAAGTATCCATGAATTGACCATATTATCACATCTTTCCCATTGACGATATTGAGGTGAATTAAGGGTTGGTCTCCTACACTCCCTTGTAATAAAGACTAACTTATTCTTCATAGAAAGAGATCTAATCACCCCTCTTCTCCATGATCTATAATCTATCCCTTTGAAGACAGATTGAACAAGAAGACTACTAGGGCTATTAGATGGATGAATGTAGACATGACTACTCACATCGATTGTAGTGGTTCCCGTCAAGCTGGTGCTAGGATTTG
Organism: Solanum lycopersicum; assembly: GCF_036512215.1. Classification (NCBI taxonomy): domain Eukaryota; kingdom Viridiplantae; phylum Streptophyta; class Magnoliopsida; order Solanales; family Solanaceae; genus Solanum; species Solanum lycopersicum. Next base: position 45,770,000 of record NC_090809.1, on the reverse strand, counting down.
TGACTTCAACAATGATGAATCATATTATTGAAAAAAATATGCCGAATGATTGATTGTAGATACAAAGGATTCTCAGTGTAACTGCAAAAGCAATTCAGATGCAGATTCGCGATGAACACAAATTTTTTTTAGAGAAATCGATGAACTAATTGAACAATTGAGTTGAAGAAGAATCTAACGAGAGCAACCTTGCTCTAATACCATGTCTATTTTAAGAATTGAAGCAGTCAAGCATTCACCAACAATGGTGAATATCGTGCGGTCTCCATTAGAGAAGAAAACATGTGAAAAAACTGATAGAGAGAAAAATGTGTATTGCATTAATCAACTTGAACTTTACAACTTGTGATCTAATCTATTTATAGAACTAAATAGAATAATGAAGAAACTAACTAATTCATGAAAGTAACAGCTAACGCTATAACAAACTCTTAACTAATTCTAACTAACAATAGTGACGTGGACGGGGACTAACTAACAATTAGAGTAACTAATAAATGGAAATGACTGATAAATATCTCAGTAGATCCGATACGCCTAAGGTTTACTCTGATGTTGTGTCAAATGACTTAGCTCCTTGTATACTACTGTAGCATACTTGGGTCTAATAAAATGATCCTTAGTTAATTAGGCAGTAACTCGGCTCTGATGACCTTCTATAAGTAACTCGCTACTGTCTCAGTGATTCATGATTGAGATATCAAACTTTATTTGACAACTTAGAATTGAACTTGGTTCGTACTTTGCGTACTGTATTGATTACCTTGGAGTTGGTGTCATTACATTTTGAAATATGATGATGATCAAGTCATCTGGTCCTATTGTAGTATGAGCTATTATTTAGGGTAGAGTAGCCTCCAAGAATCCTAATTGGAATCAAATAAATCTAGTAGAGTCTCAACTAGAATTGAACGTGCCTCATAAAGTCCCACAAAATTCCCAAGAGTTGCACTCATGACTCACTTGTATTATTTAAAACCACAGAGTGTTTGATCCAAAATGTATTATTTTAAACTGTTTAATCCTCTACAAATATGTCTCCTTGAAATGAAGTCCAACACATGTGCAATTAATCTAGTATATATACACGTTGATCACCAATTCACCAATTTGTAATTTTTTATCTCATAAATAAATGTAAATTTAGTTCAATATTTAGCATATATTTTTGTTTTATTTGTCGTCCAGAGTTTTGTATATATATATTGAGTAACAATTTATTCGGCTCAACACACGTAGGACAAAGTAGGACGAAAAATTACATGTATGATGCCATGTAGAATATGTGTGTCTATTGTTCAACCTTATGCAAGTTTAAGTGTCTATTTGCGTACACCCCAAATTGGGTATAAATGTGATTTGAAGTCAAGTTAAATGACATATATATTTATTATGCCTAAAAGAAAACCCAAGAAGTTCAGTACACTACAACAAAAACAACTTTTAGCGGCATTAAATATTGACACTTATAAAGAGTGGTAAAGTCTTTACCGGCATTAGTTAAGTGACATTAGAACCAATGCTCAAGGCTTTAGGGACATATACAAAGAGTGGCAATTGCCTCTAAAAATACATATTTAGTGGCAATTAAGAATTAAATGCTACTAATGGTCATTTTTGTTGTAGTGATAGTAGCTTTATCATATTTTTCCAACTACTTATATAATGTTCTTGGAGGTTTATGAGACTTTATCATGAATATATTGAGCAGAATATTAAAATTTTGGTTCATATAATTACTCAACTAGCTTTCTTGAATCCTCTAATAAATATGCTGGAACTTCTATATATACTAGATATTTTTTGTCTGTGCCGGCACGGGCCTTATATTATTTAAGTAATATTAACCACACTCCGTGATGCTTTACACTTCATGACTCAAGCGTGTCATTAGAAAATGTTATGGCACAGTATCTTCGTTATTTCCTCAAAATGAGAAAGAAGTTGCAGTAACTATGACATATCTGACATGAGTATACATATGAATGAGTGATATGTATGCTCCACAAAGTTGATTCTTCGATAACCTATCTCAATTGGAGCTATAATAGCATTTAGTTCTGCCACTCAACCATTAAACTTTTTTCACTTCACTTTCGATCATTGAAGCTCCCAGATAAAAATAGATGAAAATGGATCAATTTATATGTTAAATCTATCTATACACTTGTGCTCCAATTACTCACAAAAAGTCAAAAAGAACTCCAATTTATATTCATGACCGAACACAATTCCAATTTTCATATATATCTTTTTTCACAATGAAACCTAAAATTATTTTTTAAAAAAAAGAAATTCACAACATGACCAAATAGCCAATAACTTTCTAAACAATGTTGCTTTCATCGTGTTATCTGTTTTGAAGATCCTCTAATTCCTTTTTCGCCATAAAACTCCCGCATTTAATGTCATTCTAAAAACTTCAGCATATGTAAACTCTTGTCTTTGAAGTTTGTAATTTTCTAATTTATCACAGTTCCATCCTTAAACTTGTCTATGAATCTGCCGTTATATTAGCATGGTATTTCGAACTTGCACTAAATAAGGACACATAAAGAGGATATGTTCACCATACTCAGTACCCATGTTGTATAGTGCACACTTTTCATCCTCCAAGCGTCTTCATTATGCTAACCTTCCCTTTGTAAAAAACAATGAGATATAGGATAAGTTGACCATTTAGGAGGCATATTTTGTTGTAAATCAGCCTTTGTCCAAAGAACCTTCTATTAAGCTATTTTTAGCTAAAGAGTTTGCTGATAGTAAACTTATCTGAGCTTAGTACAAACCTTTCTTACCAACTAGCTTCCTCAAAGAATTTGTGAGCTTAACATATATCAGATAAATATATATATGTATATGTATATATATATATATATATATATATATATATATATATAAATATATATATATGAAAATGGTTAATTTACAGTCAACGAAAAGTATCATTCTTTTCGCCTCCAAACAATTCATTAATTTTGCCAAAACTATGATACTATACTTTGTCCCCTATTAGAATTATGAGTCGGATGAATTTCAACGATTAGCTATTGATCCATCAAGACATTAGACTAAAAATTTAACATGCAGCTAATAAGACTGAACCATTATAATCTATATATCCATCAACTAACAAAACAACTCAGGCTCAAAAATATCAATTTTTATAAGGAAAAGGGTCAAATATGCCCCTAAACTATTAGAAAAGGTCTAAATATACCCTCCGTTTAGAGTTTGGTCCATTTATACCATCGCCATCCAACTTTTGGTCTACATATTCCCTTTTGGGCGTTAGTTGGACAACTCGAAATATCCAACTCATTTTACTTTTATTTAAATGCCAAATTGATATTCCACGTCATTTTTGTATATTATCACTTGACATTTATAATCATGGAAAAAGGAACAAATATGCCCTTAAACTATTCGAAAAGGTCTAAATATACCACCGTTTAATATATGGTCCATTTATACCCTCGCCGTCAACTTTTGATCTACATATGCCCTTATGGGCGTTAGTTGGTCAACTCAAAATATCCAACTAATTTTACTTTTCTTTAAATTTCAAATGAATTTTCTACATCATTTATATATATTATAACTTGACATTTATATTAAAAGAGAAATGGGTCACTTATGCCCTTAACTATTCGACACAATTTTAAAACACATATACGTTTTATAATAGGGGCATATTTGACCCTTTAACCATTTTTATAATCTAAAATATTTACCACCAAAACAATTTGTTATTTGTAGTTTTGACGATTTGACAAACTTTGGGACCTTGTAAAGGTACCAGGTTTCTTACTTGAGTATTGCAGGTTTCTTACTTGAGTAGTGCAGATGAAACAAACCCAGGGAACTAGCAGAGGTACCAAGATCTCATGATGACGATCCAGTTTACTGCCAGCTGGAGACGGTACAGAAAGTAGGTGCACACTTCCCGATGGCGCCAGAAAGTGTGACTTTTCCAACCAATGGCAAAGAGGTTTAGGAAAGTGACTTGTCCATATAAAAGGCACTTTCCTAAACATTTTCAGTTAGTTTTTGCAACTTGAGAGAAACCTCTTCAATAACATTTGCAAAGGCTTCTAGAAAACAAAGGCAGAAGTATTCCAACAACAAAAGCAATCTCTGGAACTTTCGTATAGTTGTTTAGGAATACATTCTCTTGTACAAACTGTAGACTATTCCTGAATCTATAAAGGAATTGTTGTGTAGTGTAAAAGTCTAGGTTTTCCAAGTGGGATAACTTAGTGGGTAGATAGTTTTCTACTTAGGCTTGTTAAGCAAGAGGGACTATTGCTTAACTGTAAGATTGATAACTCTTTCTTACGTTTGGTGTAATCGTGTTTTACTTTTGCTTTTGAAGATTAGTGAAAACGATTGAAAATCCTGTGAGACATGTCGTGGTTTTACTCCCTTAAGCAAGGAGGTTTCCACGTAAAATGATTGTGTTGATTTTACTGCATTTAACTTTCTGTTTTATTCATTAGTGTAGTAAGGGACCTGGTCCATTACTTGTTAAGTGAAGGCATATATTCTATCAAGTGGTATCAGAGCAGACACTATCTATTTGGTTAACATCAAGATGTGATATTTGCTCTAGAATGGCAGCTCCACTTAACCTCGAAGAAGGTCAGTCGTCAAACAGACCTCCTCGTTTCAATGGAGATTTCTACAGTTGGTGGAAAGTAAGAATGCACGATTACCTCATGGCTGAAGACAGCGAGTTATGGGACATCGTACTGGATGGACCATTTGTTCCAACGATGGAAGAAAAGGATAGAGAGAAGACTATTCTTGTTCCAAAGCCTGGGCAGAAATATGACGAAACTGAGAGGAAAAAGATTGAAAAAGGTTTCAAAGCTAAAACTCTTCTTGTCTGTGGGATAAGACCTGATGAGTACTACAGAGTGTCAGCCTCTCAGTCTGCTAAGGAAATTTGGGACTGCTTGAAGACTGCACATGAAGGAACTGAACAAGTCAAAGAATTTAAGATTGACATGCTTACCTCACGGTATGAGAACTTCAAAATGAAGGAAAGAGAAACAATACATGACATGTTCACCAAGTTGTCTTCCATTACAAATGAGCTGCGAAGTCTGGGTGAACCTATAAGCATGACCAAACAAGTCAGAAAAGTGCTTCGAATTCTTCCAAGTCTTGGGAGAGCAAGGTTGATGCCATTACAGAAGCCAAGGATTTGAAGGTGCTGACTATGGATGCTTTGATTGGTAATATGAAAACACATGAGATAAATCGAAACTACGATTTGTCAAAGAAGGAAGACAAGAAGGACAAGTCATTGATGCTGAAGTATAAATCAGATGAAGATTCCAGTGATGATGATATGACATATCTCATCAGCAGATTTCAAAAAATTGTGACGAGAAACAAAGTTTATAAAAGAGGAACAAACAGTACTCGAAATGCTGTTCAAGGTGACACTTGCTACAAGTGTGGAAAAGCTGGGCACTTCATCAGAGAGTGTCCTTTGCTCAAGAATGAAAACAAGGAACATCAAAAACTAAGAAGTGACAAAGAGAATAGAAGGGACCTGGTACTCGGCAAGAGAGATTGAAAAGCTGCTGCAGATTTGGTTGTCAAAAAGGCTCTTGCTGCATGGGGTGATTCCTCAAGTGATTCAGAAGACCTTGATGAGCCAAAAGATGTGTCCATGGTTGCTGTACATGAGGAGGAAACTGTCTTCAATGAAATGTTTGCTCTCATGGCTCACACAGAAAATGAAGAAGAGGACAATCAGGTAACTCTTCTTGACATGAAAAATGACTTGGATAAATATTCTCTTAAAAAATTGAGAATTTTGGCAAAAGTCATGATTGATTTTGTGATAGAGTTAACATCTGAAAGAGACACCATGAATGCTGAACTTGACAGTTTAACTGAAAACAAAGTTAAACTTGAAGAGAAAATGTCAAGAATGGTGTCTCTAGAGTCAAATAACTCTGAACTTAAGAACCAGTTGAACCAGATTACTGAAGAAGCTGAAAAGCTGAATGGAATGTCAAATGGTTTGCAAGCTGAAATTCAAGAAAAATTAAAAAACTCTGAGAAAAAATTTGGTCTGTCGCTTGAAAAGAGTAACAAATTAGAACAGGATATTGTGAAACTTAAGGAAGAACTTGAAAAATCCTTTAAGTGGACCAAATCCTCAAAGTTACTGTCAAATGCAACAAATCAGAGTAGTTTCTATAAGAAAGGACTCGGAAGTCTGAACATCAGTCCTCCTTATAATCCTCACAGTAAGTATGTGTTTGTGTCTGACAATCTGCTATGTCTTCACTGTGGTAAGAATGGACATTTGAAGGGTGAGTGTGCTAGCTGGAGAAACTCTTGTGAAAGGCTCTCTAATTATGCTGAAAGGCAAAATTTACAAAAAGAGAGACCTGGCCCTCCTAAGCATGTTTCAACTCACAGATTTTCAAAGAAAAAATCTGTCACTGCTCGCATGTCCTTTGTTAGAAATCTACAAAATCTACCCTATTGGACTAAATACAATCTAATCACTCCTTTGTCTGCCTTCTGGGAACTAAAATTTAAATGGGTTCCCAAGCTAAATAAGTGATTATTGATGCAGGTGAGTGAGAGGAGTAGCAGTCAATGTTGGTATATGGACAGTGGATGCTCTAAGCATATGACTGGTGATGTAAAAAACTTCCTTGCACTCAAGACACTTCAAGGAGAAGGTGTCTCTTTTGGTGATGGTAAGAAGGGGTACATTTTGGGAGTTGGCAAAGTAGGATGGTCTCTTGAAGATTCGATTGACAATGTTTACCATAAGGATGAGTTGAAATACAGCTTGTTGAGTGTGTCACAAATCTGTGACAAAGGAAATGAGGTCTAATTTACTTCTGAGAAATGCACTGTGGTGAGTCTAACTACAAACAAGGTAATTCTCACTGCACACAGAAGTAAAAATATGTACGTGGCAAACTTAGAAACGTCTCATGGAGATGACTTAACATGTCTTAGTGCTTAGAATGAGAATGCTAATCTCTGGCATCGTAGGCTGGGGCATGTAAGCTGATCTTTATTGAACAAACTGATTTCTAAGGACCTGGTCCGAGGTCTGACCAAACTGAAGTTTGCTGAAAATAAAATCCGTGAAGCTTGTGTTAAAGGAAAACAAATCAGATTATCCTTTAAGCCCAAAAATCAAGTAACATCATCAAGAACACTAGAGCAGCTTCATATGGACTTGTGTGGACCCTTAAAAGTTCAAAGCAGAAATGACAAGAAGTACATTTTAGTGATTGTTGATGATTACTCAAGATACACCTGGACGAGATTTTTGAGATCAAAGGCAGAAACAGCTGAAGAGTTGGTGGTATTCTTCAAAATGATTCAAGCCAAACTGAATCAAGTTATTTGCAGCATTCGATCTGATCATGGCATTGAGTTTGAGAACTCAACACTGGATAGATTCTGAATGGAGAATGGTACGATCCATAATTTCTCTGCTCCAAGAACTCCTCAACAAAATAGAGTAGTGGAAAGAAAGAACAGAACCTTGGTGAACATTGCCAGAACTATGATTATTGAATCAAATCTTCCTCAAAATTTTTGGGTTGAAGCTGTTAACACAGCATGTCATGTTACCAACAGGTGTCTAATAAGAGTTGTTTTGAATAAGACTCCATATGAGTTGCTCAAAAACAGAAAGCCAATGCTGAGCTATCTTAGAACATTTGGATGCAGATGTTTTGTGCTGAATAATGGGAAGGATGATCTGGGAAAATTTGATCCCAGAAGTGATGAAGGAGTGTTTGTTGGATATTCTTCATCTAGCAAGGCTTACAGAATATTCAACAAACGAACTCAATGCATTGAAGAAAGCATTCATGTTGTATTTGATAAAGATGGAAGCTTGAAGAATGATGGATCAAATGATGATGATGATGTGATGAAAATGCTCAAATCAAAGAAGACTGAAGGAGGTAAAGTTGATGCAGATCAACAACTGAAAAATGACTGTGATGATCAGAATCATAGTCTACCTGAAGAGGCTGCTGAGGTTGAAAAGGACTATATGGTACCTGGTACTACTCAAAATTCCAGCCAGAGCACATCAGACTCCCCAGAAAATGATGTCACTATTGATGAAGAAGAACATGTTGATCAGCCAAATTAGTCTGCTCCAAAGTCAGGATGGAATCATACTTCATCACATCCTCTTGATAATCTCATTTCTCCTTTGAATTCTGGAATTCATACTAGATCAAAAACAAGAAATCTAGTTGCATTCTCAGCATTCATATCATCTATTGAGCCCAAGGATGTTAAAGAAGCATTAGGTGATGCAGACTGGATCATCTCTATGCAAGAAGAACTCCATCAGTTTGAAAGAAGTAAGGTATGGTACCTGGTTCCTCGACCTGAAGGCAGAACAGTAATAGGAATTAGGTGGGTTTTCAGTAACAAGCTTGATGAAAATGGAGTGATTACTAGAAATAAATCCAGGTTGGTGGTGCAAGGATACAATCAAGAAGAAGGAATAGACTATGATGAGACTTTTGCACCTGTTGCCAGAATGGAAGCTATTAGAATTTTAATTGCTTTTGCTACATTTATGGGGTTCAAGCTGTACCAAATGGATGTGAAGAGTGCATTTCTGAATAAAGATCTCAAAGAGGAGGTGTTTGTCAAGCAACCTCCTGGTTTTGAAGATGCAGAGCTACCAAATCATGTGTTCAGATTGAATAAGGCACTATATGGTCTGAAGCAAGCTCCAAGAGCATGGTATGAAAGGCTGTCAAAGTTTCTGCTGAAGAATGGTTTCAAAAAAGGAAAGATAGACAATACTCTGTTCTTATTAAAAAGAGAACACGAATTGCTTATCATTCAAGTTTATGTGGATGACATAATTTTTGGAGCTACTTCAGCATTTGTGTGAAGAATTCTCATCACTGATGGGAAAGGAGTTTGAAATGAGCATGATGGGTGAACTAACATTCTTCCTGCGTCTGCAAATCAAGGAATCATCAAATGGGATTTCAATATGTCAGGAGAAGTATATTAATGAGCTGTTGAAGAAATTCAATATGTTTGATTCTAAACCTATTGATACTCCTATGGGAACAAATTCCAAGATGATAGTAGAAGAATCTGATCCTCCTGTGAATAAGACAATGTACAGGGGAATTATTGGATCCTTATTATATCTGACTGCTAGCAGACCTGATATTGTGTATAGTGTTGGAATGTGTGCCAGGTTTCAAGCATGTCCTCGTGATTCACATTTGAAGGCTGCAAAACGTATTCTCAAATACTTGAAGAAAATAGGGGACCTGGTTCTCTTCTATCCTGTAGGTGATTCTTTTGACCAAGTTGGTTTTGCAGATGCTGATTTTGCTGGTTATCAAGTTGACAGGAAGAGTACCTCTGGAATGGCTCATTTCCTTGGATCATCACTTATTTCCTGGGTACCAAGAAGCAGAACTCTGTGGCTCTTTCAAGTGCTGAAGCTGAATATGTAGCTGTTGCAGCTTGTTGCTCTCAGTTGCTGTGGACCAGGAAACACTTGGAAGATTTCGGAATTCACATCAAGGCAATTCCTCTTATGTGTGACAATACTAATGTTGTTAGTATGGGAAAGAATCCAGTCCACCATAAGAGAACAAAGCATATTGATGTTAGACATCATTTTTTGAGAGATAATGTTGAAAAGGGAAATATTTTGCTCACATATTGTCCAACGGAGGAGCAAATTGCAGACATCTTCACCAAGGCTCTCAGCAAGGATCAATTTGAGAGGAATCGGTTGAAGTTGGGAATGTTGATCTCCAAGTGATGTTGTTAGCTTCCAACAGTTGAACTTGCTTGATGGCTAAAATTGCAGTGCAGATATCCTTTTTGTGAATTTTAAATATCTGAACAAAGATCCCTTTTTGTACCTTCTGTAGGTATACACTCAGTAAGGACCTGCTTAGCAAGGGAAGCAACTAGAACAACTGAGGAATGAAGCTTAACTGTGCTATGGTACCTGGTGCCTATCCAGGTTAGCATTTATACATTAAATTGAAACTGAAAAAATACGACCGTTGATAATGCCACGTGTCAGCCATCGATTACTCTGACCGATCATTCCCATTGTTTCTCTCTCAAACGACGCATCCAATCACGGACCTGGCACCTTTTATTTTTTTTAAAAAAACCCTTAATTCTTTTTGAAACTCTCATCTGTTTCTTAACTTCTTCTTCCTGTTCACGAAGGGTTTTAGCAAAATTTCAAAAGGCAAATTTTGTATTCTTCTTCCTCTATTCACCGTTCAAAGAAACTATTCTCTAGTGTGAAAACAATGTCTTCTCCCTCATCTTCTTCCAAACAGATGTTGAATGCTCTCAGTGAAATAGAGCCTCTTGCCTTCTATTCTCTGACCACTACACAAGCCAGACTTCCTCCCCCTACCAGTTCTCAACAAGAAACCCCTGATAACCCCTTTTTCGCCATAGATCTAAACAGTTCTGTCGTGCCTACCGGACCTGGTCCGTTTCAAGACATGTTGCCTGACAATATGTTTGAAAGGGATCTACCCAAGCATAAGGCTTCTGAGTCTAACATACTGGCAGTGAGTGAAGAGCTGGTGACGAAAGTTTGGCCATAATGCGGAAATAGGCAAGGGCAGAGCATACTGAAGTCTTGGAAAGGGAAGAGGTAAGACCCACTTAACCCATCTTTGATAAGACCCCTGATATAGGAAAATACTCTTCTTCATCTTCCTCTGACTCTGCAAACGAGGAGGAACCTTTAAAATGGAAGGTTGAGAGAAGAGAAGGGGAGAAATCTAGAAAAGGGAAAGAGAAGGTTGTAGAGGAGGCCCCTAGGAGACGAACTACTACTAGGTCTGCTGCTCAAAAGTTGATGGCTGATGCTTGGAAGGCGAGTGCACGTTCTACTGCTGCAGTTAGAAGTGCAAGAACCTTCAAGGTATCAAATTTTAAAATACCTAAGGCCACTGAGGTTGAGTTGTCTGGAGAAGAAGTGGAAAAGAAAAATAAGAAAAAGAGGTCAGAGAAGAAAAAGGGAAAGGTTGCAGAGAAGATTAAAAACACAAAGTCAAAAGGGAAGAGATCTGAGAAAAAGAGAAAGCGGTCAAAGGGACCTGGTTCCCAAGCCAGGAAAGTTGAGAGTATCAACATGCAGGAGGTGGTTGACAGTCTGAGAAATCAAGCAGTTTTGGCAGGAAGAGTTTTTGATATGGGAATCATAACTCTTCCTAGAATGGATTCTCTGCACGATATGGTAGAGATTCAGTCTTGGCTGCACTTGTTCGACAAAAAATCCCCCATCCTCCATGAAGAAGAAGTCCGTGAAATTTACTACAATGTTCAATTCAAGGAAGATGGGAGTATCCTCACACAGGTAAATGATATTGCTATATCTTTGGAGAAAGAGGTGTTGAGCAAAATTCTCAGGGTGCCTAAAGAGGGGACCCGGTCTGTGCTGGGCAAAACTTGGTCTTCTAAGTTTGCTTCTGTGATTTCTAAGACACCCACAACTAAGGTTGCTGGGATTTATAAGAAAATTATGAAGAGTGAGTATCAGCTGGTTTTTGAGTTCATCAACAAGGTGCTCCTTCCTCGCACAGAAATGAGGACAGTCGCAACTGCTGCTGATTTGTACGTGATGGAGATGCTGTGTAGCTTCAACGCCTTGAGCATCCCTGGTCTAATGCTTGAACATATTCACAAAACTGTCATTGAGAGGAAGGGTGCTCACGGAATGGGTTATGGATATTTTCTCACGGAAGTATTCAAGCATTTTCAAATCCCTCTCAGTGTTGGTAAAGTTGGGACTGTTAAGCAGACTATCTCTGAAATTACCTTAGTTGAGTGTGAATGCATTGAAGGAAGAGGTTATCAAAAGAGTAAGATGGCCCAACTTATTGATGATCAGGATCAGCTTAAGCACGAGGTTGAGGAGCTTACTGTGCGGTTAAGTTGTAAAGAGGCAGAGATTGCTATACTCAAAGCAGAATTGCTTACTGCACAAAGTGAGGGGCCTGGTTCTTCAGTGGTTCAAGCTCTGGAGAAAGAGAATGCTGAGTTGAAGGCGAAGATAACTGCCCTGCAGGAAAAGGCCATCAAAGACAATGATGCTGCCAATGCACGACTCACTCTTGTTATCCAGTCCCTGTCTCATCCTCCCCCCTCTTCCTAGTCTGTTGAACAACTCCCTTCCCTGTGTCAAATTTTTTTGTGTGTGGCTTATCACTGTGTTGATGGATATTCAGTTTGTTTTTAATGTATTTATGTTATGATGGGATGCTGGTTAATTCATTCTTTTGCTATTCTAATTATCTTTTCTTGTGCATGTTTTTTCCTTACTGATTGATTGCTTGTTAGCTTTGATCTTGTTCAGTGTTTATGTTGACATCACTGGTTTACTGCATTTCTTTTTTTGATGCCAAAAGGGGGAAGTAAAACTGTGTGTAGCTGAATAAATGTAGCTAAATGATAGTTCAGTGAGGGGGAATATACAGTGAGGGGGAATGTACAGTGAGGGGGAATATAAAATGGGGGAACAAAGTTGGAGAAGATCTTAGATCATTGTTTCAGTGTTTGTCATCATCAAAAAGGGGGAAAATGTTATTTGTAGTTTTGATGATTTGACAAACTTTGGGACCTTGTAAAGATATCAGATTTCTTACTTGAGTATTGCAGGTTTCTTACTTGAGTTGTGCAAATGAAACAAACCCAGGGACCTAGTAGAGGTACTAGGCTCTCATGATGACGAGTCAGTTGACTGCCAGCTGGAGATGGTACAGAAAGTAGGTGCACACTTTCCGATGGCGTCAGAAAGTGTGACTTTTTCAGCCAGTGGCAAAGAGGTTTAGGAAGTGACTTTTCCATATAAAAGGCACTTTCCTAAACATTTTCAGTTAGTTTTTGCAACTTGAGAGAAACCTCTTCAAGAACATTTGCAAAGGCTGCTAGAAAACAAAGGCAGAAGTATTCCAACAACAACAGCAATCTCTAGAGCTTTTCGTATAGTTGTTTAGGAATACATTATCTTGTTCGCAAACTGTAAAACCATTCCTGAATCTATAAAGGAATTGTTGTGTAGTGTTAAAAGTCTAGGTTGTCCAAGTGGGATAACTTAGTGAGTAGATAGTTTTCTACTTACGCTTGTTAAGCAAGAAGGACTATTGCTTAACTGTAAGATTGATAACTCTTTCTTACATTTGGTGTAATCGTGTTTTACTTTTGCTTTTGAAGATTAGTGAAAACGATTGAAAATCCTGTGAGACATGTTGTGGTTTTACTCCCTTAAGCAAGGAGGTTTCCACGTAAAATCATTGTGTTGATTTTACTGCATTTAACTCTCTGTTTTATTCATTAGTGTAGTAAGAGACCTGGTCCATTACTTGTTAAGTAAAGGCATATATTCTATCACAATTTACTCTCCAATAATTTGAAGAAACAACTAACCAGAAAGTTAAAACAATAGCCTGAATAGAATAATCTGGTGGAAAGACTATAACAATGTGCATTGTCCCTGAGCTTCTTCATTGCGCGAGATTCGAAAATAGAGCTTAAATTTTTTCATTTTCTCTGCTGAATCTCACTCGGCGACCTGTAAATATTATCTTATATTGAAGTTTGATTCCCTTTTGAATTTGTGATGGATCTAATCAGGCACATAGTCCTGCATCCGTATCAAATACACCATGTCATCAATACACTATGTGAGTACATATTCTAAATTTTACCAACCAATATAGAACAATATTAACCCCATCAATGGAAGGTTTAATGACATAATATGTTCACCATGAACTTGAGCATTCAGAAATAAAAAAATTAAATACTATTGCTCATTTGTTCTTATCAATGAGTTGGTCATTTTACTTCAAAGAATATGAAAGTATTGTCTTGTGCAGGAAATTATATTACTTTTCCTTCCTTTTAAATTATCCCAAAGTTAATCATATAAGTCACTAATATGTTCTCCTTGGATAGTTTTAAGACTTGTAGTAAAAAAACTTCCTCGAGTAACTTTTATGCATGCCATATTATAAATTTATAAAGCTAGATTAAATGGAACATGTGAATGAGATTTAGAGCTTAAAAGTTTTGAAAAATCAGCTTCATCGGTCCTTATCCACCAATGGAAATATTAAAATTCCTATATAAGAGATCAATTTATTTCAATAAATTTGAGCAAATTAAAATTAAAGATATTTTAAGCATAGTAGATTGCAACTTTCTAAAAAACATACTACACTAAATATGTACCTTGAAACTTAAGTTCATTTATCTCAACTGGCCGGTAGATAACATATATTACCGGTGAGACATTCTACAAATAGCTCCTGGGAAATTGGGATAGAAACCACTCCATCAATTATAATTATATTCGAAGTTAGTATAAGCATCTTCATAAGGTCCTTTTAGCCCCAAGTCACCAGTAAAACTCTTTCCTGAACACAACATAAAAGTATATTTAAGCAACTCACTCCAAACGGACAATATTTCACTTATATAATCAAACGATTAGGGTGCATATTCCACTACTTCAATAAATTTAATTGTTGGATAGTGATTTAAATTTCAACATTCAAATACTTGAGATTCAAATTTCATCAACCTAAGGAATCGAATCTAAAATCAATGTTTTACAATTCTATTTAGCCAAATGTAGAAATCCGAGAAAAAATGAAGCTCAAAAGAAAAACAAAGAGACAATAAAAATTACCTCATAGTGGCAGCAATACTCGGAGACAAGCATTAAAGTCATAACCTTTTCCTGATACACTATTTGGTCAAATCTACCATGTCATCTCGTAGATACACTACTTGGTCAAATCTACCAAACTTAGCAAATCATTAAAAACTTTAAGCTTTATTACCTCATTAAAAGCATTAAAGTCATAACCTTTTCCTGAACATTGTCTTCATCTTGAGAATGGATTAAGTTAATTGACAATGTCGAACCGTCAGCCACAACTTTGTTTTTCTCCTTGAATCTAGCTCTTGGGATCTCCATTCTGCTAGATAGAGTTACCGTCATGCTGACTTGTCCTAAGCCGTAAACCCATTCCGTAAGATGATCTTTCAACTGCCTCTCTCACTAGGCCTTTCGTTAGTGGATCTGACACATTATCGCTTGACTTTACGTAGTCAATTGTGATAATTTAACTAGTTGTCTTACGGTGTTATTTCTCCGTCGTATATGACGAGACTTTCTGTTTTACATAACGCTCCCTGCCCTACCTATTGCTGCTTGACTATCGCAATGTATGCAAATTGGTCCAACAGGTTTGGGCCAGAATGGAATATCCTCTAGGAAATTTCGAAGTCATTCCGCTTCTTCACCAGCCTTATCCAAAGCAATGAATTCAGATTCTATTGTGGAGCGAGCAATACAGGTTTGTTTGGAAGATTTCCAAGAGACAGTTCCTCCACCAAGTATGCATACATAGCCACTCGTGAATTTTACATCATTTGACCCGGTGATCCAATTTGCATCACTATATCCTTCAATCACATCAGGATATTTATTATAATGCAAAGCATAATGTTGTGTCCATTTTAGATAACTCAACACATGTTTCATAGCCATACAATGAGTTTGATTCGGATTACTAGTGTACCGACTCAGTTTACTAATAGCACATGCTATATCTGGTCGCGTGCAATTCATATACATCAAACTTCCCAACACTTTGACATTCCAATTGAGAGTCAATTTGACCCTTATTCTTTTTTAAATGTACAACTTAAATCAATTGCAGTTTTGACAACATTGTAATTCAAGTAATTGAACTTATCCAATACTTTTTCAATATAATGAGATTGAGATAATGCTAGTCCCTGGGGAGTTTTGACAATCCTGACCCCTAAGATCAAATCAGCAACTCCTAAGTCTTTCATATCAAAGTTGCTGGACAACATGCGCTTAGTAACATTTATATCGTCAATTTCTTTACTCATTATTAACATGTCATCAACATACAAACAAACAATGACTTCATGATTCATAATGTTTTTAATGTAAACACATTTATCACATTCGTTAATCTTGAATCCATTTGCCAACATTATTTGATCAAATTTAGCATGCCATTATTTGGGTGCTTGCTTGGGTCCATAAAGTGACTTCACAAGTCTGCACACTTTCTTTTCTTTACCAGGAACTATAAACCCTTCAGGTTGTTTCATGTAAATTTCTTCCTCTAACTCTCCATTTAAGAAGGTTGTCTTTACATCCATTTGGTGGATTTTAAGATCATGCACTGCTGCTCGTGCTATTAACATCCTAATTGATGTTATCCTTGTTACTGGAGAGTATGTGTCAAAGTAGTCCAGACCTTGTTTTTGTTTGTACCCTTTGACTACCAGTCTAGCCTTATATTTGTCAATAGTCTCATCAGGTTTCATTTTCCTTTTAAAGATTCACTTTGATCCTAAAGGTTTATTTCCTAGAGGAAGATCAGTCAATTCCCAAGTGTGATTGCTTAAAATTGATGCAATCTCACTGTTGACTGCTTCTTTCCAATAAGTTGACTCTGACGAAGACATAACTGCTTTAAATGTTTGAGGCTCATTTTCAAGCAATAGTGCTACAAAATCTGGTCCGAAAGAAACAAATTTTCATTGTCGAGTACTCCGCCTAGGTTCCTCACTAGTTAGAATATTTTCCATTGATTTTTCTCGTGGTCGTTTAGGTCTTTCACTTGTTGAATCACTTTTAGTTTTATACAGATAAATGTTTTCAAAAAACTCTGCATTATCTGAATCAATTATCGTATTAACATGAATCTCAGGATTATCAAATTTGTGAACCAAAAATCGACAGGCTTTACTATTCACAACATACCCAATAAAGACACAATCTATTGTTTTGGGTTCAATTTTAACCCTCTTCGATTAAGGAACCTCTACCTTGGCTAAACACCCCCACACTGTGAAATATTTCAAGTTGGGTTTTCTTCCTTTCCACAACTCATATGGAATTTATTGTGTTTTTCGATGGGGTACTCTATTGAGTATTTTATTAGCTGTAAGGATGACTTCCCCCAAAGATTTCGCGGTGAACCAGAATTGATCATTAAGGCATTCCTCATTTCCTTTAATGTTCTGTTCTTCTGTTCTGTCAAACCATTTGACTGTGGTGTATAAGGTGCAGTAGTTTGATGAATAATACCATATTCCAAACATATCTCTGCAAAAAGAGATTCATATTCTCCACCCCTATCACTCCGAATCATTTTTATCTTTAGATTCAATTTTTTTCCACTTCATTTTTGTATTGTTTAAATGCATCAATTACTTCATCCTTACTATTAAGCAAATATACATAACAAAATCGAGTGCTTTCATCAATAAAAGTTATAAAATACTTTTTTCCACCACGAGATGGTGTTGACTTCATATCGCATATATCTATCTGTGTGAATTAAGTTTAAAGTTTTAGAATTTCTTTCAATAGACTTATAAGGATGTTTAACAAACTTACTATCCACACAAATTTCACATTTCGAATTATCGCATTTAAAATCAGGCAATACATCTAGATTAACCAATTTTCACAAGGCTTTGGAATTTACATGTCCCAAACGGGCATGCCATAAATCATTTAACTCCAATAAGTAAACAGAAGTAGAATTTTTATTAATACTGTCAACAACCATTACATTTAGTTTGAAAAGACCCTCATTGAGGTAGCCCTTTCCTATGAACATTTCATTCTTAATTATTATAGCTTTATCACTAACTAGAACACACTTAAACCCGTTCTCAACGAGTAGTGCAGCAGAAACTAAATTCATCCTAATAGTAGGGATATGCAGAACATTGTTCAAAGTCAACACCTTGCAGGATGTCATTTTCAACATTACTTTCCCAGTTCCCGCAATCCTTGTTGTTGCTGTGTTTCCCATGAATAAATCTTCATTGTACTCAGCAGTAGTGTACGTTGCAAAGGCTTCTTTCGCAGAGCAAATATGTCTAGTGGCACCTGAGTCGAGAAACCACTCCTTGGGATTTCCAACTAAGTTACACTCCGATATCATTGCACACAAGTCATCTGCATCTTTCATCTTTTCCACAATGTTTGCTTGACTTTTGCCTTTGCCTTTGTTTTTGTCCTTTCTTGGAGCATGACAATCAGTATGACCATCCTTGCCATAATTATAGCAGTTGTCTTTGAATTTCTTCTTGGCCTGTTCTGACTTCTTCCCGTTGGACTTCTTTCTCTTTTTGTCTTTGGTAGGAGCTTCTTCAACAATATTAACTCCAATAATTGTTGAACTCTTACGCGACTTCTTTTCGACTTTTCTGTTATCTTCCTCAATCTTGAGCCGAATCACAAGATCTTCAAGCTTCATTTCTTTACGCTTGTGCTTTAGATAATTCTTGAAATCGTTCCACGAAGGAGGCAACTTCTTGATCATTGCAGTCACTTGAAAAGATTCATTTACTACCATATCTTCAGCAATCAGATCATGGAGAATAAGTTGAAGTTCCCGCACTTGTGATCCAACAGTTTTACTATCTACCATTTTATAGTCTAAAAAACTTTTTCAAGCATGCATCTTCTGTCTTATATTTCTTCTCAAGTGCACTCCACAACTCTTTTGAAGTTGTTATTGCACTATAGACATTATATAAGTCATCCTCTAAACCACTCAAACTGTAACCTTTACATAGGAAGTCTGACTGTTTCCATGCTTCAACAATCA
This sequence comes from Solanum lycopersicum, assembly GCF_036512215.1. Taxonomy (NCBI): domain Eukaryota; kingdom Viridiplantae; phylum Streptophyta; class Magnoliopsida; order Solanales; family Solanaceae; genus Solanum; species Solanum lycopersicum. The sequence goes on along the minus strand of NC_090809.1, from coordinate 45,751,287 downwards.
TGAGTATTTCCCTGTCTGGCATATCATCAGAAGGAACTGGAGTATCTTCACTTGTAAATTTCTGCAGACCAAGAGTGCTAAGCAAGAAAAATACTCGTTGCTGACATCCTTTGAAATTCACACCTGTGAATTTATCCGATTTCTCTGCTTGTGGTACAAGAGTTCGGGTTGGTGCAGCAACAGCCACTGTAACACCAGTGTTTGCCATATCTGATAAACAAAATTGATACAATATAAGTAAGCAATAAACTATAATTGCAGACTTAAAGGATCATAAAATCACAAGACTTTTGTCTCCACCAGAAACACAGATTTAATAATTTCTTTAAGATTGTTTGCCAATTTGTGTTATGAAAATCAGAAATTACTGGTTGTAATAAATTATTCTGAAACACGAAGTAACTGAGATTTTTAGAACCAGTAAGTAAGATGAACAAAAGTTTATTTGTAAAAACTTACCAGAATCTGGAATACTCTTTTTAAATTTTGGAAGAAAATCAAGTCCACTGAATTCACAGTGTCCCTTAAGGATATTATTCCCCTCTAGTATTCGAGGTTTGATTTGGAATATAACCTCCCAGTGTAAAATGATCTTAATCAGTAGAGTGTAGATACCAAAAACTCTACTGTCACTGAATCAATCCACATCAAGAAAGTACACGAAAAAATATGTGTTTAGAAGAAGAAGGAAGATCAGAAAATTCGTAGGGAAATATTCAGAAGACTGAATGGTATTTATAGGCAAGAAGAATATATTCTGAAAGCTTGCAAACTTTCAAATGGTATTCACTGTTCCTGAAAGTTGCAACCTTTCAGAACAGTCATGGCGGGAATTTTAAATATAACGAAAATTAAAACGGGTAACGCGCGCGGATTCGAGTCGGATCGGGTTAACTAAAAAGTTGAAAACATTTCGGTTAACTTCTGTTATCAACTAATTAATTGAAAATATTTTTTGGCCATTTAATTAACTAAATAAATAAAAAAAATTATCCAAAAAATAATCTCTCGATCGATCATTTGCCGAAGTCGTAGCCGAAGCGAGCGACGACGACGACGGTGCAAGGGGGGTCCCTCTTTCCAACTCTTTTAACAATTAATAGGAGTGTTTATTTATTTAAACTCTCCTATTTTCATTTCCATTACCGATGAGGGACAATTGCCTTTTTCATTAAAGCATTAGATGATTTTTCAAGTTCCCAACCTTTCAAGTTCTGAACTTTTCAAATTCCTCTCCTTCCCTATATTTTCCATAAATTCTTGATACATACCCAACAATAATATGGGTGTTGGTATCCATTTTCTGGACCAAAAATGGAGGGAGGTGATGGTAGATTTAGATAAGTAACACAAAGAAAAAGAAGAAAATGACTTTAGAATGAATTTGAATGAAATATTTGACCTCCATTGAAGGAATTTAAACTTGAAAAAAGATAGAGGGTGATGACTTTAAATGTGAAGAAGAAGAAGAGAAGATAAAATTTAAAATGTCTAAATTAAGTCTTTCACGCGTTATTGTTGAGTGTATCACACTCACTCTGATATGTCAGCAAAAAGTGTAAAAATGACACAACAGAACCCAACATGAGGTGTCTAAAATAAACAACCCTTAATTTACGTGTCTAAATGAAAATTGGTGCCAAGTTTAAGAGGTCTCTGATGGGTTTGACATATATATATATATATATATATAAGTTGATAACCTCCAAACTTACTAATTTCTTTTAAATTCCTCCTCTACAAATAGAGTCTTAAAGGAGAAGTATATGCTGCAAAACAGATTCATGTTTCAGAGATAGTTTTTGACACAAATCTAAAGAATAGGTATACATATGCTAACACAGGAGCAGCATAAATGTAAATTTAGTTCTATATTTAGCATATATTTTTGTTTTATTTGTCGTCCAGAGTTTTGTATATGTATTGATCACAATTCATTTTGTAATAGTTTCATCATATTTTTCCAACTTCTTACATACAGTGCTTTTCAAGGTTTATGTGAATATATTGAGTATAGTATTAAATATTTATATAATTATTCAATGAGTGTTCTTTAATCCTTCTAATAAATACAATAATTGTAATATTAGTTGAATAAATATTATCGTGTTAATTTAATAGTCGTCTTTTGACTTAAGAAAAGAAATGCATGTTTTATTATATTTTATTTTCTAACTTAGGTCGTAACTTTTTCGATGAGTTTTGACTTTTTTGATAAGTTGTGATTTTTCTCAAAACGTTGTGATTTTTCGATGAGTTCTGACTTTTCCAAAAAGTTGTGTCTTTTGCAAAGGGTTGTAACTATAAATAAAGGGGGTTTCTTTCATTTTTTAACCGCAATTTTTTTTAATCTTCTACCCTTCTTCTTCTTGCATTTTAAAATTTTTTGTATGATTTTTTGTTGTTGAGTGATTTTGAAGTTTAGCGGAATATGAGTTACCACATTCTGATGAAGTAAATTGATCTATCCTATGAGGATGAGAGTATATTCATTAACCTCGAGTACTTGACGAAAATAATTTTGATGTCATAATAATTATTTTTTGGCTTTTATATATATTAGTATGTAATGTTCCAATATATGAAGTTAACAATATTTAGTATAAATTTATTTTTTTTTTTAACAATTTCTCTTGTGATGTAGTATGCTTCTGGATATCTTTTCCAAAGGTTATTAAACTTCTCAAAAGTTAGAGAATTGTCACTTTTTTTTGGCATAATATATATATTAGACCCTAAACTTGACTTCAAATTTTAACTTTGACCTCCAACTTTCATAATGCACAAACAAACACTTTAACTATCCAACTTTTAAATAAATAAACATATGAGTCGTACATGACACCGCGTAGGACAAAAAATAACATGTAGGACATGTGTGTCTATTTGTTCAACTTTATACAAGTTTAAGTGTCTACTTGTGCACACCCAAAGTTGAAACGCATAAATGTGATTTGAAGTCAAGTTAAAAGACATTTTTATGTATTATGCCTTTTTTATACTCAAGACAAATTAAAAGAATGACTTTATTTATCATTGCTAGGTATGTGATTTGAATTATCAATATGTTTGCTTCAAAATAGTTATTACTATATAAACATTATCTTTTTATTTTACTAATTTAATATTTCTTAATATTTAAATATATTCAACAAAGAAAAGCTTATATGACTTGTAATAACGTCAGTTAAGTTTGTATTAGTTTAATTATTATTGTAGTGTAAGTTCATTTGTCCGTGCTTACAATTTCTTTTGTGATGTATATATATGTTTCTGAATATTTTTGTCTCAACATTATTAAACCTCTCAAGAGTTTGAGTATTGTCACAATTTATTCAAAAGAACAAATTTATTTGTCAAAGCTACTTATATGACTTAGATTGTCATGAAGTGTCCTTCAAAATAGTTATTACTAAACATTGCCCTTTTGTTTTACTGATTTACTATTTTTAATATTTTAGTATTTTTTATGAAAAAAAGTTCATATTATTTGTAATAAGGCTAGTGGAAGTTTGTATTAGTTTATTTTTGTTATAGTCTAAAATAATTTGTTTTTGTTAATAGTTTCTCTTCTAATTTAAATATATGTTTCTGAATATCTTTTTTCAAAATTATTAAACTTTTCGAGAGTTAGAAAATTATCATGTTTTTTTA